>NC_090926.1:297121506-297746506 GCF_040938575.1 Ambystoma mexicanum
CCTTCACTGGTGGAAGCTGTAAGGCTGACTGTACCTTCAGCCAGGGTACAAAGGAGTCCTCCTGGCTCCTTTCGAAGTCGTTGGATGATCTGCTGAGGGGCTCAGCCCTCTTTTAAAGCCAAATGGGCCCCAGTGATTGGTGCAGGCTAAGCCTACCTCAATGAACCAATCCTGGGTCCCAACAACAATCTTCAATTATGTGTGAGGTCATAATCAGAATGCTGTGCTACAGGAAAGGCAAAGGGGTGAAAACATGTACTACTAAGTCCCACCTATCTTGTTTGTTGTGGAGCAAAGGGTCTCTGGTTAATTGAGCTATCTGTGGTCCCTGATCAAAGTTTAGGTCCCCCTTGGAGTTATGGTCAGAACAGACTTTGTCTCCATCAAATCACATACTTCTTCCCTCTGAAGGGGGGTGGAGGGGTTGGGGGGCCTGCAGGCGTTGGCTACTGTAGACAGTTGTCCTAGACATGACATTCACTGCCCTTCATATTAAGGGGCGGGAGCTGATTTGAAGTCGTCATTGATGCATATCAAATGAGTGTTGGGTTTCCTGTCCCCTTTGTCAGTCCTGGGACCAAGCCTCCTGCAGGCCTGCTTCAATTAACTAATCAGTATGTGCTGCCACCAGAAGGCAAACAAAGGATCGTGCGGAACCATGGCGACGTTGATATTAAATTAGCCTGGCCATGGCAGGAAGAAGGGGTTGCCCTCCTCCTCCTCCTCCTCCTGCTTTTATGTACTCCTAGCTGTCACAACATTCCAACTGAACATGACAGGAGGACTGCGCCTGTAGGCTGTGTCCACTCAGAGCATACGTGAATATGTGTTTGTTGTGCGGTGAGCATAGGAAAATGTGTGCAGATTAGCCCCACATTTTTCTGAGGTTGATCTCCCATCATTCAATTTCTTTAAAAAAATCAAAAAAGCCCAGGCGAGTGCACACCCGCTGTGCGGATGGACTTAATTCCTCTCAGTGGGGGCTAAGAGAATTGGGGGGGGGGTGGGCAGAGGAGTCGGGCAGCTTTAAAATGAGTTTTTTTTCACATAGAACCGTTTTACCTCATTAGTATCCCACTGTACAAGTATGTAGTCCATTTTTGGTTGCTCTACTGTCCCGTTTTCCAGGGCCCCTGAACATTTTGACCCCCCCCCCCCCACCAGCGGTTCTTATATATTCTGACTTATTTATGGGGTCAGAAGGATGTCTGCTGAAATCCTCTTGCCACTGCAACCCTTTTACAGTGTGTACTCAAATGCTAGCCCATAAGGTTCCTATTAAGGAGGTGCGTTTTGGCCCTAGGGTGTGTTTGACCCTACATTGCTTTTAGAAAGTAAGCTGATGGCTGCTGTAATGTTTAGTTTTGGCTTCACCAGGAATGAAGCCCGATTTTAAATCATTAGTAGCCCAATGCGCTTTATTGGTAGCCTTTAAGTTACTAGTATTGTTTTTGAGCCCTTCTTTCAGCTGTTTTTGTTTTTGTGCCTTTTCTTTGTTTGTGGAAACTGAGACAACCCTTAAATGGCTTCTGCAAAAAAAAACATTGGCTCCCTTTACGCTATTGTGATTTGGGCTTGTTTAGACTGGTTCCTGCCCCAGACAGCCCAATGCACATACTTTCCAGGTGTTCTGGATGTTTGATGGTTTTTAGGGACAGCCTGATTGGTTTACCGCTGCAACCTTTCTGCAAGTGCTCCTGTGTGTGATTGCTGTGGATCTATAGGACACCGTAATGCTGCCTGAATTCTACTGGCATTTTAGTAAATGTACTTAGCTGTTGCAGTTTAAGAACCAGTCCTGGCTCTGCGTCAGTTGTCTTTACCCTTGACTCTGGTTTTCGTTTTTGGCTCCTGTACCTCTTTCCTGGACTGTCCTCATCCTCCCCTTGGTCCATTACTCTGGATGGACTGCTGGGACTGCAGTTCTGGGACCACTTCTGGGCTGTTTTACAGCAATCATCACAAATTGCTGCCTTAGTCATGTGCCTTTGTGGTAGAAAGCTACCTTGCTACTTCTGTTGTTCATTTCGGCTGTCCTGGGTCCCCTACACTGCTCTCGTCAGGGGGAACATTTTTTGCTGGTTGGCTACTCTGTCTTGCCCCTGGAGCCTTCTGGATCCTCTGGGAGGTTTCCTACGTCTTCCTGTAGTCATATTCTTGGGTTGTCTCATCTTTAGTCTGCATTCTAATCCCCTGGTGACTGAATCCTGTAACTGGGCCTGAAAGCGGCCTGGCAGCTCAAGTTATCACCCAGAGTGAAGCGAAGGCCGATAATGAGGGATGAAGGCCATTAGCACCCTGGGTTGCCAAAGCTGTAACCCGGGGTGCTTGAAAATAGTGATTTCCTTCATAAAACAAGAATCTTGCAGCGTCCCGTTGTAGGAAGGAGAATCCTTTTCCAAGATGGCTGCCATGTAAAGGGAAGAGGGGCTCCATACAGAGCCCCTCTTCCAAAGGGAAATCCATGGCAGCCAGTGGGAGGCGAGGATGATGCGTTGGTGGCACAGCTGAAAAAAATGTAAGTATGGGGGAGAAAAAAAATGATTGGGGAGAGGTGAGGGAGAAATGGTGGCCGGGGGAGCCGTCCATCAGGCAGCTTGGAACGTAGGCTTGTATGGCGGTTCAAACATGCGTTCCTAGCCATCTGATTGGCTGGCTCCCCCCCACCTGGGTGCTAATGGTGAATAAAGAACCTGCCTAATCTTAACAGAAATCCCAAGCCCAATACAGTGTGGTAGGTGCTACATATTCAAAAAGGGAAGGAAAAAAACAAGCCATTAGGATCCAAAATACCAGACCGTATCCCCTAACCATCCAATAGTAACACAAGCATTGTATTACCTTCAGGGGAGAAGGAAGAGTTAATACATATGCACCCAAACTCATAGGGTCACCAAAATGTAAGATACAATACAGACCCATATGGTCATGTTGCACCAAGAAATAAACAAAAAGTATCCAATAATGAAACGCAGTAATTTAACATGTCGATAGGCAGGCAAGTTATACAAGGATTAAAAATGCACAATAAATCAGGAGTAGTATTTTAAAATTCAAGGCTTTATAGAAAACCCCAGTGAGGCAAGGGGGACCCAGGAAAAATAGCAATATCCAGGGGAGTACCTTTGAAAAATAACTTAGTTGGCAGAGCAGTGGTTACGGTGAAATCAGGGAAGCCTGGGGTTCTCCCGCACAGGTGCAGACAAGGCAGCATCATTCCACAGGGGATTTCATAGGAGGTCCTCTCAAAAGAGTGCCAGTGCCAGGTTTGGGGCCGAGCAGCCCAGAGGAAAGTACTAATGGTTTTAGTTATGAAAACACGTCTCAGAAGTGGGGGTAGGGGGGTGAGGTGGAGACAGCCAATCGGATGGCTAGGAACGCAGGGTTGAACAGTGTTAGGGAGAATTCTCATTTCTGTGCTAATTCCCTTCAACCTTAGACCCCCAGCTCTTTTGCTGGATTTAGGATTTATTAATTTTAACCCTGGAGTGAACAAGACCTTTTTCGCACTTGTGTTTTGACCTTACATGGATTTCGTTTTTACTGTTTTGGGAGTCTGACAAACTCCATAGGCATCTGATTTTTGTACGGTGATGCACAGCACCTTCAGTGCAGTGCCACTGAGAAATCCTTTAGGTTTCTCAAAAGGTTTAAATTACTTTTCTTGGGTGAACTACAGTTCCCAACAACTGTAAATTGACTTTACTCGCCTTTTCTCTTTGTAGGTCCAGCACTCCCCTTCTTATGTGGAGTGCTGGGGGTGAGGGGGTTACCTAGTAGACCCTTATCCTACATTCTAATGTAACATTTTTATGTTGGCCTCACTACTTTAAATGGCTGGTGGCAGTGGTTTCCTTTTTGCTATGATTGTGCTTTTCTACCGCAGGCTGAATCCTCAGCTGCAGTACAGCACCCATGGGTGACTATATTTTTTCAAAATGTCTCCTGTCTTCTTTTTTGCCATTTTCTGTTCGTGTTGTCTTTCTTGGGTTTTACTGGTGTGATCAACCAGTCTCGAGACTATCTGTGTTTTGAGCCGTCCCGGGAAGAGCTGCGACCGTCCTGGGCTGCAATTTACACAATACCATGGGACCTAGACCAATCTGCTGTGCATCATCTCCTGAAGCGCGGTTTTGGCTAGATCTTTCTGGGCATCCTGCTGGACCGCCAGTGACACTTTCCGCTCTGAGACTGCTCCCTTTCCAAGTCTGGGACCGTGAAACAGAAGTCTGCCGTATGACAACCGTCACTGAACCGAAACCTGTGTCTAGTCCCAATGAGCCAGTATTGTGAATTTAGTCTGCTGGGCATCCCATCGCAAAAAGCTGACTGTTACTGCCAAAAGTTGTTTTCAGTCTACAGGCCAAGAATCTGATCAGGAGCTGCTGTCACCTCACCTGGGGGATACACTGGTGACTTTGTTTTCTTTCTTTATGACAAGGTAATGTCCTGCTCCTAGGTACTTAACTGGATGCTTGCTGTGTTGGATCAGAATTTTTTGAGCTCTCTGAGACACATTGGCGTAGACAACCCAACTGTGTTCGCCCAGGCCGAAGGACACGAGTCCTGTGGTCTACAATACTTCAGGAGGTCTACCTGACATCCCTGAACCATCTTTTAACAAAACATTTAACTTGCAACGTTGAAGATTCCTGCTATTTTGACCACTTTGACAGAGTTTGCCTTTCTTTTTTCTTTCGCCAAGTCACTGGCCGCACTGACTTCGAGACTCTCATTCCCAGAAAGGGATGGTCTTTCTAAAGTATAGGTTAACTAACAGTACTTAATAGTATCTGTGTTGCTTACCTGAATATTGGTTAAATAATTGATTTGCTCCTCTGACTACTTATCTGTATTCATCTAAAGTCTACTATTGCCTTGAGAAATACTTAAATGTCTTATTGTATAAATATGGATACATTTACTTACCTGTGACTCTAATATTGTTTGTTTCCTTAGTATTTATAATAACTATTTAAAAAAAATAATTAAAAAAAAGAATCTGTGTAGAAGTGAGTTCTTTGTAATTAACTACACTTCTCCCTCCTAGGCTAACCCTGGCTACTCGGCCATTGCTACCAACATACTTGTGTAGTTCTGACCTATAAGAGTTGAAGCCCTGTGCCCCATGTGGGAGTCTTTTTTTTAGTCTTACCATAGGCAGACATTACTAAAACCGGCACTTTGTTCATTGTTGCCTGGAACTGAACGGTGACCTGTGGAAAACAAGGACTCTTCCCCCCCCCCCCCACCCCAATGCACCCTCATACCCAGGATCTTTTATTGAACTCCAAGATCCTTGCCCATACTTTGGGGGCCTTTGAACACACACTCCATTGTTTGTGCTTTTCTTCAGGGAGTTTGGGGCGGATGGGGGGTGCCAGGGCTTTGCTTGCCAAACCTCTTCCCTGGTTCCCAGACCCGTAACTGTCTGCAGTCAACCCAGGGGGTCCCCACTGCAGTCTTCCATCAATTGCCTCTCTTTCATAGATGTCTGGCCTGGATTTCCTGTGAATCAATCACTCAGTCAACAGCTAAGAGTTTTATTTTTGTGCAGCTCCCCCTTGAACTTGTAATAAATGACTAGTTATTACCCTACAACAGGTCGCTTCCGATTTGCACTGTCACATTGTTGCCTACGAAAAAAACCTAACTAATGTAAACACTAATCAGAATTACAGAATTATTACATACTTTGTTTGGATTATGTTTTTCACTTTACTGTTGATATTTTATCTTCTTTTGTTTACCTGCCTGTATTGTCGATATCTCTTATGCACAACTGTTTTTATAGTACGTGGTGTGCCTTTTCTTTGTGTGGGGTGGGATGAATAGCTGTGTAAGCTTTACCTTACCACCAGCTCAGTCACACTGCCATTGTCAGTAAAAACCTGGGGTCCCTTCCTAAGCTCTGACCTGAGGACTTTTAGAAAATCTACCTAAGTCAGTCACTCTGACAAGGATGACGATCAACACTTATTGCTCCTTCACTTTGCCCTTTTCTACTTTTCTTATAGGTGCTGGTAAAAGATCCCTACTGGGAGATGTACAGCGAAGCCATTTGCCCTCCTCGCTGCTGGAGTCAGAGATATCCCAGAAGGTCCAGTCCAATTTGGTAAGTGGGACCTTTTTGCCTTTTTGCACATGATCGTTTATAGCTGCTGCCCTCTTATAGTGTTGAGCAGTTGTACATAGGCACACCTTTGTATCAAGGCCTCTTTTTGCTGAAACAGCGTGGCTGGCTCGTCTCTACCCACCTGTTTCTGTGCATCTCTGATGTGGGAGAGGACAGGCATTGATTCCATGGAGACATCTAGTGATCAGTTCAGAGAATGGCACAGTCTGTAGTTCTGTATTAATTGGATACGCTGCTAGATCTGGAAGGTGATGCAGGCAGAGGTAAGGTGCAGAAGGCAATGTTCCATTTGCCATTGTGAATTTGGTTGAAGTTCTGCAGTTTGCCATTTGTGTACAATAAAGGTCTAGAATGCCTATATCATGGAATTGGATGTGTATAGAGAAAGGCTTTCTGCTGGTTGTCATACCACAACTAGTGGTCTATCGCTGAGAGACCTTAAAATATTGGCCAAGCCAGGTACCTAACTGGGGGACGGCTTAATCTAAAACCTTTCAAAGAGTTAACGGTTAAGACGGAATTTCCATTGTGCCACCCTTTATTGAGGGCATCACAACCACTGACCTTAACTGGGGGCCAACACACCTTGCAAGAAAGGAAACCCAAATCTCTTAAGGTGAATAACATGGACAGAGCGACAAGGTTAAACTCTGGTAGGGTTTTGCAGGTCGATACCAAGGTGCAAATGGTACACAAATCTCTAGAAAATACACTGCACAGATACTGAAATATATGCATTTTAAGTCTCTGGGCCAAATCAAAATATTAAACTAAGGTAATTTATGGATGAAAAATGTTTTATATGACATCCTATTTAGATTTATTTGGGTCAGATCTTAGGGTAAATTAATCTAGTGTGAAAGTAGGATGTTTTAGGTTTACATCTCACACTGTTGAACTGCAAGGCTGAGGGATGTGTGTGAGGCTACGTAATACATCCATATGTGGTTATAGGCAAAAAGTTGCTAGCCCTTCAATATTCTTTCCTAAGTAGAGTACATAGGAATATAATGGGAATCACAAGTGGTATGTGAAGGCAGAACGGCACACAGGTTTTGTGCTGTTAATATTCTGGATTAAATGAGGTTGAATATGGAGGTGATTTCCATATGTGTTCCTGTTAATATCATTATTGTGGCTTAGATAATCTATGCAACAATGCCATTAGAAGGGAAGTGCTATTTTGAATAAGCTTTTGATTGTCTTGTTAATATTTTATATAATTGTAAGCCTTTGCAAAGATGGAGGTGGTCCATGTTTGTGTTTCAGTTGGGCCTCTCCTAGAGTGGGTGTTTTTAATTGTAAAACTAGTGGTCTAATCTGAATATATGAATATTTTAAAATGGTTCTTGATTATGAAACGTGAACTACATTTGCTTAGATACGCATGATGCCTTGTTATATTTAGGTGCAGGCGTAAGAATGTAGGTAAGGGTATGGTTATGAGAATACTTGTGTATTGTAAGCACGTGTGGAGTTATATGCATAGATGTGTGTGTTTTGACATAGCTTCTGTTTTGTTTCTTGTTTTGTAAAACATAGACTTATTTACCTTTTCAAATCTGATCATTTTGTCTGGTTTTGACATTCATATTTGGCTATTGGGCATTTGTGGCTGTTTCACTGCTGTATGCGTAATGTTAGTTCTAGATTTAAAATGTACAGAGCAAATTCACAAGTCTGGTTTTGACTACTACTTTGTTGTATATCCTGGTGTTTATGCTCATTCCCACACTCCTTAATATTTTCTCCTTCTCATTAAATCTGTTTATTATTTAATTTTAAAATGATTATAACTTGTCTATTCTTGAATGTGTTTATACGGGAGGGGGGGGGGAGTAAAGCGGGACTAGAGGGAGGGTAGGGAGAGGGGGAGGAGTAAAGGGATGAAGACATGCTTAATGTTAAAGGGAAAGTGTCAATGGGTGTAGGTTATTTGACACTAATATCTAGTTATGTTTTGAAAAATGCCAGCAGGCCTAACATCTATAAGCTGAAATGTTAAGGGCGTTAATAACCAAATTAGGAAGGAAATATTATCACTGCTTAGCATACAAAAACCAGTTGTAGTATTCCTCCAGGAAACCCATTTGAAAGGGGATCAAGTAGGGTATATTTTAAATGGTTTGTATGTAAAAGAATTCTCGAGTTATTTTGAAAGCAATTCCCTTGGTGTGTCTATTCTTTTCAGGAAAGGCTTGAGATATAGAACTGAATGTGTGTGCGTTGATCCTGAGGGGAGACATGTTGTTTTAAATGTATAGGTTGAAAATAGATGCATCACAATTCTGAATATGTATGCACTTAATGTTGACCAAGCTGCTTTCTTTGAAATGCTAGAAAATTATTTTTGGGGGAGATTTTAATGCTGCAATTGATATGAAAATGGACAAGACTACTCGGGCTAATTCTTCTGCTGAGGCTAAAGCAAGAAAAGGCCTTATAAGATATATGGATAAATGGGATTTACATGACATCTGGCGGGATCTTTATGAGAAGCGTAGAAAATATACTTTTCATTCAATGGTTCACCTTTAGGTATTGACTTCTTCCTTGTTGGTAGAGGTGTGTGTGGATATATGTAATTCTGAGATCGGTGATGTAGTAATTTCAGACCATGCTCCTATTATGTTGGCGCTCAAGTGGTTCAAAATCTAGGAAACAATGGCGTTTGAATGTTCAACTACTCTCTGATCTAGAATTTGTCAAAGATAGAAACAGAGATATCACTGTTAAAGTAGGACAACTTGAATTCGGTTGGCTCTGTCTGTAATTTGGGATGTGTTAAGGCAACATTGCGTGGCAAAATTATTAGTTTTGCCTCATACAATAAGCACCAGCGGGAGAAGGTCTTGGTCAAGTTAGAGGACGAACATAAAGGCAAGTGAATTAGGCTACTGCGATCGCCCAAATAGAGAGAATATGTTGGCTTTGTCATAGGCAAAACAAGACTTGGATTGTGAACTCAATCATAGGGCAGAGATGCATCTATTTTATTCCAACAGACTTTTTGGGAACGGGGTGTGAAGTCGGGAGCCTTGTTGGTGAACCGTATACAACGAAGAGAGGATAATAGACCAATACTTTTCATTGTGGGTAAGGGAAGAATAATAAACGGGAAGCATGAGGAAATTTGAAGAATTTGGACAATATTTTTCCAACTTATACAAGGACCATGAAACTGCTTCCGAGTTGGAAATTAACAATTATCTTTGCTCTCTTGATATGCCCAGTCTAAATGAGCACGAAAGATTAGAGCTTGATGCACCAATATCAGTGGAGAAAATTTCATTTTCAATACATACATTGTCAAAAGACAAATGTCCTGGTCTTGATGTATTTCCGTTGTAATTTTATAAAACTTATATATTGCAAAATGGGGGAAGTAGGTCTTGCCAGAATCCCGAAAGAGGTCCTTCTGAGTCCGGTGCATATAGGTGGTTTTGGTTATCCAGACATAAGATATCACACAGCATTTACACTGCGTACTCTGCATCATTTTGTTGTTGGCTGACCTAATTATTAGTGCAGGCTGGATGAAAATGGAGAAGGACTATGTTTCGCCCATACCTCTAGTTGTTATTCTGTTTGCAGACCAAAGATTGCCGGTTGGTATGACTCCACCTTTTATAAAGCACGTTGTGAAGGAATGGCGCAGGAGTATTGAGATTCGAGATGAGAAATATCTTCTATGTGCAGACTACAATCTGTGGAAAAAGCCGGCTGTGAAGCAGGGTAACTGCGTGCTATCGTGGATTTCATGGCAAAAAGAAAATATTTGGAGAAATGGTCAAAATATGGTGACCGAGTTTTTGCTTTTTAAATACAAGCTGAAAGCAAATGAAATTGGTTGTTCTAATGTTATGAAAGACATCTTTGCTGTACCTTTCTCACCACTGAATGCTGCACTACACAATCTGCCTATAATTTTGCGCCTTTCAAGGAACATGCCTCTCTCTGCATCTACTTTATACAAATTAGTTTCTCCTCCGACATCACAATTAACAGCACAATGTGGTAGAAGAAACTAGGAATCGGATTTGAGTTACGTATTATCGGATTGTGAATGGAACCGTGTATGCATGGGTCTGATTACATATAAAGTGGACTTAGATCTAAGGTATGTGCAACAGAGAATTAATCATTACCTGTATTGGTCCCCCTGGAAGATGCATTCGTGTAAACTCTAATGAAGAGGTTTGTTGGAATTGTAAGAGAGGTGGGTACCACATTCCATATGTTGTGGTTGTGTAGAAAGATTCAATTATTCTGGGATGCTGTGTTTCACAGAATAGATTTGATTTTGGGTCAATCTCTCCCAAGAGACCCTCTTCTTGGTGTGTTGGGCCTATTCCCCTCAAGTATTGTGTTGTCTAACGGTAAATTGTCTTGGATATTTAGAGCCCTTTTTCTTTCTAAGAAACATTCTTACATTTTGGAAAAGCGACACATCCCCCTGTGTTGATGATGGGTTGCAAAGTTTACTGCTCTTGTCTGAGAGAAGGTATCCTTGAACGCTAAAGATCAACTATATAAATATGAGATGATCTGGGGAGGATTTAATAATCTATATGCTTAGTTATTTCTCATAATCTAGGTTTTTCTCCTTTTTCTCTTTTCTTCTTTCATCTCTTTTTGTTAGCATTTCTCATTCTTTTATTTTCTCCACCTTTTTATCTTTCCCTCACACCCTTTGGAGAATTTAACTGATATTATGTACTTTTAAGTGTTTTCTTAAATAATGTTACTATATTCATTTTATTCATGTTTATTTGAATAAATATAACTTGGAAGAAGAAAAAAATAAGTCTCACATGGAAATCGATCTGCCCTAACAAGTATTTATGGTATACATTGACAGTATTTAAAAGATACCATTATATAATCTAAAAAAACAGTTATGGTTTTAAAGTGCTCCCCTTACCCTACTGCCTATATGCAGGTCAACTGTCGAAGGCAGGCAACCAACATAAATTGACAGAGTGAGGAGAACAAGGGAACCACAAAAACCTAACGAGCGGGTAAAGCACCCTAAGGGCCTGCACAATTCAGTACAGTGTTGGTCAGGTGACTAACAGCCTCCTGAATTACGTGCAAGAGGAACTGGGCCCTGCAAATCCCCTGTGCCAAGAACAGAAGACCCGGCCATAAGACAAAGTTCAACTGTCTTTATTACAAATTCGAAATAACTGGGATTGCAGCGTGACCAATGACATTCTCAGGCCTCCCGATAAGGTGCATACTAGGCCTTTTTAAGCATGAAAATCTTGTAAAATACGACAGCTTTACTATTTTCCTGTGTACATTTACACTCAAGTTTAGAACAGCTGGCAGTGCAAAGGTCAGGTTACTTGACAGAAACCAGAAGGCTCTTTTGATTTTTTTTTTTTTATCTACTTTTTTTTTTTTTTATCTACATGGATGTAATTGCAAGCCATGGATAAAGACTCTGAAACAGAATGTATTTCTCGGAAGCCTTTCAAAAAAAAGAAACTGCATAGTGTGATAAAAGGAATGGTTTATTTCCCTTCAGCTTCGGCTTTGTTGCTGCTCATGGAGCTAACAGAAGCACTGTGCATATTTATTTTCCTAGCATTTTAGGATTGTAAAATTGTCTAAGATGGAAAACTAAGTTGCAATTGAGAATTGATATTTTGTAACAAATTATGCTTTGTTTCTAGTGAAAGCAAACCAGTATTGCACAATTGTTTGTTTTAGAGTTCCTGTGCAGATTATTTTTACACTTACATTTTAATGTACATTCTAATTATAAAAACAGTGTGTAAAATGATGACTATGCACAATCTAGTTTACCTCCATTCAACCTTGCAGTCAATGGGGTACGTTACTATAAATGGTCAGGGGCAGCAGAGTCTTGCTCAAGGGTGAGTGATTGTCATTACATCAATCACAGGTGTTCTAGCCTCTCCGGTCCTCAAGACTACAATTAAAACATCAAAGACCTGACTCTGCAGGAATTGCAAGTGCTGTTCAAAAACAAACCAAAGAGCTACATTTGTAATTGAAATAGAAACTCAGCAAAACCTGTCCCTGTGATAATCCTAGTGGGTGTTTTTACTTGCGCTCGATACATGGTTCGTCCAACTTATAGGCACTGTGATTTATTATACCTCAGTCGATACTCAGTTAACTGACCTCTGAAGGATGCTAGCCAATAGGATAGCTCAGCTGGTTGTGCACTCGTTGCTGCAAAATGTGCGGGATCTGTAGGTTGCAGGTTTGAATCCCGGCAAGGCCAACTCAGCTTTCATCTTTTCAAGGTCGATAAGAGTACCGACTTTGGTTTGTTGATAATTGTGATAAATATGTTCTATGTACAGCGCTTTGCCAAAAGCGCTATATAAATTACCATTTGACCATGAGATTAGGTATAGAATTTAGCATGGAGTCCTTGCCTTTCTGCCTCTCTGCACTGTTGTATCATAACATCAGCATACCATTAGGTAATAATAGCTCCGGGAAGTGAGGACTTTCATTAAACATCAAAAGACAATTTTGCTATCAATTTCCAAAACACACATTAAAATTCATGCTTACTTTACTATGTAATTGGCCAGGTTTATGTGTTTTCAACCTTTAAATATATACAGGACAGATCAAACGGCCAGACCTTACAGGAATAATGAAAGGTGTAGTCTGTCACAATGCAGAAAGCTGATAATGATTTCTATACAGTTTTTGCACATGTCGGCTGGATGTCGCATACATTTTACGCTCTTGCAAAGGAGAAAAGTCATTTGTTTTACTCTTTTTAAAATCATGTTTTCTCTCGAAGTTTATAAATGGGGAGCAAAATACTCCCACCTCAAAATCTTATCTGGGGCACTGGACATTCTTATGACTCCTTTCTAGGCAGATGTCGGCTGGCTTTGTTTACAAATGACGTTACAAAAATGTGGTTACATCCCACAAACCTAACCAGGCAAGTGATTGGTTAATGAGGCAAACTACATATAGATCATATAATGGTTTAGTACATTGATTGTACTAATAATCTCCTGACATTTGCCACCTCCTGGAAGAACTTGACCTCAATGTCCTCGGTCTTACCGAGACATGGTTCACAACTAGCTCTGTCACAAGCTTTGACACTCCCTGATGGCTACAATATCCTCTCTGCACCCAGATCCAACCAGTCCGTAGGGGGTGTAGCCCTGATCTTTCCTGAGTGGATTCCTGCCTCTATCATTCCCACGCAGACATTCTCCTCTTTTGAATGCCTTGTCTGCAGGTTTTCTATCTTTCCTAGCCACTCTTACCGTGGCCACTTTCTACTGGCCCCCTGGTCAGATCACCTAATTTCTCTGAGAGGGCGGACCTCTCCTCCTCCCTCCTGGCCTCTACCACTCCACTCCTCCTCCTTGGTGATCTCAATATCCATTTGGACTCTCCTTGTTCCTCCTCCGTACTCTTCTGTGATCTCTGTGATTCCCTCTCCATCCTCTCCTCTAGCCCGACTCACTCTGCAGGGCATACTTTTGATGTCTTGATCTCCTCTAACCTCCCCCTCTCCATCCCTCTTACCACTCCTCTCTCCTGGAGTGATCACTCGCCTCTCCTCCCATCTCTCCCTTTCTTCCCCCCAGGCCGACAACTTCAACATTGCCACCTACCTTCTCAGACATCCGGCCCACGAAACGTATGTCAGTTGAGGCTTTCGCCGCCACCTTCTCTGCCCCCCCCCCACACCACCCCATCGCCACTGGCTGATTCACATCCTGACGCAGCCCTGTCTATGCACTACTCTTCCATTTCTGATACTCTTGATGCTCTTGCCCCTGTCATGAGGATCTGTTTGAAGCCCAAGCCCAAGTGCAATTCTTGGTATGACTCTGACCTAGCTACACTTAAACGTGAGTGTAGGGTGGCTGAGAGGAAATGGAGGGCTTCTTGTTCATCCTCCGACAAACTGGCCTGTTGCCTGCTCCAAAGGCAATATGGACTCTGTCAACACCAAGAAGAGAGCCCACATGCAAGCCTGTGTCTCTGCGGCATCTAACAACTTGACCGAACTCTTCAAAATCTGCATGGAGCTGGCCAACCCTGCTGCAGTCTCTACCTCTCTGGTCGCCTCCAAGGCCCTTTGCACGGCCCTTGCTTCTCACTTCGTCGAAAACCCAGGACATCCTGTTCACTCTCTTGTCCCCTCTCCCTCTGTTCACTCCGGTCCTCCTACAGCCACCCCTCTTCCACGTTCTCGTCCTTTGCTCTTTTCTCCCCCGACGAGGTTGCTACACCAGTCCGATCTATGAAAGTCTTGTCAAAACAGGTTCCTCCCTGTTCTTCCAAAACCATCACGGACCACAGTGACACCCTTGCTCCTGCCTTGGCTGATTTCTGCAACCACTCCTTCCCCTCAGGAGCCTTCCCCTCCCCTCTGAAGCACTCTTGTGCACCCTCTTTGCAAAAAACCCACAGCTGACCCTTCTTGTCTTGCTAACTATCGCCCAATCTCCATCACTTCTTTTCTAGGCAAACTTCTGGAAAAGCTGTCCATATCTCAGTTTATCCTTCTCTGATTTTGTTGGTTGTCTCCATGATCATCAAGCTGGCTTTAGAGCATCCAGAAGCACGGAAACTACTCTCCTGAACATCCGCAAAGATCTGCTCTCCAACCTTGACTCTAACATCCCCTCTGTCCTCATCCCACTCAATCTCTCCTCTGCCTTTGACACGGGCAACCATACCATCCCGCTCAATCGTCTGTGACAACCTGGTTATCACTGATCATGTTCTGACCTGGTTGACATCTATCCTCTCTGATCGACCCTCCCAGGTCCAACTCGGTTCCTTTCATCTATCTCCCTTTCTACATGTGGTGTTCCTCAGGGGGTCTAACCTCTCACCCTGGCTTTTCAACCAATACCTGGCAACTCTCGCCCAGCGCATTGCCATTTTCTGTTCTAATTTTCAGTGCTATGCGGATGACACTCAACTTATTGTCATGCTTCCCTCGTCTCCTTCTCTCATTTTTGATTGCCTAGCTGCCATTCATGATTGGTGTGCCGCCAATGAACTCTTCTTGAATGCCAGCAAAATGAGATTCTCCTCATCGGCAGACCATTACCCACCTTTCCTGTAACTCTCTGCACACATCTGTCTCTAAAAAGTCAAACCTCCTACTGCACCTCCTCAGAGGTATTCTGCCTTTTCTCTCCTTCCCCCAGAAGCTCACTGTCTCCAGAGCCCTGGTTCTCTCTAGGTTGGACTATTGCAACAGCCTTTTTCTAATTCTACCTGCTTCTACTCTCCGCCCATTGCAACTAATCCAGAACAGGACTGCGAGACTTGTCCTTGGCCTCGAGCCCTGGGATCGTATTTCTCCAGCCCTGAAATCTCTCCTTTGGTTCCCTTTGGCTGCAAGTATTAATTTAAAGGCCCTTTGCATTGTCCACAAAGCTTTCAGGGGCTGGAGTCCAAAATACCTTCAGCTCTCCCTCCGTAAATACCTTCCCTCACAAGCTCTTCGTTCCTCCACCTCGAACTCCATCAGGGTCAGACGTTTTTCAAAGAAACTTGCTGGGGGTAGATCTGTCTTCGGCTGGGGCTGCCCTCTGGAACAGCCTTCCAGCCACCCTGAAACCTGAGGCGAACCAGCTCCGGAAGCACCTGAAGACCTTCCTCTTTTTTGCTTCTGCCTTCTCTCCTCCTCTCCCCTGCTGATCTGTTCCGTCTCGGCATTGTGCACCTGGTCACCCTCTGACTTAAGGGCTCAGGTACCTGCTCACCCTGCCTCCCACCTGTACTGTAGCCTGGCAACCCTTGCACTGGGGTCTGTATCTGTAACCCTACAGTCCCTCCGACCCCCTGTTTTCTGCACTTGTCTGGTACACCGTGTCTGTTGCCTTATACCTAGCACTTGCCACCTGCTGCTGCACTACCACTGTTTATTGCTCTTCTTATTTATTTATGCTAATTTATTTTGTATTCCCCTACTCCGCACTATTCTACCTCTCCCCCACATTCCTATGCACTTCTCCCCTTTTCCTCTCCCATGCACTTGCACATTCTCAATGTCACTGGGCCTAGTAAGATGGATGTTTTTTGTTCTCCCTTGCCGCTCTCTGAAACACTTGTGTACGAGCGTGATACAAATAAAATATCTATCAATTGGACATAATATATCTGGTGGCGCCTCCTGAGACTACCTCCAAAAGTATCAAGTGTAGTGTTACAAGTTAGTGAAAGGTGGTTGGCTCCTGAAACATAGTTTAAGCTCAACGAGGTAGGTGACTAGGGATTGAACAGACATGGTCTTCTTAGCCTGGGACAGACACCAGGTTGAGTGCAACAAATCAAGGTAATGGGAACAACTTCGAAGGTACTGCATGTTCCCATTAAGTTACTTTTTTTTTAATCTTAAAGGCCGTGAGACAGAACATTTGCCATTGAAACAGTGTTTTGTTTGTATCCCACTGCCTTCAGCTCTATGCTAATATCTCTATCTAGCCGAATGAATAGGCACTGTCTGGCAGGTGCAAGTCACGTGTGTAGGGGCCATGAAATGGAGCCATACTGTCTGTAGCTATGAGTATTTGAACTTGGGTTTCTTGCAGGTGCTCTGTCCCTCTGCTAATCTGGAAACGTCCCTTTTCTGTGTCCTTGGATTACTGTGCACAGCTATTGCACTGGAAGCGTATCCCGTCGGCCTCAACAGTATTGGCCCGTCAGCTCTCTGCATCTTAAACTCAAAGCTTCTCTTCATTCCAATGTAACTGTGCCTTCCATGTTGATGTGCATGGCAGTCCACTTTAAATGCATTAAGAGTCAGCAAGCTGTTTACATGTATTGTCGTGTGTCTTGCATTTTCATGCTCACCAGAAGAGTGTGTGTGCCTGCGTGCCAGTCCCCTAGCTATGCGAGTCATAAGCATATCCTTAGTTTCTAACTGCAATAAACTAAAATGTGTGCGTACCTTCATGCATGGATGCATATGTACATAATGACCTACAGATCCGTCATGAGGTTAGTCATGGCGTCATCTGCTTCTTGTAGATGTGGTCAGTCGACTTGCCTCATTGATTGCAGGCTAGCCTCTAACATCATCTGTGTATGGTCTGAATGGCTGTCTGAGTGAATGTCCCACACCTGTGATACATCAACAATGGAGAGGAGGGGGCTATGAGCAATATACATCTCTCGTTTCTCAGTCGACGTACTGAGAATGGGATGGGTGTAACGAAGGTGATGTTTAGGTCCCTCTTCAGTGTCCTGAAAATGCACCCCACCCCTGGTAGTTGTTGAATGCCCTAGAACTGGTGGTCAACACTTCATGGTAGGGAATGGGACAAAAAGGGAAGAAGAGATTTTAGCGAGCCAGAAAAGTTTCCCAAAAATACAAAAGGCCTACACCTACACTCTAATTTGTTTTTGACTCCCTAGGGATCACTATTAAAAGTAACACACATTCGCCCAATTTTTAGGAGATATATATATATATATATTGTTTTCCTCCCATAAACTTCTATGAAGCCCCATTCTTTTCTTTTGGCTTTGTTTTTCATCCTGTGTCTGCTTCATCTTCACCTCCCTTTGCTCATTTGTTATGGAGAAACTGGCTAGTCCTGGGGGGTGAGTGGGCACCGCTTTGTTTCTTTCCTTTTTAATCAATCAATAATTTGATTGTGTTATTTGGTCCTGTCGCCAGAAGCCCCTCCTCGTTTGCATAATGGGGTGGTATGAAATAATAAGTGTGTGACTGGGTTAGTTAATTCAGTCGACTGGAAGGACCCACGTGGTATTCCACTGTTAATTATTCCTTGTTTCTTGTTATGAGGTATGTATTCTTGTTTGTAAGAAAGTACTTCCAGACTTTGTGCTAGTTGAATTATAATTGTTTTTATTATTTGAGATTATTTTGCGGTAGGCCTGTTGCAATAATTGCCTTTTATCCAATGCATTTCAGTCATTTATTTGACCACCTTCAGGGACTGTTACAAAAAAAACAAATTAATAAAAGTAACTGCATAGTAAAGTAAGCTGAGACAAATATTCCAATAATTTGTTACTGTTTTGGAACAATTCTAATTTATCACATGAAGCACCATTGTTGATAGTACCTGTATATGTAATTTTCCTTATGTTATCTTGTTGGTGTTGCTCTCATATTCTGTGTTTTTGAAAGGTAAATACAAAGTGTTTTATCCACTCAGGGGGAACTACCCTTCTGAATCTGTATAAAAGTTGAACAAACATGCATTCTAATTTCATTCTGCAATGTTATCATATTTGCTGTGTTTCTCAATCTGCTGGTTGACATTTAATTGGGTTCCTACCTTCTTGCTAGATATATATATATATATATATATATATATATATATAATATATTTTTTCTTTTTTTTCTCCCTTGTTTGGCAACTCGTGCATCAAAAAAATATTCAGAACTCTAAGTTCTCGCATATTATGTAATTACATGCTTAAATATCAGAGGGATAGAGTTTCTTCTCCCTAAAAGGGGAGTCTTACCTATTTCTGGCCAATTTCAAGACAGCAGGGCACCTCGCAGACGCGCGTTGCTGGTTGCCCTGTCTGTTTATTTACTATTCAAAATGGTGCTGGCACGCAACGTGATGATGTCATCAGCGTGATGACGTTGTCACGCCCCGGGGGCCATTTTGAATTAGTTTTGTCAATATAACTGACTGTGTTATTTTCCATGATACAGATTCACTCAAGGATGTAACTAATTGCCAATTGTTACTGGTTTCACTTGTGACACTGATGCTTTTCTTATGTTGGAGCTAATTCTATCGGAGCAAACATTCATACATGAAATAATGATAAACTGAAAAATAAAAAAATATATAAATAAAAAAATCGATATTAAATTAATTGTGAAAACATGTGCTTTAGGTAACGTTTTAACCTCCTTTACCTTTTTGTCATTGGTCACATTTAATAGTCGAGCATATATTAGTAAATAGATTTTATACTTGCAATATAACATATATTAAATTCTTGTTATGTTGCAAATGAGTCAAAGATAAAAGATGGAAAAGCATACTATATTACATTGGGTTAGCTAAGTTCCTTTTTGGTAGCTAACATATCATTAGTGTCCGACTCCTTTATGCTTGTGGTGATATTTCTTCAATGCCCAGTTCTTCTTTCTTTGATCTTATTACAAAGTTCAAAAGAATTAAAGACAACATGAGTAGTTGCATTCTTCGTTGAGTCCTCCTGGGTACAACTAATTGAGTCTCTCAATCCAATAAGTTTCTTTTTGATTGAGAAGTCTTTTGATGTCTGCATTCGTTCCTTTCCTTGTTTCAATCACATCCAGTATTTGGAATCTCATTTGTGCTATCTGGTGTCTTGCTTCTTTAAAATGTCTAGACACCGCAGATTTAATATTTCCTGTCTGTATGTTTGACCGATGTTCGTTCCACCGCAGCTTGGCCTTTCTTGCAATTTGTCCTACGTAATATTTGCCACATGGGCATTTAACGCTGTATATTACGTTTGTTGTATCACATGTCGCATAATTCCTCCGGTGAATTTTCTGTCCCGAATTTGGGTGGATTATACGATCTCCTTTTTGGACTATGTTGCAGTTAGAGCAATTCAAACAAGGATATGTACCCTTTCTTTTAGGTTTCTTCTTCTGAGCTTGTGCATCAATCCGTGTTAACATGTCTTTAATATTCTTGCTCCTAGTGTATGCAAACATGGGTGGGGATGTGTACAGATTTCCCAAAATTCTATCTTGTGACAAATAGTGACAATGTTTTTCAACGATTTTCCTTATTTTGTTGCTTTCAGTGGAGTACTTCGTTACATATATTAAGGGTGTTTCTTTAACTGTCTTTTCTTTTTCAAGTATTGTCTTTCTGTCAATTGCCTCCACCTTGGCTATTGAGTTGTTGATCTCTTGCGTTTGATATCCTCTTTTTTGGAATCTCATGGCGCTCTCCTTCATTTGTTTGGTACATTCTATTTCATCTTGTACTATTTTCTTTCTTCGTAAGAATTTGCTGTAGGGAAGGCTTTGTAGAGTTTTTGGAGGATGAAAACTCAATTGGTGCAATAAATTGTTGCGGTCACTTGGTTTGCGGTAAAAAGTCGTGCTGAGATTGGAGTTTTTGTACATCACGGTAACATATAAGTAGTTGACCTCATGTTGACTGTGGGTTGTGCTGAATTGTATGCGTTCATCTTTTGTGTTGAGAAATTCCGCAAATTGTTTTAACTGGCCTTCTCATCCTTTCAAAATTCCAATAACATCATCAATATACCTGCCCCAGTATTGGAGGTTTTGTTTCCAAGTTGTGTGGTTAAGGATGTTTTCGATTTCAAACTTATACATAAAAGTATTGGCATAACTCGGAGCCATGGTTGCTCCCATTGAAGTACCGCTGGTCTGTAGATAGTACTGTTCTTTGTACCTGAATTATGACTTTTGAGAGATGAATTCCATTAAAATCATTAAGAATTCTTTGGATGCTCCTAATTCTCTGGCCTGTAGAAGAAGCCATTCTACTGATTCCTGTCCTTGATTGTGGGGTATTGAAGTGTACAGACTCCGTACATCAGCTGTGAAAAGTATAATCTTCTCTTCTGTTTTCAAAGTTGTTTAAATGTTGAGAAAATGGGTGGTATCTTTATGTAGGTCTTAGTGTATTGTATGATTGTATGGAGAAAGAAGTCAAGGTATGTTCCTAGTGGTTGAAGAATACCGTTTGTTGCGGACACAGTGGGTCTGCTCAGGGGTTTGATCATTGTTTCATGTATATTCGGAATGGTGTAAAAAAACAGGTTTTCTCTGTTATCCAGTCGTTCTCCTCTGCTATATTCAGTATGTGCTCTAGGTTTTTTTTTTGTATCTCGTTGGTAGGGTCTGTTTATTGGACTGTATACTGTTTTGTCCATTAATTGTTGTAAACATTCTCCAGCATGGGGTCTGGCATGGATTCACATGCTCATGAATATTCCCCGTCAGGCTGGGAATCCTCGGTAAAGAAAAAATCAGTATCAGTTTCGTTTCTGATCTGTCTTTCTTAGTAGTAACCAATGACTGATCTCTAGGTCATAGTGCCCCCAGCCAATGACTGCCCTCTCCCTAAGCCCCGCCTCCGGCAGCCATCCTCAGATTTTTACCACACGCTCAAGTGTGGGAGTCCTTGTGTTTAGCTCTCGAGTTTTTTCACTGCGTTTTCACGTTTTTTCAGCTTTTCTAATTTTTTCGGTTTAATTGAGCCTCAAGCTCCACCGTTTCTACTTCCGACAATGGGGACCCGTTTCGCAATTCTTCTACGCCCCTCAAGGGTGAAGTTTTCATCGAGTTTAGACTTCTTGGAGGATTCCGGAAGATCTGCGGCCTACCTCAACGGACATGGCCCAGGAGAAAGGGTGCTCGACGCCCGGATCCAAGCTGTTCAGGAACTGCCCTGGATGCGGATTATATAACGTTTTCAAGGAGGGCGAGCATTCGCAATGTCTCTACTGCCTCCATGGGGACAAGACTCACGTGGAGAAGGACTGTGCGTTCTGCAAGAACCTTTCGGAACGGACCAAACAAGATCGTTGTTCCCGCCTCGCCACCTGGCTGGAGAAGGGCACAGCAAGTGAGAAGGCAAAGAAGAAGTCTGAGCGGGCTTCTAAGTCCTTTGAGGGCGCCCCGGCGACAGGGGCCCAACAGAAGGCCAAGCACCGCGAGTCTACGGGCTACGGGAGCCCCGAAAGGTCGGGCTCTTTGGTTGCCAAGCAGGGTGCTTCTGCCCCGGCACGTTGGACCATGAGCCAGCGCTCTGGTTCGGGGAAGAGGAAGACCGAGAACCCGGGTAGGCCGCTGGAGCGGACCAGGTCTATCTCGAAGGGGGAGCGAGGCGTTGACCCTCCCCCCAAGGCGAAGGCCCGGGACGCACCTAAGGTGGTGAGGGCCTTGATCCACCCGGCTAAGGCCTCTACCGAAGTGGTCTCTGGGACCCTGGCGGAGCTGGCTGAGACTACGCCAATGGAAATGGCCTCTGGGCCCAGAGTATCCCTGCCGCCGTGGAGGGAATCCTCTTTCCAGCCCATCACGAAGACCCCCGTGAAGCCCTCGGCTGAAAAAGAGGGGGGGGGCGGTGGCTGTTACAGACTCGGAATCAGCCTCGGAGGAACTGGTGGAGGCCGAGAGGGGCTTCAAAGAAAGGTCCATAGGCCTCAACGAGAAGTTCATAAACCTCAACGAGAGGTTCGAGAAGGTTCGATCCCAGGGGACGGTCCCTGCTGATCGAAGATGGCGACGAGGACGACGAACAGGGCCCAGTGGAGCGGCCATCCCGTCCGTCGCAGCCATTGCCCGAGCCCCAGGATAGCTCGGCGGCCATATTGTTGGCAATCCAATCCTTATGTACCGAGATAAGGACGAGATTACCACGGACCGGGACGGAGGATCCAGAACCTCCGTACAAAAAGGAGGTTTCTGTACCAACGACGAAAGGCTAAGAGGAAGATGGTCCTCGCGGTGCCTTTACTCGGCGACATCTGGGACGAGGGGCTTGCTGTCCTCAAGAACCCCGTCACAACACCTGCCAAGAGGGACAGGTACGAGGAAGAAGTACAGAGTCCCCGATGCCGCCCCCTTGTGCCTCAGGGCCCAGCCCATGCCAGACTCTGTCGTCTCGGCAGCGGCTAAGAAGGCGGCAGCAGGCGCGGCGGCTTCAACTTCCACTTCCCCGGCGGACAGCAAGGGTAAGAAGTTGGACTCTATGGGATGACTAAGGCGGCCAATGCCTTAGCAATCGTGGCCCACTACGACGGGGAGCTCTGGTTCAAGATAGTTCCCCTGCTAGATTTCCTGCCTGATGACAAAAGGGCGGAGGCCCTAGAAATTCTGCAGGAGGGCGAGGTGGCGTCGGATCACGCCATTACGGTGGCAACGGACATTGCCGATACCGGATTTCGCCAACTGGGCAACAGAGTTTGCCTCCGACGACGAGGATGGCTCAAGGCGACAGACTTTCGCCAGGACGTCCAGGCCAGAGTGTTGGGCATGCCGTTCAACGGCAACAACCTCTTTGGTAAGGCGGTGGATGAGTCTCTACAGGCCATCAAAACCGACCCGGAGATGGCCCGGGCCCTTGGGGTGCTTCAGCAGCGACAGCCCTTTCGGAGCTCTGGAGGCAGACAGGGTGCCTCCAAAGGATCCAGCGGTGGCTCCTCCACCTACCGCCAGGCGGCCCGCTCCTCTTCCCAGGAGGCCTACAGAGGTTGCGGCAAGCAAGGGGGTTCCCGCCGTCGTCCAGGAGGCAAGGCCGCTTCCAAGCAAGACTGACCCGGCTGGGTGGTCTGGCCCCCACCGAAGCACCCAAGTAGGAGGCCAACTGACGAAGTTCGTCAGGGTGTGGGAGTCCATCTCCACCGTTCGTTGGGTGTTGGACACCCTGGCCAATGGGGACTCGCTGGAATTCCTAAAGAAGTGCCCTCGCATTCCTCCCGTGGTCAGGAACGAGAATCCCGTCCCTCAACTTCTGTTGAAGGTAAAGGCAATGCTCAAGAAAGGTGCCATCGCGCTCGTCCCCAGGAGGCTCCGGGGCTCCGAGTGTACTCAAGGTACTTCCTCGTCAGGAGGAAGACTGGCGGTTGGTGCCCCATCCTAGACCTGCATCGGTTAAACAAATACATCAAGGCGCAGAAATTCAGGATGGTCACCCTCCAGCACGTACTGGGACAGCTGGAGGAAGGCGACTTCCTATCGTTGCTGGACCTGGAGGATGCTTACTTCCACATCCCCATTCTAAAAAGGCACAGGAAGTTCCTCAGGTTCGTGGTTCAAGGACGCCACTACCAATTCAGAGCCCTACCGTTCGGATTAAAGTCGGCACCCAGAAGTGCCTGGCACCAGTGGCGGCGCGGCAGCACCTGCAGGGGATCCACGTCTACCCCTACCTGGACGACTGGCTAATCCGGGCAAGGTCAAGGGAACTCGCCGTCGATCATACGGAGAGGACCGTCCGGTTGCTCACAGAGCTGGGGTTCTCCATCAACTACCCCAAATCCCACCTGGTTCCGTCGCAAGTAGCACTGTTTTTGGGGGCGAAGCTCGATACAGTGGAGCAATTGGCCTCCCCTTCAGTGGAGAGGACCAAAACCATCCTGGGCAAGGTATGGCGACTGTTAGCCACGGACGTGGCCAGGATGAGGTCCATCAAGTCCCTTCTCGGGATGATGTCCTCATGCATCTACCTTGTACCCCTTTGCAGACTTCGGATGCGTCTGCTACAGGAGTTCCTCGACGCCCGCTGGTTTCAGGCGGGGGTTTGGTTCGAGGACAGGATCCCCCTCGACGAGGAGTTCTGTCGGGCGATCCTATGGTGGGGCACCAGGGCTCACCTCACGACAGGCACGGACTTTCAAACCCCGGCGTTTCAGGAGACGGTGACTACGGACGCCTCTGTGGAGGGTTGGGGGGGCCCACACTGGAGACCTCCACGCAAGAGGCCTTTGGCTCCCAGGGGAGAGTTCTCTTCACATCAACATCTTGGAACTCCGTGCAGTGTTCTGGGCGCTCAAGTCGTTCCTCCCGTCCCTCAAGGACAAGGTGGTGAGGATCTTCACCGACAACACCACCACGATGTTCTACATACAGAAGCAGGGAGGCACCAGATCCCCAGCCCTATCCAAGGAGGCCCAGGATCTGTGGCACTCGGCCGTCGCCCAGGGGATGTTTCTGGTTCCCTTCCACCTGGCAGAAATAAACTCACTCTGCAGGGAGCTGCGCTCGTGCCACGAGTGGGAACTGCGCCAGGATCAAGTGGATCGACTCTTCCAACAATGGGGCAAACCCCAGATCGACCTGTTCACGACGGTGGCAAACTCCCAAGTGCCAGAGGTTCGCCAGCAGGTTCCCACAGCCGAGGAGCATGGGCGATGCTTTCTCGTTCCCTTGGGACGGCCTGTTTCTATACGCGTTCCCTCCATTGCCGTTGCTGCTCCGCCTCATCAGCCAGCTCAAGACGTCCAGGTGCAGGATGATCCTCGTCGCACCGGCGTGGCTGAGGCGGGTCTGGTTCCCGGACTTTCTGGACTTGTCAACGTCCCCGCCGGCCAGGCTGCCGGCGGACACGGATCTTCTCTCCAGAGAAGGAGGCGCCATTCTACACCACGACCCACAGTCGCTGAACTTGCAGGCCTTGCTCCTGCAGCGCTAGAGTTTGGAGGGTACGATATCCAGGCTGATTGTAGAGAGGTTCTTGCAAAGGCCAGCGCGTCCTCGACTCTCAAGTGCTACGGTCATAAATGGAAGAGGTTCGCTGTCTGGTGCCGTGCACAGAAGATTAACCCTCTGCGGATTACGGCCCCTCAAGTGCTGCCGTACTTACTGTCGCTGGCCAAAGCTGGACTGGCCCACGCCTCCATAAAAATACATCTGGCTGCCATCTCCCGATATACCAGGACTACGGGACAGGCGTCCTTGTGGTCTCATCGCCTGGTAAAGGAATTTATGAAGGGACTATTATGTTCATTCCCGCCGGTGAAGGCTCCTGCCCCGGCGTGGGAACTTAATGTGGTGCTGACCAGGCTCATGGGAGCCCCATTCGAGCCTATGCATTCGGCACTCTTGAAGTTCCTGTCATGGAAGACAGCTTTCCTCGTGGCCATCACCTCTGCACGACGAGTGGGAGAGATTCAGGCCCTATCTTGCAATCCTCCATACTTGACTTTTCATGACACAAGGGTAGTGCTTAGGAAGCACCCATCCTTCGTGCCCAAGGTGCCGTCTGACTTCCACCTCAACGAGCCCTTGGTGTTACCAGTTTTCTTCCCGTCGCCTTTGACGCCGGCCGAGAGGACTTTGCACTCGCTGGATGTAGCTAGAGCGCTGAAGTTCTACGTGGACCGCACAAAGAGTTTTCTGAAGACTGGAAGGCTCTCTCGAAGACTTCCATTTCCAGATGGCTCTCCGGCTGCATCATGCATTGTCACCGGTTGGCAAACCGACCGTTGCCCGGCCGTCCGAGCCCATTCGGCCAGAGCGATCGCTTCTACCACTGCGTTCCTGTCTGGTGTGCCCCTGCTGGACATCTGCAGGGCTGCTACGTGGAGGTCGATGCACACCTTCACAAGATTCTACTGCGTCGATCGGGACTCCAGGGAGGAGTCTAAGGTCGGCCAAGCAGTGCTGCGCAACCTGTTCGCTTAAGGTGAGCCTGGTGAGTAGGTAAGAGATGCTTAATGTTGAGTTGTATTGCTTAATGTTGAGCCTGTTGCCACCTCCCGTGGTTGTGCATGTGTATACTGCTATGTATTCTTTTATTCATGAGCATGTGAATGCATGCCAGACCCCATGCTGGAGAAGGAACAAGTTACTTACCTGTAACTGTTGTTCTCCAGCATGGGTCTGGCATGGATTCACATGCGAACCCTCCCACCTACCCCTCTGCGGCTCTTCACTTGGTCATACTGCCACTTGGCGTGCTACCAAATCTGAGGATGGCTGCCGGTGGCGGGTCTTAGGGAGAGGGCAGTCATTGGCTGGGGGCAGTATGACCCAGAGATCAGTGATTGGTTACTACTAAGAAAGACAGATCAGAAAAGATGCTGATTTTTTTTCGTTACCGAGGATTCCCAGCCTGACGACGGGGAATATTCATGAGCATGTGAATCCATGCCAGACCCATGCTGGAGAACAACAGTTACAGGTAAGTAACCTGTTCCTTCTGCATTGTAGTCCTTCAGACTTTCCATACAGAGAAACTTTTCCCTTTTGAATTCTTGCTTTTTTTACATTGCACGCAACACCTTGCAGTGCAATGGGGATACCTTGTATCTCCCCTGATTTTTACACTGGGGATTTTGGTTGCTGTTGTATGTGCCTAGAGGCAAACTCGTGGCAACAGTTACTTTTTGAAGTTTTTGCTTTCATATTATTTGTTTTATTTAATTTTTTTGCACATTCGTGTTTACCGCGTATGGCTACTAAACATGACTAGTGCCCTAAAATGGCTGTGCATGAGATTTTCGCTCGTTGTTTTATCATATTATAGTTTATCCACCTTACTGCCTTCTCAAGATAGGAAATACCATATAAGGTAATGTACTTGCCTGCAAAATCTTTGCATGTCTTTGTCACAGGAAGTTGCCTCGGACTGTCTGGTCCAAGTAAGCCTGCTGCTGGAGCCAATGTGAAACCACTAGTTGTCCCGGATTGGACAACTACTGTCTGTTTGAATGGTGCAGATCCTTTCCATTGGTTGGCTTGGACTTTTTCAGCTCCAGTTTTGGACGGAAGTCCTCGGTCCGCACAGAACTTGCACAAGCCACATTTTTGGCAGTGATCTTGGAAGGACAGGTAGGACCCCTTCTGAAGGGGGTTCCTTTTGGCACTGACCGTGCACTCTTCTTTGCCCTTCTAGGTCTCAGTTGGCCACCTGTATTCCCTGAGTCTGCCCCGGCCATCCCTGCTCCACTCACTCTGATTGGAGGCCGCAGCTGGGTCAGCTAACACACACTAGATATCAGACCCTCGCAGGGCAGCCTGCTAAGGGCTCAAGCAAAGTGCACCTTGCTCCCTGTTTGCCTACTCAGCCCAGCTCGGCCAAATTTAGATTGCAGCAACTGCATCTACAATCAGGTAGGAGACCCAACATTGGTAATCCACTTCATTAAATCATGCTATTGATTTTGGCCACATTGAATTTTCTTCCTTCAGGGCTTCAGGGTTGGGTGCGCAATTATTTTATCTCTCTGTTGATTTGGGCAACGTTGAATTGGCTGTCCTTGTGTTCTGCCACAGTTCGTTTTTCCCTTCCACAAGGCTTGCTGTATTGGGTCTGTTTTCATATTTGAATTTTGCTGTCCTTGTGTTCTGTCACGTTGTGCTTTTCCTCCCAGGGGGGCTTGCAAGATTGGGCCTGCTGTCATATTGGAATCTTGCTATCCTTGGGCTCTGCCACATGGCGTCCCCCCCCTCCCACAGGGTTTGCTTGTATGTTTCTGTTCTCCTATTCGAGTTTTTCTGTCCTTAAACTCTGCCACATTGCTAGACACAGCCTTTTCGTTCTCATTTTGCTAGAGTCTGGCCCTGAAACACAACGAATGGGGGACTGGGGGGGGAGGGGTTATTTGGAGGGGGGACTTGGTGGTTGTCCAACCACTTAATCTCTGCTTAAATTGGGCCGGCTTAATACTTGATTCCACCACACGGCGGGTCATTGGAGTGCTGCCCTGAAAACTCCCACTGGGTGTGGGTCTCAAAATGAAATTGTCCTTGCTCTGCCATACAGGAAATCTCCCCTCCATTAGGACTGGCTCATCCCAGCCAAGTCGAAGAACGTCGCCGTTTATCACACAGAGGACCGTCTGGCTGCTGACGGATCTAGGGTTCTCGGTGAACTATGCAAAATCCTGCTTGACTCTATTGCAGAACACTCTGTTCCTGGGGTCCAGGCTCCTGCATAGCGGCTCCGTCGGAGGGGAGGATAGCAGCCATTTGAGGCAAGGTGCAACGGCTTTTAGCACTGAACAGTGCCACGGTAAGGGCCATCAAGTTGCTGCTTGGCAGGATGTCGTCATGTATCTACTTCGTCCGACTCTGCAGGCTGCGTATGGCGACTGCTCCAGGAATTCCTTTACTCCTGTTGGGTCCAGGTGTTCGGAAGCTTCAAGAATAGGATTGCGCTCGACTAGGAGTTCCGTCGAGCGATTTAAGCATTTTAAAGTGGTGGGGCGTGCGCTCCAACATTGCCAGAGGCACAGACTTCTGGAGCTCCCCAATTACCAGGAGACTGTCATGACGTTGCCGGATGCTTCCCTGGAAAGCTGGGGAGCACACACTGGACGTCTCCATGCTAGAGGCCTGTGGCTGCCAGGGTAGAAGGCGTTGCCCATCAACGGCCTGGAACTACTGGCAGTGTTATGTGCCCTCAAGTATTTTCAGCCGTCCCTTGAGGGCAAGGTCATGAGGGTCTTCACGGACAATACCACTACAATGTTTTCCATCCGGAAGCGGGGGGGCCAAAAGATCCCCAGCGCTCTGAGGCGCAGGAGTTGTGGCACTGTGCCGTTGCCCAGGGGATTTTCCTCCTTCCTTTTCTCCTGGTGTGAGTCAAAAACAGTCGCCGACTCCCTCCGCAGGGAGCTGCGCTCTTGCCAGAAATGGGAGCTTCGGCAGGATCAAGTGGACAACCTTTTCCTCAGGTGGGGCAGTCCCCAGATCGATCTGTTTGCGACGGCAATGAACACCAAGTACTGGAGGTTCGCCAGCAGGTTCGCCAGCAGGTTCCCCCAGCTGGGAAGCCTGGGGGACACATTCTCCTTCCTTTGGGAAGCCTGTTCCTGTACGCGTTCCCTCCATTGCCACTGCTACTACGAGTCATCAGTCAAGGTGCAGGATGATCCACGTCGCGCCTGCGTGGCTGAGGTAAATCTGTTACCCAGACCTTCTCAGCCTGTCGGTGTCCCCTTCAGTCAAGCTGTCAGTGGTCGTGGATCTTCTCGCCACGGAAGGAGGCGTAATTCTGCACCATGACCCAGGATCTCTGAACCTGAAGGCCTGGCTCCCACAGCTTTAGTTTGGTAGGTGCGAGTTGCCTGCGGACTGCAGGAAGGTCCTTTCCAGGGTGTCATCAACTCTGAAGTGTTATGTACACAAATGGAAGTGTTTTGAAACTTGGTGCCAGTCGCAGAAGATAAACCCTCTGAGGGTCACAGCCCCCCCCCCCCACACCCAAGTCCTTCTGTACTTGTCTGGGTTGGCGCATGCTTCAATCATGTCTTGGGAGGATAGCTTGGGGGCAACGTGCTCGCCTTGGAAACAAGACGGCACGAAGCAGCACAGGTTTGATCCCGGGTCCGCGCTTAGAAACCTCTGGGTATTAAGCGCGTTATAAATAGACTATCATATCATCTAGCGGCTATCTCCCGCTACACCAGGTCTCCGGGACGGTCTTCTCTTTGGTCGCACCATCTAGTGAAGGAGTTCATCAAAGGACTGTTCAGTTCGTTCCCGCTGGTGAAGGCGCGTGCCCCGGCGTGGGAACTCAATGTGGTACTGACTAGGCTCATGGGTTCCCCATTTGAGCCGATGCAGCAAGCTCCCCTTAAGTTCCTGTCTTGAAAGACAGCTTTCCTCGTGGCCAGGAGAGTAGGTGAGATCCAGGCGCTGTCGTGCAAGCAGCCTTACTTGACTTACCACCAGACGAGAGTAGTGCTGCCGACGCACCCCTCTTTCATGCCCAAGGTTCCGTCGGAATTTCATCTCGATGAGCCCTTGGTGTTACCTGTGTTTTTACCAACGTCTACGTCGCCCTGGCTGAAAGGACTTTGCACTCGCTGGATGTTGCTCGAGCACTGAAGTTTTATGTGGCCTGCACGAAGAGTTTCAAGAAGACTTCTCAGCTTATGTAAACTTTGGTCCTGTTGTCCATGGGAAGGCCTTTTCCAAGGCTTCCATCTCCAGGTGGCTCTCCTGCTGCATCACTCATTGTCACCTGTTAGCAAACAGACCGCTTCCTGGCCACTGCAACGGCGGCGTTCCTGTCTGATGTGCCTCGGCTGGACTTCGGCAGAGCTGCTACGTGGAGGTCTATGCACCCATTCATGAAATTCTCCTGTGTCAACAGTGATTCCAGGGAGGAGTCCAGAGTCGGCCAAGCACCTGGTCACTTGAAGGTGAGCCTAGTGAGTTTGTGTATGTATGTACTGCTGTGGATTCTTTATTCAGGAGTATGTGAATCCATGCCAGACCTCATGCTGTAGAAGGAACTAGTTACTTACCTGTAACTGTTGTTCTCCAGCATGGGACTGGCATGGATTCACAGGCGAACCCACCCTCCTGCCCCTCTGCGGCACTTCTTTGGCATACTGCTACTTTGTGCTACCAAATCTGAAGATAGCTGTCGGAGGAGGGGCTTGGTGACGGGGCAGTCATGGGCTTCGTGCAGTATGACCCAGATCTCATTGGTTTAGAGAAAGAGCGTTTATAAACGAAAGTGAAACTGTTTTTCATTTACCGAGGATTCCCAGTCTGACGACTTGGAATATTCATGAGCATCTGAATCCATGCTAGATCTATACTGGACAACAATTACAGCCAAGTAGCTTGTTCCTTCCTTCCTTCCCCAGAGTTCTCCAATCCCTCCTTGTAATAATTTGAGACCAAGCCACCACAGTGTTAAGGAACAGTGAAGTCTTCTCCACTCCACTCCAGTTCAGCCAGAAGTAGATCCTGAACCCATCTCGGCCCCAAAGAAACAACGGCATTCCCTCCCAAAGAAACAACAATCCAGAAACGAGCTGGAACTTCCCTTTTTACCTGGGCATCAGATGACTCTCAGCTGGTGAAGGCGCATACCCCAGACACGAAAACAGTACAATGACGCACCATCCTGCTGAGAGCCAGATGTGTTTGGGCCTGTGAAATTTGATGCTGCCCTTCGGATGAAAGAGTGCCCAACAATCCATACAGCCCTCATCCTTTCTAGGAAATGCAAAAAAGAAAAACTAACCTGAATAGGGCCAGACGTAAAGTCCATCCATTGGCACAGCAAGTGCATTCGCCCATTTTCATAATTCACCAATACAGGTATTCCAAAAAACATATAATACATCCACGATATTACTCAGCTGTCTCCATTGTGAACACTTGTATGTTCCAAATACTGCCGGAAGTTGCCCCAAATGTCTTGGACGACTCACAGGGGCCTGTAAGCTGACATATGTCTCTTTCATGCCGTTAGCCCATAGCATGTCATGAAGCCAGTTATCGTACGTGGGGGCCTCCTTCCATGTCCAGCGTATTAGGTTAACCCTTTTTGCCAATATGAGTCCAAGATTGACAAATGTACGCATCAGCGGATTCAGCTTTTTAACATACCCTAATAAACACATCAAGGGTTCCCATGATATAATCTGGCCTGCATTCTCGTCTAACACATATATTGCATCCCAATACACCGACGGTGCCTGACAAGACTACAGCATATGTAATATATCGGCGCGGAGACGAATGCAGAGTGTTTTGGTCACTGACCAGGAAGGTTGCTGCTTACCTGCTCTGGATCCTACTGAGACACTTTGCTCACTTTATCCTTTTGCCATTATCAAAGCACTCAAATACCCAGCAACCCGCGGAGCGGTCCGCGGATTTGCACGCAGAGTCTTTTGGTCTTTGGGCTCTGCGGGCTCTGCTGCCCCGCTTTCTGCCCAAGACGCTCCCAAAGAAACCTTTTTCATGTGGACGCTATCTAGAACTTGACTGCAGTGTTTCTTGGACCAAGAAGCCTTATTTACTTTAACCCCAGAGGTAAGCTTGCATTCCACCTCGCATGCTCTCTAGCTCGCAACATTACTACTCGTCCCCTGCTGCTCGATTCCCACGTCACCCCTGTTCTCCCTCCTCGCTTCCCCTCCCCCCTCCATTGGGATAGCTGCAGAGCCAGTGCGAGCTGCCTCCCCCCCCCCCCCCCCCTGCTTTCCACGAGTGCCGACACAAGCCTGAAAAGAAAGCGAAGCAACCTCTAGTTCAACCGGCAGCTATTATTACCACGGAAGCCCTCACAAACTGTCTAGAACATTAAGCGATCAAAGCTTCCACACGTCACTAACATTTTACCCACGACATCACCGTCTTTGCGCACCAGCGTCCCTGATCCCGACGTTTGTGCTACCACATACCGTCATACGGACACAAGTTTACACCAACGCACCAAACTGTGCCACAGGAGTCCCCCATAACCCCAGGAATCAACAGCCTCAAAATCACGAGCTCGGACCCACAGGGCAGGAGAAACTTCAAGATCCCAGGGATCGCAGGCGGATGAGACAACGAATGTGCTTCCCCTCGAATCCCGCCTGCTCAACTACAATCTGCACAGCTTCCCTGAAAGCGGACGGGAGACCGAAAGGGCTTGACCCTTGGATCCAGTCGGCATGATCACAAACCGAACCGTCTAGTGACAGGCTGACTGGAGACGGAAAAGGGCGGCACCTTGGATCCCGCCCTTTACATCCCAAATACTTGACGACGACGTAGGGGTCGTCTCTAACCAAAGGAAACCACAGCCACAAGACCAGGAGCCTGAGCCCAGAGAATAGGAGAAATCTGAAGATGGCATTGACTGCCCACCCTACCACAACTCGCCCATCCTGACTGCAGGCGCCCGGGTGACCGAAAAGGGTCTGTCCCTTGGAGCCCGCTCGCCCCATCAAAACACTGCAGTTTCGCCACAAGTGGACGGGAGGCCAAAAGGGCTCACCCCTTGGATCCCGCTCAACCCTGAAGCGTGACATCTGCTGCCAAACAAAGCAGAATCAGAAAATAGCATGCACCCAGCTTGACTGAAGATACTCTTGTCCTCAACCTACCAACATGTCTGCGAGTCACCAGAATAGACAATCCAATCCTGGTGGGCCCAAGACTAGACTTCGAGGAAAACTGGGCGCGCTTCCCACAACCTCTATCGAACATTCTACAGCTAACATTGGAACAGTCCCTGCTGAGGCCTAAGACAAAGCAAATTGCCCTAGAATCGTCCAAGCTGAAGACTGACCTTAACTTGAATAAACCACAACAGTGCACAAGTTCAATACAGCCGCCCGTCCCCCCCCCCTCGAGTCACAGCAAAAACCAACTTGATACGATTCAAGCAGCCTCTCCTGCTCACAGCCCGCTCCCCACCGACGTGAAAGGAACTCGCATCAACCAAGCGGACATCCAGAATCGCATTCCTTTGGATCCAACTTGGGACACCGGTTGTGCCACCCTCCACTGATCGACATTCAGATCAGGATATCCTCCCCCCTCGCCCCTCCCCTGCCCCACGCTTCAAGAGCCTAACCAACCGGAGCCCCAGCAGTTGACTAATGCAGCCCTAGAAAATGTAGCACAGCCCCAAGTCTGCACTTCCACTCCGGAGCATCGCTCAGAAAAACTAAACAAACCAACCATTCGATCACCGGAAGATCAAACAACCCATACCTTCAGAAAACCCACAAGAATCAACGACCTCCAAGAGCAACTGCCCTCATCCGTCAAACCCCCATTTTCTTTAACAAAAAAAGAAAAAGCAAGACTTGCAAAACTAGCTTGGTTACAAACCCACACAACCCAAAAAACTGTATACCAATCTACACCACAACAACCAACTGGAGAAGCAGCCAAAGACGCTTGACTTTCCATGGACATTACAGAAATAGAATCCATTATGACCAACGCAGAAAGAAGGAAAGTATTTGGTGCCTCTACTCATATGGACCAACCAAACTCCACCTCCACCCCCTTGCAAACCCAACCAACCCACACAAATCTTCAAAATCACATGTTCAAATAGAGCAACAGAAATCAAGTCATCCTCTACGACCACCACACAACTATTTTACCTATGAATCAGATGAATCCTTCCATACACCATCTCTCATCTGACAAGCACCAACCACCACCGGCTTTGCAGCCCCCATATGACAAACATCAGCCCAACACCGGAACACCACTGCCTTGATGACCATAACAATCCCAGGATACCTACCATCATGTAGGATCTACAAAATATGTTGATCTCAATAATCTCACAATCTATGATACCATTCCTAAAACTTCAAGAAAACATGAAAGAACATCCGCGACCAAGCGACCCTGCTTGCCATGATTCATTCAAAGCAAATTCGCACAGAAAATGTCATCAATACCATAGAAACTCGCCTGAACGCAGAAGCGGAACAATCCAACCTCTAGCAATTTCGAACAATCTTGTCTGCCAGAAGTGATCGGAACGAAAAATACCAACTAACATTTGAAGTAATGTCTCTGCTAAAATCTCACCACCAACACCAGGCGTCGACGCCCTCGCCTCGAACAACCCAACTCAGTCCCCCTGATCCCACATCTAGCCCAGGAAGGCGTAATTCCAGAATTACCCATCCCACACCGGTCCTTAAAAGAATCCATTGTCAATTTCTCTATCGTGCAGCCGACAACCACAAATCCATCAAACAAGATCTTCTCTCACGCGAAAAAAGCACCAGAAGTCAAAAGAGGAACAACAAAAAAAGTACAAAAACGGAAAGGATCAAGAGCTTTTTTACAAAACGTCAGGAACACAGAAGATCCCACACCACCAATGCAAAAAAGGCACCTGATGAGCAACCTAGAGAACCCCCCCCCCCCCCCACGGGCACTGCGACTGACCACAGCAAACAAGACGGTCACTGTCTTACCAGAAGATATTACACCCACCATTGAAGCCCTGCTCAACCTAACCATCCTCACAGAACAAACTTTATGTACATCTACATCGTGTCATCAAAAGAAATCAGTCTTATAATTGACGAATACTGTATTAGCATTCCATCTTCGCAGTCATACAGCTACGAAGAAATCTCAGATGATTCCATGCGAGGTGAAAACCCAACCTCAAACTGCTCCATAACATACGAGCAAATCTCAAACAATTTTTGATTATTCAACCGGCAGCCTCATTAACGCCAGCATTACCCTACCTTTGTTCATCAACCCCCTAACCCAAAGAGAAACCCATGCATTACGGATAGAAAACGCCTTCAGCAGATCAGTCCCAATAATCTTAAACAGGACCAATGTCCTACGCCTCTTTCACGTGATCCCGCAGCTATCCTCGCTTTACACCAGAGATATAAATCTTGTGATGTTCGAAGACTATCTTCAGCTGGACAGAATCTGCATAGAGCTCTGAGATGCAACCAATTTAGAACTCGTTCTATCAATGCAAAATTCACTTTCCAGACTTGGCTTCAACTGTTGGCGCACAAGAGAACACTATCCCTCACACACAAAACCATCCACTATCTAGACCTGAAGTACCATAAAAAGAAAACTTTCTGACACCGAATCGAAAAATCATCATCATCAACTCAGTACACCAATTCTTCGGCTCGCTTAAACCAATCTCCCAATCAGAGCCGTGCACAACCTCCAGAAAGTACCACCTGACATCAGCGACCAATCAGAAGAGACTATGGCGCCCAACTATCATACACAACAAGCTCTTCAATCACCAATTCATAACCACCAACCGAAACAGATATCTGGTCGCTCTGCTCATGGAACACAAGAGGCAACTCCCACCTATTTTCCCAGTCTTCACCAGAACTAGATACCTACCATATCATCTGTTTACAAGAAACATGTCTCAGTGCAAGTCCCTGCTTCGATGGATTTCTCACCTATCTAAACCTGGCAATTGTCAAAAACCAGGGAAGACCTGCCTCTGGACTCCTGACCCTGATCAAAAACAATCCATAATGGAGCGTAATAAACACAGAAAACATCAACGCTTGGACCCAAATCACGATACTAAAAACCAAAACAACTCTGACCACTGAGCAAGCCTAGATGCTACTTCCTGAAATCAGAAGATTAATTGCAATCTTCAACCTTTACTGGAATCCAGCAGCCATATCCAATGAAACATTAATCGACAGTTTTCCTATCGATCGACAAACTAATCGCTAAACATCAGGAAATCGAATTCATACTCTGTGGAGATCTAAACATCCACCTCTACACCACAGAAGGTACACTCATAAACCGTAACAAACTTTCCATCCAGGCCCGAAAGTGGATGAAAGAAATAACCATCCGCAACCTCATCTTAATTGATCATGCCACTGATGAGACAAAACAACCTATTCCTACCTGGTCTAGAGGAAACTCAGTGCCATAATCGACTTCATTTTTCTATCACCCCACCTACATACATCAATATCGAAAGTACAAACGCTGCTTTCTGACAAGTGACCACAGCCGATTAGCCATACACGGTTGTGGCCTGAACCCAACACCCCAGAAACAACCTAATCTCCTTCTTGAACTGACCAGCACAACAACTAGACGAAAAATACCACAGCAAGCAATGTCTGCCCTGCCGAACGCCTTTCAAAATTCAACCTTGAAAGGCCCGGATTAGCTCGACTACCAATGGATGCTGATCCCCTTCCAAACGAGCTGTCCACCTGTCCTGAAACAACACCTACACACACAAAACGAAGAAACAGCGGAAAAAAAAAAACACACGAAAAACGCTTTGCCAACTAAGAAAGACAAAAAAACCTAGAAAATGCTACAAAAGCAAAGCAAAGAAAATAAAACAAAACTATTCGAATTGGATAAAATCCCAACAATGAATACTTCAACAGCTCGACGCCGAAGACGACGTGAAAACATACAAATCTCACAACACAAGAGAGCTGTGGAACCTATTGGACAATAATTCCCAAAATCAACACAAACTTACTGCTAATGTAATGCAGGAAAGATGGATCCTCCACTTTTCTGAAGTTCGCTTTTCCGATCCACCCGCCTCCAACCCTGTGAAAATTAAAAAAATGGCAAGTAAAAGCAGACTATGAAGATATAATGCTGATGATTCAAAAGCTAAATGGCTCAAGGGCTCCTGGCCTCGACAGAACCTCTAATGCGATCATCAAGCAAGATCCCCCCCAACCTGGGCAATGATTATGTGTAACCGTCTTCACCTTAAATCAGATCCCAAACTCATGGCGGTCTGCCACAATAGTTGCCATACACAAACAGGGCCCCCGTGATGACCCAGAAAACTTCTGTCCCATCTTCGCTCTCTTGGATCCCCTTGGAAAACTATTCGCAACGATTCCATTAAAAAAAAGAAAAGCATCTAACCCTCATGCTTGATGGAACACCACTAGAAACAGTTACCACCTTCAAATACCTTGGAATTCCAATAAACCAGTCTAAGGCAGAGATGCAATGGCTCGAAAAAATCTAACAGAAATCCCAAACTTTGTCCAGGCAAGGCTGCGTACTCCATCACAAATATGGAACATTTTCTTTCAAGCCTTTCATCGCCTATTATAGACACAAATTCATACCTACCATTACCTATGGAACAGAGTGTCATGACCACTAGTCAAGGGGCCAGTCCTTCCTCATCCCCAGGGTCCCATTGGACCCAGTCCTAACGCCTCTGGTACCAGGCTCATTTTAAAATGTGCTCTGCACACTCTAGACCAAGGGCGTGTGCAGCTGGGCCGGGCGTGGCCATGGAACAGACCTGGAAGGCACGTGCTAGAGTCCCAAAGAAGGGCAAGGTGGAATTTGTAGGCAGAGCTAAAGGGAGGGGCCTGAACCAGCCTATATAAGGCCAGCCCATCCACGTGCCCTCGCTTCGCGTTCTTCTGCTTCCAAGCAGCGTAACGCTCTCCGCTGTGCTTACCTGCACAACACTGGATTTAAACAGCCTCATTCTGAAGATATTCCTAAGAATGCTTCTTACCTGCACTCTACCGCTACATCGCCGCAAGCGTCTTCACCCCAACTACTCCATCGCTGCGGACACTTCTTACCTGCTGTCAGCCACTACATTGCTGGGTGCGCGTCTTACCTGCTACCAGCCACCACATCGCTGAGTGTGCATCTTAACTGCAACTCGTCGCGGCCTGTGCCGGACTCTTCTTCTCACCGGCATCCCGTCACGGTCGGAGTCGTCCTCCTGCAACCGCGAATCATCATCATCATCATCGAGAATTCGGACGCCATTCTTCATAGTCTGCCTGCACCTAGGAGGAAATAAGAACACAACAGGTTAGAACTCATTATCGATCGCACGGCCGCATTATACAAGAGACTGGAGTCCCCTTATAAAGACCAACTTACCTGTCACTGTTAAAACTCCAGCCTCTAAGGTCTTCCGAACTCTCTTCGATCCAGATTTACTTCTGCGTACCTATGGAAATGGAATGAGACATTGCAAGGATTACTATTAGACGGAATACAGACAGTCTCTAATCGAACTATATCATAACAAAGACTTACCTTATATGTGGATTGGTCGCAACTGGTCTGGATCAACACTCCCACAGGCCAGTGAAGTAACTTGGTCCGTTCTACGCGCCCCTGCTAGGAAAAGCAGTACGGATAGTTCAATATCACAAAACTACAGAGGCAGCGCTCATCTCCCGAGCCGCAGGTCCAACCACTATCTGAAGGTGATTTCGAAGAGCCAAGTCAAGGGAGGGCTCCAACCATGCCCCAACGCCCCCGCGGAGACCATGTGAGTGGAACACTGAGGCAATAATCGATGCAACATCCGTAAACTGGACAAAGTTTGAGGCAATATTTTGGTGCGAAATCTTGCATCTTCCTCCATAGTACCCTATGCCAAGAATCAGACACGAGATGGCAACACAATCGCTGGATTCCATTGTACTCTGGAAGTGACGGGACATATTTCGCTAGATTCTAACTGATCACAAAACCCCAGCCATACAAATTCTGAGGCTCCACCCAAACACATTCAACAATGCTGTTCTACAAGATTGGAAACTCAAACTTCAACAAGAAATGGCTAACGAAGACATCTCTGAGGAACTTCTAACTCTCCGTCTACAACATGCTAAAATCAAAGTCATGCGCAACGATTGGCTAAAGACGATCCAGCAAAAAAAAAAAAAATTACCAACAGAACCTCCATTGTACTAGATATCCGATTTAATTCATGAACTACCTAAATACCTGACAATCTTCCCCGACACCAACATCAGAACAACGTTCATGAAAGTACGACTAAACACAATACCAACAAGATCCAATCTGGCCATCGCAAGATTCATACCATTTATTGAACAGCACTGCCTTTTTTGCAAAGACCAAGGCTCACCTGAAACCTTATATCATCCTGTGATGAAATGCATGCTACTCAAGTCAAAGAACGATTTGGCACTTTCTTCAACCTCTCATCACAACAAATGGAACCCAAAGAAAGATGGACTGCGTTATTGAACGGGCAAAATGACCAATACATCTATACAGTTGCCCAGTTCCTCCAAAACATTCTTGGACTTGGATAACCGACTCATTGAGAATCCCAAAACCTTTCCACTTTTCCAGTTCTGTCTTCTCATAAATGAAAAAGTTTATAAATAAACTACTCCCATTTTTAAAAAAAAGAAAAAAAAAAGATATATATCCGCTTCCAGAACATTGCATCTGGGACATCTCCCTTCTGAGGAGGGAAACATTTCCATGAGGCCAGCTGGGTGAAATGTGTTCTGTTCAGGATCTTGAAGTGAATAAGTCTATACCTAGAGTTCAATGTCGCCTGCCTCGCTAGCCTACATATTTTCAACCAGTGTCTCTGCAAGGGTGACAGAGATCCCTTTCCCATGTACCCCTTATATCCACAGTTTGCACGCTACAAGACACCTGTGCCAGTATATATATGATGCAGACCCAGGTTTTTCCATCCCAACTGACGACAGTAGGAAGCAGAGGCATGGTTGTGATGTAGGTTCTAGTGGAAACCCAGGCCACATTGAAGCCGTGGATGAGCGAATCCGGCAATACTGGAGCCTATGGGTCGGCGTATCACCTACATGTATCTTGATCAAGTCCCATGTGACGAAAATCCCCTCATAAAACAGGTTGCCCACATTTTGAATGAGAGCCTCCCGCCAGTGCATTACTAGTGATTTATCCCACGTTGGACTCAGGGACAGTATGCCCCAGATCGGTATAGCCCAAGCTACCTGCGTGGCTTTCACAGATCCATCGGGTGGATATGGCGATGTGCTTTCCCTATAATTACATTTATCAGTGATTTCGAGGAACCCCCCCGTCCCTCAATCCTCATATGGGACAATTTCGGGCCACTGTATACCCAGTATGTCGCATAGTACGCCTGCTCTGTTAAGTAATATAGTTTGAAATCGGGGTCTGACAGTCTCCTCCTCCCACCACCCCTCCCAAGCTCGTACACCAGTTTGAGACGTTGCCATTTTACTTGAATTTGTCCTTGCCGGACAAATGAGGAACATATCTGAGCTAGACTATTGAAGAACAATCTGCCAGGCCATATAGGGATATTGCAAAACCAGTAGAGAAGCTTAGGTAGAATAGTAATCTTTATTAATGCGACTCACCCCATGAACGAAATAGGAAGAGGTTTCCATTTTTCCAGCTTGCTGCCAATTTTAATCACTAGGGAGTTATAGTTGAGCAATTTTAGTAAGAGCTGGTGAGCACGCAATGTCAATTCCAAGGTATCTAATGCTCGATGGCGACCACTGCAGCCCATACATATTACATGGTTCCTGTGTTATGTCGGTTAACGGAAAGACCTCAGACTTGCTGTCGTTTAAACGCAAGCCAGAATAGTTCCTGAACTTGCGTGCCTCAGTTAATATTCTCTGCAGATGCTTCCCTGCGTCTCATATATACATCATTATATTGTCTGCATGTACCGTGATGAGTTCCACCTGTCCTGCAATGTGTATCCCGGTGCGCGCATAACAAGCACGCATAAGATCTGCCATTGGTTCTTTTATTAGGGCAAACCGGGGTGAGAATGGGCACCCCTGCCTGGTGCCGCCCTTCAGTGCTCCTACTGGCGAGAGCACACCATTCACATAGACTTTGTCATATGACTGTATATATAAAACTATTTAATAAAGTTTGGTCCAACCCATAATTATGCAGCGTCCTGAATAAAAAGGACCAGAACACTGTGCCAAACGCCTTCTGCATGTCCAACGCAACATCGACCCCATGACTGTCCTATGGTATCTGCGCAATTATATTATTTATTCACTGTATGTTAGACGCTGTTTATTTCCCCAACTGCTCCTCACGTACCATATATGGCATTAGTGGGTTCAGTCGTGATGCCAACATTTTTGCAAAAATCTTTGCATCAGTATTTATTAAAGATAACTGCCAATACGACCCACAATCATCGGAGACTTGCCAGGTTTAAGGAATAAAATAATTATTGCTTCAGGCATAGATTCGGGCAGTATCCCCACTTCTGAGGCTTCAGACCAGACCAAAAGCAATCGCGGAGACAGCTCATCCAAGAGCTCCTTATAAAATTCTGCCTGTACCCCGTCTGATCCTGGGAGATCTCAAATGGCTTTCTTGATTTCGGCCACTTTTATTGGCTCATCCAACATATCCCGTGTCTCAGCAGATAGTGTTGTGGGGATTTTTGCAAGATGTACATCTATCTCCGATGTTGTGACTGCACTTTTTAGAGTATACAATTCCTTATAAAAATCATAAAATACTGCATTTGCCTCTTCAGCCGTGTTGGTTAATACACCGTCTGGTTGAATTGTACATGAAACATTAGAGCTGCCCATGTGGGTACGAAATGTTTGCACCAGCAACTTCCCTGGTCTATCCAGTTCCCTATAGTGGTACGCGGCGGCAGGCCTATTGAAATAGAGCAACTCACTATTGGCTATGTCACGATATTTGTCTGTTTGCCTTAATGTAATTTCTAATTTGGGGCGATTGAGCCGTAACACATCTCTGTTGCAATTGCGCGAGTATATCCTCGCTCCTCTTCAACTCCCCTCTGATGTCCCGCAACACTCCAAATTCTATAGACCTAGCAATACCCCTGAAGTACACTTTGAACACTTGCCAAAGAATGGCATGTGTGCTCACTGACCCTTCATTAATGTCAAAATAACTGGCAATATGCTCCGCCATGTTTGCCTGGAAAACTGGGTCCTCTAAGGCTGTAGGTTTAAAATGCCATTGCAGTCTCAGTGCAGTATTCCCAGGAATGTCTAACGAGAGTAGCACCAGGGAATGATCCGACAATGTTCTAGGGAGAATCTGGCACTCAACTACCTAACTCTGCATTTTGTGAGACACCAGCCATAAATCGATACGCGGGTGCATGTCCTGCAACGACGAAATAGTAAGTGTATGCGCGCTGAGTAGTGTTGAGCGCTCGCCACACATCCCTAAGCCCTAAATCCTCAGCAAGCGGGAGCATAGTACGTGCTGCATTAGTTAATGACCTAGCTGCTGATGAGGTGCGATCTAAATGTGTGTCGAGTATGGTGTTGAAATCTCTGCCGCAGACAACTGATGCAGTGGGGTATTTGGCAAATTCTTGAAACCACTTGCTGTCGAAGTTTGAGTCATCAACATAAGGACCATATACATTGATCAGGAGAACCTCAAGATTTTCCAAAACAAACCGCCCACAGTCATCACCTACAGTTTTAAAAAGCACAAACGGCAAAGACCAGTACACCAAAACATAACCCTGCGTGCCCTGGTGGAGTAAGAATTGTATTATCTTGGGTCGTCCCACCCCGGGGCTACCCTACGTGCTTGATATTGTGACATGTGGGTTTCTTGAAGAAATAAAAGTTTAACCCCGAGCCTGTTAGCATATGAGACAACCATGCGCACCTTCATTGGGGACCCTAACCCCTGTACATTCCAGCTCGGCGGCTTCACATTACAGGAGTCGTTCCCGGCCATGGTCTCAAACATGTTACAGTAAACATCCTTGGGCAACCCGTTGTGACTAACACGTTTGGTACTGTATTTACCCTGTGAATTTTATAACTCTTATAACTCTTATAACTCAACATCCACCCTGATTTCCCCCCCACCCCCACCTACATAGTACCCCAATCTTTGACTATACATGTCCCAACCCTGCCCCTCTCACCCCTAACCTTCCCACCCTAACTAGCATATGCACTCACATTCTGGGGCGACCGTTAACGCTACAAGTGGAGATTCGACGCAAGCAGCAATATTTTCTCTGCAACTCATGAAAAACAAACTACCATCAGCACACCATTACCACATAATGGGTGAGTGATTCAACTGTGACGCAATATCAAGACGCTCATGGCCCTCGGCCCGCCGGGAGCAGGATATGATCTCCACGAACGATGCAGCCTCCTCAGGAAATGTAAAAAAGTACATCTTATTATTAAATTGCAGACGCAGTCGGGCAGGTTAAAGCATGGCATAAGGTATTTCACGCTCCCTGAGGAGCTTTTTAACACCAACAAATGAGCGCATTTCATGCTGCACCGTTAAGGTGTAGTCTGGGAAGATGCAGACCATGCCGGATCCCATCTTTAACTCTTCTTTCTCATGTGCAGCCTTCAGCACGAAGTCTGTCTCTGTAATTCATCAGCCGAGCAATTATAGGCCTGGGATACCCACCCGGTCTTGGCCTCGCCATTAATGCCCTATCTGCACATTCCACCGCGAACAGCAGGTACCACCAGGGATTGCCCAGCAGCTATCAACAATTCCTCCACTGCGGTCTCCATTGCACCATTCAGACCGTCATCGGGCACACTTATAATACGTATGTTATTCTGCCTCGACCTTGCCTCCAAATCCTTGCATCTAACCTTGACAGTGCCCATATCCTTAGCAAGAGACGTCCCGTTTCCCTGCGATGCTGTTATGGCATGCTCTGCAGTGCTGATCCATTTTTCTGCTCCTGTTAATCGTCTAGTTGGGGTGTGTGCGTATAGTAGTAACATTGACTGTTATTCCATCCAGTTTGTCGTTGAGGGAAGCAAACCCTTGCTGCATTAGAGCCATGATCCCCCCCCCCTCCCCTGAAGATCAGTGGGTGGGGAGGCGAGGGTCCCTCTGCAGGCGCCTCATCACTTGTATCCTCGCCCGCCATCACCACCAGCTTCAAGGTGGGTTTCGTAAACCTATCAATAGAACCACACTTCTTGTGGCCAGCCCCCTTAGTCATGCTGTATCACAGTGCAGCTATAGCCCCTTAATCAGTAATGTACAATGCTACTTGCCCCCAAACTGAGCACAGGGTGCAAGAGGGGGGTCCTCTCCACCACTTTCTTCCTACTAGTTAAACAGCTAAAGAGCGCCCATCAAGAGGATGGGGCAGTAGTGTATCATCAATTTTATCACCACATTATCTGCTCCACAAGCCCAAGGTGTGCGACGCACTGGCCACTTAGAAATTTGCAAGCTCAAGACTGTGGATGAGCCGTGTGTGGCAGTGGATAGACTCACATCCAACACCACGCAGCTCAGCGCACACAAGAAATGTCACTAAAGAGAGGGGACCAAAGTATAGGCTCTGCTAACCGGCAGCTCCACCACAACTCTCTCGTACCACAGCTAACCAGCTGCTCCGGAAACATTGTGCCGTGATCTGTGCAACTGTTCCCACTGCGGTCGGCCGGCACCCCCGCAGAATCGAAGCCGAATGCCCATATTGCAGATCAATCCGTGAACTTCAGTCCGCCACAGAAGCTGCTCCGAAGCCGCTCTCCGAAGTGTCATCCCTCACCGCGCCTCAGCCTTACGACAGAGAAAGCGGGGAAAGGCAAAAACAAAAGAGAGCACTCGTGCTGACCCAGCAGAGACTGGTCCAAGCACCGCTTCAGGTCTTCGGCATTCAGCCCTCGCTTCGGGACCGCAACCCGCCGTATTTCAGCCAGGCCGGCCACCAGTAGCACATATGCTTTGCCCCAGAGCCACCCGGAGTACGCCACTCAGAAGCTCAGCGCCAGTGACCGCTCCGCTCCCAATGACACGCGCCGAGCGGGCATAGGCTGAGTAGTGTGGGCTCCCTTTGCTCTTGTTACCTGACCCCTACCTATGGAATAACATTGTAGACCAGTTTTGTTGTGGAAAAATTATAGGCCGTAGGCTTTTTATTTTCTTACAGAAAATACACAAAAACATATATAACAATCTGCTTTTGGGCACATCGTGTCCAGCTTTGTGGATGCCCAAAACTTCTCCTCCCCAGGTCTTTGTTACCCTTAGGCATCCGTTCCTGGACACGTGCCGCCTACGACTTTCTTGTACCGAAGAAAGTACTCGGCGTTCCGGCTCCTGCCCGTTTCCTTCTTCTTTGGTTATCTTTGTAGGGTGGATTCCGTTCCTGGACATGTGCCGCGTGCCGCCTACGACTTTCTTGTACCGAAGAAAGTACTCGGCGTTCCGGCTCCTGCCCGTTTCTTTCTTCTTTCGTTATCTTTGTAGGGTGGGTTGGGTGGTAAACCGTTTTTCTTCCCCCTTTTCCAGGCCCTAGGAGCTTACCCGAATGAGGTGAGCTCCTTACCTGGTTTGTGCTCCTTCCTTCTTTCTGGGGACTACTTATACCCCCAGGGCCCTTTGTTCTTCCCTTGGGGGGGCCGGACTTGCCCCCCTGTTTCCCCTCACACCTTTCCTTGGCGTCTTTGTGCCATTTCCTGGCAACACTGGGGTGAGGGCGCCATCTGGCCGCCCCTCCCCTTAGCTTTCTCACCGCTTCTCCCCCACCCTGCGCCTAACCCCCCAGGCCCTTCATCGTGTCGTACTTCGTACGGCCCGGGGCCTGGGGCAATCGCCCTTCAGCAATGTTTCACAAATTTGCGGCCAGAGATGCAACACTTCCAGCCCTGTATCGTCCGGGAAATCCCCACCCAGGACGCAGCTGAAGCGCAATCCGCATTCTTGGGAAACGCGCAACAGCGCCCCCCAGTATTTCTTATTAAAATGTATGTTGTCTTTCTGTATCCTCTGGCTAGGTTTAGAATTGCTTCCAGCCCTCTCTAGAATCATTATAGACTGTGTTGTGCGTCCTTGCTCAGCCACTGGCCATGTAGTTCCGGCAGAGAGAGGGCCAGAGCAAGGCAAAGGATGGGAAACTGGAAGAGGAAGGCCGGAGTGATAGAGAGAAGTCGTCCTGTGACCAAGTGAGGAAAAAGAAATTGTAATGGAAAAAGGTTATTACCTTTTTCTTGGCTGCAGTCGTGTTCTTACCAAATGTGATGTCTGGGACAGAGCAGTGTGGGTGTTTGTATTTTCCTAAATATTTCCTAGAAGTCTATAAATACTGTGATATAGTTACCTTTTGGCATTGGAGACCTGTAGGAGCATTTTAACTGTTTTCTAATATTTGGTTACCTTTCTTTCGCTCCCTCTCGTGTCTAGATGTATTGTGCCTACCACCAGATACTGAACCTGCAATAACATAACAATAGTAGTGTGTGGCATTAAGTGTTTTTGTTTTTAAACACACTAGAGGGTTTTATACTTTATTGCTAAATTACTTCTCTGAAAGAGGTCTCTGTAACATCATACATGTGTATTTTTCAGTATTTCAGTGTGGTGTTTTCTATGGATGGGTGCTCTACTCCACTTTAATATTAGTTGTTGTACAGCCCTAATCGGATAAGCATGTGGAAAAATAACCTTAACATTAACTTCAAAATCATTTGTGTTACAGGTGAAACCACAGTGCCAAATGAACACCGTTTTGCAAGCCAGAGAGGATTGTTTAATTGGTGACCAGCCTAAAAAAGCAACGGATTCAGCCAAACTACCATCCCCTGCAAAGCCCGTAGGCATGCCAATTGGGGCATTGAGTGCTGCTGATGGGTGAGTCTGTGATGCTTGGTTTGATTGCCTCAAACACGATAGGTTTCCGGAAGCCCAGAAATGGCTGAGCTGGATTCATAATATTGGCCTCTTGCGGTCTAATATTCAAGGATATCTTGGATACCCTATTGTCGCCTGGGTTGAACTGCATTGCTAGGGAGAGGGAGCTGGTTATCGCTGTTTTCCGTCCCTGAATAAACGTTTGTACACCCATTCTTCTGCATGTGGGGAACATATCTGCCTGGCACAGTAAGCATGGCAGAGGCTGGCCCACCCCACTCCCCTGCTCGGAAGTACCTATTTTGTTGTTGCAACCTGGAAACCCATCATTGGTTACCATATGCTAAAGTCTGGCCGCTGAAGGAGAAACTTGTATCTCTTGGGGGTTATGTAACTACTTTGTGGGTTATGTGGGCGTGTTGGTTACCTGCTCCATGGTTACTAGAACGTTTAGGAAAGATGGGGTTCCAGAATGTTTGGGATAGAGAGCAGTTGGAAGGCAACCTGAAGCAGGGGCTTAAGGAATATTAATAAAGACACTTGAAGTTGACCCACCTGACTCCTGCGGACATATTGGCGACAAGATGTTCCTGCTAAAGCCCCTGCTGGTGAGATCGGGCATCCTGTAAGTGCAGAACCACCTTCTTAGTTGCCAGTTGTTAGGGAGAATTCTCATTTCTGTGCTAATTCCCTTTAACCTTCGAGACCCCCAGCTCTTTTTGGATGGTGACGCACAGTACCTTCAGTGCAGTGTCAAAGAGAAATCCTTTAGATTTCTCTTAAGATTTAAATACCTTTTTGTGCGTGAACTACAGTTCCCAACAATAGTAAAGTGAAATTGACTTTACTTACCTTTTTCCTATGTAGATCCAGCACACCCCATCTTATGTGGAGTGCTCGGGGTTACTTAGTAGCCCCTTTTCCTACTTACTCATGTAACATGTTTTATGTTCACCTCACCTCTTTAAATGGCTGGTGGCAGTGGTTTAATTTTCCTACCGTTTGCGTTTTTTTTTTTACCGCAGGCTGAACCCTCAGCTGCAGTATACCACCCATGGGTGATAATTGTGTCAAAATGGCCCGGTCTTGTTTTTTCGCCATTTCTTGTTTGTGAGGTCTTTCTTGGGTTTTACTCTGTGCGGCAAACCAGGTTTAACCCCTTTGTTCATACTGAAACCTGCCTCTGGCTCCAGTGTGTCTGGCAGGGCAGGAAGCGAGGGAGGTGCCTAAAACTCCCTGTCCTTCGTTTCCTTGATTACCTGAATGCACCCAGTGCTGATTGGCTGTCTTTGCAGGACAGCCATCCTGCTGTGAGTGACAGCTAGGCTGTGCACAAATGGGAGAATCCTGCATAAAAGGTGAGGCTTCTTGAACAGAAGACCGAGTCGATCACTGGGCAAAACATCAGACGAAGGAATCGTGAAGAGAAACTTGCTGCATCCTCCTGGACCGTTGAACTGCCTGGTGAAGCCATGCTGCTGTGTTGAAACTGCTTTTCCAAATCGACTACAGACACTCCAGAAAGGACAACTTTTTCTCTTGCGTTGGTGGGACCAACTAACCCCAACACTAACTTTGCTGGAGAACCTTCCCCTACTGGCTGTACTTCTTTGCTGTTGCTGGAACCGAGTACCAGGGGTCGAGTGCCTCGTCTTTAATCCAGACTGAAGCTCCAGGAAGATCCGGAGGACCCTTCCGAAGCAGGACGACTCGAGCTCGAGTCACCTCACCAGAGTGCTGGCCTCAAGGAGTGAAGGAAGCCCATCAAGTGTCCAAGATCCGCGGTGGTGCTATTTGTCGATGGCTGAAACTGCGAAGTGCAGCTTAAGTGAAAAGAGCCGTAGCTGTCACCGACATTCGCATTGCAGTGCAGGAGTCCTCCAGACGTCCTCCCTCTTGTCCCCATGACTGAGGCACAGGAACAAAAGATCTGCAACTCTACAACCAGGACAGAAGCAGGCTGGAGCCTCTTCTTCTAACCTAAGGTACTGTTCTGACTAAGGGGTACTTACCTCTTGGTCTGTAGCTCGCTTGTCTCAGTTGAGATATGCAGTAGCTGCCTTTCTAACTTTTCACAAGTGTAACAGCTTGTGGCCCAACAGTGAATTTCTACATCAAACTCTCTAACTTTGTGCAGGACTTGTTTTCTAAGAAGTGCCTCAGCTCCATAGACTCTGCTCAAATTGACTTTGGCTGTCCTGGCTGCCTGCAGACTCTTCTGACCTATTGACTTTGATTCTAACTGTCCCTCATAGGTGTTACATTGGTTTTTAACTAGTATTGCTGGGAAAAGTTTATCTAGACTTCATTGGGGGATTAAAAAGTGCTCGCATGCTTTGTGAACCTGTTAACCTTTTTTCCTTCCATTAACCTTCCCTTTTTACCAACTTCAGAATTTACCAAGTACAAAAAGTGATATATAAATGCCAGTACTGTCCTAGTTGGTGAAGTCACCTCAGGGTGTAGGAAGTGTGCATGAAGCATCTCTAAAGAGTATCGACTTGCTTGACCTGATCCTGAGAAAGTATTTTGAAGTGTATTTATATTGTTGCACATTACCCTTTTTAAAGAATGCTAATTTAAAACGGACTGTTAAATAAATAATTATTTTTCTAGATAACCTTGAGTCTAAGTGTTATTTGGATACTTGTATTCGTGGATTTTGATGCTACAGCTCTACAGCTCACATTTACCCCATTTGAGATGTCTGGCTGCTCAGTGACTCTTCCAAATTGTGTAGTACAGACCTATATCAATATCTGGGTTACTTAATACCAAGAGGACCGGGTTGGTGTAGTCTCCCCGAGAGTTACTACATCAGATTTTGCTTAACACCGGTGTTTGCTGCCACCCCTTATCCTGGTGTGGTTGTTTCCCCTCTACACAGTGCTACGCTCCTTCTGGTTAACTCGTTCCTACACCTCAGGTAAGGAGTTGGGTGCCAGTCAAGTCTTGCTGCTCGCCGAGCGAGCGAACGATTTGGCTGTAGTTGAGGGTGGCTTGTGATCTGGGCACAGAGTAGGCAAGCATACGGCCCAGGAGCGTTGCTCGGTGGGTGCTGGCAAGCCGCTCTTGGCACATGGGCCTCTAGTTACCTGCAAGGAGTCTGCAAGCATGCGTCAAACATCGAGATTGAGATTCAGCCCTTGTGGAGGTGCGCCATGGGTGTCTGGCAGCACAGCTGCATGCTGAGCGCTCTAAGCCTGAGAAAATGCAGATGCATTGTGCTCCGTGTGGAGCTACGTTAGAGGAAGGGAAATTCCTTTGTGCGAGAACGTGAGCCAAATGAAAAGTCGTTCATCTCTGTATACCGGCATCAGAGGAGAACGGTGCATTTTCTCGTTCCTGTGATTGTCCTGTGTTTGATGGAACAGTAGTCTGCAGAGCCACCTGCGGTTTACACGCCATCTGAAGGTGTGAAATGAGGAAGTGTTACTTGCCTCAAATAAGGGCTTCTGCTTTCTTTAAAGGATACCAGAATGTAGAATCTGCCTGGCCCCACGGTATTCATGGTACACTTGGGAACTCCCAAGATAAAATCAGGCACTTGGAAGACTGGTTTTCTGCATTATTTAAAGACCACATGTGGTGTCCATGTATGGATGGAACAGAAAGTGTCCTTACTCAGCCCTTTTCTCGGATATGTGGGGCTGAGGGGGGCAAAGAATGAGATGCCCTACTGGATCTTGACGACCGCGGTGTAAGTGAAGGGGCTACCAAGTAAGAGTATGCGCTGAAAGTTGGACAAGCCTTTCAATCCACAAGTTGCACTATTAGGGAACGTTAGAATTTTGCTATGAGGGAGCAGATACCTGGAGAGCCTGTGGAATGTGTGACTGCACTTGGGAGAACTAGTGGCCACATGCAACCTAGGGGGGTACGTTTGATCACATAAGGGATCAATTTATGGCAACGTGCAATCAAGAGAAAATAAGAGGAACTGTGTCTAAAGGATGATCCTTAATAGGGCAAAGTATTGGGAATAGCCAAGAGTTGAACACTCCCTAAATTTCTTAGTTAAGCTTGCTAGGGCGAAGGTGTCAGAGAAAGAGGGTGCATAAGAGGTAATGAAAGTTGAACTGGGTGCTTGAACAAAGTAAAAGTATGTGCGAAGAAAAGTGGAGACTGCAATTAATAGAATCATTTTCAGGGGATTGAAGGAAGTCTTCGAAAATGTGCTACAGGTGTGGGAGTGTGGTGCATCTGTCCGGTGCACTAAATTGCCCAGGGAGGAAAGTGATGTGCAAGAAATGCAACCGATGGGGACACTTGATGAACCATTGCTAAAACTTTAAAAAGGAGAAGAAAGGTGTTAATGTTGTGCACAATGGTGGGCAAACTGAAGATGACTCGGATAGTGATGTTGTTGCAGGGCCAGAAGTTTTGTCCCTTGGAGTAGTTGGGGAGGGATGTGGCAATGAGTCGGACTGCACAGGTGCATGTTAATGGGATACCCATTGTTAAGGAGGAGTGGAAACGCCGGTTAAGCAGACAGGCGGGGGGAATTCCCACACCCTAGAACAGTCCAAAAATGTGAGAGAGTTTTAGTAACGCTCAACATAAAACGTGGGCAGCAATTAACATCAAAAGTCTCCAAGCTCGCGCTTGTCTTAGGCTTGACAAAGGGTTATAGACAGAAAGCACGTCCTAACGGATGTCCCGTTATTCGTCTGCATCAGAAATGCTACAGTGTGAAGGGATGGTTGGGAGAATCAACTAAGTAAAGATTCCATAGGGCTTAGTTTTTCATTGGTTGCACTCGATGTGGAGGCTCTGCCTGAGACCACATACTAAATTGATAGAGGTGAATTCATGTCATCTCTTCTCAATTGGCGGGTGCAACATATAATGACGTTGTTGGTGGTGGTGGTTAGGGATTGGCTTTCTCAGCCTTGGCAATTTTTAAGGCTATCAGCACATGAGCAATACTAGTAGCCCTGTGGAGCGGCACCAAGGTGCTGCTTCTCACATTTGGATTACCATCTCCGATTCCCTAGGCCTCAAGCCAGAACTTGGCATATCTTTTATCTTTGTCTCAAGCACTTGATGGGACCAAAGGCCTCAGACTGCCTGTCCCTAGGTGATCTTGTCCAACTGCAGGTCACGTGTGTGGAGACCACATTTTGAATTATTCTCCTCTGCATTTGCTAGGATTTCAGCCCTTAGGTGTCCTACCTTCCTTGGCCTTGGGAGACTTGTTTGAGCTATTATCTCCCGAATACTAAGCCTTAGTGAATGGGAATCTGACCTTCCAGTATTTGTTTGTTGGCAAAGATGGCAAGCCGCTCCACATTGCCATGCTCAACACTCGCTCCACCGCCAAACACTCGTCTGACATCTGCAACCTCCCCAAACTCGTGGATCTCGATGTGCTTGCAATCAGAGACCTGGTTCAAGGATGGCTCTGTCACAAGCTTTTACACACTCCTCCCTGAAGGCTAGAAAATCCTCTCTGCACCCAGGCCAGAGATGACAGGTGGGGGAGTGGCGCTTACTTCCCAGAATGGATACCTGTGCCCATCGTCCCTCCTCGGGTCTACTCCTCAGAGTGCCTAGTTTGCAGACTCTCACTCTCTCCTTACTCTTCTCTCCTTATGGCCACCTTCTATCGACCAGCAGGACAGTCCACTCTCTTCCTCTCGGAATGGGCTGACGTGGCCTCCTCTCTACTTTCCTCCTCCTCTCAACTACTCCTGATGGGTGATCTTAACATCCACCTGGACTCTCCTGACTCCTCGGGTCCTTTCCGCAACCTTTGCGACTCTCTCCCCCTCTCTATCCTACCCTCTGGCTCCATGCACACCGCGGGCCACACTTTGGATGCTGTCATCTCTACTGAAATCCCCCTCTCTATCCGTCTCACTACCTCTCTTGGATTGACCACTCTCTTCTCTCAACACACCTGGAGCTCTCCTCTCCTCTTGCAACAGCACACCCGGCACGGCCACTCGGCTTGAAAGTTACCAGACCCATGAAAAAAGTGACCGTGGCTGCCTTTGCCTCCACCACTCTCCTCCGCCCATTCCTGCGGCTGACTCCCACCCTGACACAGCCCTCGCTAACTTCAATCTCTCTATCGCCAACACTCTTGATACTCTTGCCCCTGTCATGAGGGTCCGACTGAAGCCTTCCAAAAAGTGCAACTTTTGGTACAACTTCGATCTGGCTGCCCTTAAACGCAAATGCAGGGCAGCTGAGCGGAAATGGAATTCGTCGGGCAAACCAACTGAAACTGGCCTGCCGCCTCCTTCTAAGGCAATATCGACTCTGCATCCGCTCCAAAAAGAGTCTTTATTGAAGCCGGTATCTCCGCGGCATCAAACACAGCCAAACCTTTCAGTCTGTAAGGAACTGGCCAATCTTACAGCATCCTCTTCTGTCACACCCACCCAGGACCTTTGCTCATCCCTGGCTGCACACTTTATCACAAAAACCCAAGACATCCTTCCCTCCCTCTCAGCACAAACCAACACCGGAGCCTCCCTTGCTCTCCCTGATCCCCCTCCACTCCCCCTCTTCTCTCTCACCCGTCACACCCAATGAGGTCTCCAGACAAGTCCGGTCTATGAAGGCTTCATCCAAACAGGTGGACCCCTTCCCCTCCCAAACCATAAAGGACAATATTGACTTCCTCGCCCCAGCCTTGGCTGATCTCTGCAATCTCTCCTTTTCCACTGGCATTTGCCCAACTGCTCTTAAACACTCCTGCGTGCACCTTCTGCTCAAGAAACCCTCTGCCGACCACTCCATTCCGACAAACTACCGCCCTATCTCCATTACTCTTTCCCTGGGCAAAATCCTAGAGAAGTTGGCTATCTCTCAGCTGTCCCTCCACACTGAATCTATTGGTTGCTTCCACAACCATCAGTCTGGTTTTAGAGCATCCAGCGCACGAAATTGCTCTTCTGAACACCCGTGAAGACCTGCTCTCAAATCTCGACACTAACACTCCCTCTGTCCTCATTCTCCTCGACCTCTCCTCTGCCTTCAACACTTAACCACAACATCCTGATTGCATGTCTGTGACACCCTGGGAATCACAGGTCCGGCACGGACGTGGTTAACCTTTTTTCTCTCCGACCACCCATTTCAGGTGGAACTCTGAGACTTTCACTCGGCTAGCGTTCTTTAAACCTGTGGCGTTCCCCAGGGATCTAAGCTATCCCCCCTGGTTCTTCAAAGTCTAAATGGCTGCTTTGGCACATACGATTGCCACTTTGTACTCTAACTTGCAGTATTATGCGGATGACATGCAACTCTCCTTCAGGCTACCCTCAGCCACCTCCTTTACCTCGCTCATATCGGATTGTCTGCAATTCAGTCATGGTGTGCTGCAAACAACCGCTGCCTCAACGCCAGTAAGACTGAGATCACTCGCTTTGGAACTACTTCTCCCGCTTTCCCACTCTCATTGGCCGGCCTCCCTTAGCCCTGCGCCTGCACCTACCTGCAAGGCAAAAAACCTTGGGGTCGTCTTCGACTCCACTCTCCTTCTCTCACATTTCGGACATCTGTAAAAAGTCTATCAGCTACACCTTCTCTGAGGTACTCTGCCGTTTCTTACTTTCTCTCAACGGCTCACTCTCTACCTGTGAGACCTCATCACTTTTTGCTGGACTCCTGGATCTTTCTGTCAGTGCTCCTGAATGAGGGGAACCTTCTTCCCCTAATTCTTTTGCTCAGGCTATGGGAACCTTTGTTCATTATGTTTCTACTTTATTTTATGCAGTCATGCTTTCCTTCATATTTTGTATGGCATCTGTGATTCACTTCTGCAGCACACAGCACCTTTTGTGCAGGGTTTGCTGGGAGTCCTTTGGGCTTTCCCTTTTATTTTATTTTCCTTGTGAGAACTACTGTTCCCAAGGATAGGGCCATACTTTTTATCCTTGTTACCTTTTTTCTTTTGTGAGATCAGCGCACACACCACCTTTATGTGGAGTGTTTGAGTTGCATAGTATCCTTTCTCCCTGTTCCAGTAACATTTGTTAGTGACCAGCATACTTGAGTGGTTGGTGGCAGTGGACATGTTCTACCAACTTGTGTCATTTTTACCAGCATGCTGTTTTCACAGCTGCGGTAATGCATACAAGGGTCCCCAAAGACCCAAAATGGTGGCTGTATTCTGTATTTGCCATTTCTTGTATGCTTGTCTTTTCTTGGTCCTTCTGCCATCCTGGGTGGGGGGAGGTCCTGGTCTCTTTTTGTCTTTGAAGGGAATCCTTTGTGAAGCCTGCCACGTCACCAGTTTGTCTGTGAGGACAGGAAACCGGGTAGGAGTCCGAAACTTTGCCGGTCTTGGTCTTCTGGAATTCCTGCCTGGAACCAGTTCCAACTGGGAGGTTGTTTGTCCTGAAAGGACAGCCACCCCCCCAAACTTTGGATGTAGCAGGAGTATTGATTGGCTGGGTGCCTAGATAAAAGGCGAGGATACTGAGGCTGATGACAAGCCGACCACTGGAACACAAGAACCAAAGAAGGCTACGACCAGATGCCTGCAGCACCTTCCAGCGACTGGAGACGCCTGCTGAAGTGCTGCTGCTGTCCTGACCCGGTTTTCAATAAGGAAGCTCTGAAGAGGATGACTTCCTCCCTTGGACTGGTGGGCATAATCGGTCCTATGACGACCTTCAATTCAAGCCATCCCACAACAAGTTGCAACTTTCCTGAGCTGCAAACAGCCAATATTCTGGGACCTCGAGCTTGAGTGCAGTGCATAGTCTTGCCAAGAACAAATCCTTTCGAAACCTTGGAGTCCTTCCAGACCTCGAGAGGCAAGCCCACCCCCTCCAACGCCCTCCTTAAAGCTCAAAGTCCCCGCACTAGAATTTAGGACCGAGCAAGTGATGTGATTAGTTTGGACGAGAACCATTCTTCATTGGAGTCTGCAAAAAGTTGCCAAAACCACAGAGCTGCGTTGGAGCACAAAGAATCATTTACTGGGAGTCATTTTCTCTCGACTGCTGCTGCAACATCTCTCAAGTGTCCCTCCTTTCGTCACCACGACCAAGGAACAAGCGTCCGGGTCTACAGCTGTTGTATCGGGAAGGCATCCAGCTTCATTCTCTTCATCCTGCCTCAGGTACTATGGAACTTGTGGTTATACCTACTATTAAGTAAGATGTTCTTTTTAGTGATCTTTCTGGCCTGTCAACCATAGGACTTTTAGCTGGACTTTGTGATTATTTATTCCCTTATGAGTGGCCCCTCTCAACTAATAGTCTACTCTTTTTTTTATTTGTTTTAATTTTCTTTTTTTGTATGACCTTTTTGTCTCTTCATAGTGTGTGGTTGGAGTTATAGTTTCCTATACCTTTGAACTGACTGTAAAGTACTATGGCAGCATACCATTTTAAATGTTGTGGCTTCCTTTTAATTTCTCTTATTAATTCTTGAGTGAACTTCTGTTCCCAAGAAGTAACATGGGATTCCCATCCCCTTTAACTTTTAGTGAGCCAGCACACCCCACCTTAATGTGGAGTGCTGGGAGGGGGTGAGGGGGGCTTACCTGGTCTAACATTTTTGTTACAATGGCAGGTTTACTTGAATGACTGGTGGCAGTGAAATGACTTTTATGGCTGTCATTATTACTCGCAGGCTGGCAATTCGGCTGCAGTAATGCACAGGAGGGTCACCATTCTGCTAGAATGATGGGTTCCTTATTTTTCAATAAATTCTAGTTTGCTTGTTTCAGAAGTCCTCTTTCTGCCATTTTAGGCAGGAACGACCTTGGTTGAAGTTTTGTCTTCGTGGGGAAATCCAGTGTATTCCCTGATGAGGCTCCAGAGTGTCTGAGAAGGCAGGAAGCGAGGGAGGAGTCGAGAACGCAGCATCCCTTTTTGTCTTTTACCTTGCCTGAAAGGAACCAGTTCTCACTGGGGGGATGGCTGTCCTGGATGGACAGCCAGACTGCCCCTTTCTGTAAACTGCTGGAAGAGTTGTGCTGTATTTCCTGATAAAGATTCTGGAAGATGCTGATAAGTTGATCACTGGAGCTGAATCCGAAGATGAGAATTAACAAAAGACGTCTGAAGTGATATCCAGCGACCGAAGAGCCTGCTGTGTAACCAGAGCCTGATGCAACCCTTCCTTCCATCCGACCTCGGGGTCCCAAAAATGACTCATGCCCAGAGGCTGGTGAGACCCACTAGCCTCGGTAAGACCTGCAAAAAGAGCCTTCCCTGGAAGCCTTCCCTGGAGGTGCTGTGACCTTCCTGGGCTGCAAAACGCTAATACCAGGGCTTTGTGCCTGAGTTCAGTGCGTGGTCTTCTGAAGTCCGAATCGATTGAGTCCCTGAAGTCCCCTCATCAGAGTACAGGGCCGGCGATATTCGTCCTTCATCTGGTTCCTGGAAAAAGGTGCCAAATCCACAGCTGCGAGAAGCCAGGAAGAATCCTTTGCTGGAACCTCCTCCTTGCAACTGCTGAAAGTTCCCATCCAGTGTCCATTTCTTCAGTTTCCAGACCAAGAAACAAGGGACCAGGTCCTGTGTTGCTGCATCCTGAAGGCATCCACCCAGAAGCTCTTCTTTTCTTCTAAGGTACTGTGTTGGCTTGGGTAATGCTTACATTAAGCCTTGTGTGAATCATGTGAGGTTGAGTGGGGGATTTGTGTGGTTGGGAGTTTTCCCATTACATTCCCCTAGGCCTTATGCTGGAACACATATAGGGAGTCTTCTGTGAAGCCCCTGAACACTCTAAAGCTAATACTTGTTGAAGATCTCCACTGGAACGCTGACTTTCCTGCATCTGACCCGATCCTGACCTGCCTGTAGCTAGCTCCTAGACCACTAGGGTCCCTCTTCTGCCTCTGAGAAAACTCATGCTATAGACTAGGGGAGGACTATAAAAGATTAGGCTTCTGTCTTGAAAACTATAACAAGTGTAAAGTTAGTGTTGTAACTGTATCTCTGAAATAGAATAAGTTGCAAAATGTTAAAGTTATTACTTAATTAAATTACTGGTTGTTCCTTTAAAAAGTATATACGTTGCCTTACTTTGAATAGTGTTCCATTCTTCTTAAAATTAATTTTGTTGGTACTGTTTTATTCTTCTTAACCAAATGAGTGTAAAAGCTTACCAATATATTTTACCTATCTTGAATAACTGTGTTCTTCTTAAATTGTACTATTGGGTTTTGCGTTCCCTGATCTGCCTAGTGCATTTCTAAAACCGTCTTGTATTTAATACGTACCTATGAATTGTTGAATGCTCTACTTAGTTACTTACCTTGAAATACCTTTTTGTCTCTCAAAGTGTCTAACTGGGTTATGCTTTCCCTGAAGTGCTCTAGAGCACTTCTGTAATAGTCAGTTCTTACTTTCCTTAGACTTGTATAATACGCTTCTGAAAAGTATCATTGGTGAAACTGTCTATTCCTATGCTTAAAAATAGTGTAATAGTTTAAATACCAATAGGCTATACTGACCTTGAATAGCTGCTGCTCTTCTAAAACTGTAATACTGGGTTGTGCTTTCCCTGAACTGCTCTAGGGAACTTTTAAAACAGTTCACTGTATTCATACTTATCCTTGAGTAGCTTTTGGCCTCTAGGTAGTATACAGGTTCTCCAGCATGGGGTCTGGCATGGATTCACATGCTCATGAATATTCCCCGTCGTCAGGCTGGGAATCCTCGGTACAAGAAAAATCAGTTTCAGTTTTGTTAACTGTCTTTCTCCTATAAACCAATCACTGAGCTCTGGATCATACTGCCCCAAGCCAATGAATGCCCTCTGGCTGCCACCTTCAGATTTTTACCGCACGTTCAAGTGTTGGGAGTCCTCGTGCTTTGCTCTTCGAGCTTTTGCTGCGTATTTCACTTTTAGAGTTGAACTCTATTTTTCGGTCAATCATGCTCCATCGATCATCCTTCCAACTAACGGGACCAGTTTTTCGGATTTTTCAACGCCCTTTACGGGCTGTTTTTGTCGTTCCTTCTTGGAGGCTTCCAGCAGAAGATTCTTCAGGCCTACACCGCGTGGATCATGTCGGACGAGAAGGACAGCACTTCAGAGGATTCTGACAAGGCCCCTAAAGAGAAGGCCAAGCAGGACAAGGGATCCAGGCTTTCCATGAAGGCCCAAGTGCACCAGGCAAGATCGTCAGCCTCCCTCGAGGTGGTGGTGGTGTCTCTTTCGAAGACCGTAGGGGCAGACCTGCAGGGTGCCCTGACGACATCCAGGTTGTCTCTTCCTCCCAGGAGGAGGGGCTTCCAGCATACCTGTTGAGAAGAACGCGAAGAGGATGTTGGACATAAGCCCGAGACCGACCACTCTGGACCCGAAGAAAGGGGATAGGGGTTGGGGAGCAGCGTGGAAGGCCTGCAAGGAACTGACATTTCTTCAGCTGATGAGATTGTTTCCGTCCACACCGTCCAGGAGGGCGATAAAGGCGGCAAGGGCGATTACGACCGTTTCCTTCAAGGGAGGCGACAACGACTGGCCCCAGGGACGACTGTGTCCATGCCCCTGGTGTTCCTACACCCCAGATGCCGCCTAGAGACTTTTCGATGGACATCCTCCCTACCCTTCACACACTGCTGTTTGAGATACAGAGGAGGATGCCGGCTACCCCAGCACCTGCTCTTCCCGTGACGCCAGTGCCGGCCACCCCATTGACACCAGGGCAACCACCGGCCAAGAAGAGGAGACGCCCTACGCTTCCATACAACCCATCGCCCCCCCCCCCCTCTCCTCGGCCCCGCTCCCCACCGATGGATACGGACATGGCGACGACGGGTACGGGCAACGATGGCGGGATGGGGAACCTACCGTCGGTTCACCCCAGGGCCTCTCCGCCGGACGAGGTGTGCTCTTTCCATGCCATGATTGCCTGGGCGTCGGAGATGTTCCAGCTCACGCCTGAAGTAATGGAGGGCTTCTTGTACCAACACCGGGAGGCAAAGAGAATGGCCATCCTTTCGGTCCTGCTCCTGGACGATGTTTGAGATGATGGGCTAGCCCTGCTGAGTAATCCCGCTACAGCCCCAGCGAAGGACCAGTTGGAGAAAAAATACAGGGTGCCGGACTCTGCATCCAAGTGCTTGTGGTCTCAGCTGTCGCCGGACTCGGCGGCCGCCAGGAAGTAGTAGTCTGGCTTGGCATCCTCTTCCTCCTCCACCCCGCCAGACAATGAGGGAAAGAAGTTGGATTCTATGGGCAAGAGAGTGATCTACTCAGCGGCGACAACTGTCAAGGCTGCCAACGCCCTCGCGATCGAGGCCAGATACGACCGAGAGCTGTGGTTCAAGTTGGCTCCTCTACTGGACTTCCTCCCCAACGACAAGCGGGTTGAGGATCTGGAGATCCTTCAAGAAGGCGAGGTGGCATCGGACCGCGCCATCATGGTGGCCCTGGACATCGCGGACACGGGGTTCCGCCAGATGGGAAATGGCGTCTCAAGGCCACCAACTTTAGAGAGGAGGTCCAGACAAGGGTTTTGGACATGCCCTTTGACTGGGACAACCTGTTCGGGAAGACTGTGGATGAGTCCCTAGAGGCTATCAAGGCTGACGCGAAGACGGCACGGGCCCTAGGCACCCTGCAGCAACGTCTAGTCCTTTCGTTCCTCGGGAGGGAAGTCTTTCAGATCTTCGAAGGGTTTCGGCAGGAGCTCTTCCTCTTACCGCCAACACTACCACTCCCGCTCCTCGACACAGGAAGCCAACATGGGTCAATCCAAGGCCTTTGGGGGTGGACGTCGTCGTACGGGCCCGCAGGGCAGCCAGTCGACCTCCAAACAGGACTGAACCGGCCGGGACGTCGGGCTCCCATCCATGCACCCTGGTGGATGGCTGGCTGGTGAACTTCGTCGGCGTGTGGGAGACCATCTCCATCGACAGATGGTGCTGGATGCTCTCACCGACACACCCTAGAGTTTCATTGAAAGTGCCTGAGAATACCACCAGTGGCCCAACCGGGAAACAACATCCCTCAGTTGCTGCGGGAGGTGCGGGCAATGTTACAAAAAGGGGCGCTGGAGCTTGTTCATCGACGACTCTGGGGTTCCGGTGTATATTCAAGGTACTTCCTCGTAAGAAAGAAAGACCGGGGGCTGGAGGCCTATTCTCGACCTACAACGGCTCAAAAAATACAGAACATCCCAGAAGTTCAGGATGGTCACGCTACAGCACGTGCTCGGCCAGCTGGAGGAGGGGGACTTTGTCGTCGTTGGATCTGGAGTATGCGTACTTCCACGTCCCCCCCCCCTTCCCAAAGGACACTGCAAGTTTCTACGCTTTGGCGTTCAGGGTAAGAATTATCTGTCCAATGCTCTAACCTTCGGACTGAAGTCGGCGCCCAGAGTCTTCAAGAGCTTGGCGCAGTTGGCAGCCCATCTGCAACTGCAAGAGATTCACGTTTATCCCTATCTGGACGACTGGCTCATCCGGGCCAGGTCAAGGGACAGTGCCGTCGAAAACAAACGACGCACACCACCAGATGGTGGGGCGTATGCTCCCATCTCCCTGAAGGCACGAATTTCCAGAATTCACCCCCCCCCCCCACGTACTATGAGACGGTCACGACAGATGCGTCTCTGGAAGGTTAGGGGGCCCACACCAGACGTCTTCATGCCAGAGGCCTCTGGCTGCCGGAAGAGAAGGATCTGCACTAAATGTACTAATGTACTGGAACTACAGGCAGTACCACACAAGGGAAAGGTAGTGTGAGGGTTTTCACTGACAATACCACCACAATGTTTTACATCTGGAAGCAGGGGGGGGGCACCAGATGCCCCAGCGCTCTCAAGGGAGGCGAAGGAGTTGTCACTGGGCCGTCACCCAGAAGATGTTACTCATTCAGTTCCACCTAGCTCCATTCCACCTGGCAGGTATACAGAACACTGTTGCCGATTCCCTCAGCAGAGAACTCCACTCTTGCCACGAGTGGGCACTTGGGCAGGAACAAGTGGACAACTTGTTCAGCAGATGCGGCAATCCCCAGATGGATCTATTTGCGACGAACACCAAGTGCCAGAGGTTCGCCAGCAGGTTTCCCCAGCCAGGGAAGCCAGGGAGAATGGGGGATGCATTCTCATTCCCCTGGGATGGCCTTTTTCTTTGAATTCCCTCTGTTGCTTCTTTGAGTCCTAAATCAACTCGGATGGTACCGGTGCAGTACAGGATGATCCTCGTCGCACCAGCGTGGCCGAGGCTGATCTGGTACCCGGACCTTTGCAGCGTGTCATTGCACCCCCTTCCCCCCCCGCAGTCAAGGTCCCGTTGGACGCAGATTCTCACCAGGGATGAAGGCGCAATACTGCTCCATGAACCAGGATTGCTGAAGTTCTGGTTCCTGCAGCATTAGAGTTTGAAGGCTGCGATCTTCCAGCGGACTACAAGGAGGTGCTCGCCAGGTTGTTGTCTACTTTAAAATGCTACAGACACAAATGGAAGAGATTTGCAATCTGGTGAAGTTCGCAAAAGATCGACCCTCTGGGGGTCACGGCCCTCGGGAACTGCCATATTTGTTATCATTGGCTAAAGCAGGGCTGGCTCATGCTTCAATCAAGGTTCATCATAACCTGGGTATCACTGGTCAGGCTCTGGCTTGGCTGACCTCTTTCCTCTCAAATCGACCCTCCCCAGGTCCAACTGGGATCTTTCCTGTCTGACATCTTTTTCTCTACCTGTGGTGTCCCCCAGGGTTCTAACCTCTCTCCCTGGCTGTTCAACCAGTATCTGGCACTTCTCGCCCACCGCATCGCCTCTCTCTGCCCCAACTTTCAGTGCTATGCGGATGATACCCAGCCCATTTTCAGGCTACACTCAGCCTCCTCTTCTCCTTCCCTCAACTCTCACTGTCTTTCTGCTATCCAGGAATGGTGTGCCGCCACCGACCTCTGCCTTAATGCCAGTAAAACCGAGATTCTACTCATCGGCACACCCACTCCCTCCTTCCCTGCAGCTCTCTGGCCGGCCTCTCTTGGCCCTCTTCCTGCTCCTACCTGCAAGGCAAAAATCCTCGGGGTCATCTTCGACTCCACACGCTCCTTTTCTCCTCACATTTCTGACGTTTCTAAAAAGTCACACTACCAGCTGCACCTCCTCAGAGGTATCCTTCCTTTCCTCTCCTTCCCCCAGAAGCTCACTGTCTCAAGAGCCCTGGTTCTCTCGAAGCTGGACTACTGTAACAGCCTCTATCTAAATCTGCCTGCCTCTACTCTCCGCCCTCTGCAACTCATCCAGAACAGGACTGCGACACTTGTCCTTGGCCTCAAGCCCAGGGACCGTATCTCTCCAGGACTGAAATCGCTTCACTGGCTCCCTGTGGCTGCGAGGTTTAAGTTCAAAACCCTCTGCATTGTCCACAAGACCTTCTGGGGCCTGGGGCCAAATTACCTTCAACTCTCCCTTCCTAAATATCTTGCTTCTCGAGCACTTCGCTCTCCCGCCTCCAACTCCCTCAGGGTCAGCCGCTTCTCCAAGCAACGAGTTGGGGGGAGAACTCTCTCCGCAGCAGGGGCCTCCCTCTGGAACAGCCTTCCTGCCCCCCTGAAACTTGGAGAACCATCTCCGGTTCCGGAAGCACCTCAAAACCTTTCTCTTTGCTTCTGCTTTCTCTCTCCCTCTCCCCTGCTAAATCACTGAAACTGTACTGAATCAGCAACTGGGCCACTCGCCAATCTCGGTCCTTGGCCCAGCCACTCTCCCCTGCACTGCCTTCCTGGCAACCCCTGCACTGCGGGACTGTCTCTGTATCCCTACAGCCCCCCTTCCCAGCACTTGTCTGCACTTATCTTGCACTTGCCACCAGCTGGCCCTTATTATTTATCTTGTTAATTACTAACCCTGTACTGCACTTCCCCTCTCCCTTTCCCCCTTGCACTTTTCCCGTCCCCCTTACCCATGCACTTGCGCGATCTGAATGACACCTGGCCTAGTAGGATCGTTGTCTGTCTCCCCTTGTTCCCCCCCTCCCTGCCTCGTTGCGCCTTGAAACACTTGTGTAGAGGCGGGTTACAAATGCCTTATCATATATCATATCATCTGGCAGCTATTTCCTGCTACACCTAATCTCCGGGACGGTCCTCTTTGTGGTCGCACCGTCTGGTTAAGGAATTCATCAAGGGACTATTCGTTCGTTCCCGCCGGTGAAGGCTCCGGCCCCGGCATGGGAACTAAATGTGGTACTTTTTAGGTTCATGGGAGCTCTGTTTGAGCCGGTGCAGTTTGTTCCGCTGAAGTTCCTGTCGTGGAAGTCAGCTTTTCTTGTGGCCATTACCTCTGCACGACGAATGGGCGAGATCCAGGCCCTGTCCTGTAAGCCACCTTACTTCTCTTTCCACGAGACGAGGGTGGTGCTGCGGACACAACCCTCCTTCATGCCCAAGGTGCGGTCGTACTTTCATCTAAACAAGCCCTTGGTGTTACCTGTATTTTTTCTGACGCTTTTGTCGTCAGCTGAAATGATTCTGCACTTGCTGGATTGGGCTAGAGCGCTGAAGTTCTATGTGGACCGCACAAAGGTTTTCTGGAAAACTTCCCAGCTCTTTGTGAACTTTGGTCCTGTTAACCATGGGAAGGCCCTGTCCGAGGCTTCCATTTCCAGGTGGCTCTCCGGCTGCATCACACATTGTCGCATATATAGGGCTGAAGTTACTATAACTCAACTGGATTGGCCCCATAATGCCCCCATGGAGGCTTTGCTGTTCAGATGTGCGATTTCACCCACCAGTACTTGTCATTTTCTGCTTATAGATCGTCCACCGGGTTCTTCCCAAAGCAGCTTTCTTGAGCATTTTCCAGATCTAATAGCAAATCTTCAGGTCTGATATACCCATCTGGTAGTTCTGGGGGACTTTAACTTAAAATACAATCTGCCCAGACCCCCAGCTCTTGACCTGTTTGATAGTCTGGCTGACCTCCAACTCTATCAACCTATCAATAGTCCCACTCACAAACTGGGCAACATTTTGGATCTGATTTTCTTAACAAATAAAACTCCTAACTATGCAGTCAGTTGACCCCATTTTGTGGTCCTACCATTTCCCAGTCTCTTGTAGACTGGAAATATGGGCAAACCCACAGAAATCCCAGTAGATAAAATCTGGCAGCGTTCTTGGCGCACTGTTGACACCCAAAGCTTGGCTACCTCGATTCGAGCAAAGTGTTGTACTGAAACAGTGACGTCATTATCTCTTACGTTTCAGTAATTTTTAGAGCCTGCTAATACTGCTGCTCCCCTATGATAGATTCAACCTTGTAGGCTGCCATCAGAGCCTTGGTTTACAGATCTTGTGAAAGAGGACCGTCTTAAACTGCATCAGTCCGAACGCAAATGGCGCAGAACATATGACCCCGTCCTCAAAGTGTCGTGCCTATGGGAGTGTCTGACAGCCGTTGGAGATTGGATGAACTGCAATTGGAACTGCAATTGGCTCTACTTAAATGGAGATAAAAACTGAGGTGATGGTGTTGGGCTGTCCTCCTGACCCCACGCTCTGGGTGTCCTCCTTTTGGCCTTCAACCGTAGGCTCTCTTCCAATCCCAGTAAGGAAAGTGAAAAATCTGGGTGTTCTCTCAGCATCACTTTTTATGGACCAACGAGTCACAGCGGTGTGCCAGGCTGTTCATTTTCAGCTGAAAATTCGGAGGAAGGTATTACCCCCGATTCCTGCCCCGCTGTGTCCCCCTGTAGTAGCGGCCATGGTTATTTTGCGGCTAGATTGTTGCAACTCCCTGTACCTGGCTCAACCTAAGGCTCGATTCAACGGTTGCAACGTTTGCAGAATCTTGCCGCTCGGGTGGCTACTGGCACGCCTTTTGGAGAACAGATCTCCCTTGTGCTTCGAACTCTCCACTGGCTCCTTGTGGCCCACTGGGTTGAGTTTAAGGCACTATGTATAGTTTGTCGCGACCTTCACAATTAGAGTGCTGAATATCTATCTTCAAGCCAAATTCACCTACTATCCTACTCGCAGCCTTCCCTCTGCCACGGCTGAACAACTTGTAGTGCCAAGATACAAACGGTCTCGGGTTGGTGGCCGGGCTTTTTCCGTTGCCGCAGCAGCTTCATGGAATGACCTTCCGCTCTTCATCAGGAAAACATCAAAATATTTAGCTTTTCGAAGGTCGGCAAAAACGTACTTATTCTAGATCTGCCCCGAAGTTTTCAGCTTTCACTCTCTCTCAAAGCGCCAAGATACTCTTGGGTGATCGTGGGCTCCAGAAGAATATGTAACATAACATAACATTGTCACCGGTTGGCGAACCGACCATTGCCTGGCCGTCCGAGAGCCCTTTCTAGCGAGCGATCGCGGCAACGACTGCGTTCCTGTATGTGCCCCTGCAAGACATCTGCAGAGCTGCTACATGGAGGTCCATGCACACCTACTCTACTCTTCTACGAAATTCTACTGCGTCGACAGGGATTCCAGGGAGGAGTCCAGAGTCTGCCGAGCAGTGCTACGCAACCTGTTTGCTTGAGGTGAGTCTGTTCCAGGGGTAAGTGTAATTGCTTCTGTTGATCCTTGCCACCTCCTGTGGTTGTGTAATGTTGTACTGCTATGTATTCGTTATTCATGCACTTGTGAATCCATGCCAGACCCCATGCTGGAGAAGGTTTAAGTTACTTACCTGTGACTATTCTCCAACATGTCTGGCATGGATTCACATACGAACCCTCCCGTTGACCCCTCTGCTGCTCTTCTTGATCATACTGCCACTTTACGCTTTGGTAGAGGGCTTTCATTGGATGGGGTAGTATGACCCAGAGGACAGGGATTGGTTTAAAGGAGAAATGCAGTTTGTAAGTGAAAGGGAAACTGTTTTCCTTTTACTCAGGATTCCCAGCCTGATGACTGGGAATATTCGTGAGCATGTGATCGATGCCAGACCCATGCTGGAGAACAATAGTTACTGGTAAGTAACTTAAACCTTATTTATTGTTCGCTTGTTAGGCGCTTATACAGGAAGTAAATACTGTTTTAAGCACCAGTACATGCTGTTTCAAGCAGGTTGTAGGGGTGCAAGGTCCTCCACGTACCTCTACCTTGCCCTGCTTTTGGTGATTTCTGGCCATGTATGCCCCTCCCCATACAAGCTCCCCCTGAGCTTCCCCTATATTGGTGGGATTTGGAGAGGACCACTAATCATTCACACTTTCCTTTGTTAGTTCATCACTGGTACATTTTACTCACCTGTTGACGTTACCACTACTTGTTACTTCACTTTAAATACTCCTGACAAATGTTTTCTTCTTGAGAGTTTTAATGGCACTGGGCCTACACACCTTAGCAGGAAATGGCTTTTAAAGTGTTAAGGGCCTTTTTTAAAGGGCATGTTAAAACTGTTTACTTTCCTTTTGCATTACTTACCTTACTATTCAATTGCATTTGCATTACTTGCCTGTTTTTACTTGCTTTACTAAAGAGCTGTTCTTGTTTCAGAATGTAATCACTTCCAACTTTCTTCCCTAGGAGATCACCCATTGTGAATGTATATAGATTAGTTTTGGTAGAATCGCTTACCTGTTATTTGTATTGCTTTCTGTTAGGACTAGTTTTCTATACTCTGGCATGGTGGACAGATGTATGATGCCAACCTACTTTAGTGACTAGGACAACTCTGGGAGCTGTAGCCAAACCAGTTCAAGGTAGAAAGGCGAGTGGTCAAGGCTAAGTCTCAGGAAAGGTGAGCCTGGTAAGGGGCCCTCAATGAGTACACGCACTGAAAAGTCAAAAAACACACTTGAACAGTTATAACCTGCCTTATTTAATGCCCACATAACAGTATTAAATGCTAGTAGTCATTTTTCATACTATCACACAATACTAAATGTCACATATATACAATCACTGGAGTAGGGCAAATACATAACAAAACCCCTGCAAAGGAAGATATGTATTAATATGCAGCACTACAGGCCCACAGAGATAAAACACTAAAAGTGCATCCCTAATGTATGGGGCCTTGTGCCCAAAAGTTCACCACATTTCCACAAAGTTTTATGAGACTGTAAAAAATAGTGGAGGGCATCTGGGGTCCAATGAAGAGTTCCAAGCGGTAGAAGAGGACAAGTTGTTCTTGTGAATAAGTGTCCCCCACTTTCGGAATGCTTGTGCGAGCAAGCAATGGCAAAGCTAAACTGTTAGAAAATGTTTAAAAAGTTACCAAACTTTTAAAGGGGAGATATGGGGCTCAGCTAAGTACGGTTACAACTCACCCCCGACCCCTGTACTCCTATTCTTCTTAGGACTTGGCAGGTCTACAGCCGAGGGTCCAAGGTTGCTTTTCCTGCTGACGACTCTGGTTCTTGGTGCCCAGGGGTTGCAAGTTTGAGCACTTCTCCGGTCAGCACAAAGGCTTGTGCAAGGTCTTCAGGATGGAGATGCAGGGGCCCACTTAGCACAGGACTGAATATGTTTTGGATGACTTTCACTGATGTATGGCGACGCAACTGCCGCAGTCGGACTTTGCCTCTTATCTCGGGTCACCTTGATGCTGGAACCACAAAATTTGGCAGGTACTACAGTGGCTGTGGATCTCCATGTTCCGGGCCTCAACGCAGAACGGTGACGGCTGCAGCATGGTAGCCTAAACTCTGAGCTGGTCAGCCCCAGATTGGCTCAGGGACCCTTCCGAAGGCTCTCCTTAGGATATGGGTAGATGTCTGGAATGGATGGTACCTCCACTCAAAGGGTCCCTTCCTCACAGGACTTCTGGAGATCACCTACAAGACCGGGCTCTAACAGGAAAGCAGCAGCAGCAGTAGTTGTTTGACCAGACCTTCTTGAAATGGGCCCGCGGTCTCCTTACACGTCTTGTAGCTGGACAGGATACTTGACTCCTTCAGCTTCCAGGATCTCTCTGGAACAGGTCCAGGGGTCCTCTTATCCAAAAGGCAGGTAAGAGCCGAATCTCCCACTAGCCAATCAAAGATCTGACCCACACATCCCCCACACCCCCAGCAGCAGTCTAAGCAGGACCACTGGTGGCACAGCTCATGCATACCATTCAGACACAACAAAAGCAGTTTGTGGATTGAGACCAGACAGTCCCAACTCACTTCCTGGCAGCAAACATACGTGGCCCTGCAGTGGCCTGCAAAACGCTTTTGCTTTCCTTGGCACTGGAAGTCCATATAAGGATTTTCCTTTATTCGTCAGGAACCAGGGTTAGTGACAAGATGGCCATGGGACAAACTAAAAGCCTTGTGGTACGGCCATGTATGGACACTAACCACAGTAGGTAGCCAAAAGCCGTAAACGCAGTATGGCTTAATAAAAATACATAAACAAAATTGCAAAAAGTAACTGCTGCCAACAGCTTGTCCCTTTGACACACCAGTAACTAAAAATCCTCTTGAGTGTTAGTCTAGAGCAAAACAAAGTGTACCCCATTGTGCTGCGTTGTAAGATGCATTGTACAATAAGTTACCAAAAGTGGCAACAATGTAACCAGACTAAAACACATCCGTTTCCACATGACAAATTAGCAAAATTCATTGTAGTTTCAGGTCCGATTAAAGTATAAAAAGCAACATGTTTTGGGATCCATAAATATGGAAGGGAAGGTGCTATAAGTCTTTCCTAACAGTGTTTTTGAGGCCCAATTAAATTAGTTTATTTTTATATTTTCTGCCTCATTTGGATTTGAGTGCTGTGTATCTCTTTGCACCACTCCACTAGACGTGTAAGCCTTACTCAGTTACCAACTAGTTTGGCTGACCTGAAGTGTTCGCTATGGGGTAGCCTCTTGCAACCCTCTCTCTGGCTGGTTCTGAAAATCCATCTCAACAAGGGCTCATTAAGGAAAAATCGGGTAAACCATTTGGAGAAAATCAAAAATTCTTGTGACCTCATGCCAGAGAACTAGAATGGTACTTTTGTCTTGGATCTTTATTGTGGCTACAGTTTTAAAAGCAGCCAAGCCATATGTCGGTGTACTGCTCCCCAAAAAGGTTACCTCAAATGAGCTCATCAGTTTTTGGAAATGCTTTGGTCATATTTGTGTCTGGTGAGCATGTGCATCCCCACACCCTCTGTTTTTCCTGTTGCAGACATCCTTTCTAAAGGAACGTGGGAGGCTGTGTGATGTGATAATCTACAGAATTGTATTTAAATCATCTTTTTCTGATTGTTCTAGTCAATGTATTTTTATGCACAAGAATGTCTTTGGAGAATTTTTCTTAATGTTTTTATTTGCAGATGGTTTATACCAAACCTTTACAAAAAGAAATGTAACAGATTTAATTTAGGTTAAAAACAAGAATTATACATTTACATACCTTTCCTTAAAAACAGATATTGATCTTAAAACCAACATGAGAACAAGGACGTTATGATGCCTTGATGCCTTGAAAGCTCTCTTGACTGAAAGGACAGGGATGTTGGACGGGGTCATGAAAGAGAGATCTTCATTGTGTGAAATTCTCCGCTCTACCTCGTGTGGGGTTTCCACGTATTTCAGGAGCATGATAGTTGTGAGGTAATGCTCAAGAAATACACCACACTTATACAAGAGCTGGTAGAGGAAATCGCACCACTCTAAACCAAGCTAGCTAGGAAAATTAGCAATCATAAGAAATGGTATAATACGGAAATAGATACTATCAAAACTGAAAAAAGAGCCCTTGAGAGGAAGTGGCATATAGATAAGACTACTGAAAATAAAGAGAGTTGGAAGATATCTAACAAGAAGTATAAAGATAAGATCAGATTAGCCAAGGCCAACTTCTCCAATGTGGAAATTGAAGCAGCAGATAACAAGACCAGAAAACTTTTTGAAATACTTAAGAGCGTAGAGAAACCGCAGAACCTTACTCCGCCCTTATCACCATCTAAAGGAGGCTGTGACATCGTGCAAACTGCGTTCTCCGCCAAAATAGCTAAAGCTAGGCAAAACATAATTCCAGAAATAAACTAAAACAGGACTCCTGCACTAAGGATACCAATAATAATATGGGACAGGAGACCTTCAAATTCACCTCCATAACTGAAATGGAGTTATTGGAAGTGCTTGGTCTTATGAAGCCGACGTCCTGCGCGGAAAATGTATTGCCACCCAAAATTATTCTTCAAAATAAAGAGCAATTTGCTCCTATTTTGTTAAGAATTATTAACACCTCCTTTTAAGGAGGGCATAGTTCCCGAGGAAATGAAGGTTACCATTGCACCTCTAGTGAAGAACGTTGGATTGGATACTAAGGACCTAGGGAACCTTCGGCCGTTTACCAACTCCAACTTCATACTTAAAATCTTAGACAAAATAGCCACCCAGCAATTGCAGGATCATGTGGAAACCCACTCGTCCCTACACCACCAGCAGTCTGGTTTCAGAGCTTCACACAGCATAGCAACGGCCATGTTGGACCTCCAGAACCACATGCTATGCCTTATGGACAAAGGTAAGATTGGGATTCTAATGCTGTTGGATCTCAGTGCGGCATTTGACCCGGTCGATCACAAACTGTTGGTCAAAGCTTTGAGAGACAATGTGGGCTGCTCTGATATGGCACTGAAGTGGTTGGTTTGCTTTCTTAAAGATCGCCGAGCCAGAGTACATTGGAGAGACAATTTACAAATCATTCCAGGTTAGGGAGGCCATAATCTCAGTATCCAACCAGGTCAAAGCCCTAGGTATGATGATGAACTCTTCTGTTAACTCAGAAGCACGGACCAACCTCTTGCGAAAGAATACAGCCTATAACCTGCGGCTTATGAGGGCCATTAGACCCTTAATAAGTGAAAACAATATGTCCACCATCGCTAGGGCTGTTGTGTTATCCAGGCTTGACTATGGCAACACCCTCCTCATAGGTGTTCTCGCCAAAGACTTGCATACTTGTCAAGTCATTCAGAATGATATTGTAAGGCTAGTAAAACATCTAATGAGAAGAAACCATACTACTATGGCCAGAAGATTGCTCCACTGGCTTAGAGTTGAAGAGAGGATTAAGTTCAAATCTCTAAACTCTTGTGCACAAGTGCCTCTTCGGAAAAGCACCCAATTACCTGAAGAGGAGCCTGGTACCTTATACCCCGAAGAGACAGCTGCGCTCGGCTGGGAAAAACCTGCTAGTAGTCCAAAAATATAAACTCAAATCAGCCATGGGAAGATCCTTTGTAGTACAGGCTGCTCAGCTATGGAATTCTCTTCCTTTGGCTTTGAGAATACAGGAGAATGCATCTCTTCAAGTAATCCCAAAATAGCTAGCTCTTCAGCTCTCCTAGTAGGACCTGAGAGGTCCCCTATATAGTTCATCTGTATTGTTAATGCACCCTGATGCCTGCGGGCTACCGGCGCTATAGAAGTCTACTTTACATTTACTTTACATTTATGAGGTTCATGCCGATGGAAGGAACGGATGTAGAGGCTTGGGATAAACTTCGCCAGGCTTGGATGATTGACCTTGGTACGGATATCCCTATTAAGGAATGGGTCTATTTACTTCATGTAGGGGTGCAAGCAAAGATGGATTTACAGCTGCGATATATTAGACAAAGGGTCCTGTACAGATTATATTGGACACCGTCCAAGATGGCTAGGTTGGGGCTTTCGGATTCTGATTCTTGTTGAGGTTGTGGATGTGGCGGGGGTTCTGTGATGCATATGTTATGGATGTGCTCAAGAGTGTCTGATTTTTGGTCTGGTGTATTGGATAGGTTAGACCTTGTGGTGGAGGAGAAACTTCCATGCACTTTCCATTCGACAATAATATTATCCAACAGGGGAAGAGGGGACAGGGCTAGGGCTAGTGCAGATTGGATTAATAGGGTTTTGGTTTTAGCGATGGAGCAGATATTACGAGTTTGGAAGTCTAGAAAGAAACCAGATGTGGAGGAATGGCTATTGGATATACAAATCTTGTCGAACTATGAAAATGTTATGCTATTTGGACAAGGAAGGGGAGGGACATTATTCTCGGCTTTGGGGACCTTTTAATGATCTATACGGTTGAGAGTACAGGTTCTGGTGTTTGGTGGTCTGTCCCTTGGGTGGGGGGTGTTTTTATGGTGGTGGGGGGCTGTTAGTTGTGCGTTTTACCGTTTTGTCTTTTTTTGTTGTCATAAATATTTTATAAGTTTTGCAATTTGAACATAATGTGATATGGAGCTTGTTGTACTGATTTTGTTTGTTCAAAATGTTAAAATGATTTTTAAAAAACATGTTGACTGCAGTTTTCCCTGATGCAATGTGCAAAACATTGCATGTGCAAAACGATAAAGAGCAAGTGCTTGTGCCCACAACACAAGCACTTGCTACAGCAGTGCCATGTAATTAGAAACACGAGAACATGTGATTAAACATAATCAATCCTAGTAAATCACATTTGACCTCAGTTACTTGTTGATTACAGTTAAAAAGCAAGTGAGCGCAATAATCAAAGGTTTTTCCCCCCAAATACATCTCATCCAGAGAAAGTTTCTTGAATAGTTGGTAACACCAACATTGTCTTTACCAAGCAACTTAATTCTATCTGATTCAAAGAAAGAACATGTAATGGCAAGGAGATGTTCTATTTGATTTGCATCAGAGCAAAATTGACACATAATATTGGATCCCTCTGTCCCCATTGTGTCCCAGTGTTTCATCTGCTCTCTGGTGCGAAAATGGTTACATTTGAATCTCATATATAGATCACGTGCTTAATCACACGGAAAGCACTGAAAATATGCACTGTGATCTTTTCCTTATAGAACAAGTATATTCCTGATGCAAACTATATCAATAGTTCAAGACCAATCGAAACGAAGCTTCTTTTTAACAGATTCTGGTCGTGCAATCAATTCTTGTTCCTCAGCACCAATCCTTCACAGTAATGTTTGGATTCTTTCACGAAATTGAATATAGGATGGCGGAGAAGAATCCCTTACCATGTGACCAAGGTCTTCATATAACGAATGACTCGGAGGATTGATAATTTTAGAATAGTTGTTTAGTGATCTGATGTTTAGAAGATGGTGAACAAATACCGAATCCCATTGTTGGGCACAAATTGGGTAATGGTTTGGCAAGCCCCAAAGTCTCTTTCCAAAATGTCCCTGTATTTGATCGAGAAACTCGCTCATGTCTACATGTCCAGTCCATATAGTAAGATTTTAGAGTGTAAAATTTGATGGCTGGCATGAAAGAATTTGCAATATTATTTTGTATAGTACTTTCATTTGAGAAAGAAGTGGCCTGAGTTTATGCGTAAGCGAGTTTCTCCACATAGTTGCAGAGGATATGTCGCACAAATTGTATCCAAGGTAATGAAGTTTAAATACATGTTCAATTACATTACCTTCCATCGTCCACATCATGGTTCTCATTTTTTTTTTCCCTACCTGCAAAAACAATATTTGATTTTTCTGCATTGGGATGTAAATTAAATTTGTGGGCATATACCATAAAAATGTGACGTTTACTTTGAAGCGCAAATGGAGTTTTGTCAAAAAAGATTAAATCCTCGGCAAACACCATCCAATGAATGCATAGTTTGCCCAGTCTAACGGGGAAGGAAGTGTTCTTGCCATATGTCATCAAGATCGCCCAAATAGAGATTAAACCGGGTTGATGCCAAGTTACATCCCTGTTTGACTCCAATGCACCTTGAAACTTCTTCAGTTAATGCACCTTCCTGGTTAATCCGTACATGATAGCTAATGTTTTGATGTAACATCGAAGTTAACTGAATTAGAGTGGCAGAGGTACCATATGTTGCCATTTCTTGCCATAAGAGCTCAAATGGCGCAATCAAATGCTGAGGTCATATCGAGTGGTGCCATGTAAATGGGCCCACTTGCTGATTTCTTTTTTTTTAAACTGATTTCTGGGTACATTTAGCGAGTTTAAGTACGCTTCTAACAGTATTATTGATGCAATTCTCAGCTTGCTGAAGACCTGTCTCTCAAATATAAATTCCATCCATAATCAGACGATGTCTCCGAAGTATAGTGAGAAAATGATGACCTTTGTTGTTCCACTGAAGAGACAACCCAGACCGCTCAAATTCTACTAAAGAGACAATGGGCACGGTTTCGTGTGTCAAAGATCTGTATTTAACATTGAGTTTATTGATCAAATGATCACCTAAACACATATTAAGTGTTGTCACCTTTTCACATCTGTTTATTATGTGTCAAACATAAACCTAATCTATGAGATTTTTGATTCCCTCTTTGCCAAGTAAAAATGTCATCCTCTCCATCAAATTCCACCAAGTTTATATCCCATTCAGAGAGAAAAGTGTCCCAACTTTAACCTTTAACAGCAGAAGCTGAATAACATTTTAAAAGTGCTAGGGAGTTGGTTAGAGGTGGCCCCCCTTGCACAATTACAATTGAAGTCGCCAGCAATGACAACCATGTAATTGGGATTACAGTGGATGGCATCCTCAAGTGTATTAGCAAGTTTTTTAATAATCGCAGATTAAACTGTCTTCATAGGATTCCAAAAAAACGAATAATGAGAACGTGATGTTCCCCAGCATCCTGTAGGGTTAATCAACTGACTATTCGCTTTTTAAATTGTCAACTGCAATCGCAAACCCCCCAAAGGGTCTACCAAACGGGCCTATTTTAGATAAAGAGATGTAAGTTGTATAGCCTTTTAAATAGAAGTGTTGAAGCTTCATAGTTTCCTATATTAAAATAACCGTGGATTTGACTGCTTCGAGAGAGTTGAACCAAGTTCTTGAAGCCGCAGGAATTCCATGATCTAAACCTCAGTACTTCAATGCTACGGCTGGGAATTCCCCTTTGTGATTGATAAGACGGTCTCCATCAATGGTTCAACCCCTGACCAGTCCTGAACTGTCCAAGGATGACAGTTGGTTGAACTTATTTTTATTTGATGATGTTGAGGTGATATTATTTGACTGGTTTGCGTTTACTTCCACAATTTCTTCATCATGAGTCTCAAACGCATGAGCTTCATCCTTGGAGTTTAATAAAGTAAGCTGAAGCCCCAGTAGCAGAAGGTCTGTGCGTTGTTTCCAAATAAGTTTAGTAATGATGAGTGAATGGAGTTGACTTATCATACAATTATTGTACTTCAGAGACGGTCACCAGTCATTGCCATCAGAATTCAGTAGCCTCAAAGATGGAATTTGATTGAATGTTTTTAGAATAAAGGGTTGATTAATTCTTTCTGTTACGTTAATTTTAATGTCACTCTCCCACCCGAGAATATTCAAGATGGGAGAATTCGAAGAACTATGTTTTGGCACATCCGAGGGAACAGTTACTGGTTGACTTGATATATCTCTTATGGAATCTACTTTCTTTTTCAGTGACTTTTGTGTTAGTATTTAAATGAGGAATCCATTCGACTGCGATGTTTGTATTAGTGTTTCAATGTGAAATCGATTTCTCTTTGCTGTTTGATTTTGGATTAATGGAAACAGACATGCCTATGGAAACAGGAATACCACATGCTTTTTTCTATCCTGTGCGAGGGAAGAAATTGGACAACTTATTTTGTTTCATGCCATTACCCCCACTAAGAAGTCAAAGGGGTAAATACATTGAGTCTACTAGCTGCGTGCACAATTGTGCATTAGAATCAGTCTCTGCTGCGTTGCGTGAATTGCCAGTTGCAGCTTTCTTTTGTGTCCGTTTAGTGGTGAGATCAAGCTTGGACTCTTTAGTAGTCGCATCTGAGTTTTCTTGTAAATGATTCTTGGTTTCTTCATTTATCTGATTTAGATCTATGATCTCATCCAAGTTAAATAAGTTCTTAACAGAGGAATTGTGGCCTGTTATTTTACACATGGGCTGATTTTTAAGATATTTAGAGACAAATCGGTTTGATTGTTTCTATTTGCTCTTCTTTTCTTGGCGCTAAGCACTTTACCCTTAATTCTTCGAGAAAAGAAGGCCTCTGGTGTCCTAGAACTTTGGATGACTGGTGCGAGTGAAGATTTATTTGACAAATTACTGTCAGTTATTTTGTCCATTTGTTCCATCAAATCAGAGGAGGAGGACTATTGGGACCATTAGGATCATATCCTATAACCTTCATCAGTTTGTGATACCTGAATTCTGCACCTATGATCATTCCCCGCTAAATCCTGCAATGCTTTTATATTTGATTCAAGTTCAACAATTGTAGCCATATTAATATTTACGGTTTCCCAGATAACCTTGCTATTGAGTTGAAGAGCGTCATCAGAGATGTGATTGGAGCCCCTGATGTTCTCTCTCAGCGGTTTGGAGTATACTTGCGAGAAGTGAGAAACAGTTGTTTGGGAAGATTGAGTGGATATGTATCTATCATCAGTTTGACATGTTCTAGAGATGTAACGTACCTGGTGAGTCTCGGGTCTCATTTCAAGTGTTGCATTTAATCTGGTCTCTTCTGCAAAGATAAAGCCCTCTAGTTAATACCTTTTGGCAAGTATCTCTGACAAAGTTGCATTCATTTCCCAAACCTCATAGTGAGTTACATCATGACCCTTATCTAACCGATTTAAAATTCTTGTCGGAACTGGGATTGAATACATTTCGGGAGTATTTGGATCTTGTGATAAATTAATACTTGATGAAGGTGAATCTGGAGGAGAGACTCTTTGGACGTTGGATTGTATAGACTATTTTTTGGAGGGATATACACCCTCATCATTTATTATTTATTTATTAGCATTTTTAAAGCGTGCAGCAGCCCTTTCAATCAACTTCATGATTTCAAATATAAAATTCATGATGCAAGTTATTAAACTGTTGGATAGGAGAACTGGCTATAGGTAAATCTGAGACGTGATTGTTGACCAAGGCAATGAACGAGGGATCAACCGTGGCTGAAGACAAAATGTTTGTTATTGTAAAGACAGATTTCATCTATTTAGCGAAGTAGCAGAGCTCTCGGTGTAGGAGGGCCTAATGGAAGTCTAACTTGTCTGCCAAGCTCTGCCATAACAACTGGGGCCAACATAGAAACATCAGACACTACATCATTCCCAACATTATCAAGTGGATCATCCTCGGCCAATACAGTAGGTGTGCCAATTTCATTAGACTGGCTTTTTCTCTAATTCATCTAAGTCATTTACTTCATGTAGTGAGTAGGAAAGTGGATCAGTCTTGATAGAGGAAAGATAGTGAATCTGTGCTTGAACATCTATACGTATCTGCTCCTGAGAAGTTGATTGAGGAGCTATTATGACTGCGCGTTCATCAGAATTAGGGGGATTGATGGGTGATAGCAGAGCTTTCTTTGAGCAATGTCCTTGATCCCACATATTTTTTTGGATACGCTCAATAATTTGGGTAGTTTGTTTATATTTGCAGTTCTAGATGCTGCTGTCTCAGTGAGGCACCTACCACTTTTGAGACCAACAACCATCAATGTGAGCAGATCACACCCTCAGGGGCATAGACGTTATTAACACACGCACAAGTATTTTTTTTTCCAAATAAAAAGATGAGGTAGACAGGATTGTAGAGTCTGTCACTAAGGATGACGTGATTTACTAAATAAGTAGTTTTACTTGTACTCCAAATGTCTGTGCTGTGGGGAACAATAACTACCTTAACACAATGAATCCCCTTGTAAAGGTTAGCTAGAGTCTCAAGTTGCACTTCAGTGAGTAAGCATAGGAACCTTTTTGTCAACCACACTTTTGCCAGCATTCGGTAGCAGGTTTCAGAAGGTCAGTGCATGAGTACATAATGATGTCCTCTTACCACCCCTAAATTGACCAACCAATAGCGGATTGAGCGAAAATAATTGCTCAGATAAATTGACCCCTCAAATGTGTGCAGACTTCTTACTGCAATAGTTTGCTAATCTAATTGGCAGCAGAAACGTTTGTTCAGGTCAGCAGTCTAAGTATGTCGGAAACAAAGAAAAGATCATTGAATGTAATTCCAAGATCACAAACGAAGCACACACCGCTGAGGCGTTCCACGTTGGGTAAATGGGTAGCAGAGAATTAAGCTGACAAGCACTTGAGTCAGATGGTAAACGGAGCTGAAAGATATCATACAATCAGTGGATGATAATATAACATAGATCCTACAGGCTATGAACAAAACATTTTTGGATTGTTCACGCTCCTGTTTAACTTTAAAGAAAATCGAAAACAAAAAACCAATCCTAGCTGATTATTACCCAGCAACAAATGAACAAGGAAATCCTACAGGTTATAGCAGATTATGAACATAGCTTGGTAAATTCCCACTCTTGCCACACTCCTGTGTCTACTAAAAGACGAGGAAGATTGTGGATTCCACTGTAAATGATTGCTCACGTGGTAGCAAATCTACTTAAAGCCAGGGTGTGAGAACCAGGCTGGGGAAACCTTTAGCTACTACAGTCCTATGGGCTCTTCCCATACAAACAAGTCCACTAGTGAGAGCCAAGCTGCGGTAGGAGGATTTATGCTTCTATAATCTGTGCTACAGTAAATGCTAAATATACACCTGTTACGTTGTTAGCCTAAGAGGCATTCACATTCCATTGAGTGGGGAAAAAAGAGTTGAAAGATGACTTTATAGGAATAACAGCATTCCACACAACAGACAGAGCAGCAGTGCTCAAGTATAAACCAAGCAAATAGACATGTGTGATAGAAACACTGTGGATGCTACAGTCAAAATTGCGGTAGCATATTCTCCTGTGTAAATCGTGCTAGCAGATTACCATCAGCCCTCCTTACCCTACCGTAAAGGAAATATTCACAAGTCGACTGGACCCCCAACTAGCTCCCTCAGTGGAACCACTTTCCAAAACAACTTGAAAGATGGGAGAAAAGGTAAGGCACAGTGCACCATGCACAGGCAGCTGCATAGCAAACAGCCAAACAGCACACTTAGAAAGGGCACTATGAATGGATTGTGTCCTCCCATGTATTGCTTATCTTTGATATTTCCAATATCAGCTATGCTGCTTCGGAAAACATTTTTTCAGCAGGGGGCGCTGTGCGTCGATGCCTTCGTCTCGATGACAACGTCACTGAAGGTATAAGTAGTGTGCGCAGAGCCCGTTGGCTTCAGTTCCTTTTTTCCACGCTTCGGATTCGGTACGCTTTGTTCCTTCACAGGAATATCTCGATACTACTTTGATAAATTCTTAATTCTTCGAGAATACCTGAAGAATGACTTTGTCTTCGTCGTCCACTCCCAGATCGGGCTTCAAGAAATGCTGTGACTGTGGTTGTGACGGTTCATGACAGGATCTGCCTGTGGTGTCTGGGGTCGATTTATCCATCGTCTTAGTGTGAGGACTGCCTATTCATGATAGCCAAAGCCCTGAGTGAGCATAGAGTTAAGCTTGCAGCAGCTAGGACCCAAAAATCCCCTTAAACTCCGTCAAAAAAGCAAGAGACTTCGGAATAGTCGTGAACAGTTTCTCCTCACAAAAAGAATCCCCGGTCACAAAGTGGTTCACACCACTTGTCCTCTAGACACTGAACGAAACGGTGCCATAGATCGCCATCTTCCTCGTCTCCAGGTTCCTCACAAGAACGGGTTGTTTGCCCCACTAAGTCTAGTTCACCGGCCCAGTGGGAAGAGTTTAGATTACGAATGTTAAAGGTGTTCGAGAATGCAGCCTTGCCCCCCTCGACTACACCCAAAACCCATGCTCCGGTCGAAAAACCCCATAAGCACAAAAGCTGTGCGTCTTCGGACCCGGCAGGTAAGTCTCCTCGCGAGCGATCGAAAAATCTCTCGAGTCGAGAGAAAGTCCCCTCAAGGACTGAGCCATCGACGTCATTGACGCTGAAAGATTCGACACCATCAGGGTCGAAAGTTGCGCCATCGACACAGATATCTTTGGAGAAGCCATCTACACTTCGAGCGTCTACCTCCTCGACGCCACATATATGAAAACTGTCGAAGATGTCGACTGTCTCGACAATTTCGCCTCCCTTGTCCACAAATATGACAACTACATTGGAAAAGACATATACTCCTTTGCCCCGCTCTGATTATTTCAAGTCCTTCTCTATTTTTGAGGATGCAGAGGAATCTTCTGATGAATCCAGACCTTTTGGTTTGCAGTATGGAACACCATCAGTGCCTGAGACGTTAATTTCAGAGGATTCAAGAAGGAAAAACTTACAAGAATGCCTACATGAAGCTAGTGGATTAGATGGAACAACACCAGTCTTTGAGCAAGACGATTTAACTGTTATCTTGGACAGAGGACCACAAGAGGACCCAATTGAGCCTTTCCATCAAGCCTTACAAAGGCATGTGGCTACCAATTGGGCTGCACCAGAGGCTGTTCCAGCTGTCAACAAAAGGTTGACGGCAAAGTAGAGTTTCAAGCTCAAGTTGGTAACCCTTTCTCAGATGCTTCAGGCCCTCCAGCTTCAGGATTGGATGGGATCACTGGACCTCCAGGATGCTTACTTTCATGTGCTGATCCATCACAAGCACAGACAGTACCTGAGGTTCGCCATTGGCAGTTCTCATTATCAGTTTAGAATTCTGCCATTTGGGCTGACCTCCGCCTGGGGGTTTTCACCAAACTTATGGCATTTGTGGCAGCGATTCTCAGGAGAGGGGGGCGAATTCACGTTTACCCTTACGTAGACGATTGGCTGATCATGGCCAGTTCCCCAGAATGGGCCTTGGAACATCTCAGCTATACCTGCCACTCCGTTCATAGACTGGGCTTCTCCCTCAACTTAAAGTCCCACATGATGCCATCACAGAGACTCCAATTCATTGGGGCAGTCCTGGATGCATCCCTGGGGAAAAGCCTCCGTACCAGCGGTGAGGGCTTAAGACATTCTGCAGATGCTGACCAAATTCCAGAATGCCCAACGTCTACTAGCCTTCGATTTTCTGAGGTTGCTCGGCCTCATGGCATCCTGCATCTTCCTGGTGCCAGAGGCTCGCCTGAGAATGAGGTCACTCCAATGGGCTCTCAGAACTCAATTGTCACAATTCTCCGGAACGATGTCAGACCTCCTACAAATCTCAGGCAGAGTCTCACTGGATCTTCAGTGGTGGGCCTGTCGGGAGAACATCTTCAAAGGAGAACCATTTTGGCAACCATGGCTGGAGATAACAGTAGTGACAGACACCTCACTCACGGGGTGGGGAGCCCATACCAACGATCTGACAATCAGCGGTCGTTGGTCTCCATCAGAGTTCAAACTACATATCAACCTGTTAGAGCTGAGAGCAATCAGACCAGCGGTGAAGGCTTTTCTGCCATCTGCTCGGGGAAAGAATGTCCTGATAATGATCAACACAGTGGCCATGTACTACCTCAACAAGAGAGGTGGTGTAGGGTCACTACCACTGTGCAGAGAGGCAATGCAACTTTGGTTCTGGGCAATACAAGAAGGAATCTCTGTCGGCAGTTCATCTAGCCAGAGAGAATAACACACCAGAGGACGCTCCGACCAGGCAGAGGACAGTCTAGCTCAGGAAGTCCATCAAGAGATCTTCACGCTTTGGGGAACCTCTCAAGTGGATCTGTTCGCGACCGGTGCCAACCGGAAGTGCGCGCTGTACTGCTCAAGGGAATTTCCCCCAAGAGGAGCTCTACGAGACTAGTTCGTGGTGGACTGGGAATTTCTACTCCTATACGCATTTCCTCGAGTCCCGGTCATTCCTCAAATAATCAGGAGGTTGAGAAAGTTCAGGTAATCCATGATCCTAGTTGCCCTGGATTGGGCCAGGAGAATGTGGTGCCCACACCTTCTGGACATGTTAATCTGCCCTCTTATACGTCTTCCACAAAGAGGACCTTCTCTTGCAAGAGGATCAGGTTCTCCATCCGGATATCAGGACGCTCAGCCTTCTCTTGCTTTGAGACCTCTATTAGTACAATTTTTTTTTTTAAAGGGACTGATGAATGTTTTCCCTCCAATCCCTTTTCAAGTGCCACTTTGGGATCTTAACTTAGTGTTAAACTTTTTGATGGGCGCTCCTTTTGAGCAATTGCACTCCTGTCCTTTTGAGACTACTAACTCTAAAAACTTTATTTTTTTAGTAGCAATTGCATCTGCCCGAAAGGTGAGTGAGCTACAGGCTTTATCCTGCAAACCTCATTATGCTATCTTTTATAAAGACAGTGGTACTGAAAGTGAAGACCTCTTTTCTCCCTAAAATTGTCTGAGTTTCATCTCACTCCGAGGATAATGTTACCATCTTTTTATCCTCCGCCACATCCTGGGAAGGAAGAGGAAAGGCTTCACAGGCTTGATCCTAGACGTGCACTGAGCTTTTACAAAATCAGAAAGACAAGGTTAAGGGAGGATGACCAGTTATTTGTGGGCTACTCGGGTCACAAATTGGGTTTGACTATTACCAAACAAACTCTATAAAGATGGATTACATTGGCAATATTGGAATGCTACAAACTGGCGGGGAAAGATCCTCGAACACCTGAGAGCTCATTCGACCAGGGCCATGGCAACTTCTTCTGCTTTACAGAGAGGGGTTCTAATAAGAGATATATGTACAGCTGCCACATGGTCGTCTGTACGCACATTCACTAAACATTATAGTTTAGACTTTTCTTCGGGTCAGGAATCTGTATTTGTCTAATCAGTGTTGCATTCAGTGCATACACGCCCGTGAAATTTTAGGTCTCTAAATTCTACTCCCTCCTCAAAATTATTTTGACTGCTTAGGGAGTTTATCAAAGATAAGGAATACGTGGGAGGACACAATGCATTTGAGGAACAAGTTACTTACCCCTGGTAATGTTCTTTCAACTGGATGTTCCTCCCATGTATTCCTTATCGCCCCTCCCAACCTATCCCCGCAGTCGAGTTTTCCTTGCGGTTACAGTTTATGCTCTTAGGTGGAGTAACCGTCGGACACAAGAAAAATCCTGCAATCGTAAAAACGGAACTGAAGCCAACAGGCGCTGCGTGTGCTACGTATAGCTTCGGTGACGTAGACATTGAGACGGAGGCCTCCGAGGGATACAGAGTTGATAGGCATCGACGCCCAGCACCTCCTTTAAAAAATTTTTTTAAAAAAAGTCTGAAGCAGCAGAGCTGGATATTGGAAATATCAAAGATAAGGAATAGATGGCGGGAACATTGTCGAAAGAACGTTACCGGGGTAAGTAACATGTTCTTCTGAATGCGCCCGCGCGCCCCAGTTTAAGAATGTCCAGGTCCAGGGGAAGGGGCTTCAGAAAAAACAAGCTGCAAAATGAGGAAGTAATGCTATATTAAGGTGAAACAGCACTCGGATACCAGCAAATGTTAAGGAGCCGCTTGGAGTCCAATTACTGCCAAACAGACCTTGTCAAACAAGGCAGCAGTTAAATAGTCCAATGATGGAGCTTTCGATAGGTAAGGCAGCCAAACGGCACACTTGGAAAGCGCACTTCCGAATGTCTGTTCTGCCAATCTTAGAGTTTTACACCAAGCGTGAAATGTAATCGTTAAACACACTTGTAAGTTTATCTTTGAATGAGACCATTAGAGTGACCAGCCTGAACCTTTTGAGAATTTACTTGGAATTAAACTTAATGATGTGTTTCCCATGGGGGCGTTTGCTTAAAAAAATAATTAGCTTGTGCCTTTTGGTCTATGGTTAAATCACTTACAGATGGCTGTGTCCTGTAGATTGATTTCAAGTTCTCAAGGGAGCTTGAATTGTAACTGGATAAGTTACTGATGCTTCAGTTGCAATCTACTGGACCGCTGCATTTGTATGCTTCCTTTTGGTGTGAAAATCCAGGTTCTGTGTGGTACCAAGGTTAGATGCCCTGCTTTCTATTGCATTACCCTGCAGTAAAATATGTTCCTTTTTAACATGCAGGGCTCCTCCTGAGAAACCTGTTGCTGTTCTTGACCCCATCATGCCTGGACCAGACTGCAAGCCCTTTCGAGATGCGGACAAAGGTCAGACTTTTACATTTGGTAGTTATGTAAGAGGCCTAATGCAGGCTAGCTCGGAGTGTGGTCTGCTTTGGTTTGCGGTTGAACTCGTGGGCTAATGGTGTTTTAGGCATATGACACTGGTATTATGAAACTGTGATGGTCTTTCTTCCTATGGTGTCTTTTTTTTTTTCCAGACGCCAACAATGGTTCACCTGATTTTGTCACTGACCCTTTGGCTTTAGCCAGCATCCTCTCCAACACCGGGCTGATCACCACCACTTTTGGCAATGGTGGAAAGTTGAGCATGGCCAAGCGAGTGCCAGTGAGGGGAAAGGGTGTAGCTTCCATGTACGCAGTGGCGAACAGCGGCGTGGTGAGTGTCCTCATTAGTTGTATGACATGGGTCACAATAGGATGCTTTTTTCCTTTTTGTCCCGGATAATTATAGCTCGTTTCTTGCCTTTCAGTAGTAACCTTTAATTTTATTTTCTTCTTGTAGGTTGGCACAGGGTCAGTTTACGGTCCGCGTGCCAGCTTTGCCCCGAGGGTTGATTCTGGCCGCGCATCCTGTATTCCTAGCCTTGGAATTCTGGGTAATGGACTTCTCTTTAAATCACCCCTTTTGTCACACCATCAGAAATAAGTGATCTTAAAAGACATGCAAGATCTCTGCTTTTGCACATGGGATTCCGGGTAATGGTTGGCAGATAAGTGGATTTGGGAATTGTGGAGCTCTCCTCATAAACCAATTAGACGCTAATGTAGACTATGTGGCTACTTTTGAGAATTTTATAAAAGCAAACAGACTGACTTTAACACAAAGCCTGCCAGAGTCACATGCTCCTTGTTGTGGGTGGCAGTTGTTCAGCTATGGTTGGTTTGTGGCCCACTCGTGTTTTGATCAGTTCCCACTATAGCCCTCACTGTGAATGTTATAGTCCTCTGTTGTGATTTTATACAGTTTGAACAAGCTCTACATGCATCCTTTGTTCTTTCACAGATACTGAGATGGGCCGCACACCAAATCAGACCCCCCACCATGGTGCAGTTCTGCTCCCTGATGCTGTCGTTCCCTCTCCTTTTGGATCTGCCAGGAGGGTACCAGATAGGAACCCTTTAGCCTCGGTTTGTATTTCACATGAGATGTCAATATAAGCCTCCCATCATTTGAGCTCAGAACCTTCATCCAGCCGAGTTCAGAGTCTATCCCTTAATTTAATTTGGGTAAACCAATGGATGCAGTTCAGAAAAGGTTAGGGGGTTGGTGCTGAAGGATGTGAGTTTGCAGAGGACATGATGGTTTCAAAGACAGACATTTTTCTATTTTTATTTATTCAGAGCCCCAATCATCCAGAGGCTAGCGTATTACTACTATAAAAAGGTGGTAAGCCGTATTGGGATGGGCGATCTGTCCTGGATGATTGTCTGGATTTCACAATCCCAGGTAGACTAGGGATGTTGACCCCCTGGAAATGTTTGCTTGCTCATTTGTTTTAATGTCTTGCTGTCCAATAACTGATCATGTCTGCTTGTTTGAGGCATATAGCAGTTAGACTAGTGAAGTTTTGCTGCTCTCTGGAGATGTGTGCTGGCTCGCGTTTGCAGTGAAGAGCTTCCATGTATTCTGTAGGCGCACAAGGCTCATTCTTGGTGGCACCGTTATTATTTTCTCGACCCTAGGTTTACGGGTCCGGAAGACTTCAAACCCCTTTGGTTAAAGGACTTGCTTCTGCGTTGTTGGGTAAGAATTGGTGCGGTCACACTGTGTGAAACTACACAACACTTATCTGCTTGGTATTAGGTAACCCGCCTTTTGGTATAGATCTGTACTACACAAGTTGGTAGTGTGACTGAGCAGTCGGGTCTATATCAAGAGGGGTAAATGTGAGCTGTAGAGCTGTACAAATGAAATCCGCACATACAAGTAGCCAAGTAACATTTACACTCAAGGTTTCAGGTATAAATAGTTATTTAACGTCCGTTTTGAATAAGCATTCTTTAAAAAGGCAATTTGTTGTAACACTTCAAATACACTTTTCAGAGTCTAATAAAGCCAGTGGATAATCTTTGGATAGGCTTCATACACTACTCTTGCACCCTGAGGTGACTTCAATCACAAGAAAAGTTTTTGCATCTATATATCACACTGATATACTCTTGTAGACTTGAAGTTGCAGAAAGGAAAGGGTTAGGGAAGTAAAAAGGTTCGAACAATTTCTCAGCAATTGTGAGGACAGCTGAATTCTCCAATGAAGTCTAGATAAGCCTTTCCCAGCAGTACCAGTATACAGCAAGCTGCCACCTGTGAGGGACAAACAGTATAAACGTCAATGGATTTAGAAGAGTGCCTTTAGGAGCCAGGACAGCCAAAGTAATTTGGTCACAGCCTACAGATCTGATGTACTTGGACAAAAATCTTGCTCAAAGTTTAGAGAGTTCAGAAAAATCACTTGTAGGGTCACAAGCTGTTAAGCCTGTAAGAAGAGAGTTGAAATGAACTCCAAAAAGGTAAGCCAATGCAATTGCCCAGTGAGAAAAGCGTGGCTAAAGGCAATAAGGGAAGTTCCCAAGCCTAAAAAGTACCTCTGGTTAGAAGAAGAGTGGTTCAGCTGGATTCCGTCTTGCTACAGCGGTGCAGACCCTGGTTCTTGAGCCTCAGTCATGGGGACAAGAGGGAGGACGTCTGGAGGGTACTTCAGACGTCGTCGGCAGCTACAGGCTCTTTTAGATTCAGCAGCACTTTATGGTTTCAGCGCTTAGCAAACTGCACTGATTCGGATCTCCGACACTGGTCAGGCTTTCCTTACTACTTCGGTCCTGCACGCTGGTGAGGGGACTCTGGATCTGGAGGGTCCTTAGGAGGCTCCTGGAGCTTCTAGCCAGATTCGTTCCACAGCAGATGTTGCACTCTACTTCGAACACTTGACACCTGGCATTGGGCTCCCACAGCAACGGAGAAGCACAGCAAGTCTGGATGTTGGTTCAGTGGCGTTCGTCTGAGGGTTAGTCGGCCCCACTAACCCAAAGTCGTTCCGTCCGTAGCTCCTCTGTCAAGGTGAAAAAGTAGGTCAGCAGAGCCTCAGGGCTTCACCAGGCAATTCAAAGCTTCGTTCACGGTTTCTTTGTCGGTCGTTTCTCCCAGTGGATGACTTTGCCTGCAGTTCCAAAACCCTTGCCTTTTAAGCAGGTTTGTCCCATTCATGCACAGTCTAGACTGTCAACCGCACAGTCTAGGCTGTCCTGAAAGCACAGCCAGCCATTCGGAGCTAGTTTCATTCAGGCATTCCTAGAGACAATGGACAGGGGAGTTTCGGGACCCTCCCTCACATCCTGTCCTTCCAAACACACTGGAGCCAGGGGAGGGCTTCAGGTCTGAAGCCCGCCCAAGGCAAGACAAAGGGCTCAAACCTGTCTCAACGCACAGAGTAAACCCCAAGAAAGACCTCACAAACAGAAAATGGTGAAATAAAGAAGACCGGGGGCCATTTTGATAAAATAGTCACCAATGGGTGCTGTACTGCAGCTTCAGGGTTCAGCCTGCGATAGAAAAGCACAATGGTAGGGAAAAAGTAAACCACTGCCACTAGCCATTTAAAGTAGTGAGGGTAACATAAAATGTTACATGATAATGTAGGATAAGGGGCTACTAAATAACCCCCCTGCACTCCACATAGGATGGTGTGTGCTGGACCCACAAAGAGAAAAGTTAAGTGAAGTTAATTTCACTTTACTCTTCTTGGAAACTGTAGTTCACCAAGAAAAGGTATTTAAACCTTAGGAGAAATCTAAAGGATTTCTCAGTGACACTGCACTGTATGGTGCTGTGTGTCACCATACAAAAAGCAGATGTCTCTGGAGTTTGTCAGACCCCAAAAACAGTGAAAACACAAAATCCAAATCGGATAAAAACACATGAGTGAGAAAAAGGTGTCACTCACTCCAGGGTTAAAATTAAAAAGTCCTAAGCCCAGCAAAAGAGCTGGGGGTCTCTAAGGTGGGAGGATTTTAGCACAAAAATGAAAATTCTCCCAAACATACATTGCCTGACTCTCCAAGGGGTAAGCAAATCTGTGAATTCAAGGTTTTACTCCCAAGAGGGGGGCTGGGCGAAAAGTACGAGGGTAGCTGTTGGGGTAATTTCCCGGAGGTCGACGGGGCCGTCTGCGGACCTCTGGAGGTGGGGAGGCCCCAACTCCTCCCGTGTCCCAGATGGAATATGAGGCACTCGAGCAAAGAGTTACTGCTGTTTATTGCATAGAAAAAGACAGGTTCTTGGAGCTAGGTACCCAGGAACGTCTCATTGGAACTGGGCTTGCAGGCCCTTTTTCTATCCGGGTGACGCCATAATGTGCGTCACTTGGGAAAACTTACCCCCAAACCTAACGCTACCACGGGTTGATTCCCCGAGTGATAGGGTCAGTATAGATCAGATAGAAGGAAATATTATTGGTATAGAAGGGGTCAGGTGGTATGCTTGGATCGTCCCTAAGAATTGTTACATGAAAATAGTTACATGAAGAGAGTTAGTGATTGGTTGTGTTATGGTGTCGCCAGTGGTTAGCCCCTCGTGGTTTAATTGGTTCATCCGAGAGCCCCCAAGCCTGGGACCATCGTCGTTCCCAGCTCGCGATTTACCTGGTGCTGGCAACAATGTGCGACTGTGTCGGTGGCGGACAGGTCTTACTACTGGCTGTTGGTGCGCTCCTTTCCCATCGCCGCCGGTGTCCAACTTGTTACTTCGTTGTTGCAGCCTGGGTCCCAGACGTTAGACCCCAGAGCTTCTCTAGTCCTTGGAGCTTGGCATCGTATCAGGTCGGCCTGGTCACATGTTGAGAGACCGTGGCTGAGGCAGAATTACCGGGATTTGATTTGTATTTCTGCTCCGAGAACTCTTAAGCAGTGGCAGGTGTAACCTTGGCGCCAAGAGCGCGGTATGTTGATTGCAACTTCGCAGCCTTGGCTGTAGGGCTCCCGTCAGGGTTGTTCTGCATGATCAGCACCTTGTAGCTCTGTCTGAGCTGCTGCAGGCTTGGGGACTTTGGTTTGCAGCCTACCTTGTCCTAGCTATGGGTGGCGGCATACAGTCCATAAGGTGAGGGTCACGAGGTGCAAACTGGGTTCTTCTACATTAGTCCATCTAGAGGGTGTCATCTTCAGGGTTTTTGTAGCATGAAGCGTCTGCAAGCATGTACACGAGCTCTTCTGGCGTCTTGCGTTTCAGCGGTGCGGTAGTTGGCCTATGTGGAAAATAACGATGCATGTCTGTGTGTGCACAGTCCTCTAAGTCATAGCACTGAGTAATTTCTTTGTGTGGGTTGGTGTGTGTCTGATCCAGTTGCTTGGCAGCACGTGTGTTCTTGTCTGGCGTGGCTGTCGTCCTGTCATCTATAATGATGGAGGTATTGGTTGGTGACATTTAGTCGAGTTGGTCCATATGATCGGCCTCAGCTCCACCTGGTGTCCCACCACATACTTTGTGTGGGGTGTGGCTGGCTTGTGGAGGCGGGGCGTGGCCACGGTGGATCTTGACGTCTGTGGCAGCAGTCAGAGGGTCGAACCCGAATTAAAAAAAGAAAAAAAAACCCATGGGCCTGTCCTTTTTCTGCTTTTTGAGGACGGCACAAAATCGACTGAAAGACAGATTTTTTTTTTCTTCTATGTCTGACCTTCATAAAGCGGGAAAAGGACAGAACGGAATGGTTATGCTGTATGCTAGAAGTAGCCTTATAAGATGGAGTCTTTAGGGGTAGAGACTTTCAGAATGCACAAAGGGTTCATAAAAGTACTGTAGGGTTCGGTTTGCAGCCTCATCATGGCAGGGATTTAGAGCATGTCAAATTCAAATGTTGACTAGTGTGCTAAACCTAAAAAAGAAAGCCTGCTGATATGGTGAAAGGGGGCTGTCAAACTGAAGGCAGTTGGCCACAAGTTGTGGTTATGCCCAAGTGGCACCCAGTGATTTCCTATGGGCCCAATGTTATGTGCTACAAAGTTCACCTACAATGCTCATGTTATGGTAATGGGGAGCTGTCCATGCTGGTCTAGCCTAGGGTTGACCATGTCTGCTGGAAACCTGCTTATTCTTTTTAGCTAAGTCTGTCAACTCTCTTGTCCTAGCCTCTCGTAACCATTTGATTGTCTGGCTTTCCTTCACCTTCTTGATGTTCTTAGTCTCACCCCAGATGTTCCATGTTGCTGTACGTTTTGGATGTTGCCACCTTCTTCTCCTGGGGTCTCACCACCTCTTGCGACCTTGCTGTCGCCTCTTTTTGACTTCTACTCTGTTCTGGTATTATGCTCTTCTCCTGCCACCATTCATTTTTCCCCTCCCCTCCTCGCTTCTCACCACCTCCAGCCCATCTTTCTCTCCTTTGTTCTCCAGTTAATTTTCCTCTTCAGTCTCTGCTTCTTTCAACGCTCTCCAGTTTCTAGCCTTCTCCAAGCACAAGCTTCCTGCAACCCACACGGACTGTGTGCGTTTATACTGTGTTCCCTCCTCATGTTTGGTATTCCTATTAAGTGCTTGTACCTGTGACGGGTAATTGGCAGAAGGTTTGCATTAGCTGTTCTCTTTGAGGACACCTGGGGCTGTTTTGGGCACAAAGGTGTGGGCCATGGTTATAAAAGGCCTGTATGCCATTTTGGATAGTTCTCATCTGCCCTCCTGCTCCCCTCTGTCTCTAGAGCTGGACATTGTTGTTGTACATTGCTTTATTCAACACATTTGCCTTCAGCACATACAACAAATACACATCAATTTCCATTATAAAAAGATTAATAAGCATTAATACTAAGATAATAAAAGAAATTAAACATTAAAAAATATTGAGAAACATTAAAAATAAGTTCATTGCAATTTTCCCACAAAGCCATGCACGATAAAGAACTTAACAAAGTAAATATCATTAACAAATTGCACTTACATAGTTTCACAGCTTCAGTTACATTACTAACATGAGCCTTCTTGAACAATGGAATAAAGTACAGGTTTCTCAAGTCAAGGAGGCGGGGAGAGAACCACAAAAAGTGGTCCACTGTCTTGACATCTGTACCACACATGGGACAGATTTCAGAACAATCGGTTTTCCTTCTGTAAGAGAAGGATGAAACCTTTAGTACAGTGCATCTAAATTCCAAAAATAAGCAACCTGCATAGGTGGTGTAATTTATATCCAGATATCTCTCGAGGCCTTGCCCAGTTTTCACACAGAAGTAGGCCAGCCCAGACTTCAGACAAGCAGGAACCAATAAGTTGTTCTTGGATGTTAGCCAGCATTTTTATTTTGTTTTTTATTTAAACTTTCTGACATCTGCAGATTTCGCCACATATCTCCAAAACCCACCATATCTAATTGTTGCCTAACATGGGCCACCCAATGAAGGGAGCACCCTGCAGGATAATTGACTAGATCGATATAAGCTTCCCGATATTTCCCAAGCTCTGGAGCCACCCAGCGTCTGGCCCAGTACTGTACTAGTTTCCAGGCAGATGTGGCCACAATTTGTCCCAGGCCACACTATATTGACAAACCAGCTTTAGGGAAACCTCTTGGCAGTCTGGGCAGCATCTTTAGAAATGTAGTCTCAGCTACCCCCAAGCTCTCGCAGTGTGTGTGTGTGTGTGAGCCCAAATTCCAGCTCCATACAGGACAGCAGATGTGGTCTGGATCGTATAGATATTAATGGCAGGCAATCCAGCCCTTACTCTTACGTCCTGTCTCCTTTCCTCCATACTCTATGGATGTCCCTTCCAAGGGACGGGAGACAGAACCTTTTTCACCAGAAAAAAACACCTTCCCCTTTAAATTTGGAGGCGTGCTGTGGTGCGGACCAGGGAGCATGCGCTGCCCTGACTCCGACCTCCGGCGCCACACCTCAGTCCCCTTTTCCGCGTCGACGGGAACGGGCCGAATTCACCAACGCTCCTGGGTTTGGCTTCGGCCATGTAATTCCACGCGCGGATACATCGTCTGTCGTCTTTTTTTGTCTTTTTGTCATTCAGGTACTCGGTCCTCGGACATCACGCTCCTCCCCGACGCATGTCGACTTCTACAGGGTTCAACAAGTGTCCAGCCTGCAACAGGCTCTTCCCAATTTCAGATCCCCATGCGCTCTGCCTATGTTGCCTTGGCCCAGACCACGGTTGGCAAACTTGTTCAGCGTGTTGTTCGCTGTCCTCGAAAGCGCCGAAGAACAGACTAGCCAGGTGGAGGGAGCTCTTCCAGAAGTCGCTTCCAGAGGACCTCAAGAACTTCGTGAAACATCGAACCAAGCCCATGCTAGGGCTGATATTCTCCATCACACCCCGCAAGGGAGACTCCTTCCCAGGGACTCTCCCATGTGGGAGGGACCTGTCAGGTCCGTCTACCAGCATGTGCACCGAGGCTGCTGCACCTACCGGCCTCTGGGCCGAGGGATCCTCGGTTCCTCCCAGTGACAGTGTTGAGGGACCGGAAGGTTCTTTCACTGGGTCTTCACCCAAGGGGCTCTGCCCTTGTACCGGCACCATGGTCGAGGCGCTACGCCCTAATACTTGCAATGTGTCCGAGGGGGGTGCCTAAACGCTGCTCTGCCGACCCCCAGATCGAGGGTGCCACACCTACCGCGCCTAGGCCAGAGGAGCAAGGTTGGCCTCGTGATCCACACGCAAGTGTCTTGGACGAGGCCGGGTCCAGCGGGCTGAGCAACACGTCGCAGGCAAATAGCAGGCAGCTCGACAAAATGGCCGCCGCGCCAGACGGAGGCACCCGTCCAACGCCATTCCAGGAATTCAGCGAAGACAGAGTGTCAAGGCGGGACTGGCCTCAACCAGGTATGTGGCCTACAGCCTACCCCTCTTTTGCACAGGGCAGCTTTCCTTTGCATCCATATGGGCAGAGTACGCAGCGGCTCCAGCAGCTCCCCGCTACCCTGTCGGCACCCCCCTGTGATGACCTCGGCCAGTGAAGGTCTTCTTCGAGAGGTTCCTCTGCCTCATGAAGTCACCCCGGATGGGGGTTATCCTCAAAGACGCTGTCTGGGAAGTCTTTGCCGCAATTCTAGCGGCACCACAGACGCCTCCGTCGGCACCACAAACCCCAGCGCAGCCGCCTCCTCCGGCTCCCGTGCCGACTCCTCAGGCGGCTCATTACCAGCCTCCGCCACCTCCTCAGCCTCCGGCCGCGGTCCCTGTACCCCAGCCTTTGGCGCCAACAACTCCTCCTCCACAGGATTCCCCAGATCCACAGGATACGGATGAGGAGGAGGATCCGGGCGCGCCATCCTCAGCCAGGGCCTTCCACAAACGTCTTGCTGGGCTGGCTGTGTATCTGGGCTTACCCCAACCCGAGGTCGAGCAGCCAGCAGAGGGGCTTCTGGCGGAAGTCCTCACACAACACCCCTTTGCCAAATCGGGGATTCCCCTGCAGACGGATGTAGTCTCCCTGGCCAAGAAGGGCTGGCTCAAACCCCACTCGGCTCAGCCAGTCAATCGACGCCTGGACGCCAAGTACAGGCAGATGGAGGGGGATACACTCTTGCTCTCGGGCCGACCTCAGCCACACTCCTCGGTGATCGCTGCAGCATCACTATACTCCAAGCCTCGGTCGTCCTCGGCCGCCTCCTCTCCGGCACTGCTAGGCAAGGAAAGAAAGATCTTGGAGGCGTACAGCAAGCAACTCTATTCCAGCGCGTCCTTTCATCTTCATCAGGCCACCGCAGATGCCATGCTGGCTGCCGCCAACAAAAGATCATGGCGGGAAAATTGCAGACTTCCTTCCGAAACGCCCCACCCAGAGCCACTCATGGCGGGGCTAGCCGAGGCCAAGCTTGTGACTCATGATCTCATGGAATCCACTGTGGCCCATATTGACACCTCTGGCCATGCCATCTGTATGAGAAGGACAGCCTTGAGACACACAGACATGAGAAGGACAGCCTGGCTCCGGACAACAAAGTTCAACCCGGATGTCCAGGAATACAAATTACATCTACCGTTCGAGGGCGGGGGGGGGACCTTTTCCACTCCTCCATGGACGAAGAGCTGGACAAAAAGTAAAACAGCTCACATATGGCTAAGTCTTTATCCATCTTGACAAAGACCACGCCCAAATTGTTCACCTAATATCAGCAGTGCTCAGATAGGGGTCGTACGTACGGAGGGTTCCAAGGCTTCCAGGAGCCTAGATCCAGGCAGCTGGACCGCTTGCCGTCTCGGAGCCGGCGCAAGAAACAAAAAGGGGGGGAGTAAGTGCTTTTTCCAGTCCCCCTCTGCGACCGCCTCAGAGGGAAAGAAGGCATGACACGCCCCTTCGGGTCCACGTGTCTCCGGTGGGGGGCAGGCTTGCCCTCCATGCACATTTCTGGCGCCAGAATTTCACGGATCATTGGCTCCTATTCGTAGTATCCACGTGGTACCGCCTACCCATCCCAGCCTCGCCCCCTCCACTCCCACAGTTTGGGACAACAACTCTTTTGGCGGAGATCCGGTCGCTCGTAGAGGGCAAGGCAGTGGAGGAAGTCCCAGCCTCCCAGCGAGGCTTTGGCTTTTACTCCAGGATTTGCGCCATTCTGAAGAACCAGGCGGGCCTGAGAGTTGTGCTGGACCTTTCCACCCTCAACCTCTCCTTACTCCTGCAAAAATTCAAGATGGTTACGCCAGCTTTTATAGCGGAGACCTTGGACAAGGGAGACTGGATGTGCTCCCTGGACCTGAAGGACGCGTACCTACACGTCCCGATTTGGCAGCCCCATCGTTCTTTCCTTCGGTTCAGGATCATGGACTACCATTTTCAGTACAAGCTCCTTCCGTTTGGCCTCAACTCGGCCCCCAGGGTCTTCACCAGGCTCACGAATGCAGTGGCGGCCCTCAGAGTACAGGGCCTCCCCATCTACCTATACCTGGACGACTGGCTCGTCAGGGCTTCATCTCCGGAAGCGGCTCACCACTCTTCCCATGCCCTTATGAACACTCTGCATGATCTGGGCTTTTCGCTCAATCTCAAGAAGTCGCAGCCGCAACCCACGCAGACAAACATTTTTGGGCCTCATCTGGGACACATGCTTCCAGAAGATATTTCCTTCTGAGGGCAAAATCTTCGCTATCAAGAAGGCCACCACCCACTTCCTCAACAGAGAGGTGATCTCGGCATGGTGGTACCAACATTTCCTGGGTCTAATGGCAGCGATCCTATTAGCCGTCCCGCACACGAGACTAAGGATGAGGAGGATTCAGCTGCACTTTGCGGCCTCATGGACCAGGAGCATGGCTCTCAATCTGAGATGATCAACGTTCCTCCATCTCTCCAACCGGACCTAACTTGGTGGTCCCGAGACTGCAACCTACGGGTGGGCAAGCCCTTTCGAACACCCACTCCGCAGCCACCGTCGCCACAGATTCCTCTTGCAAGGGCTGGGGAGCCACCCTGGACAATCTCTCTGTCCATGGCACCTGGACTCGTCTGGAGCAGGAATACCACATCAATTGGCTGTACATCTGGCTGGTGCTCAAGGCATTCCTACCACTTCTCAGCGGCAAGGTTGTCCTCATCCAGAGGTGCAACTCGACCAGCATGTACTACGTCAACAAGCAGTGAGGCACCAGATCCCCTCCTCTGTGCAGACTGGCGATCAACATGAGGGAGTGGGCCCTGGAAAACGACATTTACCTCTCGGCAGTCCACCTCCCAGAGGAATCCAACCTGGAAGCGGAAAGGCTCAGCAGGCTGGGAGCAGGCAATTATGAGTGGCAGCTAATCAACCTAGTTATTCAGGAGATCTTCAACAGGTGGGATCACCCCCAGGTGGATCTCTTTGCCACCTGCACAACAAGGAGTGTCCCCAGTTCGCATCCTGGCAAGGTCAGGGCCCCGGCTCTCTGGGCGCCTCATTTCACCTCCACTGGACCGGCATGAAGGCCTACACCTTTCCACCCATGCCCCTGATTCACAGGGTAATTTGCAAAATCAAGGAGTCTCGCCAACTCATCATTCTAATGGCTCCATGGTGGCCGGCCAGGCAATGGTTTTCGGAGCTGCTCAGTCTCTCGGGAGTGCCCCCGATTCACCTCCCGACGGGCCCAGCACATCTTCTGGTGCTGCAGGGGGGGCAGTCATCCACCCTGCGCCAGGGAGACTAGTCCTCACTGCTTGGTACCTGAGCAGGTAACGCTGCGTCACCTCAGCCTCTCACAGGCCAATCTGGAGATCCTACAGGAGCAAGGCTACCAGGGCCCAGTACAAAAGCAAATGGACCAGATTCTGCCACTGGGCAGACTCCAAGGGTTCGCCCCCCTTCCCCGGCGTGCACCATGGATGATGTGCTCTCCTTCTCAGTGCACCTCGCCCACTCAGGTGTGCAGATGGACACCTGCCGCACATACCTCGCAGTCATTGGGCCACTCTGACGATGGGATTGGAGAAGATGCCTTCCTCCAACACCTGACTGAACTCGCAAGGCTCTACCCGCCCGTCAAGAGACTGCACCCTGTGTGGGACCTTAACGTAGTCTTGGGCGATCTGGCACACAAACCGTTCGAGCCTATGGCGTCGGTGGACATCAGGCTGGTCACCTTCAAGATGGCCTTAGTAGTCGGCCTCACGGTGCTGGTCGCCTCTGAACCAAATACTACTTTTCACAAGGACAAAGTACTCCTGCGGACATACCCGGCATTTCTGCCCAAGGTCCCGTCTGCTTTCCACTTGAACGAGGAAATGGTACTTCCTATGTTTTTTCCCAAGGACAAAGCAGAGTGCTGCACTGCCTGAATGTCCGGCGTGCCCTGAAATTCTACTTGGACAGGACCAAGGGCTTTCTGCAAATCGGATGCCCGGTTTGTCAATTTCGGAGGCTCAAAACCAGGCTTTCAGGCCTCTAAGGCTTCCATATCCCGCTGGATGGTCTTTGCCATCAAGGAAGCGTATGAGGGCCAGCACAAGCCGCTTCCAGCTAACATGCGTGCCCACGCAGTCGAGGCCAAGGCAACGGCCATCGCATTCCAGCGCCATGTCCCTTAGCAAGTCATAAGCAGGGCTGCCACTTGGGCCTCTCCCTCGGCTTTCTGCAAACATTACTGTTTGGATGCCGGCTCTAGATCTGATGCGGCTTTCGGACAGGCAGTTCTCAGGAGCCTATTTGCTTAAGGAGGGTCTCCTCTCCAGCCTGGGGCTACAATCAGTTGTAATCGCCCATACAGTATGGAGGAAAGGGGACGGGACGTAAGAGTGATTATAAATTACTACGGTAGTGACTAATGTACTCTTAGTCCATAGTCCCCTTTCCTCCATACGTCCCACCAACCTCCCCCCTAATAATACTGGTGTCATTAGGCAATGTTAAATCTATTGTCGACGCGTCCATGGGGACAGAGGTATGCCCCCCGGAGGGCAGAGTCAGGGCAGCCCATGCTCCATGGGCCACACCCCCCACGTGCCTCTAAATTTAAAGGGGAAGAAGGTTTTTTCTGGTGAAAAAGGTTCTGTCTCCCGTCTCTTGGAAGGGACACCCATACAGTATGGAGGAAGGGGGTCGAGTATGTTAGTCACTACAGTGAGGAACTTATAATTTCTCCATGTGCCACAAAACATTTCCTAAGACCTCCTGTGTTTCTCCACAGGATCAGCTGTGATTTTACTACCTGGGATGCCCATAATTCTGTCTCGGAACTGAACGTATAAATAGTCATAATGACTGACTTGTTTGAGGGTGGTTCCAATGACCTTCAGGGAACAAACGGACGACTTCTGAGCCTAAACGCCATTGTCTTAGTTTTGATCATATTGAGTAGGAGACCCAATTCAGCACATTTAGATAGATTTAAATAATCTAAGCAAAGGCTGATTCCTGCTGGAGTTATGGCTAATAGAAATGTGTCGTCAGCAAAAAATAACATTGGGAAGAAGTCCATGCCAAGCTTCAGAGGATTGTCTTCCCTCAGGGCAAGTCAAGAATGACTTTGTTGATATACAAACGGGACAGGAGCGTGCCAAGGACGTGCCTTGCTGCATGCCCCTGTTCACCCCAAACTGTTCTGTGGTTTCACCAATCGAACCCCACCTTACCACTGCACTATTTTTTTTTAATACTGAGCTCTTGGTACGCCATCATAAGCAGTCTGGAGATCCACGAAAACCGCATAAACCTGCATTTTCCTTAAAATCGTGTATTTCTGAATAATCGTTAAAGACTAAAACATTGGCCAACTGTACTCAACCGTTGCTGAAATCCTGGCTGGAAGTGGGAAGTAAGATTGGCATCCATTTCTGGAGCTGGGATACCAATAACTTGGGAAACATTTTTCCTGTGGCGTTAAGCAGAGAAATAGGTTTATAATTGGCAGGATTTTCTCTCCCAACTTTCTTGTATATTGGTCCGATTTCTGCGCCGCGCCACGACTCTGAGATTTTATTTTACTTAATCACAACCGGAAATAATCTCAGCCGTAGGAGCCCAGACTTCTGGTTCCTCCTGCATCAAGTCTGCAGGTACTCTATCAGGACATTGTGCTTTCCTACTCTTTGCATTCGCTATCACATTCTTGACTGCGACCATTGAAACAATAATAGGGAAACTACTATTAACCTGATTTCCCCCATATCTAGGGTACCCAGTCCCTTACTGTCGGGATCATCACAAATCACAGTCTCGTCATACGGCTAAAGTGTGAGTACCAACCATGTGGTGGAACGTGATGAAGGATTTGATTCTCTAAGCTCTTTTTGGCTCAAAACTATTGACCAAAAAGTCTTAGAATCTGTATTTGTCATTGCAAGTGTAAGCTCATCCCATTTGGTTTTATGAAATTGCTCTCTTTGCTCTATCTTTATAGGTGCACCTTTTGTATGTTGGCACCGCCTTATCAGCCTTGCCATTCCTTGCAAGATAATTCAATAGAGCTGGAAATTAGTTATGATTCCTGAACAGTTTGTTTCATACATTCCCTTTTGTGTGTGCCGGGGAATTATAAAATGGTATCCCTCACCGGCATTGTTTGTACCTGTTACAACTAACCCTAAAACACCTGACAAGAAAGGGAAGCCAAATCTCTTAAATTTGGGCAGCATGGGCCGAGCGACGCAGCGTAACTCCCAGTTGGGGGTGGGGGGGCGTGTTAGGTTTACCCAGAGATGCAATTAGTCCACACACACATCTAGAAAACCTACCACACATCTGTTAGGAAGAATTTTCATTTGTGTGAATTCCCTTCAACCTTGGAGACCCCCAGCCGTTTTGCTGGACTTTGGGCTTGTGACTTTCTTTACTCCTGAGTGAGTGGAGCCTTTATCTCACTCCCTCATGTATTTTTCCTGACTCTGACAAACTCCATAGGCATCTGCTTTTTGCATAGTGACGCACAGTACCTTAGCTGGAGTGCCACTAAGAATGTTTAATAACATTTTCTTGGGTGATCTACAGTTCTTAAAAATAGTGAGATCATCCCTGTCTTACTTACCGTTTTCTTCTTTGTGGGACCAGCACACACCACTCTATGTGGACTGCCGGGGGGTTTACTTAGTAATTTCCTATCCCGCTTCTCATGTAACATTTATTTGTCACTCTAACCTACTTTAAATGGCTGGTGGCAGTGGTTTAATTTTTACTACCAGTGTGCATTTTTACCACAGACTGAACCCTCGGCTGCAGTACAGCACCCATGGGTGACCATTTTGCCAAAATGTCCCAGGTCTACTTTTTTTGCCATTTACTGTTTTAGTTCTTTCTTGGCTTTTACTCTGTTAGTTGCAACAGGTTTGAGTCCTTTGTGTGTTTTGCCTTTAGCGGGCTTCTGCCCTGAAGCCCTCCCAGGCTCCAGTGTGTCTGGAAAGGCATGGAGGGTCCCGAAACTTCCCTGTCCTTTTGTCTCTAGGTATGCCTAAGTGAAACCAGTTCAGATTGGCCTGCTGGATGTCCTGAAAGGACAGCCACCCTGCTGTGATTGACAGCCTAGGCTGTGTATTAATGGGAACTTGCATAAAAGGCAAAGTTTTTGGGACTAGAAGCAAGAGTCGACAACTGGAGAGGAACATCAGAAGCAGAAGATGTGAAGCGACACCAGCAGCACCCTCCTGGACCTCGAAGTGCCTGGTGAAACCCTGCAGCTGTGCTGACCCAGTTTTCGAATAGACTGGCAAGACCCGAATGAGGCGACTTCCTCCCTTCGGCTGGTGAGACCACCTACCCTCAAGACAAGCTTCCATTTGGTGCGACCCCCGACTTGCTGTGCCTCACCAGAACTGCAGAAGCCCAATGCCAGGGGTCCTGTGACCATTGACGAGTGCATCGTCTTGCGAAGTTCGAATCCGTATTAATCTTTGTGGGCATCGAGAGAACCCTACAGAAGCAGAAAATTGATCCAGAGTCCCCGCATCCGAGTCCAGGACTGAGGGAGCAAGCCACTTCCAACTGCAGCTTTTCATTCTTCATTGGTCCTGAGAAAAAGGCGCCAAAAACACTCAAGTGCCGCTGAAACAAAAGAAATGCATTGCTGGGAAGTCCCTCTCCAGAGTACTGCCACAGGAGCATGCCAGACGTCCTCCCTTTTGTCACCATGACCAAGGTCCAAGAACAAGGGTCTGCCAAGCTGTACCAAGGCGGAATCCAGCTGGAACTTTTTTCTTCAAATCACAGGTACTGTGGGGTTTGGGGTATTCACCTTTTAGCCAGGAGTTGTGCTTCCTGCCTTGGGAAGTGCTTTTGTTACGAGTTAATCCCAACTCGCCTGCACTGGCCTAACGGCGTGTGCTCTCTACAAAGTAGCTCACTTGAGTTAGTGATTTTGTCTAAACTTACTAAGTTTGTCAAGACTTTATCTAAGAAGTGCATCAGATCTATTGACTTTGTCCATTGACTTTGGCTGTCCTGGCTCCCTAAATGCACCCTTCTGAACCTTATTGGCTTTGGCAGTACTTGTTCCCCTCCTAGGTTTAATTGTTAACACTATTATTGCTGGGATAAGCTACCTGCCTCCCTTTGGGAGAGGAGATTGTAATTGTTTTACAAACCGTTGAAAGTATGTTAGAAATCTTATTCTAACCTTTCCTTCCTTAACAGCTCAATAACTAAATTGGTAACCAAAATAAGTGCAATACTGACCTTTACTGAAGTCACTCTGTGTGCTGGAACATAAGAAAAGTCTTTAGCAACTTTTATTGTCTTTGAAAAACTGAATCCTAACTTTGAACGTTACTAGCACTTAACGCTTTTTAAAGAATGCTTATTTAAACCCTGTGTGTATTATAAATACGTATTTATAACTTTAAGTGTGTGAGTGTTACTTGGATACTTGTACTTACTGATTTCAATTGTACAGCTCTACGGCTCACGTTACCCCTCTTAAGATGAGCCTGGCTGCTCAGTCACACTACCAACTTGTGTAGTACAGGCCTATAGTAAAAGTTGGGTTACCTATGTCTTCTGTATTCCCACACCAGTTGGACTGCACTCATTCTTACCTAACGCTATCCTGAAAAGATATACTTAAAAAATGTCACACCTATAAAACGATCATTTCAAATAAATACTTCAGTCATATTACATAGCATTAAAAAGATATCAAGTGCGTTTAAAAACAGTAATGCCTAGACAAGGGGTGACCTAATCCCAATTCTCCAGCACAGGGTCTTACATGGATTCACATGCCATGAATATTCCCAGTCAGGCTTTGAATCCTTGGTTAAAATAAACTTGTTTCTAACTTCAAGCCAAAAACTGCATTTTCATTTGTGTAGCCTATTGCTGTCACTTTGGATCATACTGCCCCAACCAATGACTCATCCTCCTTAGCTCCACCCCTGGTGGCCATCTTCAGATTTTTACCACACGTTTTCGTGTTGGGAGTCTTCGAGTTTTGCTCCTTGGCTTTTGCAAGTATTTTGCCTATTTTTAATGTTTTTTTCTTCACATTTCTTCACTCCCTCACTGTTGTGACTTGTCGGCAGGAGGGATCCGTTGCCAGTCCCGATCCCACTTTCCGTCAGATGTCTGACGTGTGTAGCCACAAACCGAGTTTTGGGCCTAGTACATGTGCCATGTCAGAGGCCAAGAAAGAGTCTCTTCAAGGCCTGTCCCAGATGCGGTCAGAAGAATGTCTTCATCGAAGAACGCCATACGGACCATGATGTGGAGGGATGTCCCTTCTGCCGGTCTTTCTCCACTAGATCAGAAAGGATCGCCATCAGAGGCTGCTGTCGTGGCTGGACGAAGGTAAGGCCTCTGACTCCATGTCTGCGCCGTGAAGCCTCTACCAGGACTAGCAGGCCCAAGGAGCGTACTGTGAGAAACCTGAAGGTGTATCCCTAACTAGTGCCTGGGAGTCTGTCATCCAGGTGGCCAGGACACGGCCATCACTACTGGAGCGTGTTCCTGGGGGTGGACCAGTGAAGGAGGAGGATCACCTGGATGGGGGTCCTTGGGCGAGTGGAAGTGGGACAATGATGGGACAGATGCGGTATCCCCCTTCTTTCAACACCTTTTCGCCCTCCTACCATGTAGGATATTCCGAAACACTACCCCCCCCTTTTCCGACACTCACTTTCACGCACCACAGACCACGTACTAGCATCCGAGCCGTTTACCTAACATGTCCCAATACAAGTCAGGCATGGTCAGGCAATTGACCAGTATCGCACACTTGACGTCCCTTTCCCTTCCCCACAGTGATAAAAGTTTGAGCACGAGAGCACACTACAAGCAAGGCAGACTAAACGACGAGTCCGCTATCCAGGCACGGCAGTTCAAGAGGAGGACAAAGACGGCGCAAACCGAGAGGGTGACGAGGAAAGAAGCAATCTTGCCCTTTCTGACCAAGGCCCATGAAACCTCTGTGGAAGGAATTGTAAGACTGCGAACAATAGCCGTCTTACAATAGCCGTCTTACAATTGTAAGAGTGCAACAGATGTCGGTGGTACACTGAGCGCGTCTACGCTGATGAGCAGGACAGAGGGAGACGCTTTGACTCCAATACGAAGAAAGCCAAGCGGTTCATCACAGCCGGTGAGTGGAGTGGAGGGGAGGACCAATAAAGAAACCGAACTGTGTTGAACAAAAGTAGCAAATGGCTGATTGCACAAGAACTGTAAATGTAAAAGGGGAAAGCCAGCTGCAGATGAGCCAGGCACCATGTGGGTGCTCACTCGAGAAACTCTTGGCGATTTTCCAGATTGGTGAAACTACTATTACCAGAAGGCCATGGGAAAGGCGAACAAAGGGTCCAAGTGGTCGTACGGGGGTCTAGTAAAATCCTCTGTACAGTCGAAAGTGTCTCACCGAGAGATTATCGTGAAGAAGGGAAGAGAATGCCACATAATGAGAAAGTAGAAGGAATTGTGAGATTGGCAAGAATGCACCTGAAGGAGGGATCCTGATGGAAAGGGGCGAAGTCTGATGCCTCGAACAGTTTGTTTACTACAGGGAACCTGGGAGAGGATTGTCCATCTTGAACTGTTTAACATTAATATTTGTCAATGCCACAGAAGGAAAGTGTGTTGAGAGCCGTAGTGAACCCGACCGAAGGGAGGCTGTGAATCAAGAGGGGTGTGTGCCCGGAAGAGGGGTGCCGAGGGGCAAGCCAATATCACCCTAACTATCGTATGAAAGGAACTTTTTTTGGTTTGTTTTCCGACCCTCGAAGGCAAGAGACTTCAGTAAAGACTTGGCCATCGAGGCTCCTGATAAGCTAAGAACGGAACTGTCGTTTCGTTCTGGGGAAAGCTCGAGGTGTGCTGTGTTCTCCAGCATGGGGTCTGGCATGGATTCACATGCTCATGAATATTCCCCGTCGTCAGGCTGGGAATCCTCGGTAAAGAAAAAACCAGTATCAGTTTCGTTTCTGATCTGTCTTTCGTAGTAGTAACCAATCACTGATCTCTGCGTCATACTGACCACAGCCAATGACTGCCCCCTACCTAAACCCCGCCTCTGGCAGCCATCTTCAGATTTTTAACGCACGTTCAAGTGTTGGGATCCTCGTGCAATTGCTCTTGAGCGTTAGTGCTATTTTTTCACGTTTTTTTCTCAAAAACTTCGATTTTTCGGTCAAAAGAGCCTCAAGCTCCACCGTTTCTTCATCCGATCAACGGGGACCCATGTCGGATTCGTCTAAGCCCCTCAAGGGTGAAGATTTCGTCGAGCCACGCTTTTGGAGGACTCCAGAAATTTCTCAGGCCCATCTCAGACATGGCCCAGGAGAAGGGAAGCTCGACGCCCGGAAAGCTGTTCAGGGTCTGCCCTGGATGCCAGCTTCAGAATGTCTTTGAGGACGAACACTCCTTTTGTCTGTACTGCCTACATGAGGACAAGACGCACGTGGAGAAGGACTGTGCGTTTTGCGGCAATATGTCAGAGCGGACCATGAAGGACCGCCATCAACGTCTCGCCAACTGGCCGGAAGGGAAGAGCCCGTCAGGCGAGAAGAAGAAATCCGAGCGGTCTTCTAAGACCTTTGAGGACGCGACAGGGGTCCAACACAAGGCCAAGCACCGCGAGTCCGCTGGCACCGGGAGCGTCGAACGGTCGGGCTCTACGGGTTCCAGGCAGGGCGCATCCTCCCCGGCACCATCAACCACGAGCCAACGCTCTGGTTCGGGTAAGAGGAAGGCCGAGCACCCGGCGAAGCTCCTGGAGAGGCCCCGGTCGAGCTGGAAGGCCCCATCGGAGGGAGAGCGAGGCAGTGACCCTCCCCCCAAGGAGAAGGCGGTGAGCGCACCTAAGGTGGTGAAAGCCTTAATCCATCCGGCCAAGGCCTCTATCGAGACAGTCGCGGCGGCCCTGGCTCAGCCTGTGGAGGCTACACCAGTGGTGGCGACCTCGGGGGCTCAGTCTCCCTGCCACCGCGGAGGGAGTCCTCTTTTATGCCCATCGACAGGACCCCTGTGAAACCTCCGACGGAGAAGAAAAAGGGGGGGGCAGGAGGTCGTCGTGGATTCGGCTTCAACCTCTGAGGAAGAGCTGATTGAAGTCTTAAGCCACGGCGTTGGCGTGGAAGAAGACCAGCCCGTCGGGAGGGACCCCGACGTGGGAGACGACGATAACGTCGAGGGTGCCGACGGGGCCCTCTACCGCCCGTCGGAATCCCCTCAACCAGTGCCGCAAGACAACTAGGCGGCCATTTTGTTGGCTATACAGTCCTTATGCTCGGAGATAAGGACAAGACTGCCGTTACCACCAGCGGAGGAACCGCTCCCGACGGGGGACCCGGAGCCAGGCCCTTTTGGGAGCTCTCCCCCTAAGAGAAGAAGGATTCATCCTCCACCTCCTTTTCAGCCATCGCGCCCTGTTCAGCCCTCCTCCCCGTCCACGACTCGTGGGGATGATACAGGGACTGACACGGCCGCAACGGGTACGGACGACGAGGTTTACGACGAGGATCTGCCGTCGTCACCTCCCACCCGGGCTTCCCCGCCCGACGAGATTGGATCGTTTCACTCCATGATCGCCAGGGTATCCAAGCTTTTCCAGCTCTGCCCGGAAGAGAAGAAGGAAGGTTTCCTTATCAACGGCGCGAGGCCAAGAGGAAGACAGTCCTCTCCGTACCTCTACTGGACGATATTTGGGATGAGGGCCTCGCCCTCCTCAAGAACCCATCCACGACGCCGGCTAGAAAGGATCGGTACGAGAAGAAGTACTGGGTCCCGGACGCGGCCCCCTTGTGCCTTCGGGCATAGCCGACCCCGGACTCGGTCGTCTCCGCGGCGGCCAGGAAGAAAGCGGGGGGGGCGCGGCCTCTACGTCAACCTCCCCGCCGGACAGCGAGGGAAAGAAATTGGATACGATGGGACGCAGGGTCATCTCTTCTGCAGCAACGACGATTAAGGCGGCCAACGCCTTGGCTATCGTAGCCCGCTACGACAGGGAGTTGTGGTACAAACTGGCCCCCCTGCTGGACTTCCTACCGGACGACAAGAGGGCGGATGCCCTAGAGATCTTGCAGGAAGGAGAGGTGGCGTCGGACCACGCCATTACGATTGCGACGGACATCGCTGACACTGGATTTCGCCAGTTGGGCAACGGCGTGTGCCTTAGGCGGCGTGGATGGCTCAAGGCTACTGACTTCCGTCAGGATGTGCAGACCAGAGTCTTGGACATGCCGTTCGACGGAAACTGTTTGGGAAAACAGTGGACGATTCCCTTCAAGCCATCAAGGCAGACACGGAGATGGCCCGGGCTCTTGGGGTTCTCCAGCAACGGCGGCCGCCCTTTCGGAGCGGCGGAGGCAAACAGGGTGCCTCCAAAGGTTCCGGCGGCGGATTTTCCACCTACCGTCAAGCGGCCCGTTCGTCGTCGCAGGAAGCTTACAGGGGACGAGGCAAGTCAGGCGGACCCCGCCGTCGTCGCCAAGGAGGTCAAGGCGGCAAAGCCTTGTCGAAGCAGGACTGAACCGGCCGTGGGGTCGGGCCCCCACCGAAGCACCCCGGTGGGAGGCCGGCTGGCGAGCTTCGTCAGCGTGTGGGAGTCCATCTCCACCGACCGTTGGGTGCTGGACGCCCTAGCCCAGGGTCACGCGCTCGAGTTTCAAAAAAGGTGCCCGCGCGTCCCCCCTGTGGCCAGGAAAGAACTTCACGTCCCTCAACTTCTCTTGGAGGTAAAGGCGATGCTCAGGAAGGGCGCCATCGAGCTCGTCCCAAAGAGGCTTCGGGGCTCCGGAGTTTACTCAAGATACTTCCTCGTGAAGAAGAAGACGGGAGGATGGCATCCCATCCTGGACCTACGACGACTGAACAAATTCATCAAGGCACAGAAGTTCCGGATGGTCACCCTCCAACACGTCCTGGGTCAGCTGGAGGAAGGCGATTTCCTGTCGTCGTTGGATTTGGAGGATGCCTACTTCCATATTCCCATCCTAAAGGGACACCGAAAGTTTCTCAGGTTCGTGGTCCAAGGGCGTCACTATCAGTTCAGAGCCCTTCCCTTCGGACTGAGGTCGGCACCCAGGGTGTTCACCAAGTGCCTCGCACCGGTGGCGGCGCAGCTGCGCCGAGAGGGGATCCACGTCTACCCCTACCTGGACGACTGGCTCATCCGAGCGAAGACGAAGGAGCTCGCCGTGGAGCACACGGCAAGGACCGTCCAACTTCTCACAGACCTGGGATTCTCCATAAACTACGCCAAGTCCCACCTGGTGCCCGCGCAAGACGCACTGTTTCTGGGAGCGAAGCTCGACACAGTGTTGCTTCTGGCCTATCCGTCGGAGGAAAGGACGAGGGCCATTTTGGGCAAGGTGCAGCGGATGCTGCTTGCGGACGCGGCCAGAGTGAGGTCCATCAAGTCCCTCCTCGGAATGATGTCTTCTTGCATTTACCTCATCCCCCTGTGCAGGCTCCGGATGCGCCCGTTGCAGGAGTTCCTGGACGCGCGCTGGATCCAGACGACGGGCAGCTTCGAGGAGAGGATCACACTCGACGAGAGTTTCCAACGAGCAATCCGGTGGTGGGGCACCCGCGCGCGTCTGACGGCGGGCATGGACTTCCAGACCCCCGGCCACCAGGAGACAGTGACCACGGATGCCTCCCTGGAAGGGTGGGGAGCGCACACCGAAAATCTGCACGCGAGAGGCCTTTGGCTCCCAACAGAGAAGTCCCTCCATATCAACGTCCTGGAGCTCCGTGCAGTGTTTTGGGTCCTCAGGTCCTTCCTTCCGTCCCTCAAGGGCAAGGTGGTGAGGATCTTCACCGACAACACCACCACCATGTTCTACATCAGGAAACAGGGCGGAACCAGGTCCCCAGCCCTGTCCAGGGAGGCGCAGGATCTGTGGCATTGGGCCGTCGCCCAAGGGATGTTTCTGGTGCCGTTTCATCTGGCAGCGATAAAAAACACCATCGCCGACTCACTCAGCAGGGAGCTGCGCTCGTGCCAGGAGTGGGAACTACGACAGGATCCAGTGGACCGCCTCTTCCGAAGGTGGGGGCACACCCCAGATCGATCTGTTCGCGACGGCGACGAACTCCAAGTGCCGGAGGTTCGCCAGCAGGTTTCCCCAGCCGAGGAGCATGGGCGATGCTTTCTCGTTCCCCTGGGAGGGCCTGTTTCTACATGCGTTCCCTCCATTGCCATTGCTGATCTGGCTCATCAACCAGCTCAAGAGGTCACGGTGCAGGGTGATCCTCGTCGCACCTGCGTGGCCGAGGCAGATATGGTTCCCGGACCTTCTGGACTTGTCAGCGTCCCCGTCAATCAAGCTGCCAGTGGACGCGGATCTTCTCTCCAGGGAAGGAGGCGCCATCCTCCATCACGACCCGAAGTCGCTGAACTTGCAGGCCTGGCTCCTGCAGCGTTAGAGTTTGGAGGATACGACATACCGGCCGACTGCAGAGAGGTTCTTGCAAAGGCCAGGGCGTCCTCAACTCTTAAATGCTACGGACACAAATGGAAGAGGTTCTCTGTCTGGTGCCACGCACAGAAGATTGACCCTCTACGGATTACGGCTCCCCAAGTACTGCCGTACCTACTGACGCTGGCCAAGGCTGGACTGGCGCACGCGTCCATCAAGATTCATCTTGCTGCGATCTCCCGATACACCAGAACCACGGGGCGGACGTCTTTGTGGTCTCATCGTCTGGTGAAAGAGTTCATGAAGGGACCGTTCAGATCGTTCCCGCCGGTGAAGGCTCTGGCCCCGGCGTGGGAGCTCAACGTGGTGCTGACCAAGCTCATGGGACCTCCGTTCGAGCCTCTGCACTCGGCTCCGTTGAAGTTCTTGTCGTGGAAAACAGCGTTTCTTGTGGCCATCACCTCCGCACGACGGGTGGGAGAGATCCAGGCCCTTTCCTGCAAGGCCCCGTACTTGACTTTTCACGACACGAGGGTAATGCTCAGGACGCACCCCTCCTTCATGCCCAAGGTGCCGTCGGACTTCCACCTCAACGAACCCTTGGTGTTGCCTGTTTTCTTCCCGTCGCCTTCGTCGTCGGCTGAAAGGACTTTGCACTCGCTGGATGTGGCTAGAGCGCTGAAGTTCTACGTGGACCGCACAAAGTGTTTTCGGAAGACGTCACAACTCTTTGTGAACTTTGGACCTGTCAATCAGGGGAAGGCTCTCTCGAAGGCTTCCATTTCCAGATGGCTCTCCGGCTGTATCATGTACTGTCATTGGTTGCCAAACCGACCGCTGCCTGGCCGTCCGAGAGCCCATTCCACCAGAGCGATCGCAGCTACCACGGCGTTCCTATCTGGTGTGCCCTTGCTGGACATCTGCAGGGCTGCTACGTGGAGGTCGACTCACACCTTCACGAAATTCTACTGCGTCGATCGGGATACCAGGGAGGAGTCCAGGGTCGGCCAAGCAGTGCTGCGCAACCTGTTCGCCTATGGTGAGTCTGGTGAGGAGGTAAGATTTGCTTAATGTTGAGTTTGATGTAATGCTTAATGTTGAGCCTTTGCCACCTCCCGTGGTTGTGCATGTGTGTACTGCTATGTATTCTTTATTCATGAGCATGTGAATCCATGCCAGACCCCATGCTGGAGAAGGAACAAGTTACTTACCTGTAACTGTTGTTCTCCAGCATGGGTCTGGAATGGATTCACATGCGAACCCTCCCGCCTACCCCTCTGCGGCTCTTCACTTGGTCATACTTCCACTTCACGTGCTACCAAATCTGAAGATGGCTGCCAGAGGCGGGGTTTAGGTAGAGGGCAGTCATTGGCTGTGGTCAGTATGACGCAGAGATCAGTGATTGGTTACTACTACGAAAGATAGATCAGAAACGAAACTGATACTGGTTTTTTTCTTTACCGAGGATTCCCAGCCTGACGGGGAATATTCATGAGCATGTGAATCCATGCCAGACCCATGCTGGAGAACAACAGTTACAGGTAAGTAACTTGTTCCTTCAAGGGTCCCACCTTGTTCCGTGCTCAAAACATGGGGAAGGGAGACCCCACAAATAATATGTCAGGATTTGGTAGTCGAACACTTCTTTCTTATGAATCCTATCCCACACTCTTGTTCTTCGTTGTAAGGTTTGACAATCGTTCTTTTTAGTATAGGCCCTTTTTGATTTGACAAGATGCCATAATGACTGCCTTATTTTCATTTGATGGTCGAAGCTTGCACCCATCTTAGATTTAGGTTTAGATTAGGTGTTTATCTCACCCACTTTTGCGGTTTAATAAACACCCTTGAACTATGATCACTTGTCTGTTTTTACTGTTGCCACCATGAGTACCTTACAGTACTCCTCTGGCAAGAGGTTGAGGTCCATGGGGACGCTTCCAAGGGAAAGGTACCCATAAAGGTGGAGTAATTGCATGCTCAGACTTCCTCGTTGACGAGCAACGCGAGGTATGCTGTATGGATTGGTGACTGGCACAAAGAGAACCCAGTCTTTGTACAATCTCAAAAGTCCTTGTCGACTATCCCAAGACCGTTGTACAAACCATTGTCAACGAAGACTCTAGACGACACTGTCCGCCAGGCTGGTGGTACCGGTTTTTATCATGCTCTGGACTCATCCGGGACTGCAGGCTCCATCTCAACGGTCATCTCAAGGGTAGCCATACCTCCAAGGCCTCAGTCAGTCCCATCCTCAGTACCTTCTCCAGGTGCACCTGTGCTTGGCACCTTCCCGAGAGGTTCCAGCAGAAAGAGGGAGGCCCCATCAGCAGCCTGCCCCATCACCTCTGAGGCCTCCCGGGGTCATGTCTACAGCCTCTTTCTTTGCTCCTTCCTTTCAGAGGAGGAGGAAGATGTCTTTGAAGATAGCGACCCACACTCTATGGAGGGTGGTGTTGGCCAGCTTCCACAGCCAGCTCCGTGGCTTGCGCAACCACTTCAGCCTACTTGCCCTTGGCCTTGTGCACCAATCTTGACGCCTTAGGCTCCGAGATCCATTGCCAAGTGATGTTTCTTTGGACATTTTGTTGACGCTCTCCACACTCTGGTCCCGGATATTCAGCCGCCAATGATGCCTGTGGCTCCCGGTCCTCCTTTGGTTCTGGGCCCATCCCATGTGGCCAGTCCACAAAGACTGTCTTGGACCCACCTGTGCTCGCGATCCCGCAGCCACCGCCTGTTCAATGGCCCTCTATTGTAGAGGAGTTTGTCCTGACCAGAACGGACATTAATACGCCCGGATAAAGGTGGTACCCAGTATACAGATGAGTTTGAGGACAAAGTCCCTGCAGACTGTGAGCCACCAGATGTAGACCTACGATCTAGGGACTCTACCCTGGATGAAGAGGGGTCTTTTCAGGCAATTGCCCTAGCTTAAGCTAAGCTTTTCAACCTGACATTGCAGACTCCGGTTTCTGGCAGAAATGCAACGGGGTTTCCCTACGCCGTTAAGGTTGGCTGAGGGTCACAAATTTCAGGCAGGACGTCCAGGCCAAAGTGGTTGACATTCCTTTTCAGCAAGGCGGTGGACGAGTCTCTTTTCGCCATCAAGACAACTGAGACAGCACGCTCTCAGGGCACATCGCATCAGAGGAGGCCGACCTTTCACTCCCAGAAGGTGAATTCTTCTTGCACTTTCAAGGTGTTCAGCCCTTCCTACCATCAGCCATCTCGCTCTACTGCTCAGGAGGCATATAGAGGCTGTTCCCATGCCTATAGGGGAGCTACCCAGCCTAGCCTGGAAGCTGCCAGGATGCAGATGCCGAAGGAAGCCCGACCTGGCCCAGCCCCCGAACCCACACTTCAGCACCCGAGTGGCAGCACCCGAGTAGGACGACCGTGATCTCATTTTGTCGAAACGTGGTGCAACATCTCAAAGGAAAAATTGGTGCTCGATGTTATCGAGCAGGGACATTCCCTCGGGTTTTAAGACCAGTGCTTCTGCATTCCTCCCGTGATAAGACCAGAACAGCAAAGAGCTCAACTCGTCAAGGAAGCTCAGGCCATGCTGCTGAAGGGGGCGATGGAGCCTGTCCATGATTGGACCACTGCTGTTCTGCAGTAGTGGGGCAGATCATCTCATTGACTGGCTAGGTGCGCGCTCTCGCCGGACTTGTGGATATGAGGGGTCCTTAATGCAGACCCGCACATCGGCAAACGGTCTGAATTGACCTGTAGATGGAGCCACGTATCCTGAAGAGCCGAGCAGACCCATGGACTATCCGGAACGAACAGAAGCGGGTTAGCACCCTGTGCCCGCTGTTGCACAAGTAGAGCCCTACTTTGCGCTCTATCTCCGAAGACCTGTGAAGGTGCTTCCACCCTTGAAGAGGTGGGACCAATCCCTCTCAACCTCTCCTGGTTGCCCATGCAGAAGAGCCTGTTTGGAAGTGTCTCTGGGCCATCCAGTGGACTGTCCAGCTTGCGTTAGATCGCAAGAGTTTGGTGTGCCTGCGTCACTGTACAACAGTGATGGTCGCTGAAGGGCGGCTTTCCCGTTTTCCTTCTGGTGCCCTGAGACCAGCTACATTGGGGTTTTCTCATTTCTTCAGACGAGAGATCCAGCTCCTGGTGTAAACCGGACTCGCACATACATCACTTGTGACTTTTTACATGATCAAGCCCTTTTACACGCGCATCGAACATTGAGCACAAGGCTCCATACATTGTAGGGTTGGACTTATAGTTAGGTTATTCATCTCTGAAGTCTGCCAATGCTATAAAGTTTGCCTGCCTTTTTCACTTACAGGTTTTGGTGGGATTCTGCACTTTTCCGCATTGGCCAAAGTGACTATATATTTTACAAAGTGTGTTTGAGTGGTGATTTTACTGTGCTTTTCTTTATTAACTTGTATTTATTCTTGGGCCTAATATGTATATTCTCCAGCATGGGGTCTGGCATGGATTCACATGCTCATGAATATTCCCCATCGTCGGGCTGGGAATCCTCTGTAAAAGAAAAAGGTTTAATTTTCGCTTTAAAACTGTCTTATCTCCTCTAAATCAATCATTGTCCTTTGGGTCATACTGCCCCAGTTGAATGATAGCCCTCTGCCTAAGCTCCACCCCTGGTGGCCATCTTCAGATTTTTTTACTGCACTCTTCACTGTTGGGAGTTTCTTGGTGCTCTCCAAGCTTTTTTTCCTCCCCATTCCAAGCTTTTTTTCCTCCTCATTTGGATTTTTCGGTAAAAATGTGAACGTTTTGACAGTTATTTTTATTTATTGTTCTTCTGTCGGTGAAGCTCAAACTTCGTCGGAAAGCCCTGGTTTGGGCCTGCTTCATGCCTTTTCACCATGAACGAGGCGAAGAGATGCCTCTTCAAACTCTGTGCAAGATGTGAACTAAGGAACGTTTTTGTGGAGGATCGACTCGACAAATGTGTCTACTGCTTGCATCCGGACCAAGATGAGGAGGGATGTGCGGTCTGCTGTGGGTTTTCAAAAAAGACCAAGCAGGACCACTACAGCAGGCTGGCGTTGTGGTTAAAATAGAGTAAGGCCTCTGACTCTGCCTCATGATCATGCTTCCCCCGGGACTGGCCTGTCCCACGACCAAACTCTCTCAGATAAGAGGTAAAGGTCCTTTGAGCACACCACGGATCCCATTGGGTTTGCAGCAGTTGCGGGTCCCGGCTCGGGAAGGACCAGGTTGCCATCACCAACCACATCCATGGTGAGCCTACCGGCAATGGTCGCACACTCAAGAGTCCTTGCCTCCTTCTAAACTCTGCTTGCCATTGGCAGAGAAGGCGCCGAAGGAGAGATCCAAGGTGGGGCCCTTCCTTGCCTCCATGGACATTTCAACCAGCTAAGACAACGCCACCATCCACTGCGTCGTCAAAGGCAACATCGACGGCTGCTGTTGCCACCCCATCGACAACCCCATCGTCTGCCTTATCGATGACCAGTACTTTTTCAAAAGGAGAGCAAACCAGGAAGGTGGTGCCCAGTCACAGCAGCAGCTACTCGGCTGGTGTCCTTACCGGCACGGCGTTAAGTAACTGCCACGGCTTCAGCGAAGACTCACGGAAGGGGGACAGCAGCCACTTCCACCCAGAAGTCTCAGGAGAGGGGAGGTAGTTGGATGAGGTTGGCTCCTTCCATTCAATGATGTCCAGAGACTCTGAACTTTTTCAATTTGTGCCTGAGGAGATGGAAAAGAAAGGGTTATTTTATCAACGTTGCGAGTCAGGGCGGAGGACCATCATGCCTGTTTCTTTGTTGGATGATATCTGGGATGAAGGCCTAGCGCTGTTCAAGAATCGGAGCACCACCCCTCCCAAGCGGGATGGGCTCAAGAAGAAATAGACCCGGATTTGGCCCCCACTGACTGTGGTCTCAGCTGCAGCCAGATGACGCTCTGTGAACCAGTCGTCCTCGTCCATAGTAATGCCGGAGCAGGAGGGGAAGAAGCTGGACGTTATGGCTAAGTAGATTATCTATACGGCTGCCAGCACCATTAAGGCCGCTAATGCCCTGGCCATTTTGTCCCACTACGCCCAGGAGCTCTGGTATAAGCTGGGCCCCAATTCTGGACTTTCTGGACTTCCTAATGGACGACGAGAAGGCAGGGGCTCTTGAGGTGTTCCAGGAGGGGGGAAGTGGCCTCAGACTATGACATCACAGTGGCGGTGGACAGGATTCTGGCAGATGAGAAACGGTATCTCTTCGTCGGGGATGGCTGAAAGCCACCAACTTCAGGCCGGATGTTCAGTCTAAAGGTGTTGGACATTCCATTTGAAGGGGAGAACCTGTCTGGCAAGACTGTCAATGAGTCTCTTCAAATCATCAAGACTGACAGACGGCACGTTCGCTGGGTACCCTGCAGCAACGTCGGTAGTCGTCCTTTCGTTCCTCCAGGGGAAAACCTGGCTGGTCCTCTAAGGGTTACACCACCCCTTATAGTCGGCCTTCCCGCTCCCCGACGCAAGAGGCGTACAGAGGTTTCTTGCGGGCATACAGCAGCGGAGGACAGCGCAAGCTGCCTGCAGGGCAGCACCCTGGCACCAAAACAGGCCTGAACTGGCTGTGGACTTGGGCCCCCACTTGTGCACCACAGTGGGAGGCCAGCTGGAGAGATTCGTCAGTGCATGGAAGACCATCACCGCTGCTGGGTGCTGGACACTCTAGGACAGGGGCACACCTTCAGTTCCAACACAGGTGTCCTCGCATTCCCCCTGTACCTCGACAAGAACTGCACATGGCGCAGCTACTGCAGGAGGTCCACTCAATGTAAAAGAAAAAGGGGGGGCGACGGAACCAGTTTGCCAGCACCTCTGGGGTGTACTCCAGGTACTTTCTGGTTCGATAGAAGACAGGAGGGTGGAGGCCGATCCTGGACCTGCGACGCCTCAAGTACTTGATGTCCTTGAAGTTCAGCATGGTCACGTTGCTACAGAGTCTGGAGCCGCGAAAGACCGCTGAGCGCAGCAGCAACCCAGAAGCTTCACTCTCCAGAGGGGACTGCCCGAGACTTCCCAAAGTTGGGGAAAGGGTTGGACATGTTTTTGGGGGCGATGAGGGAGTTGAAGCATCCCGAAGAGCTAACGGGTATGTTACGTTTTTCTCAAGTCCAACTGGTGTTAGACTTCATAAAACTTATCTTTTAATATTAGGGACCCAACATTTAATATAGGCCTATACTACATAAGTCGGTAGAGTGGCTGAGCATCTAAGCTTATCTTAGGAGGGAGTAATGTGAGCTGAAGATCCGTACAAAGAAATCGGTACATCCATAGACCCAAGAAAACACTTACTCACTTAAGGTTATACTAAAATATATTTATTTGTATACACACAAGGCACACATGCAAATCTAAAATGCAGCAACTAACAATAACATTGAATTAGAAATTGAATCAATTTATAGAAGGAACATTGATGCCGGTGAGTAACTTTTCCTATGCTTTAGATATCCAGCACACAGAGTGACGTTAGTAAAGGTCAGTAACCACACTCCTATGTATCACCTTTGCAATATTGAGTTTGGAGTGAAAGTAAAGGTTAGACAGAACAGCTAGCAACTGTTGAATTAAAAAGTACACTTTCCCAGAGGGATGTAGGCATTCTGTTTCCTAACTAGAAGTGTTAACAATTAAAGTTTGTGGAGGAACCAGCATTGCCAAAGCCAGTAGGATCAAGAAGATGGACCTTTGGGGAAACAGCAAAGCCAAAGTTGAATGGACAGCACCAGTTCTGAACTGCAGAGGAACGTTAAGTAACCAGTCCGTTGTTATTGTTGAAAATTCAGGAGCTCAAGGGGAGCCTTCCTGATAGCACACAGGCTGTAAGGCCTGCACAGTGTAGTTGAGGTCAACTCCCAATTGAAGGAAACGGCACTGCTGATGCAAAGGAGCACCAACAATTGCCGAAGGTAAGTACAACCCAAGCCCCACAGTACTTTAAGAATGAAGATGAAAATGTAGCTGGTCCTCTTCTAGGTGCAACAATGCAGAACCCGCTTCCTGCTCCTTGATCATGGCGACGAAAGGGGGGACCTGTGACTGGCTTCTGCAGCAACACTCTGGAGAAGGGGTCGACAACAAAGGATTCCGCTCACTACAGCGACTTTGTGGTTTTGTTCCCTTTTTTTAATAGCACCAAGAAGAAACAAATATTGCTGGTTGGATTATCTCCGATTACTCGGTCCTGAGCTCTTGTGAGCGGAGTTTTGGTGAAGAATTTCTGCCTCTGGAGGTCCACACGGATGCCTGCAAAGTTTCTGCTGGATTTGATCTTCGGAAGACAATGCACTCAATAATGGTCCATGTACGCTGGGTATTGGTGTTCTGCAGCCCAGCAAAGTTGCAAGACGTCATTGGGATGGCTCAAAAAGGTCTTGAGGCTAGTTGGTCCCACCAGCCTAGGTGAGGAAGGTATCCTTGGTGGGCCTTCCCAGTCGAGATGGAAACGGGGTCAGCACAGCAGCAGGGCTTCACTGGTCCTTTAACGGTTCTTGAAGGTTCTGCTGGCGTGTCTACTTGTCTTATGCTTCAGATTCTTTGTTCCAGTGGTCTACTCTGCCTGTAGTCCGATAATACTCGCCTTTATATGCTGAAACCCATTTATTCACTCCTATAGAGCTGTCAATCACCTGGAGGTTGGCTGTCCTACAGGACAGCGAGCCATCCAGTTGGAACTGGCTTCAGTCAGGCACACCTACATACAAAAGGAAAGCAAGGTTTTGGGCTCCTCCTTCACTTTCTGCCTTCCCAGATGCACTGGAGCCTGGGCGGGCTTAAGGGCGGACACCCACCAAAGACAAAACTCACAAAGGCCTCAAAGCTACTGAAAACGATAGAAGACCCCAGAAGGAACTGACAAACTAAATTTGGGAAATAGAAGGTGGGGGGGGGGGGACATTTTGAGAAAATGGTGACCCGTGGGTGCCGTACTGCAGCTGAGAAATCAGTCTGCTAGTAACCTGCACACATGGTAGAACTGCCATCCGCCATTTAAGTTTAGTTAGTTTAACAAAAAGTGGGAGAAGGAATCGCAATAACCCCCCCAGCACCCCACATAAGGTGGTGTGCTGGACACACAAAAGTAAGATAACTTTTATCTTAAGACCCTTGGGAACTGTAGTTCTCACAAGAAAATGTAATTAAACATTAAAGAGAAGCACAAGGGACTCCTCAGTGACACTGAACAGAGGGTGCTGGGTTTTGCAAAGTAAAAAGTTGATACCTGTATTAAACATAAGGAATTCACCAGACTCCATAAAACAGTAAGAATAAAAATCCCAGTCGGAGAAAAAGAATGAATGAGTGAGTGGTAAAAAGTTACTCACTTAGGAGATTAAAATCAAGAAAAGTCCAGAGTCCAGCAAAAGTGCTGGGGGTCTCGAAGGTTAAAGGGAATTAGCACATAAACTGAAAATTCTTCCCAACGGATAAACAGAGAAATTCTACAATTTGATACAAACTTTGTAAACCACGCAAACACTTGCCGAACAGCAAAATGGATAGCAATGGAAGTATACAAGTTGTTACGAACTTTCAGAGTAAACCTATGTGGGATAGTACCTGGCAGGAGAGCAGTGGGTTGGAGCTCAGAGGAAGTCTGGGAGACCCTGAGAAGGTACAAAAGGAGGCAAAGTGAGGTAATCAAGTCTGGCAGGTCAGTGAATCTCCGTCCTGTGGTACGGGACTGGAGCACTTTGTAAAAAGCATCCACATTTTTCCCAAAATGTGTCCCTCTTTCTGTTACACCATTTAGGCGATGGTCATTGTTTTACAAGAAAAGGTTCTGTGGTTCAATACAACGCTCCACCTCACTGAAGTCAGACAATTCTGCCTGTACTAGTATTAGCGGTCTAGTCTTTCCACGTCCTCAACGAACGTCGGATGCAAGTCATGTGATCCCTTTAAAGCAGAAGCTGGGCTCTCTTCGTAGCATCGCTACTGTTTTCAGAGACGCTCCGTAAGTTCGCATCTAGGGAGAATCAGTTTCCTCTAACCTTCTTTCTCCTTTTTTTCTTTCCTTCTTATACTAACCACTCTATTTTGTACCGTAGAGCATCTTTTCAGTGCCATTTCCCCGCGATTTGCCTAAGTTCGCCCGTACTTCCGGGTCTGCCGAATCCAGCCTCCTGTCCTTCTTTCAGTCCGCGATCGGGCGAACTCTTGATACTCCTCCCGCCTAACACAGTGAGTGGTCTCTTCCCCTTTCTCTGTTCCTACCTTATTCCATTTCCTGCACTCACTTACCTCCCGTTACAGGATCCCCCGGATCAATTGGGAGCTTCCTTCCAGACGGGTTCCCTTTCCAGGAGTTTTCTTCGCTCCATGTAGAGTCTTTCCCGGTACTAGAATTCCCGTAAGACCTTCCTCCTTTCTTTCCATCTCGAACACTCCATCTCTTATCAATCACACACTCGCCTATCATTCTTCTTACCCTTTAGAGTCCCGGCTTCCCGCACTACTGAGAATTCACAACAGAAGACATCCATCCTCCCGAGAGGCACTCGTCTAGATCGTCCAGGGTTTTCTTCCCCAGAGGGTTTCCCTGGGGCTCGTGCTCCTTTCACTGTGGGCTGTTCCATTGTGGTGTGGGGGCAGGGTGCTCAGGGGGGGGGTCTTACTTCTGCCGTTGCTGCTTCAGGATCACCAACCCAACCAGGTTAGTGCATGAATTGCAATATTCAGTTGAGCCGGTCTTTGCTCATTACGTAATAGATAGCGACGCCCTTGGCGCCTGGTTGGTACGTGGGCATGGAGCAGCAAATGCAGCAGCTCATGGCCGCCATGCAATCCATGTCCTTGGAAATGGAGAACCTCAAACAAGATAATGCTCAATTAAGGCAACAAGTTGCCAGAGCCTTCTCTGAATCCCCTCCTATAACCCTTCCCACAGGGAAATACGATGGAGACCCACATAAGCTAAAGGAGTTTTTGGACAGTTGCACAGTCCAATTCACCTTTAGATCCCGATTTTTTCCTACCGATAAGGATAAGGTAGGCTTTATGATCTCTCATTTGACGGGTCCCGCCCTTGCATGGGCTACCCCGTTAGTTACTTCAGGTAATGCCATATTAGAGTCTTACCAGGCATTTACCAACAGTCTTAGATCGATGTTTAGTCGGCAAGAGATTGTCACCACACAGGAAAGACTCCTGGATCCCCGACAAGGCAATAAGGACCTAATAACTTACATTATTCAGTTCAAGCAATTGTCTTCGGAAACAGGTTGGCCTGATGATAGTTTACTGACTCTCTTCAGACGGGGACTTGCTGAGGATCTGAAGGATGAGGTGTCTAAAGTCCCACAACCAGGAAACTTGGCCGAGATGATAACCTTAACAATGCAAATAGACTATCGCCTTCAAGAGCGATCTCAAGAAAAGAGGGAAGGGATTTCGTTTGAACCCCAATCCTATAACTTCTCCCAGCAAACCCGTTTCCTCAGAAGAACCCATGCAGATCGGATCTGTAAGAGGACCTCTCCCGGCTTCTGAAAGAGAAAGGCGAAAGACTCTAGGTCTTTGCATGTATTGTGGTTCGGCGTCTCATATCTTATGAGAGTGTCCGATTGTTCCTCCCCGCAGAATCAAACCTGTACAATCGGGAAATGCCAAGACCCTACCGTAGGGGGAACCACGGTAGGAGTTCAACATCAGGGTTCCCCTGTAAGGATCGAATCTTCACTAGACCCGTTGAATAATGAGCATTCAATGGTAGTCCTATCGTTGACGATCATCCTACCAGACCAAACTTTAGCAGGGATTCCTGCGCTACTGGATTGCAGAGCTGCGGGGAACTTCTTGGATGATCAATGGGCAACCAAGAATGGGTTGGCTAGGGTTTCTAAGGCTTTTACTACCCCCATTCAAGGGGTAGATGGTAGCCCGTTGAGTTCCGGACCCATTAGGGAACAAACTACTTCCTTGACCTGCCTGATTGCCTCCCACAAGGAAGTGTTGGTCTTTGATATCATCCGAACCGCCCACTTTCCGATCATCCTAGGTTTACCTTGGTTACGCCTTCACAATCCGTATATTAATTGGAAGGCTGGTACTCTATTCTTAGGCTCAGAATATTGCGTCTCCCACTGTCTTTCACAACACTCCGTAGGCCTACATCTGCCATCCGAAGTAGCAAGTATTCCCAAAGTTCCCTACATAGGTCAGATAGAATTGATTTCTTCCTGTCACCAACAATACATTGGAGTTTTTGATACACCACAATTTCCTTCTCTTCCTCCACATCGACGAGACGATTGTCACATCGACCTCCTCCCGGATCAACCGGTACCATTTGGACGCATGTATGTTCTATCCCAAAGAGAGAAAGATGCCCTCAAAGAATATCTACGGGCCAATCTTCAGAATGGTTTAATTACGGAATCTAAATCCCCTGCTGGTGCATCGTTGTTCTTTATACCTAAGAAAGACACAGAAGAACTTAGACCATGCATAGATTAGAGGTCTCAACAAGATCACTATACCCGACAAGTACCCCATGCCTTTGATAAAGGACATTCTGGAAGCTGTTCGTGGAGCTACTCTTTACACGAAACTAGATCTTAGAGGGGCATACCACCTAATTCGAATCGCACCAAATGACGAATGGAAGACTGCCTTCCGTACCCCCTTCGGTCACTTCCAGTACCAAGTTTGGCCTTGTAAACGCGCCTGCTGTGTTCCAGCGGTTTATGGACCATCTGTTTTCAGATATTCTTCTACATTTTGTTATCTATCTAGATGACAGCCTGATTTTTTTCTACTAACAAGGAGCACATCCAGCATGTCGACACTGTTCTACACCATTTACAAGCCAATCAGCTATATTGCAAGGCGGAGAAGTGTGAATTCCATAAGACTCAGATCACTTACCTCAGATTCGTACTTTCTGCTAGGGGTATTTCCATGGATCCCAAAAAGGTTTCAGCTGTTTTAGATTGGCCTTCCCCATCAACAGTCAAAGAGGTTCAAAGGTTTCTGGGATTTGCGAACTTTTACCGTAAATTCATTCCTGGTTACTCTGAAACCATTTTGCCTATTACCCGTTTACTGAAGAAAGGAACAGCATTTTCTTGGGACCCATTAGCACAACAAGCCTTCGAAACACTAAAGAAATTGTTCACCACTGCTTCCATATTGATTCATCCAGCCCAGTCTCGACAATTCATTGTCGAGACCGACGCCTCCATCATGCTTTAGGAGCCATCCTTCTACAAAAGAACGACCATGGGGAAGAAAGGCCCGTAGCCTATTTGTCAAAGACTTTCACCCCTTCGGAACAACATTATTCTGTGCTAGAAAAGGAGCTCTTGGCCATTAAGAAGGCCTTTGAAGAATGGAGACATCTATTGTTAGGGTCACCTTGGACCGTAGTAGTTCGGACTGACCATCAAAACCGCAAAGTTTTACAACAAGCCCATACCACGAATAGCAGACAGGCGCGATGGGCACACTTCTTCTTACCATATAGGATTGAGTTCACGTTTTTGCCGGGGAACCAAAATCTGAGAGCTGATGCTTTATCCCGGAAAAGACCTGTAACAACCTGTTTTTGTGCAGAGAGAATGTTCCCTAAAGCAAGATGTATTGCTATTCTTACGGATTTTCTGCAAAGTCTTAAACAAGAAACCTCCAAGCAGAGTCTGTTATGTGAGAAGCTTGCGTCATCTCATCACCTAGTCAAGAACCAGGATCTTTACTTCCATGCAGATCAGGTCTTAGTTCCTTCTCGTTCTCTCCAAGAAGAAGTCCTTAGGATGTGTCATGATTCTAAGGCCGCCGGACATCGAGGCATTCAGACCACCCTGGATTTGATTAGACGGCATTTTTGGTGGCCTACGGTTCTATCTGATGTACGGGATTATGTCAATGCGTGTTCCACTTGCCTTCAGTCCAAGTCCTCACGAACCTCCCCATTTGGCCTCCTCGCTCGTATGCCTATTCCCGAAAAGCCTTGGCAGATTATATCCACAGACTTCATTGTGGATCTTCCACCCTCGTCACTTTGCACCACTATTATGGTTACCATAGACTATTTCACAAAGCTAGCACACTTCACTCCTCTAGCCAAAGTCCCAGGAGCCGCTCAGATGGCCAAGATTTTCATCGCAGAAGTGTTTTCTCGTCATGGTCTTCCTGAGACAATTGTGTCGGACAGAGGGCCCCAATACACTTCACAATTTTGGAAAAGCTTATGTAACATTTTGGGTGTCAAGAGAGCTCTGAGTTCTGGATACCATCCCCAAACCAACTCTCAGATTCTGTAGGTTTATCACTCACACTTTCCTTACCACTAGCCCACTCCTCACCTGATGATTCTGTGTGGGTCTTTACGGATTCTTCTGATGAGCTTTCCGGCTTTTCCCTCAAGACTGTCTTTGTCTTTGTCCTGACAATCTTATTCTTCTGTTTGACGAAATAGGAGCGAGCTCCCCCGGAGGCCACTTTGCCTATAAGCAATTAGCCCGGCAGCGGGGACTCCGGGGAGCCCACCCCAAACCAGGGAAAAGCCTTGCCGAAAAACCCTGGAAGATTGTGTAGCTGTAGTTGGCAGGAAGTTGTCGGCGTGTATCCGTACTTCAATAACCAGCATGCACAGGTAAGAGTTCTTAGCGGATAAGGAAATAACGGTCCAGTGCGGAACAGCACAAACAGTACAGTACTCCAAAGAACTTGGACAACGAAGAGTTTCCAGCAGAGAGCATCCGATGGCAGATGAGACGCGGAAGCAGGAGTGAGTACAAGAAGGCAGCGCAGAGCGCGGGTAAACAGCGGAAGCAGAAAACAAATAGGTAAGCGGAATTAAACGGGAGGAGGAAACCGCGAACAGCGGTAACGGGAAGACACGGGCAGACGAACAGGGAGGGAAGGCACGGGGAAACAGAGAAACAATTGGAGGCCGAGTACAAACGTGGTGTACTCTCGAAGGCAGCAAGAAAGTTGCAACGCACAGGTGTTCTCCATTTTCAGGTACTTGTAGGCAGTACAACAGAAAGACTAGACTGCACCTTGCAGTGACTCAGATTCTAGTCCTTCGTCCATAGCGCCCATCTGCTCCATACTTTCCATGGGCGGTATATGACCATATGACCCCTTCTCAGCGGTCCTCCTCCCGGTTTACCCGGGTGTAGCCGATGAAACCTTCGGATAAGTTGGGCTGCAGAGATGTGACGGACCGGTTCCCATGAACTCTCTGACCTTGGGTATCCTTTCCATAAGACCAGATATTGTAGGGTGCCTTTCTTGTACCTTGAATCCAATAATCTGGATACTTCATACTCCTTCGATGTTTCAATGGGTAGATTACCGGTTCCTCTCTTCCTTCTTTTACGAGGATCTTCCAAATATTCCTTTAGTAAAGAGGTGTGAAACACTGGATGTATCCTTTGGAGCTTTGCAGGAAGAGCCAATCGAAAGGCAACTGGATTGATTTTGGCAGTAATCTTGAAAGGTCCGATAAAACGGGGAGAAAACTTTCCTTGATGTACCCATCTGGGCAAAAACTTGGTGGATAACCATACCTTGGTACCAATGTCCCATTGTGGATTGGGTCTTCGCTTGAGATCAGCCCACTTCTTGTTCTCTAGACGGGAGGTTTCAAGATTAGACCTGGTTCTTTTGTGAAGGGTGTCTAAAAGATGGTCCACGGAGGGAATGTTAGTAGACACCGGACCAAACAGAGGAATGTGTCTAGGATGAAAACCGTAGGTACAGAAAAAAGGACTCGTGCCTGTCGAGGAATGTCTCGTATTATTATAAGAGAATTCTGCCATGGGAAGTAGGTGAAACCAATCGTTTTGCTCCTGATTACAGAAGCACCTAATGTATTGTTCCAATGTTGCATTAAGACGTTCAGTTTGCCCATTGCTCTCAGGGTGGAATCCTGATGACAGTGATCTTTTTATACCCAAGACCTTGCACAAGGCAGTCCAAAACTTCGAGGTGAATTGTGAGCCTCTATCCGACACTATGGATTGCGGAAGACCATGTAACCTAACCACGTCTTTCAGAAACACCTCCGTAGTGATACTTGCTGTCGGTAAACCTTTCAATGGTAAAAAATGCGCTAGTTTACTGAATGAATCCACAGTGACCATTATGGCCGTATGTCCATTGGAAACAGGTAGGTCTACAATAAAGTCTGTGGAAATGTGTTGCCACGGCCCATCTGGTAGAACGTCCTGTTGAAGTAAGCCTAATGGCTTACAGTAAGCATATTTATTCTGAGCACATACGGGACACGTAGCCACATATTCTTTGATGTCTTTTTTCATGGTAGGCCACCAAAACTGTCTAGACACCAGTTCCATGGTGGCAAGTTGACCTTTGTGTCCTGCTGATGGTATATCGTGGCACCAAGCCATGGCCTGTTCTTGTAGATCCTGAGTGGGTAAGAATAAAGCCTCTTTCATAAACGTCAGATTTCCTCTTTGGGTCATTCCATAGTCGTCTATCTTCCTGTCATTCTTTTGGGCTTTCTGTACTTGTTGAAGAAACGTATTAACCATATTGATTAACCTTTTCCCTGCTAGAAGAATTTCTGGACCTTGATATCCTCCACAGTCATTCCCTTGACTGCGGGAAAGGGCATCTGCTAATGAGTTATCCTTTCCTGGTAAATAGGTGATTACAAAATCAAATTGAGAAAAAAATAAGCCCATCTGGCATGTCTGGAATTTCGGCATTCCATTTTCTGTAACACCTTTAAATTCTGGTGATCTGTACGAACTTGGAAAGGACAAACAGCTCCTTGTAATAAGTGCCTCCACTCCTCACAGGCCTGTTTTATGGCCAGAAGTTCTCTTTCCAGTACTGAGTAATTTCGTTCACTGGGACTAAGGGTTCTGGAATAATAAGCTATAGGGTGTTCCAACCCATCCTCCTTCTTTTGTAACAAAGCAGCTCCAATCGCTCCTCCTGAAGCATCAGTCTCCACAATAAATGGTAAGGATTGATCCGGTTGTCTCAGGATAGGAGCTGTCACAAATGCTTCCTTAAGCCTTTGGAATGCCTGATCCGTCTTCTGGTCCCAGAGAAACTTGACTCCTTCTTTTTTAAGGAGATTTGTAATAGGAAGGATGATGTCCGAAAAGTTTGGTATAAACTTAGGATAAAAGTTTGCAAGTCCCAAAAACCTTTGTATATCCTTAACTGAATTGGGTGTGGACCACTGTGTTATAGCCTGAGTTTTGGCTGGATCCATTTGTACCCGATCTTCGGAGAGGATGAATCCTAAGTAGGGTACCGTAGTAACTTCAAAAACACATTTTTCAGGTTTGGCCAATAGACTATTGTGTCTTAACCTGTGGAGAACTTCTTTGACGTGTTGACGATGTTCAGTCAGAGTGTTTGAGAATATGAGAATGTCGTCCAAATAAACCACAACTGAGGAATACAACATATCTGCGAATATTTTGTCCATGAAACGTTGAAACTGGGACGGTGCATTTACCAAACCAAAGGGCATAACCCTGTACTCGTAGTGACCCAGGGGAGTCCTGAAAGCTGTCTTCCATTCGTCCCCTTCACGAATACGAAGTAGGTGATAGGCCCCTCGAAGATCCAATTTGGTAAAGAGATGGACAGCCTCAATAATGTCTTTCATTAAGGGCATAGAATACCTGTCTCGTATAGTCCGACTGTTCAAACCCCGGTAATCTATTCAGAGTCTTAGTTCTGTGGTTCCTTTTTTCGAAATAAAAAAAAGAGATGCCCCTGCTGACGATGAGGATTCCCGTATAAGGCCATTTTGTAGGTTGGTTGACAAGTATTCCCTCAATGCCTCCTTTTCAGGTAGAGTTAAAGGGAACATCCTTCCAAAGGGTACTTCAGCCTCCGGAATTAGTTCGATTTTGCAGTCTTCTTTCCGATGAGGAGGAAGATTCCTCGGTTGGGTGTCTAAGAACACGTCCTCATATTCCAGGTACTGGATGGGAATTGTATTAACACTGAGGACGGTATTTTGTATTGTTGGAAGCACACAGGACAAAGCGGGTTCATTAGTCAAACACTGTTGAGAGCAATATGTGGATCTGAATTCTACTGTGTTAAGTTGCCAGTCAATTGCCGGGTTGTGTTTTCTGAGCCATGGTATGCCTAATATGACTGGAAAATGAGCCGCTCGAATGAGATCGAAAGATAGGTACTCAGAATGATTTGACACTCTGACCCGTAATTCCTGTGTTTCCTGACAAATGGGTCCGGATGTCAAAGGTGTGCCATCCACGCCTTCTACCGGAATCGGTTTGATCTTAGGGCGTCGAGGCAGGTGGTGTTCATTAGCCCACTTATCTACAAAGTTGCCCGCAGCTCAACAGTCTAGCATAGCTAAACATTCAATGGGTTTGGTAGAGTGCCAGTCTAACTTAATCTTAACTACCATCAGTGTGTTATTGCTGATCAAAGCTGGCTGAGCATTAGCACAGGGATGCATAGATGTCGCCCCTTCCTTATCCCTGTTCAAGGTTGGGGTCTTTTGTTTCCCTGCTTTCTGGGAGGGACTTCTGGGCAATCTCGCAGCAAATGTGTGTTGGACCCACAATACATGCAAAGTCCAAGATCCTTGCGTCTCTTCCGTTCGTTGGCTGTAAGTGGTCCTCTAGCAGTTCCTATCTGCATTGGTTCTTCGTGTTGTACCGTTTCAGGGACTGAGGGTAGGCTAGTGAAAGGTACTAAAGACCGGGGCTTCTTCTTCTCAGCTTTCCTTTCCGACATGCAGAATTCTATCTGTAATACCAATGACACAAGTTCCTGAAATGAAGCAGGTCTGGCTACTCTGGCCAGTTCGTCCTTTATGTCTTCATGCAGACCCTGACGGAAAATAGCCTGCTGCGCCGTTTCCCGCCAACCTGCTTCACTTGCCACCTTCTGAAAACAGGTAACCTATGTCTGTATGTCGGAGTTTCCTTGGCGTATGTCTAACAGGTTTTCAAAGGTGGAGAATAAGACTTCAGGTCTCTCATCTTTCTTTGAAACAAGTTAAAGGCACCATAGTTATTTAAAGTTGGGTCTGAGTTTGTCACTAGTGGGGTGGCCCAGGCTAGGGCATTACCAGCTAAGTTCGAAATTAGAAAACCCACTTTTGTTCGATCCAACTCGTATGTCTTGGGCCGAAAAGTATAGTGTATTGTGCAGGCATCCAGAAACTCCTTTAATTTCCTGGGGTTTCCCTCAAATTTACCGCAAGGTAGGGATAAAGGAGGTAGTTCTCCTCTGGAATCTTCTCTGTTGCCTCAATGCGGCATTATCAGTTTTTAGGGTTTGTACTTCAACCCTCGGAGCTTGTATGGCGTTAACCATCTCCTGGTACTGTTCAAGACTAGCCATCTTCTCTTGGCGTTGCAATCTCTCAGATTCTGTAGGTTTATCACTCACACTTTCCTTACCACTAGCCCACTCCTCACCTGATGATTCTGTGTGGGTCTTTACGGATTCTTCTGATGAGCTTTCGGGCTTTTCCCTCCAGGCTGTCTTTGTCTTTGTCCTAACGATCTTATTCTTCTGTTTGACGAAATAGGAGCGAGCTCCCCCAGAGGCCACTTTGCCTATAAGCAATTAGCCCGGCAGCGGGGACTCCGGGGAGCCCACCCCAAACCAGGGAAAAGCCTTGCCGAAAAACCCTGGAAGATTGTGTAGCTGTAGTTGGCAGGAAGTTGTCGGCGTGTATCCGTACTTCAATAACCAGCATGCACTGGTAAGTGTTCTTAGCGGATAAGGAAATAACGGTCCAGTGCGGAACAGCACAAACAGTACAGTACTCCAAAGAACTTGGACAACGAAGAGTTTCCAGCAGAGAGCGTCCGATGGCAGATGAGACGCAGAAGCAGGAGTGAGTACAAGAAGGCAGCGCAGAGCGCGGGTAAACAGCGGAAGCAGAAAACAAATAGGTAAGCGGAATTAAACGGGAGGAGGAAACCGCGAACAGCGGTAACGGGAAGATACGGGCAGACGAACAGGGAGGGAAGGCACGGGGAAACACAGAGAAACAACTGGAGGCCGAGTACAAACGTGGTGTACTCTCGAAGGCAGCAAGAAAGTTGCAACGCACAGGTGTTCTCCATTTTCAGGTACTTGTAGGCAGTACAACAGAAAGACTAGACCGCACCTTGCAGTGACTCAGATTCTAGTCCTTCTTCCATAGCGCCCATCTGCTCCATACTTTCCATGGGCGGTATATGACACCAACGGACAAACAGAACGCCTTAATCAGACACTTGAAGGATACCTACGCTGTTTTGTGTCTGCAGCTCAGGACGATTGGGTAGATCTATTACCACTGGCAGAATTTGCTTATAATAACGCCAAACACTCGGCTCTCAAAACAAGTCCCTTCTATTGCTCTTATGGGTTTCATCCTTCCTTTGTTCCCAAGGCATCTCCGTCCTCATCGAAATTACCCGGAATAGACTGTCTCATAGCTGACATTCAGTCAGCTCAACGACTGGCCCGTGTGGCCCTTCAAGCAGCCCAGGACCGAGCCAAATGTTATGCTGATGAACATGGCCGTGAGATGCCCGTCTTTACAGTTGGGAGCAGTGTGTGGTTGGCTTCTCGCTTTCTCCCTAAACATTTGGTTCCTTCCAAGTTGTCACCTAAATTCTTTGGGCCTTTCAAGATAATTTCCCAAGTAGGAACTACAGCAGTTCGATTAGCCTTACCACCTTCTTGGTATCGGATACACCCAGTTTTTCACCTGTCTCAGTTGAAACCTTCAGTTCAGGACCGTTTTCAACGATCCATGAGACACAGACCTCCCCCCAATTGTCACCAGTTTGGGAACTGAATATAAGGTGGCCAAAATATGCGACTCGCTATCATAGGGGTCGCCTCCAATTCCTCAGACTGGAAAGGATACTCTCCAGTGGAAAGAACTTGGGAACCAGCCTCTGGTGTCCACTCCACTCTCCTCTCCTGGTGCGACGTTTCTTTCGATTACATCCGGGGAAACCAGGGTCTCCACCCATGAGGAGGGGGCATACTGTTACACCATTTAGGCGATGGTCATTGTTTTACAAGAAAAGGTTCTGTGGTTCAATACAACGCTCCGCCTCACTGAAGTCAGCCAATTCTGCCTGTACTAGTATTAGCGGTCTAGTCTTTCCACGTCCTCAACGAACGTCGGATGCAAGTCATGTGATCCCTTTAAAGCAGAAGCGGGGCTCTCTTCGTAGCGTCGCTACTGTTTTCAGAGACGCTCTGTAAGTTCGCATCTAGGGAGAATCAGTTTCCTCTAATCTTCTTTCTCCTTTTTTCTTTCCTTCTTATCCTAACCACTCTATTTTGTGTAGAGCATCTTTTCAGTGCCATTTCCCCGCGATTCGCCTAAGTTCGCCCGTACTTCCGGGTCTGCCGAATCCAGCCTCCTGTCCTTCTTTCAGTCCGCGATCGGGCGAACTCTTGATACTCCTCCCGCCTAACACAGTGAGTGGTCTCTTCCCCTTTCTCTGTTCCTACCTTATTCCATTTCCTGCACTTACTTACCTCCCGTTACAGGATCCCCCGGATCAATTGGGAGCTTCCTTCCAGACGGGTTCCCTTTCCAGGAGTTTTCTTCGCTCCATGTAGAGTCTTTCCCGGTACTAGAATTCCCGTAAGACCTTCCTCCTTTCTTTCCATCTCGAACACTCCATCTCTTATCAATCACACACTCGCCTATCATTCTTCTTACCCTTTAGGGTCTCGGCTTCCTGCACTACCGAGAATTCACAACAGAAGACATCCATCCACCCGAGAGGCACTCGTCTAGATCGTCCAGGGTTTTCTTCCCCAGAGGGTTTCCCTGGGGCTCGTGCTCCTTTCACCGTGGGCTGTTCCATTGCAGTGTGGGGGCAGGGTCCTCAGGGGGTCTCTTACTTCTGCCGTTGCTGCATCAGGATCACCAACCCAACAAGGTTAGTGCATGAATTGCAATATTCAGTTGAGCCGGTCTTTGCTCATTACGTAATACTTTCCTGCGCGGGGCCGAGCACGCGGCCGTAACACCGCCCACCTTGGCTCCGCCCCGTGCATCGCCCATCAGTCCTTTTCTCCGCACGATCCGGCCGGACGCACTTGCATCCTCGGAAGATTTTCTTCCCTGTTTTCCTCTCTGTCTCTCGCTAGCATTCGTTTACTAGTCTGTCTTTTAAATTATATTTTCCAGACTGTTCGTGTCACCATCGCTTCGCGAGGGCGGATCCCCATCCTCTTTGTTTCGAGTGTTTGGGTCCGGATCACCGTTGGGACTCCTGTTTTTACTGTGACTCCCTTTCGGTCCGGGCACTTCGTCGGTTGGAGCGGTGGGAGGAGGTGTTCCGACGAACTCCTCCTTCTCATTTTCAGGCGTTCATGGACGGGAAGAAGAAACGCCCGGTAAGTTCTTTATTTTTCTTAGCACCCCGACCGGGGGATACCTTCCCAGGTTCCTCTCAGGCCGAGAGGGGCGTTGATCGCTCTGTTACCAGGGTTCGCCCTGAGGTGCCTGTCGGGCCTAATAATTCTACCGGAGTTTTCTCCGAGGGTCTCCGTAAGGGGCCTGTGTACACCGGAGTACGCTCCGAGGTCCCTCCTGTGGGGGCTGTTTGTAGGCCCAGTTCTACTGAGTCGTGGGGTACCAGAGCTTGCTCTGAGGCCTCTTTCGGCTTTCCTCAAAAACAAAACCGGGGTGCGCCCCGAGGCCTTGGCTGGGCATGTGGTTACCGAACGGATGTTCGAGGCCCGTACCGATAAGTCTATTACCAGGCCTAGGTCCGAGATCCCTCATACAGAGGCTAAAGCTACCAACAGTTCTGAGGGGCCGAGCAAGGCCCTATTGGTGAAAGCGGTTGCTCACCGTTCCCCCTCTTGTGGCGACACCAGATCTGTTGAGGGGGCAAAGAAGCAAGGTGGTTCTTTTACCGGCCATGCCGAGGCCCTTCCTTCGAAGGCTCAGTTGGCGGTTGGTATGTCGCAGGAACATTCCAGGCCTCATAGTACCAGCTCTGCCGAGGTTCCTTACGTTAAGTCTAAAATTAAGACCCCTGACCCATTGACGGGGACCCCTGCCTCACATCCTCACGTGCCGCAGTTCCCCTCAGATGAGGACAAAATGGCGTCCGTTCCGGCCACGACCAGGGCGGCCATTTTAGGTACTACCCCTACAACTACACCATCAGCCCCTGGTGTAGGGTTCGGTCCTTTGGGTGAACCTAAGGTCCTTTGTGCGCATCCTTATCGGCCGGTTTATGATTGGAACGCCCGGATGCCTCTTCCGCACAATGTTTCGTTGCCTGCGGGGGCGGCTCCTTTGATTTATGTGGATACGTCGGTGGAGGGGCCGGCGTGGCACCCTTCTCCGTTACGTCCCTGGATTTGTCCACCTCATGAGAGGCCTCCTCAGGTTCCGAAACAATTTCCTGAGGACGCCTTTTTCGGTAAATTTCAAGCGCTTATGCGCACCGACCCCATGAGGGAATATTTCAAAGGGCTTTTCAAGGGGATATGTCCACCTGCGCCTCCGGCTCCACCTGTTCCTCCAGTGGTTCCGCCGGCGCCTCCCTTGCCTGTGGTGCCTCCCCCTGCTCTTCCGCTTTTGCCACCATTGTCCCCAGTGGACAAGGCAGAGCCTGACACGGCTCAGCAGGATCCTGACCTGTCAGATCACCCTCAAGGCGATCAGGACACGAGGACCTTCCCCGCTCTATCACAGCCTTTCATGACCGGGTACTGGACAGGATGAGTTTCTTAGATGTCCGGTGCCCGAGGCACCCGCTCCGCAGGAGGGCATGCTTTCTGGGGTGTTCACCTTGTCTCGCTTGGAGCGTACCGGCCTGTTCCTGCAAAAGGACGTGCTGGCCGAGGTCCGAAGAGTTAGGGAAAAGCCACACTCGGGACTTTTTGTCAATAAAAAGATTGACGCGAGGTACAGGCTGCATTCTTCGGAAGAAGTGGCCTTGTCATATTGTCCGCCTCCCTCCTCCACAGTGGTGGCTGCGGCTACATTGCAATCCAGACCTGCAGCATCCTCTTCCGCGACGGATACTCAGGTCTTGGGAAAGGAGGACAAGCTCCTGGACTCCCTAGGGAGGAAAATCTTTGCCAATTCGGCCTTGCAGCTCAGGCAGGCCAATGCAGAATTGATTTTGGCGGGAGCTAACATGCGGATGTGGAAAGGTCTGTCCGAGTTTGAGGAGCACATTCCGGTCGAGAAGTTGGAAGACTTCAGAGGTGGCCTTTCCGATGCCAGGGTCTTGGCCCAGGATCTCCTGGAGGCTGCGGCTCATCACGTAGACCCCTCGGCTGGGGGCCTGATTCTTGGGGTTGATACCTCGCGGCAAGCAACTTGAGGAGAACCATCTCTGGTTCCGGAAGCACCTCAAAACCTTCCTCTTTGCTTCTGCTTTCTCTCTCCCTATCCCCTGCTAATTCTTCGCTGAATTTGCACTGAATCTGCAACTGGGCCACTCTCGCCGACCTCGGTCCTGGGCCCAGCCACTCTCCACTTGCACTGCCTCCCTGGCAACCCCTGCACTGCGGGACTGTCTCTGTATCCCTACAGCCCCCGTTCCCAGCACTTGTCTGCACTTACCTTGCACTTGCCACCAGCTGGCCCTTATTTATTTTATTCTACCTTATACTGCACTTCCCCCCCCCTCCCCTTGCACTTTCTCCCTTCTCCCTTCTCCCTTCCCCCTACCCCTGCACTTGCGCGATCTGAATGACACCTGGCCTAGTATGATCGTTGTCTGTCTTCCCCTTGTTCCCCCCCCCCCGCCTCGTCGCGCCTTGAAACACTTGAAACACTTGTGTATAGGCGCGTTACAAATGCCATAACAGATCATATCATATGCCACTAAGTTTTCGAAGGAAGTGCAAGACAAGGTACTGGACCTTCCATTAGATGGTAAGGAGCTTTTTCACTCTTCTACTGATGTAGAGCTCACCAAAACCAAGGATAGCACTCAGACGGCTAAATCATTATCTGTTCTGGTTAAATCTCCTTTCAAATCCCAGAGACCGTTGTTGCTAAGTCGACCTCCCTCTGGTTTTAGGGGCTTCCTCGACCGCAAATCTAGCAGAGTGGATACTCCTGCGGGGAATAACCGCCGTAGACAACAGCGTACGCGGTTTTTCTCCTGCTCCTCAGCCTCCTCATCAGGTTCAGGTGGCACTGCCACCGATAAGCCTGCCAAATGAGGGTTTTCCACGCTCGCACGAGACCCCGGTGGGAGGACGCATTGCGTCTCATTGGGAGGAGTGGCAGACCATCACAGAAGACAGATAGGTCTTGTCAGTCGCTCGACCGGGCTTCTGCTTACCTTTACCCCCCTGCCCCACCTCTCAACCCTCCTTTTCAGCTGTCGGGCTCACTCTCCTTCAAGGCCGAGGTTCAGAAACTTCTGGACCTCAGAGCTGTGGAACCCATTTCCCTTGGGGAGCGAGGGGAGGGCTTCTACTCCCGGCTCATTACGGTGCCCAAACCCAACCAGGCTGGCCTGCGCACCATCCTAGACCTTTCCCAGTTCAATCTCTTCCTACCCCAAGAGAAATTCAAGATGATCACGCCCGGCCAGATTCGCTCCTCTTTGCAGATGGGCGATTGGCTCAGCGTGGTGGATCTTCAGGATGCGTACATGCATATCCTGATTTGGAATCCACACGGGAGATACCTCCGCTTCTCTTTGGGAGAGGAGCACTTCCAGTTTTGCGTGCTTCCTTTTGGCCTCAGCTCAGTGCCGCGTGTCTTCACGAAGATGTCGCTGATTGCGGCCTATCTTCGTCTCCAGGGTATCCATGTGTATCCTTATTTGGACGACTGGCTCTTACGCAGCCCTTGTCCGTTGGCAGCAGCGGGCAACCTCCAGTCTCTCCTTCAGCTCCTGTTTCATCTTGGGCTGTCGGTGAACTGCCGGAAATCCTCCATGACGGTCTCCCAGGACCTGATCTTCCTGGGTTTTCGTTGGAACACGATCGACTGCCGAGTGTATCTGACCAGGGACAGAATGGCAGATCTGTTGGCCACGTGTCAGATGTTTGCGCAGTCGGAGAGCATGTCGGCCTGGTGGTTCCAGAGGCTTCTGGGCCTCATGGCCTCGTGTGTACTGGCTCTTCCTCTTGCCCGTCTCAAAATGAGACGGACCCAGATGGCGCTTCGGAGTTCCTGGCGTCAGGCTGCGGATCCGGATTCCAAGCGGATAATGATTCCGGATTCCATGAGAGTGGACCTGGACTGGTGGTCATCTCTCAGCAACCTGTCGGTGGGCGCGGGGTTTCGGGACCCAGCCCCCATGGTGACGATCACGACAGACTCCTCCCTTTTGGGGTGGGGTGTGACGTTAGATCTTCTTCAGGTCTCGGACCTCTGGTCGCCTCAGGACAAGCTCCTGCACATTAATCATTTGGAGCTTCTGGCGATCTTTCTGGCGCTCAAGGAGTTCAGACCGTTCATTATCAACAAGGTGGTCGGCAGAAGAACGGACAATGTGGTATCAATGTATTACATAAACAAGCAAGGGGGAACAAAGTCTGGCTGCTTGCAGTGCACATCCCGGGCCAGCTGAATGTTACAGCGGATGCCCTCAGCCGGCGGACAGTGGTCAGCTATGAGTGGGAGTTGAAGGCGGAGGTCCTCTCATGGATTTTCTCGTGTTGGGGCACACCGAAGGTGGACCTCTTCTCCACGGCAGTAAACAAGAAGCTTCCTCAGTACGCCTCCAGAGGGGGGCTGGGAGCCTCCTCTCTGGGGGATGCTCTTGAGATTCCATGGCACAACATGAGAGCTTACGCCTTCCCGCCTCTGCCTCTAGTTCATCAAGCAATTTGGAAGTTGAAGAACTCTGTGAACAGTTTTCGTCTACTTTTGGCTCTCAGAACTTCAACACCTGTCGGTGTATCCGCATATCAGGTTACCAGTAACTCCCGATCTTCTTCACCAAGGGGAACAACAGATGTGGCACCCCTCCCCACAATCACTCAGCTTGGCTGCATGGTGCCTGGGTTCAAGTCTTTAGAGCATTTGAGTTTGTCTGCGGATAACATACGCATTATCCAGGCAGCCAGGAAACCCTCGACCAGATCTCAATACAAGAGTAAATGGCTCAGGTTCTGTCATTGGTGTTTGGAGAAAGAGTTGGATCCAAGGATGGCCACGATTGACACGGTGCTGTTCTTCATATCCTCCCTAGCAGAGTGAGGAGTTCATGTTCTGTCTTGCATCTCTCAGCGGTTTCCGCTTACCTTTCTACAGACCGGTGTTCTTATTCTCTAACTAACCCGGTGGTGAAGAGACATTTTGCTGGCTTGACACGCCTCTACCCTCCGGTTCGTAGTCCGCACCTGCCTTGGGATCTAAATGTAGTCCTGACGGCGCTGCGCCATAAACCCTTTGAGCCAATGGCTACGGTTGACCTCAAGTATGTTTCCTGGAAAGTGTCCTTTCTGGTCGCCGTTACGTCAGCAAGGAGAGTGAGTGAGCTCCAGGCATTGTCGGTGGAGCATCCTTTCTTGGTCTTTCACAAGGACAAGGTAGTCCTTCGGACAAACCTGGCTTTCCTCCCGAAGTTAGTGACCGAATTCCATCTGAATCAGTCGATCTCCCTTCTGGTCTTTTTTCCGAACCCTGCCTCAGAGGCTGAAAGGGTTTTTCACTGTCTTGACGTCTGAAGAGCTCTTAAGTTCTACCTGGACAGGACTTCCGAGCTTCGGAGTTCTTAACTTTCTGTGACCTTCGGTAACCCTCAGGGCAGGCCGGCGTCTAAGGCAACTATTTCCAGATGGATTGCCGCCTGCATCAGAGTCTTTCACCGTCCAAAAGCTGAAACCTCCAAAAGGTATCCATGCACACCTGGTGCGGGGCAAGGCAGCCGCGGTTGCTTTTCAGAAATATGTTCCCTGGGAGTCCATCGCTAAGGCTGCTACTTGGGCCTCCCCATCTGCTTTCTGTAAGCATTACTGACTCGATATGAGATCTAGAGCTGACGCTCAGTTTGGTCAGGCTGTGCTAAAGAACCTGTTGCAGTAAGGGGTATGTCCATCCACCCATAGTTCCTGTAAGGAGTGCTTGGGAATCTCCCACAAGTATGGAGGAAAGGGGAACGGGACGTAGGAGTATTACCAGGTTACTCACCGTAGTGACCACCTTACTCCTAGTCCATGGTCCCCTTTCCTCCATACACAGAGAGATGTTATCAGTGCGAAGATAACTATAACCAGTGGGTTGGAGCTCAGAGGAAGTCTGGGAGGCCCTGAGAAGGTACAAAAGGAGGCAAAGTGAGATAATCAAGTCTGGCAGGTCAGTGAATCGGGCTTAATGCGCCAATGAGGATCACAGTATTGAACCATTTATGAAATTCTATGGTCAGGCCTGGCAGGTTAATGAACCAGGCCTGATAATAGACTGGAGAAATTCATTTTTTTTTCACATACAGTAGAGGAGGTTTCTGACAGGAGATTGGGGAACAATTTTTTTTTTTATGAATCGGAGATCCAGAAAGAGGAAAGGTTCCCCCCCAGAAGAGGGGGACACTGTCAATTTTGTTGCACGGACAGAGCAAGAGTTTACTCCAGAAGAGGGAGAACTGCTTTGTTGGAGTTGAAGCAAGAAACAAGAAAGAGGTTCCCTCCAGGTAATTGGGGATCTGTTTTCTTTAAGTTGGTCTGAACATTTAAGCAGTGGACATTGGAACTACATATTCTTTTATAAGAACTGTGCTCTGGAGTCTAGATCCAGAATAAGGGGCCTTGTTCTGGATTAATGAGACATTAAGTTTTCCTTAGTTTGAAAGTGTAAGGGATGGAAATAGGTTGACACAGGTTGGTGGACCCTTTACTTTACGGACATCCTGAACTGGCCCTTAGTATTTTTGTTGAGGTAGGGCAACCACTCGTAGTAAATAGGGCAAGATAGGCTTTTCTTTTACTTTTTTGGTTCTAAATAAGTCAATGCCAACCAATTTATCACAACTGTGTCCAGACTTGTACTTCTGACCGTTACAGACCGCATGCTGGAGAAGGAACAAGTTACTTACATGTAACTCTTGTTCTCCAGCATGGGTCTTGCATGGATTCCCATGTGAACCCTCCCTATTTCCCCTCTACTGCTCTTCTTGGGTCCTACTTCCCCTTTACATGGGAGACCAAATCTGAAGAGGACCACCAGGGGGGTTGGAGCTAAGGAGGACAAGTCATTGGTTGGGGCAGTATGACCCAAAGTGCCAGCAATAGGCTATACAAGCGATCAATGCAGTTTTTACCTTAAAGCTTTTTTACTGAGGATTCCCAGCTTAACGACAGGGAATATTCATAGCATGTGACTTCATGTCAGACACATGCTGGATAACAAGAGTAATAGGTAAGTAATCGTATGTCCTTTGCCACGGGCCAGCACCCAACATAAAATCACAGGGGGTGGGGAGAACCAGGATACCAAACCCTAAAGACACATCCCAACCCTAGTAGGTGTGAAGTGCCCTAGACCTGGTGGTCAGCACCTAACCAAGTTGGCTGGGTGTGGGATTGAAAAAGGGAAACAAAATGTTATCCTGAGGAAATATAAATGTACAGCCCTAAGGCCTAAATCACAATCCCCAATCCATTTAGACCTCTTAAGGCCTTTAAGCAGTATTAAAAGCCATTTGCCGAGAACAATACATTAAGGCACCAGAGCGGATTGAACCACAGTGAAGTTCAGCCAAAGTTTTCAAGACTCCAACATCTCAGCAAGAACACTTTCTAGTTACCTTTTGAGGTTTAAATATACACATTGTTACTAAATGCAGTAAGTGTTTCCAATGCATTTACCAGTGCGGAAATTAAAGGGATGAAGTTAAGAGTATAAAATCATAGGTAGGTATTGAAATGGTGAATCTTGGTCCAGATTTCACAGAACCCTTAGCAATCCAGCAAAAATATCCATGGATAGGGAGCACCCCAGAGTCACTTTCAGGAGAGTTTGTGCTGGGTCAAAATTCCATTTGATATATTCTCAAACATTCAAGCCCCATCCACACTGAAGAAGTAAAGTACCATTGTAATGGATTCTTTCCTCTCACAGATTTCTCATGTATGATGACCCATTCCCAGTGCAGCTTTACTTTGTAAATGTTCCTGCTGTAAGAATATGCCCTATTCCCCACGAAAGCCTTCAAATATAAGATGTATGACATCTGACCATGAGGTCGACCAGGTTCCTTTTGGACTAGAACCTTTGGGTTCTAGGGAGGTGAAGGATTTCCCTGAGGAATTCTTCGGGAAAAGGGAGGATGTGCTGTGACTGGCAGAGGGCTTGCAGGTTGACAGTGTTGGGCAGAATTGCATGCAGTACCCTCTGGGACCACCTCATACAATTGGGACTACAGGTGTAAGCAAAAACAACCTTTGGTATAAGTCTAAACTACAGTTTTTGGTAATCCGCTGAGCAGCCAGTCTCAAGAGGGAATGTGAGCGGTAAAATGTTGTTACAGAGAGGTCTTACAACCACAGTAGTTCAAGTAGACACTTACACTCAAGGTTTCACTTATTAATATATTACACAGTCATTTAGGAAACATTCACTCGAAGGAGGCAACTTAATATTATACACAAACGCACTACAATACCAAACCAGTAAGTTTCTGAGTAAATTGGGCTCCCCTGAAATAGAAGCAAAATGGCATTTCAGTTACTTTAAATGGGAGTAAAAAGGCACAAGTTAATAGAATAGATCACACATACTTGCTTAGGCAGTGCAAGTAGTTTGTTCACCAGAGGACTCGATTCAGTTCAATAGGCCTAGGCCAAGGTCAATGGGCTAGTGTCTTGGATAGGAAAGAGCGGTTCTTGTAGTAAACAGTAAAGTCTGGGTCACAAGCTGATTAGGCCAGCAAGTTGGGAAAGTTTCACGAACTTTCACTGTGAGAAGTTCTCTCAATCGGGTTGGCACAGTAACCTAATATGAAGGAAAGATGTAGTTGAAGATGTTGGTTCCTGCAGATCTCACTGTTCCTGAGCCTTAGTCGTGGGGACAAGAGGGGGGACGTCAGGACTCCTACACTGCATGGGGACTGGTCAAACAAGCTGGCAAAATGGAAGATCTTCGGTTCGAGTAGCTGTCGTCATGCACACAAGCTTGTGCCCCCCACCCCTCCCTGGTTAAACCTAACCAGCTCCGAGAATGGTATCCAGGTGGCTTATGCATTGATTGGTCCCACCAACTCCAAGGAAAAAGTTGTCCTTGAAGGGAAGGGGCTTCTCTGTCGAGATGAACATGGCAATTCGAACCTGCAGCAGGTCTTCACCGGGCAAACCAACGGTCCAGGAGTTGCAGCAGCCGTCCTCCTCCAGCTAGTCTTCGTTCTTTCGTTCCAGTGTTCGACTCTAAGGCACCATTTTGAAAAACAAGGCTCCTGCGATTTTTAGCTACCGGTGTTGGCGGTCAGTGAAAATCATGGTAGTTTGTTGTAAAACCACTGCCACCAGCCATTTCGATAGGAAATGGTAGCATTTGACTACTAAATGAGTTTCTAGACACAGGGATACTAGGTAACCCATCCAGCACTCTATAGGAAGATAGTGTGGACTGGATCGAGGAATTTAAAGACTATTAAAGACAATTTAACCTTACATTCTCTGGGAAAAAGGTAGTTTATCCCAGAGAAGGTATTTAAACATTTTGGAAGTCTAAAAGACATCCCTGTGTCACTGCACTGAGGGTGCTGTGTAACGCACATGAAAAGATGATGCCTCTGGAGTTTAGTGTTCTTTGATTATGGAGTTTTAGATGGAGTAAAACACACATCAAAATACATGAGTAGGGGAAAAAAGGCTCACACTCTTTCCAGGTAAAAATATCAAGTCCTCAAAATCCAGTAAAGTTGCTGGGGGTCTCTAAGGTGAAGGGAATTAGCACATTTATGAGAATTCTCCTAACACAGTGGCCTTGATACCTCCTCAGAGATGGACATTTTGCCAGCTCCCACCCCTGGAAGCCTCAGCTGCATTCTAGCGATTTATGGCTAAGGTTGTCAGTACTCTGTGGCTTTCAGCCCCGTCCAGGTCAAAGGCCCAGTACGAGCTATGCCACATCTTGGATGATGCTCCCAAGGAGGAGACGCTCCTTCCATTCAATGTACCGGGGGTACCCGGGTTCTGGAGATTTCTGGAGATTTGGGAGAAACCTACCAAAGTTTGGTAGTTCAGGCTGCGACAGCTAGCCTGTAAACATCGACCTTCCTGTCTCTACCGTTGGACAGGGAAAGTAAGGGGTTTGATGCGGTTTATAGTCATAATGTCGAAAAAAAAATGTCGAAAATAATAATGTCGAAAATAATAATGTCGACATCCTATACTTATAATGTAAAAAGTCATTTTTTCGAAAAAAAAATGTCGACATTTTTTTTTTGACATTATGACTATAAACCCTTAAAACTATCAACACCTCACCCAACACTCCCCTGCCACCCCCCCCCCCACACCCCCCAACCACCCTTTCACCCCTCACACTCAACACATACCATTCATTTATTTATTTATTTATTAAATAAATAAACTAAAAAAGGATCATTTACTATGGGGGGGGGTCCCCCCCCAACCCCCCCTCACCCAACACCCCCCTGCCACCCCCCCCACACCCCCCAACCACCCTTTCACCCCTCATACTCAACACATACCAATTATTTATTTATTTATTTATTTATCCAATAATTAAATAAATAAAAATTGTATTTGCTATGGGGGGTCCCCCCCCAACCCCCCCTTCACCCAACACCCCCCTGCCACCCCCCCACACCCCCCCAACCACCCCTCATACTCACCACATCATATATATATTTATTTATTTATTTATGCATGCACTAAGTTAAATTTCGAAAAAATATCGAATAATGTCGACATTTTTGTTTGTCGACATTATTGTTTTTCGACATTAATTTGTCGACATTTTGACTGTCGACATTATTGATGTCGACATTATGACTGCACACCGTTTGATGCATGGGGTAAGGTTTTTACGCTAGGCAGTTTTGCACTGTGTGCCGTGCCGTGAATAGATCTTGCACCAAGGTGAAATTCTCCTATGTCCTTTGCACAGTCTGCGCCTTGAGCTGGGGATTTTGTCCCTCCACCTCCTATGCCCCAAGAGGCAGTTGTCAGTCTGCCTTAGAAAGAATGCAGGGTGCATACGCTTCCCACTAGGTCAAGGTAGAGGTGGTGCAGCTGCAACTGTCATCCCGCTGCATCCCAGGGCACAAACTCTGTGACTGGAGAGTCTCTCCCTTTTCAGCCCGGAATGGTCAAGGACCACGTCCGACACTTGGGTCCTACGGGTCATCCAGCAGGGTTATTGACTCTCATGCCTCAAGTTCCCTCTAGGCCACAGCCCTCAGGTCCCCCCTTGTCTCCTGACACCATCCTCCTGGAGAAGGTCCATTGGCTACTGTCCAAGAGCGCAATCAAACTGGCACGGCGCTCAGAAGGAGGAAGGGGGTGGTACGCCACCTATTTTCTGATGCTGAAAGGAGGATCTAGGTTTGTGTTCCATTCAGGATCTGCAGCTGTTTAACTTGTTTCTGCGCAAGGACAGGTTCAAGATGGTTACATTGGCTCAGATCCTGCATAAGTTGGGTCTGCAGTACTTGTTGGTATCGCTGGATCTGCAGGATTCCTACTTCCTGTGTTTTCTATGAATCAGCAAATGGAAGTACCCAAGGTTCCTGGTGGGCCAACATCACTACCAATTCAAAGTCCTGCTTTTCGGTCTTTCTTTGCCTCCCAGGGTTTTCACTAAGCTGCTAGCAGTGGTGGTGAGACTCCTCAGGAGGAATGGCATTAGTCTTTCTCTACCTAGACGACTGGCTCATCCGAGCTTGCTCTCGAGAGGTATTGTGGAGCATCTACTTCGCACTTGTACGCTATTGCACATCCTGGGCTTTTCCCTGAACTCCCATCCCAGTCCCTCTGATTAATTCAAGCAGTTTTGTATATTTGGCAGCTCTGTCCCGCTCAAGGACCAAGTGGCAGACATCTTTCGGATGGTCAAAGTCCTCCAGTCCCAAGAACAAGTCCCAGCCTCGCCTTTCCTTTGCCTTATGGCCTCCAGAGGCAAGGCTGCGCATGAGAACGTTGATTATCTTGCATGGTGGGCCATAGAGCACAACTTGCTGAGAGGCACTTTGTTTCATCAACCTTGGTCCCAGGTGACAGTGGTCACGGACGCTTCTGACTGGTTCGGGTGCTCACCTGCTAGATCAGACTGTGAGCTCACTTTGGTCTCCCGGTAGTCTTGGGAACCCATCAACCTGCTGTAGCTGAGGACAATTAGGCTGGCCATTTTCTTTCCTCCCCTCTGTGAAAAGCAAGACTGTGCTGGCCCTGTTGGACAACATTGTGACCATGCACTACCTCAACAAACAAGGTGGTGTGGGGTCCTTGCCTCTGTGAAGAAAAGCAATGAGACTGTGGTTCTGGGTTGTGGAAAAGGGTCTCTCCAATGCTGGCTCATATGGCCGCATGAGAGGATGTCGGAGCGGATGCCTTCAGCACAGACTTCGGCCTCCCATGAGTGGGAGCTCTGTCAGGAAGTTCTGGGGGGAGATCTCCTTTTGGGGGAACCTTTAAACAGACCTTTTGCTTCCAGTATCAACGGGAAGTGCAGTTGTCCTGTTCGTGGGAATTGCCTTGTCCAGGTTCTCTGGGGGATGAACCGACAGTGAAGTGAACTTTCAACCTTCTTTATACGTCCTTGCCGATCCCTGTCATTGCACTGGTTCGCAGGAGTTTGCGCCTGTTCGGGACCACGTTGATCCTGTTTGCTCTGGACTGGGCACGGGGTAGCATGGTATCTGAAATTGCTGGACATGGCCATATGCCCTCCCTGGTGCCTCCCTAGGAGAGTCGACTTAGTTTCCCAATTGGGGGTGTGGGGTACTCGCCCGAACTTCAACAGCCTGAACCTTCTATGCTTGGCTACTGAGAGGAGGAGTGTGGCACTTGTTCGGCGATATCCTCAATGTGCTACTTTCAGCTAGGAGGCCCACTATCCATTCATGACTGCAGGTGGTGTACATTTTCGATTTGGTGCCAAGAGCATCTGAATCCCTTATCCTGTCCACTATATACTTTTAGATTTTCTCCTATCCTTGTCCCAAGTGAAACTGCAAATTGGCACTGTAAAGAGTTACCTCGCCGCTATTTTGGTTTTCAAAAGGTCCCGGATCAGTGCTCGTTCTTCATAATCCCCACTGTTATGTAGTTTTCGTGGGATTTGTGTAACCAGTTTCCTGCCGGCCAGTTTATGGTTCCGGCGTGGGATTCAAATTTTGGTTTGACATTCTTTATGGGGGCTCAGTTTGAGCCCCTCCATTCCTGTCCTATTATGTTGCTCACTCTTGAGGTGATTTTCCTGTATGCCATCACTCCCGCGAGGCATGCGAGTAAGCTCCAGGCGTTGCCCGTTTTACCTCCCCATTTGTTTTTATCCACAGAGAAGGTGACTTTGAGAGTGAGGTTCCCCTTTCTTCTGAAAGCTGTCACGGATTCCCATCTCTCTCAGATGATCCATCTTCCTTAGTTTTTTCCACCATCACCCTTCCAAGGCAGAGGAATGACTCCATCGACTGGACCCAGTGCGAGCCCTTACGTGTAGCATACTAGCGAGGCTAGGAAAGAACAGCTTTTCATTGCTTATGTTGTTGCTCATGCTGGCTGGGCTGTGACCAAACGGACCCTGTAATGGTAAATCATTCTCTGCATTTCAGAATGCTACGATCTGTCTAGGAAGGATGTGCCTGAGGGTATCCGAGCTCCATCTACAAGTGGAGTTCCTGTCCTGAACATTTGCCAGGCGGCAATGTGGGTGTCTTTCCACACGTTTGCTAAGCATTACTGCTTGGTTCTTCTTGCAGGCCAGAATTCCTGTTTTTGTGGGGCAGCCCTCCAGAGTTCGTGTTTAGGTGGTATCCTTGCTTCCTACAGCCTCCAGATTTCTGGTGTCTGTCATAGATGAGGAATCTGTGGGAGAAGAATCCATTAGAAGATGAAATTACTTGCCTCTCAGTAATGTTCTTTCTTATGGATGTTCCTCTCAGATTCCTCATCGCCCTCCCAACCTGTCCCTCTTGGCAGAAAGCTTGTACACCATTGGTTCTATATTCCCTCAGCGTCGGAGTGCTAGGGAAACAGGTGGAACTATTCAGCGCCTCAATATATTCTGGCCTCAACGTCCATTGAGTAGCAGTGTTGGGCAGATAACGCGCTACGCCACCTGGCACCTGTAACTTTTTTACAACAGTTTTAGGAATATCCTACATTAGGAATCCATGGGATGAACAGCGCTCAGAAAAAACATTACTGAGAGCCAAGTCATTTGTTATTATACCCCACAGGTGCAGCTGCTGCAATAATCAACCCCAAGGAAGACCACAGAACACCCCATGGAAAGATTAGAGATTGGTAGAGGGACCCGGGTAAATTGTTGCAGGACAGGAGGCCCCATAATGCTAGTCTATGGGGAATCTCGGTTAGGACTCAACTAACCGGAATCGCTACCATTTGACCTGGGGAACATCGGTTACATGTCTAACGACCCCTTTTATGTAGAATGATTTTATACAAAACTTTTATAACGAAAACATTGTTTTGTGGGGTGTGTCATGTCCAGCTTGAGAATACCTGCAGGAGTGACGCTAGCCCACCAGATCTCCCCCCTCAAGTCTGCCGGCATAAAAATCTCTGTGTAAAGTCTTCCTTGAGTTTTCTGATTGCTAACTTTCTTTTTTCTGCTAAAGCCACTAATGTTTCCAACTGTTACTTTTTAATAATGTAGTTTTATTTAATTGAGTCTTTTTTCTTTTTTTTTGCCACACAACTTCCAAATACTTGGTACTGTCTTTCCTTAAGTTTTCATGAAGAATATGCTTGTTTCGTGCTGCTTAACCCTTGTTTTCTTCTATTATGAGAGTTATGTGCACATTAACTCATGAAACCGCTTCTTGCCTTGGTTTCAGTTAATTTTGTACATAAGCGCGACTTTGCGCCGTTTAAACTTGCATTCAAGGATTGATCTCTAACTTTGCGCAAGTCTGTGCTGTCTTTTAACTTAACTTCCTAACGTCTTAATTAACAATTCTAAAAACAAAGAATCACCATAAACGTTGCTGCCGCGAAGACAGCTGTTCACCCTCCGATTCAAATCTCCTCAGAAATATGCACGGCGTGTACGCTTATGTCTGAGGGTCCTTTCCTCGAAAGCGAAGACCGACGACCTACGCGTATTAAAACACAAACGAAAGGTAACTTGAAGTTAGTTGATTGCTAAACAGTTTTTAAAGGATTAGTGTTACACGACCGCTTCCTGGAAGAGGTACAAGTAATCCTGCAGCTTTCTGATGATCAGACTTGGCACAAATACAAATTTCACAAGTTCTCAAATAATTTTCTCTGTCTTCACGCATTTCCTTCCACCAAAATTCTCTGCGTAATAATTCAAGAGTCTTCTTAATCCTGGATGCCAAGCCAACGGTGAATGATGACAATCCTTCAATGCTTCTTCCCGTAACTCTTCAGAAGTTAAATACAATTTGCATCCTCGTAAGGTAGCCCTTCTTTTATCTGACGTACCGGATCCTCTGCTTTCCATTCCAAAAGCTGCTCAACGGACATCTGTTGTTGGATCCGCTCGAATCCTTCACCTTCCGTATCTCTCCTACAATTAAATTATTTTCCGCAAGCAAAGGCATTGGTGCACTAAGGTTATACCTAGCACTTCTTGGAATACACAGAGACAACGCATCTGCCTTCCCATTCTGACGCCCTGGTTTACACATGATGCCAAAATCATATTCAGTGAAAAATAAGAACCAACGCAATTCTCTAGGAGTCAAAGTTCTTGGCGAACGAAGAAAAATCTAATTCCTGTGATTAGTTAAGATCCGTGACTCGATGTCTCCCAGGAGATAATGCCTCCATTCCACAAAAGCTGCCTTGGTGGCCAATGGTTCCCTGTCTGAAATCGTATAGTTCCTTTCAGCCGGAGAAAGTCTTTTGGAAAAGAACGCCATGGGATGAAGTTGCCCAGTTGTCTGACGTTGAGACAGCACAGCTCCCATAGCACACAGAAAAAAGGCTGTTCAACATCCGGATGCAACAAAATAGGTCCCTTTACAAATGTTCCCTTCAAAAATGGAAAAGCCCTTTCTGCTTTCTCACTCCATTTTAAATGTAATTCCTTTCTTCAGCATCCTGGTTATTGGAGTAACTACCTGCGAAATATTTGAATGAATCTGCGATAAAAATGTGCAAAACCGATGAAACTTTGTATGTCTTTCACTGTCGTGGGTTGTGGCCAGTCCTTCATGGCCATAATCTTGGCTGAGTCCTTTATAAGTCCTTCAGGGGAAAGCACAAACCCCAAAAATTCTACATGATCAGTATGAAACTGGCTCTTTTCGAGTTTCTTAAATAGATGATTTTCCCTCAACTTGATTAATACCTTCTTGACATGTTCTAAATGCTGATCATGTTCTTTAGAAAAAATCAAAGCGTCGTTTTTATAAACCACCAGGAAGAAATCTAAAAATTCTCAAAGTACTTGATTGATGAAAAATTGAAAAGCTGCTGGAGCGTTAGAGGCCAAATGGCATGACTTGATATTCGAAAAATCCGTAGCGAGTTCTAAATGCAGTCTTCCACTAGTCACCTTGTCGAATTCTCACCAGATGGTAGGCCCCTCTAAATTCTAACTTAGTAAATATCTTGGCTCCCTGGATCCCATCAAGCATGACTGAAATCAGTGGTAGGGGATATCGATTCTTGATGGTAATTCTATTCTTTTTAGGCACAAAAAATAAGGGCGATGCTGCAGGTGACTGTGAATCTCGAATAAAATGCTTTGCGAGATTTTCCTCCAAGTACTCCTTCAAATGCTTTTTCTTTCTCTGTTAGAGCATACATTCAGCCACAAGGAATTGACGCCCCATCTTACAGATCTATCTTGCAGTCATACGGGGGATGAGGATGTAATTCACAAGCTTCCTGCTTACTGAACACATCCTGGAATTCCTGATAATTTTCTGGCAAGACTGGTATTAGCCACCATCTGTCCTCGTCCAGCGAATGGCGGGAATCTGTTTGGAGTGTGTGGACATCTTGCCACGAAGTGAGTTCCGCCTCCGCAGTACAAACACAAATTCTCCTTGCGCCTTCTATGTTTTTCTTCTTTGGTCAATGGTGCCCTGATTTGACTTTCACGCACAGGACCCCTTACTTCCTTCCCAACCTGATCTACCTTGGGTCATTCACTCCTACTCCAAACTCTGCCTTCAGGAAATGTCTCCTCTTTTCAGACCTCTCAGTTAATCTAACATCTAATTGAATGACTAAAGTTATTAAATCTTCACTCGAGGTTGGTATCTCTACTATTGTTGCCAATGCATCCTTTAATTCCTCTTATAATCTGTGAAAAAGTGAAGCTCTTCTCTTCAGGCCACCCTCTTGCCTGTGCTATGGCCTGCAGCTGAGTGATGTAAGCTACCAGCTCTCTACTTCCGTGACGTAACTCCAATAACTCCATCTACACTCAGAGATGACGTTCTCCTGTCAAACATTTTACTAAACTCACACTTAAACTCTGTGTAACTCTGCCGCTCCCTTTTCCACCAAAGGAACCGACCAAGCAGCCGCCTCCCCCGTTAGATAAGATATCGGGAACACCACTTTTGAGGTTCCCGTGGGAAAAGGCTCTGGTCTGCACAAAAAGTATAATTCACATTGCATTGAAAAGGATTTGTATTTCTTCAAATCTCCACCAAATCTTTCTGGGGGTGCTAAAGGTGTGGAATCTAAAGATATTCCGGGAGTTACATTTATTTTTTTAGTTTCTCCAGACGCACGTGTCTACCACTCTAAGCCTCCCTCCTGATTCAAAACTGGTGGCTCCCTGTCCATTTCCTTACTCAATTTTGATGGACCTGGGGCCTCAGACTTGTGATCGAAACTGCTTCATTCCTCCATCTTTACTCATAGAGATAAGATTTCATTTCTAGCCCCCTATAAATCCTCCTTGATCTCCATCAACGTCTTTCCTAAAACACTCAAACTCAACTGACTCTGGGTCCATCTTTACTCAGGCAGGATTAGTTACGTGGGATTTTCATTCTGTCAGGTCCAGCTATAGAATTCTTGCAGGATTGATGATAGCCCACCAGACAACAACCCCCCACCCCTCCAAGTCTGCAGGCCTAACCATCTCTGTAAAGAAATAACCATCAAGCTGGCAAACCCAAGGGGAAAGGGGAAGTTGAAAAAATAACAAATGCCGATCTTCTCTTGCACCCTCTTCTTCTGCTTCCTTCTTGGACTGGATAGTTCAGTAAGACCTAGAAGGTAATCGCAACAAGTTACAACCTGCACTGCCTTCTTATCCTCCTGAATGCCTTAGATTTTCTATTACCACCCACTTCCCTTTAATACCTGCAGCCTATGCTTTCGGTGCTGATGGGCTCTTGCTTATTTGAAATGTTGCTGCTGTATTCTTTGAAAGTCTTGCTTGAGGTTTCTGATTGCTAATTTTCTTTTTTCTGCTAAGTTTAGAACTGGTACCTTTTCAATAATGTAGATTTATTTAATTGTCTTTTTGTTTTTTCTTTTGCCACACAATTTCCAAATACTTGGTACTGTCTTTCCTTGAGTTTTCATGAAGAATATGCATGTTTCGTGCTGCTTAACCCTTGTTTTATTCTATTATGAGGGTTATGTGCACATTAGCTCATGAAATTGCTTCTTGCCTTGGTTTCAGTTAATTTTGTACATAAGCGCGAGTTTGCGCCGTTTAAACTTGCGCAAAGCTAGAGATCAATCCTCTAATGCAAGTCTGTGCTGTCTATTAACTTACCATCTTAATTAACAATTCGAAAAACAAAGAATCACCATAAACGTTGCTGCCGGCTTGCCACGAAGACAGCTGTTCACCCTCCGATTCAAATCTCCTCACAGAGAGAGATGCATGTACGCTTACGTCTGAGGGTCCTTTCCTTGAAAGCGAAGGCTGACGAGGTACGCGTATTAAAACACAAACTAAAGGTAACTTGATGTTAGTTGATTTGCTATACAATTTTTAAAGGATTAGTGTTACACGGCAGCCTCCGACCGCATGCCCAAGTTAATACGTTACACCACAGAACTGGAACGCTGAAACAAGTTGCTTTTCACTACACGCGTGATGCTGGCTGATGACTGTTTTCTTAAAACATTTAGCACTTCCTTATTTACAATAAATTACATGCAACCCATACAGTTCAGCGCTTGAAAGAGTTCATATAAACCTTTACTTTTTCCTTCAAATAAGTTTATGAAAACATTCTAAACAAACTGGGATTGTTTTGCACTTAGCTTTCTTCATCTGTAGCTGCTTTTTGTATTTTTGACACTTGCTTCTCTGAGGTTATCTTAAGTTTCACTCTGGTACTTCTTCGGGAACTAAGAAAACTGCAACCTGCTCCATTGATAATAAGAAAGAAAGGCAGTTTAGAATTCTGAAAAGAATTCCAAACTACCTCACCTCTAGCCCCAGCCTTTCAATGCTGCTGAGCTGTGCCTCCACCTTGCCACTCTTCCACTTCCAAATAGAATGTTTTAAACATGAGCTGTAGTGTGGAACCTTGACAGTGTATAAGTAGTGTTGGACCCTGACTGACGGGGGGGGAGGGAGGATAACCCCCCTCTCAACCCCCCGTTTCCCACCCCTAAAAACCCACCCCAACCGTTTCCCACATATATGTTCTCCTTATGAGTTTTCATTTTAAAAGTTTCGGTTTAAAAGCATGTCTTCATAAAAGATTAGTTATAAAGACTGCATACCGGGAACATCCAGTGGTGAATATCGTGAATAATCTCCCTTCCTTGGGACCCAAGGTAAGTACGCATGCTGGTGGATTTGCCGGAAACTGCTCCTGTGACCCACAACAACCTGGCAAGTAAATAGCTCTTCTCCAGAGGTGTGGTTTTCAGTATCTGATTCGCAGGACCATGGCACCCTTAACCGATGATGAATTCAGAGATACGTGAGATGAACAGAGGCTCTTTCTATGACGTCTACCTTCAATCCTAGAGCAAAAGATTGCATTAAGAAGAATCCAGAAAGAAGGGAGAACAGTCTGCTCCCAGCAGCAGGACGTACAAAAGGCAGCCGAATGGGAGCAATAGGCCCCAGGACGGAGACAACAGCTCGAGGCAGCATCGAATGGCTTAACCCCAGTGTCTCTGGGTCTCCAAGAAATATATGTACTTGACTTCTGGCATAAAATAAAAACTGAATAATGCCAAGCCACTGCTGCTTCCCGAAGCTAGGCTAGCACTCCAAAAATATTCTAATATTAAGAATAGTATTGCCAGATGAGGCCCGTTTAACCAACCAAAACAGCAGGAATCAGCGAGTAACTATGCAGCAGGACGGCGGATCTGCCACCTCCATGTTCTGGGACAAAGCAGCAAGAGAGCGGTTAGGGGCAGAGCAGTACCTAAATGCCCCTGTGAAGGGGGTTTGGCCAAAAGCCAGCCAATCACAAAAGGTGCTGTGTGCAGAAGCTGATGGCCAATCCTACTGGTTCGCCATTGGGACTGCCACTCAGCCAAGGCCACCCCCACAGGAAGTGAGAGGGCTAGTCTAGCTACTTCTACTAGCCTAAAACATTTAGGACCAGTATGGAGGCTGCCATGATGGGCTCACAAAGAGCCCACGTGATCAGACAGGCCATTTTTGAGGCCACCTTGATAAAGGGAAGTCCTAGAAAACAAAATGAGTGGGAGCAGGATTAAAATTAAAAAGAGAAAATGTGTACACCAATGGCTACCACAACGGTGCATTGGGCTACCAATGTGTGAAATTGGCTTGCACCCATGGTGAAGCTAAAGTTAAAACGCAGCCACCACCGACCTATTCCCTAAAACGAACATACAATGACACAATCACTCTAAGGCAGAAATACCATATACCTTTTTAATAGGTAAAAAGGGACACAATGGGCCTCATTACAAGTTTGCTAGTCCGGTACCAACGGTGCCGGTAAGCTACCGGCACCGTTGTTAGCGGACTGGCAAACTACGAGTTCTGCTAGCTGGTGCTTGACCTGGCGGACGGAACGGCACCCACTTGCAGAGCTTGACGGATGCACCGGCACCATTCATAAATGGTGCCGGTGCATCAGTCCTCCCCATTCCCATAGTCGAATGGAATGGGGAGTAATTTGTTCCGGCACCCGGCAATGGGGAATTACCGGGACTGCCAGGGCTGTAATGCCCTAGTAATTCACCACAGCTACCGCCAGGGTCATAATAAGGCCCAATGGCAGGGGGACTTCAGGGGGGGGGAATCCTTCTGTCCAACAAAATATGAAGGAATTTTAAGAAACGGGGAGGTGGCAGCAAAAGGTTAAAGATACCCAAAAAGGCACCCTAGAATCTCCAAATTCGGAATTCTGGCTTATGTAGTACCATGGATCCTAAGGTTTTGTAACAGTGTTTCAAACCCTTTTATTATCAACATATCAATTTCCTAACTGTACTTACTCTCTTGACTTGGTTCACTCCTACAATGTACTGAAACTAATCTAAAAATGTATTCTAAATGTTAGTGCAGAGCACACCAAACTGATTGTCTATATAGAAGCAGTGCATTTTTGGTTGTTACATGTGGTTTTTCATTGCTAGGTTTAAATAAATCTGCTGAATTAAGAGTGCACTGTGTACTTACCTTGACCCTTCACCACTCCCACACTAGCTGCTCAGTCATACTACCCAGATAGTTTGACTACACTTTAGCATCTTTCTCTGTTCACCAGAATGGGATGGCTTCTGAGAATCTCCACAGGGATGATTCTGGAAATCTATCAACAGCATCTGCATGCACTGCAAGATTATTATTTTGAATCCTTCGCCAGATGGTTTTATAAAAAACTCATCACCCACACTTTACATGCATCCTCCAATCGCTGACCTGTACATGTATTGATCTTAATGGCAGCTCACCACCACCACCACCACCATAATGCTGGGGAGAAATGGCCAGTTAGGACGTGGCCCTGCATCCTTACTCACTCTGACTGTAGACCCTGCCAATAATACAAAGCAGAGGTGTGAAGAGCATGCACCAGCAGGACCTCCTCTTTCCACCGACATACACTTAAGGGCCCTAAAGAAAGAGGCAGTTGGGGGAGGGAGGACGGGGGGGTGTAAGGCAGAAGGATTTATAAAATATCATACAGCTTTGTCTGATAGTTCAGCGGTCTATCTGGAGTAGCCACGATTTGACACTTCACACTAGCACAAAGGACTTTTAAATGGCCCTGGCTGGTACCCCTATAGTAACATTTGACCCACTAGTCGCTGCTGTCAGATGCTTTTGCTGTACCATCTACCAAAGGGTGCTATTGCCATTTGGCACATTTCACTTGGCTAATAGTGCCACAGGTAATCATCAGCTTTATAGCATGTGAGTGCTGGACATGTAGATCAATTGCTTTATCATTTTGTTTTAATTTTACCCTGAGGCCTTTGATTGCAACCTGAAGTTTTTGCTCATGCATTGACCCGTGGAAGTCCTTGACTTTTGAATTTGCATTTCCCTCAAGTACTTGAGATCCCTTCCGAAGAGAAGCCGTCCAGTTTTTCCCAAAACACCTCAAGCGCGGGCAATGGAAGCAGCAAGAAAGCAACTGAATACTGAGGCGATGCTTGCTGGTCACCTGCAAGCAGTCACTGAAGCATCAAATGTAGAGCCCCCTAAGGTACGTTCCAAAGAGAAGGTCTAATAAACTTCTCTTTGTGGGAGTGTGAAGGTCTTTATTCTGAGATGTCTGCTAGAGCTCCTTCTTTTTGTTTGTTGTTCCTAAACAAATGTCCTTTGTGATGTCTGTGCATGTTGTCACAGTCTAACGACTGACTTTTCCGGGCACTTACTATGTGATATGCACCCATTCACTCTCATAGTCCCATCCCTAAAAATTGTTCATATGTAAAGTTTGTCACAACTCTATACATCCATTGTAGGGATTAGTCTACTATAACAGACAGCAGAGGCTGCAATTTCAGCGAGGTCTTTCTCCCTTCTGTGTTTTTCAACATATTTTATTTGGTAAAATGGGTTTGCGAAAACCAGCACACACCATTCACTGCTTCTAGTACTGTTGGAATAATGGGTGTGTAAGACTGGGTGGGAAACATCCTTGCACCAGAAACGTACAGCTGCCATGAAGCTAATGGTCAGTTGGCTTGCTGTTGGGTATCTGGTCTCACTGTGCAATTTCCAGAAGTTGCCCATGGCTTGCAAATAAAAACACCCTTGAAAGTGCATTTCTACCTCCACAAAGTTGTTTGAGTGCCCTGTAACTAGTTACTAGTTAGTCTCTTGTCCGGCCAAATGTGAGACCTATGTTGATGCTGAAGACGTTGGGAGAATGTCATGCAAGAGCTGCTTGTAAGCTAGAATTTAAATTTCTGCTGGTGCAGAAAATGAATAGCGTCACTTAAAAATATGAAGGAATCTGATTTAAAATATAATTTTAATGCATTTCTACCTCTACCATCAGCAAAGGTTTTGCTTTTAAAAAAAAAATAAAAATGTTATTCTATACTGAAGTTGTGATGTTCATAGTTTTTGTGAACCTCCATTCCATTTAAATTACCCCTACTTATTTTGGGCAGATAGCTCACTGAGCTAAGCATTCGCCCTGGAGATGGCTCCAGCCTGCCCTGCACAAGTTTGAATCTCGACAAAGCTGACCCAGCCCTTTATCGGTCTGAGATAAATAAAATGAGTACTATTAAATTGGGTAGTATTACCAACCATTACAGTGCTTACCATTGGGAGGGTTCTAGCTTTAAGTGCTATATAAAAATGATTGGGGTATTAATATTCTACTAGCCCTCATTGTTTCTTCTCTGCACAAATGGTGCCTCCCTTTCTGTGAGTAAACAGCTTCAGACTTTTGTCTTCCTATTTCAGTCCTCAAGTCGTGTCACATGGTCCAATGGCTTGTCCCCTCAGTCCGCATCGCAAGACCTCCTTGGGACCCCAGATGATGAAGCAGCTGTCCCACTTGTGAGTAATTACACAGTAGAGTTCTTGCCAGAGGAAACACCCAAAGTGTGTTTTTAGATGGGCCAGAACCAAAGTTTGTTTTGCACCGCAGGTGGGAGGGTACATGGCTGTGTGTACCTTGACAGGTATTCACTTTGGTGTTTGTACCTCACTGTGATGTGCTTGTGTGTAAACTACAGGAAACACACAATGCTTGGAGTGCTATATTATGTAGATTTTCTCGATTGTCATTTCCTGCTAAGTGATGATAGGATCTGCAGGGGATTAGAGGTGACTTGTTTATATTAAATGGTGAAAATAAATACTTTGAATGGATATTCAATGCCCCTCAAAGGCGGAATCGTCAAGTGTTCCTTCTTTGAAGTTCCCAGAAGGCCATCATGCCTACACCGCATGCCGGACCATTGCACAGGAGGACGGGGTTCCCTATTCAAGATCTGCATCAGCTGCAGTTTGAGGAATGTTTTCTTGAAGTACAAGCATTCCATGTGCCTTTATTGTCTTTACCCAACGCAAAAGGAGGAGGATTGCGAGATATTGTTGTGGCTTTACCAAGCGCACTATGAAGGATCGGCACATCAAACTGGCGGTGTGGCTCAAAGCCAGGGCCTCTACCCAGTGTGGTTTATGGGGGCATGCCTCATCGGGATCCAGCCACCCAGAGCGGGCTTCTAAGTCCTTTGAGGGCGCTCCATTTGTGGGGGCCTAAGACGAGGCCAAGCACAGAGAGTCTGTTTCCGTCAGGGCCGCTGCGCAAGCGTGTCCCGCGACGGCCAAGGTGCGTTCATCATCTCCATCGTCCTCAATCTCCAGCTATCACTCCAGTTCGTCGAAGAGAAAGTCAGCTACCCTAGGGAAGTTGCGAGAGAAACCGGAGAAGGCCAAACAGGACAAGGTGTCTGACCTTCCCGTGAAGGCCCAGATGATCCAGGCTAAATCATCCTGATCTATCGAGCTGGTGGTGGCCGCCACTTCAAAGGTGAAATGCGCTGACCCGTTCCAGGGTACCCCTATGACGGCCAGGGTAGCTCTACATCCCAAGCCAGAGGCTTTGGCCAAACAGTGGAAAAGACCCCAGAAAAGAGGATGCTTTTCTTTAGCCCGAGGCTGACCCCTTGGGGCACAAAAAAGGGGAGGAGCATGGAGGAGCTCCAGGACACAGATTTTTCTTCCAGCGAGGAGGACATGCGTTCCGTCCACACCATCCTGGAAGATGTTGGGGATGACGACAAACATTGAGAAGGTAGTCGCCACTGGAGGGGGGCGGCGATGACTACATCGGTGGGGTCGACGACATAGGTGCTGGGCCAAGTGACCCTTCTGCCCGGCATCTCCCCGAGACCTGTTGCAGGACATTCTCTCGACCCTGCAAACGCTGGTGTCGGAGATGCAGAAGAGGAAGCCAACGGCACTGATCCCGTTGACACCGGTGCCACATCTGCCGAAGTAAAGGAAGCAGCACCCTACACCTCCGCTCCAGCCGCCATTGCCCTCCCCGTAGGGATACAGGGACGGACACGACAGACGCCAACGACATCTCTCCGCCTCCAAGGGCTTTTACCCAGGATGAAGTTGGCTGATTTCACTCCATGGTCGCCCACGCCTCAACTCTTCCAGTTCACGCCGGAGGAGACGAAGGAGAGATTCCTTTATCAAAGCCGGGAGGCGAAAAGGCAGATTATTCGGGCGGTGCCCTGTTACGCTCACCTGGTATCCACGGGGACGCCACCCAGCCCTGGTTGGATGATTTGCACTCTCGAACCCTCTCCCGGTCCCTTGTTAAGGCCTCTGGTTAAAGATGGGTCTGCAATATAGGAGAGCTGGAGTCAATACCAGATTGTCTTTGTTTTCCCACCTCCCTTGGCCTCAACTCCTTCCTCCCCCTTGGGCCCTCTCCTTACTTTAATATTGTAAAAGGTGGATTCTCCGTCTTGCTCCTCGTGGCAGGGGCGCGTATATGTGGGGGGCAAGCAGCGACCAAGTTACTTCACTGGTGCAAGCCCCCCCTCCTGTGGGAATCCAGGCCTGCTGCGACTCCATAGGTTTGCTGCTTTATAGTCTTTATATGCAGTTCTTATGTTCCTCTTAGTTCGAATAATAATGTCTTGCTTCTTTCCTTTTAGGTATGGAAAGGTATTTTGGTGGTGTTATGCAGTTTGAAGATGAGCATGGGCCGGTAGACGAAAGCGCGGTGTGCACAATGCTGTCCGGTGATTAATGCGCAGTGCGCGGCACTGTTTCGCCTTTTATTTTGCTAACCTGTGTCTTTTCTCTCCTTGCAGGTTGCAATGTTCCTCGCCGAGCACCGTAATGTTCCAGCAAAGATACTGACCAGGAGATGACTACCCAGGTAAGCATTGTGTGGCTTTCTTCATTCGGGAGGAAACGTGCGTAAAATCTTACTAATGCTGTCTTTCTTTCTCTTCTTTCCAGGTTATGGTATTCCAGGATGCATGCAGTGCCGGATGATGGAGTTTGTACCTTCAGGTGAGTGGAACTGAAGTCGGCGATGGGTTGAAGACAGGATACTGTTCCAGGTACATTTCGTAGTGTTCTCTCTCTGCAGGTCCTTGGTTTCAGGTAAGCTGGCATCAAAGAACTGGACACGGTGAGCGTTACGCTGCCCACAGCAGAATAACGCAAAACATGTTCTGCTGTTTGGGTGTGGTTTAAATAGTTTCGGGTAAAGTAGTCCAGGTAAAATAGTCCCAGGCCTGCCACACCTAAACAACTAGACTGCATAGCTCAGTTCCTTGTAACTGAGCTATGTGTGTGCCTCCATGTTGGCTGAACCCTTCCCACCCCCCAATTTAAATAGTCCCAAGTAAATAGTCCCATTCTAATGTTGGTCTTCATGATGGTTGAGCATGGCGCCAAAGGCGCCAGTACTGATTCCAAGAGAGTCTTGGATGAGGTTTTAAGGCCTTTGTCCTGGCCCTAACTGGAAGGCTGACTTGCCAGTGAGGGCAAGGGTCATGACAGCCCCTCCTGTACGACATCTGGGACGAGGGCCTAGCACTGATGAAGAATTCAGCATCAGCCCCCGTGAAAAGAAACCGGCTGGAGAAGAAATACCAGGTGCCGGAGTCTGCACCCAAATGTCCTCGACTGCAGCCATCACCAGACTGAGTGGTCTCGGCGGCTGCTTGAAATAAGTTGTCCAACCCGTCGTCCTCGGCCTCTGTTCCCCCGGACAGCAAGGGGAAGAAGTTGGACGCTCTGGGTAGAAAGGTCATCTACTCGGCGGCTATGACGGTCAAGGAGGCTAATGCTTTAGCAATCCTGGCCAGGTACGACCGGGAGTTATGGATTTCCTCTCCGAGGACAAACTGGTTGAGGCGATGGAGATCCTCTGAGAGGCTGAGGTGGGGTCGGACCACGCCAATACCTTGGCCCTGGACATTGTGGACACTGGATTCCGCCAGATGGGGGACATGGTTTTCCTCCGTCGTCATGGCTGGCTGAAGGCCACCAACTTCAGACCGGAAGTTCAGATGAGGGTCCTGGACATGCCATTAAACAGACAATCTTTTTGTAAAGGCCGTCGATGAATCTCTTCAAGGTATCAAGACCGACGCAGAGACGGCCCGTGCCCTGCGCACGCTGCAACAGCACTGTCCGTCCTTTCGTTCCTCAGGAGGGAAGTCTGGCAGATCATCTAAGGGTTTCAGCAGAGGTTTGTCGTCATACCGCCAACCCTCCCGTTCTTTCACCCAGGAAGCATACAGAGGTTGTTCAAAGGCCTTTGGAGGTGGCCTCCATCGTCGTCAAGATGCTAGCCTCCAAGCAGGATTGTACTGGCCAGGACGTTGGGCCCCTACCACTGCACCCCGGTGGGATGCTGCCTGGCGAACTTAGTCAGCGCATGGGAAAACATCGATGGGTGCTGGACGCTCTCGCCCACGGACACACTTTGGAGTTTCAGTGAGTGTCCGTGGATACCACCAGTGGCCCGGCAGGAACAACAACACATCCCTCGGCTGCGTCTGGAGGGGTCAGGCCATGTTACAAAAAGGGGTGATCTAGCTGATTCCCAAGCTGCTCCGAGGCCGCAGAGTTTACGCCAAATACTTCTTAGTAAGAAAGAAAACTGGGGGCTGGAGGCCCATTCTTGATCTATGACGACTCAATAAGCATATCGAGTCCCAAAAATTCAGGATGATCATGTTGCAGCACGTGCTCGGCCAACTGGAGGAGGGAGGGACTTCCTGTCGTCGCTGGTTCTAGAGGACCGTTAGGCAGAATCCTGTGCAGTTCCCTTGGGGAACACTGCAAAAAGATTAAGACTGCAGGAGTAAGCATTAAACCCAATTGGTAGCAGTCTGTACCACCCAGATTTACCTGGTAGCTGTGGCTGAGCAGTCAGACTTCTCGCAAGAAGAGTAGGGTAGTATGTAGAGCGTACACAATAGGGCCAACACACAGTAGAGCAAACAAACACTGACCAGAGCTTTGTATAAAAAGTATATGATTTATTTAAAACACACTTTATGGCATATACTAGCACTCTCAATCAAAAGCAAGTTAAAACGCAGTCAGGTAAAGTATACACACCTCCCTTAATGGTTATCAGACAAGTCAGGGTTTAAACACTACTAGTTGTTAGAACAGATGTGAGCGCTTAACCAAGATGGCACTCTGATTATGTAGTTAAAGGGAGAGAAAAAGGCAGAGCATAAGAATAAAACAGTTCCCAACACTTAAGAGTTCAGAGCAAGGGGAGAAAGGCTGGTTATACTGTAAAGCCAAAGTTCATAGGCCAGGCCCACTTTAAATGGAGCAAAGCGAAATGTGCCCAGGATCACACGGTTTAAAGTGCACTGAAAGTCTTTGCCGAGTGTTCAAAAGAGGTTGGGGTGATTCCAAAAGATATAGTTAGAAGGCCTGGAGCCAACCCAGTTTAGAAGCCAAGGATTTAAGGGTCACCTTTAGCAATCTGTAGAAAGGGAGGCCAGGTAGGACACAGTACCTTAAAGAGAAAGGAAGCTCCAGCGTGGGCAGTTGTTCCTGGCAGTGGTTGAAGTTCATGGTTCCGACTGGGGGGGAAGAGAAGATCTCGTCGAGGAGGAAATGTGGAGTCGTTGCACTGCACAGGGATGAAACCAGCCGCGGAGTTCCCGATTTTAAAAGGTGCAGTCCTTTTATTTGCGGTTAAAAGTGGTGAGCTTGGCTATCCTGCCGCCGGGCGATTCGACCAAGAGACGTCTTTGGAAGGCGAAGGGCGAACTGGTTGATCCCACCAGCTCAGGGGAAGAAGACTCGTCACGCAGAAGATCTTCTCTTGTCGTCGGGAAAGTGGTGAGGTAGTTACAGCAGGGCTTCACCGGTGGTGTCGTTGCAGATGGCTCAGCTTCTTCCCTCTACGGATTCTTAGGTCCTGTGGCGACTTCTGAAGTTCCAGTCCCAAAGGCCCTTTTTTTATGCAGAAAAACCCCCATTCATCAGCCTAGCTGTCAATCACACATGCTTAGTGGTGAGCCGGGCGACTCACCACTGGGCCAATCAGAGTAGAGTGCGACTTGGGTTGCTAAGGCAACACAGTCTAGGGTGCCAATTCCCCCCTCCACCCTTTCTGTGGAACCCAGACAGAGTGGCACCATTTGGAGGGCTTCTGTGGAGAAGCCCGACAAAATAGTGGAACAAAGGGCTCGACCTTGGTCATAGTTACAGAGACGGACACAAACGCCATTTTAGAATCGAGTTCTAGCAAAAAGACCCAACCGGTGATTTAATATTAAATAAACCATCAGTATCTTTAACATTGCACCAAAAAGTGGTGCGTTTAAAATCAATGGGAAAATCCCATAGAGAATATTCTGGTGGAATATTTCGCGTGGTAACCACTGCCACCAGCCAGAACTCGACGAGGGGGGGACGGGACAGTGACATTGAATTACCCCTTACCAGTACTTCCACAATGTGATGGTTTGTACTGTTTCTGTTCACAATTTTGGACTAGTAAAGCCAATGGTGACTTTACATGCCCTGGGAGACAGTAGTCAGTCCCAGGGTATGGAGTCTGTTTGGGGGTCACTGACACCCCTGTGGTACTGCACTGAGGATGCTGTGTACCACCCATACAGAAAAAAAGATGATACCCTATGGAGTAAAAAGAAACCCCATAGCCCATAAGCACATAACAAGTCAAAGACATACCTCAAATCATGCCTAAGAGTGGGAGTAAAAGAGTCTCACTCTTAGCAGGAGAAAAAAACAAACCCCAAAAAATCCAGCAAAGCTGCTGGGGGACTCACTAGGTTTGGGAAATTAGCCTTATAAGAGAATTCTCCCTAACAAGGACGCCTACTTCCACGTCCCCATTCACGAAAAACATTGCAAGTTCCTGCGCTTTGTCGTACAAGGGAAGCACTACCAGTTCAAGGCTCTTTCCTTCGGACTGAAGTCGGTGCCCAGAGTCTTTACCAAGTGCCTGGCTATGGTGGTGGCCCATCTGCACCTACATGGAATGTATACCCATACCTCGACAACTGGCTCATCCGTGCCAAGTCAAGTGACAGCGCCGTTTATCACACGGAGTGTCATGATTCCAGCCAATGAGCCCGGTGTACATTCAGGCATCCCAGTTAAGCCAGGAACATTACCTCAGTCAGTGGGCCAAAAGTGGGTGTTAGTCTGGCATACATGGCATTTGCACCAATCCCAGCATCAGTTTCCATAGACTTTCATAGAGTTAACATTGGCCTTATATTCCTAACATGGCTGCTGAAAAATCCGTTCAGATCTGACCGCGCGTTCCATTGATATTGCAGAGGGAGATACTTGAGCCCCGCCTCAACTGAAGCGCTCACTTCGAGTCTTCTCTACTGACAGCGGGTAACGCTACTGACGCTTTCTCCTCACAGAACCTGTCAAAGGAGAGAAATATAAGACATTAGCTTTACAGAAAAAAGACAAAAGTATTTCATAGCTCATAGAAAAACGTACTGAACTGTAGTTTTCTTCGAAGCAGTTTCGGTCAGCAATGGTAGTTTATTACCGCAGCAGTTCCTGTCAGTTTCTCACAGCCGCAGCATCGTCCAAAGCAGTTTTTGTCCAAAGCCACGGTATCTTCAGCCCGAAGTTTCTTCTGCCGCCTCCGCACCATTCCGAAAGGATTTTCCTCAGCTTTCTGAAAATCTGCAGATAAAACGGAGGCGTTTAATTAACTAACGAACTGAATAGAAACATATAGAAGAAAGTTGAATAAGCTTACGTACCTGAAGTACTGCAAGTTTCTCTCAGCACAGTTTCGGCGCTTTTCCTGAAGACTGCAGTTATTCCAAATAGTTGAACTTACGTTTAGTGTTTCCTCAGCTTAAGTAACCTCGTATCCGCAGCCATAAACCTTTCTGAATTCTGAGAACCTGCAAAAGAAAGTTTATTAGAGAGATCTCTCCAACGTAGGAATAATCACATGGTATAAAGAATGCAGCGTTTTCTCCCAAGATACTTTACCCAAAGACATTTCCTGGAAAACTATAGGCATTTTCAAGGCAAACAACTATCGAGCCCTCCGCATTCCAAGACTCCATTGTATTCCATTTTCAACGCGCCCATGTAGAAACCAGGATGGAGAGACCACACATAATAAACACAGGTGAGAGTGGTCAATACCAAAGTATATATATATATTAAGGCAGCACCTTCTCAGTAATTGGATGCAATAGCCATTCTATTGTTATCGTTTTTACAGAAAAGGAATCCAAAGAGTGCCCAAGTACAGGTTCACAGGCTGGAAGGCATTACGCTCCCGAGGAGTCCAGGTAAGCGTTACACGGAGAGGACCGTCCAGCTGCTGACGGATCTAGGGTTCTCAGTGAACTATCCAAAATCCAGCTTGATTCCATTGCAGGATGCGCTGTTCGTGGGGTCCAGGCTCAACTGGGAATCCTGCCTGGCGGCCCCCTCAGAAAAGAGGTTGGAGGACATTTTGGGCAACGTGCAACGGCTGTTAGCACTGAAGATCGTCGCGGTGGGGACCATCAAGTCCCTGCTCGGCATGATGTAATTATGTATCTACCTGATCAGGCTCTGTAGGTTGCGGATGCAACCCCTCCAAGAATTCCTGGATGCCCGCTGGATCCAGGTGTCTGGAAGCTTCAAAGACAGGATTGTGCTCAACAAGGAGCTGCGTCGAGTGGCAAGTTGGTGGGATGTCTGCGCCAACATCGCCGGGGGCACAGACTTCCAGAGCCTCCTGTACCAGTAGACTGTCACCACGGACACTTCCCTGGACGGCTGAGGAGCCCACACCGGTTGTCTCCACGCCAGAGGCCTCTAGCTGCCGGAGAAGGAGCTCCACATCAACGTCCTGGAACTGCAGGCAGTATTTTGGGCCCTCGAGTCATTTCTTCCATCTCTCAAGGGCAAAGTGGTGAGGGTCTTCACAGACAATACCACCACCATGTTTTACATCATGAAGCAGGGGGGCACCAGATCACCAGCGCTCTCCAGCGAGGTGCAGGACTTGTGGCACTGGGCCGTCGCCCAGGGGGGATGTTTCTCCAATTCTTTTCACCTGGCGGGAGTAAAGAACAGTCGCCGACTCTCAGCAGGGAGCTGCGCTCTTGCCACGAGTGGGAGTTTTGGCAGGATCTAGTGGACAACCTATTCCTCAGGTGGGGCAGACCCCAGATCGATTTGTTTGCGATGGCGACGAACACCCAGTGCCAGAGGTACGCCAGCAGGTTCCCCCAGCCGGGGAGCATGGGGGGATGCATTCTCCTTCTCTTGGGAAGGCGTGTTTCTGTACGCGTTCCCTCCGTTGCCTCTACTACTATAAGTCATCAGTCAACTCAGACAGTGCCGGTGCAGAATGCTCCATGTCGCACCAGTGTGGCCAAGGCAAATTTGGTACCCGGACCAGCTCAGCATGTAGGCGTCCCCTCCAGTCAAGCTACCAGTGGTCGCGGACACGCTCGCCAGGGAAGGAGGCGCCATCCTGCATCACGACCCAGAATCTCTGAACCTGAAGGCCTGGCTCCTGCAGCATTAGAGTTCAGTGGGTACGAGCTGCCGGCGGACTGCAGGGAGGTCCTTGCCAGGGCGTCTTCGTCGACTCTTCGTCGTGCACAATTGGAAGTAGTTCGCGACTTGGTGCTGATCACAGAAGATAAACCCTCTGAGGGCCACGGCCCCTCGGATCTTTCCGGATTTGTTGTCCTTGGCTATGGCGGGGACTGGCGCACGCCTCCATCAAAGTGCATCTGGCAGCTCTCCCACTATACCAGGTTTCCGGGACGGTCTTTTCTTTGGTCACACCGTCTAGTCAAAGAGTTCCTTAAATGACTATTTTGATCGTTCCTGCCGGTGGAGGCACGCCCCACGTGGGAACTCGACGTGCTTCTGGCGAAGGCTCATGAGGGCCCTCTTCGAGCCTATGCATCAAACCTCTCTCAAGTACCTTTCGTGGAAGACTGTTTTTCTTGTGGCTACGTGGCTATCACCTCTGCCAGGAGGGAAAGGTGAGATCCAGGCCCTGTCTTGCAAGCAGCCTTATCTGACTTTCCACAATACAAGGGTGGTGCTGCGGATGCACCCCTCCTTCATGCCGAAGGTTACGTCAGAATTTCATCTTAACAAACCTTTGGTGTTGCCTGTGTTTTTTCGATGGCTTCCATCGCTGGCTGAAGGGTCTCTGACTCTGGGTGTTTTGGGTGCTCTGAAGTTCTTTGTGGCCTGCACGAAGAGTTTCCGGAAGACATCCCAACTTTGAACTTTGGTCCTGTGAACCATGGGAAGGCCTTGTCCAAGGCTTCCATCTCCAGTTGGCTCTGCGGCTGCATCACTAATGGTCATCAGTTGGCAAACAGAACGTTGCTTGGCCGTCAAAGAGCACATTCTACCAGAGCGATCCCTGCAACGACGGTGTTCCTTTCTGGTGTGCCCCTGCTGGACATCTGCAGGGCTGCTACGTGGAGGTCTATGCACACCTTCACAAGATTCTATTGCGTCGACAGGGATTCCAGAGAGGTGTCCAGGGTTGGCCAAGCAGAACTACGCAACCTGTTCACTTGAAGGTGAGCCTGGTGAGGAGGTAAGAGTAATTGCTTCTGTTGAGCCTTGCCACCTCCCCTAGTTGTGTATTTATCTACTGCTGTGTATTCTTTATTCATGAGCATGTGAATCCATGCCAGACCCCATGCTGGAGAAGGAACAAGTTGCTTACCTGTAACTGTTGTTCTCCAGCATGGGTCTGGCATGGATTCACATGCGAACCCTCCCTCCTAGTCTCTTCTTGGTCATACTGCCACTTTATGTGCTACCAAATCTGAAGATGGCTGCCTGGGGAGGGGTTTAGGGAGAGGGCAGTCATTGGCTGGGGGCAGTTTGACCCAGAGCTCAGTGATTGATTTATAGGAGAAAGATTGTGTATAAGTGAAAGTGAAACTATTTCTTTTCTTTTACCGAGGATTCATGAGCATGTGAATCCATGCCAGACCTGTGCTGGAGAACAACAGTTACAGGTAAGTAACTTGTTCCTTCTTGTACAGAATAAGTACAAAGTGTCCTTGAAGTTGATACTTTTGTGGCTCCTTTTTAGAAGTATACAAGTTATTTGACTAGCTTTAAATTGTGGTTCACTCTTCTAAAAAGTAATATTGTTGGTATAGTTTTGTCATTTGTAAAGTGAATGAGTATAAAAGCGGACCAATAGGATTTACCCACCTTGAAATACATTGCGTCTTTCTAAATGAGTTATTGGGTTTGCTTTCCTTGATCTGCTTTACTGCATTTCTAAAATGATCTTGGAGTGAATACCTGTCTAGGAATTGCTGAATGCCATTCTTAAAAGAATAAAAGCTTACTTGCATTGAATAACTTTGCAATTCTAAAAGTGTAGAATTGGGTCATGCGTTCCCTGGACTGCTTTAGAGCACTTCCAAAATAGTCCTAAAGTTCCTAATTACCGTAGAACTGTATATTACACTTCTGTGTTTGTATGTTGGGGTTTGGCTTCAGCCCCAGAGGGGGGTGTATGGATGATGGTGAAATTTAACCTACCCCACCCATTTGCCCTGCACAGATTGCCGATTTGGCGATTTATTTTATTTTTTCAAAATGGGAATTTAGGCCACAATATAACACACAAGGCTAGATCAGACCCCCACGTGCATGTCCGCTACAGACCCGGGCAACGCCTTGAGGTATGGCTAGTAAGTTTATATACCAGTAGATTATACTGACCTTGAATAGATGTTGCTCTTTTTAAACTGTAATTGGATTTTGCTTTCCCTGAATTGCTTGGTGCACTTCTAAAATAGTTTACTGTGTTCATACTTGCCCTTGAGTAGCTTAAGCCCCCTCCTGAAAGTAGGAGTTACTTTACTCGCTCTAAACTGTCTTAAAAGTAATACTGGTTGTGTAACAGTATCCATTCATTATAGAAGAAAGATGCATATGTTGCAAAATAAACTTGTAAGTGTTGGTCTAATTAAGTGAGTCTGTAACTGAATAACAGTATATTCTGACCAATAGGGTCTAGTGTTCCTGAATTACTTATTGTAATCTGAAAGTAACTAACCTGGTCTTATTCCCCAAGAATAGCATATTGCCTTTCTGAATGTATAACTTTAGGTTTGACTCACCTTGAACTGCTGAATGCTATTCTTAATAGGGTTATACTTTGGTTTGTATACCTTAAGTATTACTTTGGTTTTTATAATTGTTTTATATGATGTGTATAGTACTTATTTCCCCAACATTCATATTGGCCTACTGTATTTAAAATAAACCATTCATTTTACAATAGTGTATCAATGTTTCTTTGATTCTTTGTGCTGACCTACAGTCCTCGCTCCCTCCTAAAATAAGCCTGGATCTGTCTACGCTACCAAATGTTCTCAGGTGATTGAGCCTTATACTAAGAGTGAGGTTTATGTACTGCCTCAGATATGGTTTTATGAAGCCCTTAGTTGGACTTCGGAAAAACTGTCCTATCCAAAGAGTTCCAAGACCCGACCCCCCTGCCTCTCTGTCCCCCGTTTCCCAAGCACTGTAACACCCTTTTTAACCATTACATCAACATAGCCATTGCAATGAACCCGCTTTGAACACTAAACTATCACCCTCTTCCGCCTGTCACTGACCACCATGCCCTGACACGCACAATCTTCAGTTACTTCTCTGCAATCTCCCATCCTGAGTTCTCAAGGCTTCTCTAAAATAGCCAACCGTCGGGATCCCCAGGAGACCCTTGCCCCACCCCCCCACGCCCCAGTTTAGTTGGACCCGAGTCCCATTTCCCCTGTTCATGTATGGTGTCCACTCTGATGCCTCCCACAGGGCTCGTTCTATAAATCCATCTCCACATCAGCCTTTGGAAATGGCAATTGTGTGGTCAGCGGCACCTTTTTCTTTTATCAGGGAAGGCCACTTTAGGGCATCATCTGTGTCTTTTCTTTGCCTCTTCTGTCCCCTGGTGCCCACTTTTCCTCCCATATTTTCCTTTTTTGGTGGTATTATTTTGGGGGGCAGATGTTTGAATTATTGTGGCATTATGTTCTGTTGTACTGTGATATTATGCTAAAATGTACCAGCACATGATGTAAAAAAATGTAAGGCACACTTACCTGTCATTTTTCAATTTGGTTTAAGGTGCCCATTCAGATTTAAGAACCAGCAACCTATACACTGTGTGCTTACACTTTAGTAAAATGTCCTTTCTTTTCCTGCCCAAATTTCCCCGTTGCCCTTTTTCTTCCCATTAGAAAGTTGCTGTCCGCCTGTTCCCGGAAACTGACAGCTCCAGCACCTGCCATGATGCTGATGAGAATTATGGGACAAACAAGACGCTCATTCTTAAAGACATGGCTCAACTTAGGGTGAGGACCCTTCATATTATGTACTTCATATTATGTATCCTTGACCCCCAAAACATGAGCTAGAAGGAATGCTTGAGTTTGCTTCTTTGTTTAAAAGCCTGTAATGACTGATCAATGCTTTTAACCAGCCATTGGGAGGTTAATGCATTTTTCTGCTGTGCCCATCTATGGAGTCAGAGATGTTTTAGCAGTTTGTTTTTGCTTCATCTTTGCTTTGCCTGCCTTCGTTTCTTACACACATGTACCTGCTCTATTGATTTATTAATCGACGTTGGGGGGGGGGGGGGGGAGGGGGAGACCATTTTGCCAAACAAACTGTATCATGTGCAGCTATGGAGGCTACCTATGCTGGAGAACCATGCTTATGTTACTGATCTCTCTCTGCCCCCCTCTTTCTCTCACCTGCCTCAAACCACTATGACGATTCACAGGATCTTGTCACTGGTCACCAGACCGAGTCCCTTCCCTGTGAGGCTAGGAAGGTGAGTCCGCTATGATCTATTCCCCCAAGGGGTGGCAGAAAGCAGGATCTCACAGGGAGAGATTCCCCTGTTGGTGACAGGGACTCCGGTTCAGTCAAGCAATTCCCTAGACCCCTTTATGAGGAGTCAACAAGAATATCTGATGACCACTCAAGTCATTCCAAACCAGTTACTATCTGTTATTGCACTATCCCCAAGAATTCTCATCAGGCCAGTTGTATTGTGAAGAAGAATGTGCGAACCAAACAAGTACTCAGTGTTTGGCAGCCAACCACACTGCAATGAAGAAAATGGACCAAGGAGCCACAAGTCATGCGAAAGATACAAAGGACTATGCAGCTATGCTAGGAAGGACCCACTGGTGTCTAATAAAAACAGAAGGACTAGTGAAGTTGTCACTGGAGCCCAGGAAGTTCAAACCAGGGCAGAGGAAGAAGCCAGGAGACTCTGATACGTCCTGAGCAGAAGATGCCGGGAAGCTGACGAAGGAGGCACAGAGAAGGCAGGGGGCTGATAGGTGTGCCTGGGAACAACCTGGAGGTGGTGGCGCGGCCTGGACCAGGTGATCCTCGAACTGCGCTGAGACACTAACAGGAATGACTCTGAAGAGCCATGTAAAGATGAAAGAAGAAGCCACCGACAGAAGTGGTTGTCCCAAAAGGAGGAACATGAACCCACGGGAAGAACCAGTGACACCTACCTGATTTAACAGGCAACAGCGGGAGATCTGGGTGGGGGCCAGTCGGAAACAGTGAAGATTACCAAGGTACCAATCCTACCCGTCCCAAAGTATGTGAATATTGGAAAGGGTAGACTGTCAAGGGACCTGTGGCTCATCCCAGTAAAGAGGAACACATTAAACTAAGCAAGGAACACCATCCGACCTACTTCTAGAAAAGTAGATTTTTGATGCTTGTTAATCTGTTTAGAATCACATGCTCTGCATATGGTCTGACATCCAGTGGTAACCACAGAGTATTGCATCTTGTCTTTCGGGGACCGAAAAGGGACGTCGGCATAGGCGTGACCGTAACACTATCCATATCGTGACGTGTAGTGTCCCCAAAATCCCTCACGCGCCGAGGTCCCTCAGATTGTTTTTTCCCATAGCAGAGCTCTTACTACAGACATTGTTCATCTTTACAGAATTGTCGGTTATTCCCCGTTAAGTCACAAGAACATCTTCAACGAAGACTACGGGGGATTCATCTACAGCTGTGGATTTCGGCGCCTAAGATCCGGCGGCCAGATTTTTCCACGTGGTCAGGCCTTCTGGCCGGCCTATACAGTAGGGAGAGTGGGTCGGGGTGGCCATATTGTCGGTATGTCTTTCCTCCTTTCCCCTCTTCATTTTTGGTCTGGTCATCCTTCCCTTTAGCTAGGGAAAGGACTCCTTTTAGATTCTGCCCTAAGTGTAGGGTTAGATATCCTTGGAAGGACAAACACAGGACGTGTAACGCCTGTCTCCCCCTAGAGCACGATGAGAAGCGGTGTGTGGCCTGCAAACTCCTTCGGCCTAAAACCCTTAAGGACCGTTGTGTTAAGCAGTGGGCCGCGTACGGTATGTCGTGGGTGGAACCCCTTTCCCCCCCACCGCCACACCCGCTGAAAGTGACGGGGGTACTTCGGATGACCAAACAAGGCAGACGCTTCTAGGTCCGCCACGCCCATACCTGACCCTTTAAGGCTTGACTCTGGTCTCCCTACAGGGACAACACCCGGCGACAGGGGCGTACAAGCGCATTGACTAAGCACACAACCCCTATACCGGTTTCAACATCTTCGTCGAAAAAGGTGAAAGCGCCAACAGGACCGCCGAAAACTTTGCCGGTTTCCTCGGATTGTTCTGATCCAGAGACTTCCCCTCATCCGCAGCAGCGTCTTGCGACTGGGCAGTCCAAATCAAACAAGGGTGCTACTTCAAAAACTACACACGAAGTGCGGAAATCCGACGGTTTCAAAGGCAGCGGTAGGCCTGAAAACTACGACTAGGCCTCTACCCGAAAAACAGACCTCTAGGCCCTCTAGCACCGCGGAAGGTAGTTTACCTGCCATTAAACCATCGGAGCCACTGTCTCACGCCGATTCGGCGACTATCGAAAGCAGCATCGAGAATTACAGCGGCGGTGGGTCTTACCCCGGTTCCGCCTAAAGTTATGGGACAAGCCGCAGAAAAAGTTTCAGATGCAGATTGGGATCCCGATTCTTACGACGATTACGAAGATAGCCAAGAGCCTCTCTCCGACACCCTAAGGGACTCTTTTCGACGCCGTAGGGCAGAAAACGTCGTTTCTACACCCGCAGGCCCGTTTGGGTCCTCTAAATGGACTACAGAGAAGTTCGAAGGGTGTTTGGATCGGCTGGGGAGGATTATCTGGTTTTCTGACCACCCTCCCCCGAATATGGCTCGAATGGACCCTAATTCCCCAAATTGAAGATCAGTCTCATGCCTTCCAGCAGGAAGACGTTGCCCATTTCCCTGGCATAAGGTGAGTCGCCCTGCAAGCCCGGCACCCAGCATCCCAATTTGGGCCACAAACGTGTTCATAGAACACGTGGCGCACGGCCTTCCAGAGCACCACAGCTGGACTTGGGCTCCTGCCTTATCCCGCCTCCTGGACGGTCCCTGCCTGTGATTGGTGCTCGCAGTCACCCACAACAGTGGGCCTATGGCGCCAATCCCCCTTGCACTCTGCTTCATTCCCACCATTTCCCTGGCATAAGGTGAGTCGCCCTGCAAACCCCAGCACTCCAGGTGAGTGACCCCGCACAAGACCCTCCAGGGCTCCTTTACTTAAGAATCAGAGGCCCGGTGTGCCTCCTGGTACCGGCGCCTACGTGGCCCCATCTCCCTGTTCCCATCCGCTTCCCCATTCCTCCCCTCCGTCCTCCCGCCTCCCAGACTGCCCCTCACCCTGATTGGCTCATTCTACACTATTAAATCCATCTCCCAGGGCAGCCCTTTGACCGGCAGCCCCGCGGCTAAGGACCCCGAGGCAAAGGTCGGCTCCTACATTGGCGGCTCCAAGATGTGTCTGCAGGTGTCAGCAGGGAAGCAAAGGAAGCCAGACACCAACAAAACTGTGAGTGTGGCATGGGTGGGGTGTAGAGCAATTACTCTACTCCAGAAAGCCCCGTCACTCTACCTTACCTTCCATAGCGTAGACTGCCATAGACGTAAACAATACATACTTATGAAGACTTGTGATCACTCTAAATGGATTGTAATGTTGCCTTGTGATGGATATGCTACTGCCACACATGTAGGGAAATGAACTTTAGCTCGCGTCGCATCTAGATAGAAATGTGATTGTTAGCATATGCCACACTCGTATAGAATTCTGAACCCTAGCTCGAGTCGCATCTAGATAGAAACGGATTGTTAGCATATGCCACACTCGTATAGAATTCTGAACCCTAGCTCGAGTCGCATCTAGATAGAAATGTGATTCTTAACATGCACCACACTTAGAATTCTGAACCCTAGCTCGAGTCGCATCTAGATAGAAATGTGATTGTTAGCATGTACCACACTCGTATAGAATTCTGAACTTTAGCTTGCGTCACATCTAGATAGAAATGTGATTGTTAGCATGTACCACACTCGTATAGAATTCTGAACTTTCGCTTGCGCCGCATCTAGATAGAAATGTGAATGTCTGCATGTACCGCACCTAAATGGAATCCCTTAATTGCAAGACAGCAATGCCAACTAACCAACCAACTAACAATTCCAGCCCTCTACATAAACCTCTCAAACTCTAACCAAACACAACCACCACAAGCCTAAAACGTAGCAATCCGCACAAACTTCACAACAACAAAACAAACCACACATAGACTTGCACAACAGCACACGGCAACTACGGACCGTAAAACACCCCAAGCCCAGCCAACGGAACCACCGGGCTGAGGCTGCCAACAGCACATCACTGCTCTCTTGCACTTTTCCAGTTGATTCCCACTAACCCACCCCCTCTCCTCCCCTTTTTCAGAGCCGCCAGGGGACCACTTCAGTGGTGATAGTGCGCGGTACAAATGTCCTTTAACATTAACATGGACACATATAGGGACATTTATAATGAAGAAGAGGAAGCTTCATTTCTTCAAAGTTATGAGGAAGAACAGGATACTACGGACAACTAGGAGGAAACCCAGCAAGAAGGTCAGGACCCATGGACACAGCAAGATCAGGACTCTGATGTTTTGTGCCTGGATTCTCCTCTGTCCACCCCAGCTCGCCAGGCCTCTCCTGTAGATCAAATGGCATTCAACTCCATGTTGAAAAAAGCAGCTGAATACTTTAAAATTTCCATTCAAGAGGCGGTGCCTGAGCAGGATTTTGTGGAGGATATCCTTAAGGAGAAACCTCCATCTAGCCATGCCATACCCCTCTTCAACTCTGTGAAGAGAAGGGTGGCTCCCTCATTGGTATCATCTGCTCAAACCCGGGCAGTGAACCCAAGAGTCAAAAAATTATTTCGGCCTTCCCCTTCCGACCCTCTATACATCAGAGGGAACACCATCCCAGATTCATTGGTAGTGACTACCACTCTGAAAAGGGCAGGGGTACCCCTTGTCACAGGGGAATCGCCACCGGACAAGGAATCTAAGCGACTGTATGCCCTTGGCAAACGTGTCATGTCAGCAGCCGCATACACTACGCGGATTGCTAATACTACACTATTGGCAAGCTATGCTGACGCCCAATGAACTTGGTCCAGGAAGGCCTCCAAAAGGTTCCTGAACCCCCAAAATCAAAGCTTCTCTCCATTGTAATGGAAGGAAGACAAGTTAACCAGCATGTGATCAAGAACACCCTCGACACTGTGGAAACTGCAGGCAGGTCTCTGGCCCAAGGGACCCTGCTGAAAAGACACGCTTGGCTGCGTACGTCTGGTTTTAAACCGGAAACTCCAGCCTCCCTCATCAACAAGCCCATTGAGGACTCTAACCTCTTCGGGAAGGCGCTGGCCAAGAAAGAGCATGAGACTCTGAAGTCTCTGCAACAGATCACACAGACAGAAGCCTTCCACCCAGAGGGGTAATAACTCTCTGCGGTCCTTTCGAGGGCAAGCCCGTGCTGGTCAAAACTATGGCACAGGAAACTTCAACTCAGGGCACACTTCTGGAAACACCACATACTACCCAGCAAGGGGTCAGAAATGTGGTAGAGGTAGAGGCCCCAATCCCAGAGGAGCCACAGCCTCTGGTCAGAAATGACCACCAAATCCAGGTCCCCTGCCATGTCACCCCGGTCGGGGGGCGATTAACATCTTTCCTCATGGCATGGGAGGGGATAACTTCAGACAAGTGGGTCATAAAGACGGTCGCCCATGGTTACTGCGTAGAATTCGCCCAACCTCTGCAATTCAGACCGCCGCGCTCATGGCGCCTTTCACCAGACCATCTGGAGATCCTGAATCAAGAGGTGGAAGCGCTGCTGGGAAAGGACGCCATAAAAGCGGTCCCTATTCTTCAGGTAAACGGGGGTATTTATTCAGTGTACTTCCTTGTACCCAAAAAGGATCTCACCATGCGCCCTGTTCTAGATCTGCGCCCAGCAAACAAAATTTATAAAACCCCAGAAGTTTTGCATGGTAACACTGCAGGAGGTGATTCCATTGCTGAAGCAAGGGGACTACATGGCAACATTGGATATGAACGATGCATACTTTCATATTTCAATGTGGCCGGCACACAGGAAATACCTAAGGTTCATGATCCAGGACAGCATTACCAATTCAAGGTACTCCCCTTCGGCGGCGCCAAGGGTGTTTACGAAAGTCCTGGCAGTAGCAGCAGCACACTTGCGCAGACTATCAGTCCCAGTTTACCCTTCCCTCGACGACTGGCGCATTACAGGGGACTCGTTCGACGCTTGTTTTTCGAACACCTAAAAAACAGTAGATCTCATGTTCAGTCTGGGTTTCTCAATCAACGAAAAGAAATCCAGCTTAGTCCCCAGTCAAATGAAACAATTTCTGGGAGCTCTAATTCGGATGAAGGACGGTCTCATCTTCCCCTCCAACGAGAGGGTTCAGAACATGCTTTTTCAGATCCCTGAATATGTAGCCAGTCGGGAGGTGACGGTGCGCAAAGCCATGCGCTTGCTAGGAATGATGGCGTCCTGCATATACTTGGTTCCCCACGCGCGTCTGCGCATGCGTCCCATGCAAGAGTGGCTCAACAGCCAGTGGTGTCAGGCCAGCGGACAATGGGAAGATCTGGTAGTTGTCTCGCCAGCTCTCGTTCTCTCTCTGCAGTGGTGGTCAAGAGAAAACCTCTTGAAGGGGAAGACCTTCACCACCCCTGCAGTGGAAGCCACTCTCACGACAGACTCCTCTCTCACGGGGTGGGGGCTCATCTGCTTCAGCAGACGGCGCACAGAGTGTGGTCCCCTCAAGTAGCATCCAACCATATGAACTTACTGGAGCTATTAGCGGTGTTCAAAGCATTGAAGGCCTTTCAGATGCAACTGCAAGGGAAGACGGTGCTGATCCTAATGGACAGCACTACAGCAATGTATTACCTGAACAAACGGGGCACTCGCTCTCCAGGGCTATCCAAGCTGTCCCAAAACATTTGGATATGGGCTCTCAAACACAAGATGTTTTTGTTGTCCCAACATGTTCCAGGGGAACTCAATCTTCTGGCAGACGTACTCAACAGAGATTTTCCTCTGCCAGAAGAATACGAATGGCGTCTACACAAAGACATTGTATCCAACGTCTTCGCAGAATGGGGCTTCCCAGAGATCGACTTGTTCGCAACTCGGGAGAACACCCAATGCCAAGACTACGCCTCCAGGTACCCCCAGAACCGATCCAAGGGGAAAGATCTCTGGATAACATGGTCGGGGAAATTTGTCTACGCTTTTTCCCCCCCCAACTTCCCTTCTCAACAAGATGGTGCACAAGATGCACCAGGAACCAGTTACCATGATGCTGTTTGCCCCCATGTGGGCCCGCCATCGCCAACCCTGGTTCGCTCATCTGATGGAAATGTCCCTCTCCCCACCAGTGAGACTACCCTGCCCGTACAACATGTACAGTACAGGGGGAGACCCTACACCCATGCCCACAAACTCTGAATTTAGCAGCTTGGCTCCTGAGGTCATAGTTTGGACAACTGCAACTCCCTCTGAGGTGCATGGACATACTCAGGGAAGCGAGAAAACCGAATACACGTTCTTGCTATGCCAGCAAATGGAAACATTTTGTCATCTGGTGCATTTCCAAGGGCGTCAATCCCTTCGATTGCTCACCCACACACATTCTGCTGCATCTAACCCATCTGTTGGACACTGGGTTAGTCTTCAATTCCCTAAAGGGTCATTTGGCTGCTCTGTCAGCCTACACCACATCACAACAAAAGGTGTCGTGGTGTAAAATACCGATGATTAAAGCCTTTATGGAAGGGGTTAAGAGGATTTATCCTCCCATTTCTCACCCAGCCCCTGGATGGGATCTGAATGTGGTCTTGACCAGGCTCATGGGAGCTCCCTTTGAGCCTATGCATAAAGCAAGTCTGAAAGGCCTGACTTATAAAACAGCATTCCTAGTGGCTATCACTTCTATCAGAAGGGTTAGCGAACTATAGGCTCTTTCTATTCTAGACCCCTGTGTTACAGTCCACAAAGATAAGGTAGTTCTGCGCACACATCCCAGATTTGAGCCTAAATTCATCTCAAAGTTCCATGTGAACCAATCGATCGAACTACCCACTTTCTTCCAGAACCCTACTAGCATGGCCGAAAGAAGCCTACACACACTAGATGTGCGCAGGGCAGTCATGTTCTACCTGGAAAGAACTAAACCACTGAGGAAGACAAAACAATTCTTCGTTTCAGTGGCAGCTGGTAGAGAAGGGGATCCCGTCTCTAGATCGGCTATCTGAAGGTGGATTGCCAAATGCATCACACTATGTTACACTCTTGCTAAGAGAGACCTGCCCTTCAAGCCTAGAGCACATTCTACTCTGGGCACTGGGGCATCCATAGCATTCATTGCAAATGTTCCCCTTGAATCCATTTGCAAAGCGGCATCCTGGAGTTCTGTACACACCTTTATAAAACACTATTGCCTAGACACTCATTCTAGGTCTGATTCTCAGGTGGGATAAGCAGTACTAAAATCTTTTCTCTACTGTAACTTCTCACAACCCACCTCCGGGTACTGCTCGCTAGTCTATACACAGGATGTGATTCCAAGCAGTTTAACAAGCATCGGAAGACATACATTACTTACCGTAACAGCATTTCTGATGATTGGATCTGCTTAGATTCACATGCGCCCTCCCTACCTCCCCACTCGGGGTGGAAGGAACATAGACCTCTTACTACTTTCTCTCTTTATGTACTCACTCACTATAGCCTTGGGCGCCCTCATGGCAGAAAAAATACAATCGGAGGGACCTCAGCGCGTGAGGGATTTGGGTACACTACACATCATGATAGGGCTAGTGTTACGGACACGCCTATGCCGACGTCCCCTTTCGGTCCCCGAAAGACGTGATGCAATACTCCGCGGTTACCACTGGCTGTCGGACCATATGCACAACATGTGAATCTAAGCAGATACAATCAGAAATGCTATTACGGTAAGTAATGCATGTCCTATCTACCATTACAGTTGCTAAGGGTGTTTGTGGCGATATCAGGTCCACCAGTACCATGGTTTTGCAGGTCACCCGCCATATCTGTATTTTTTAACTTCACTAAATAGGTGTGGCAATAGCGGTGGCTAAACTGTTCCCTCTGGGAAGTCCAGATTACATCTCTGAGAAGTAATAATTTTAATGCTGGTTGTAGGAGAACTGTTTCTCCAGTAGGGCCAGCCGCCATCCCTTACACCACATACTGCAGCTGGAACGCCAGAAAGTATAATTCAAAATTCGGAATCTTCAATGCTCCCTGCGCATGGGGTCTCTGTAATACGTAAAGTGCAACTCGATGCCTACCCCCTTGCCAAAGGAAACCCCTACGTGTTTTGTCTATTTCTAGAAATATTTTTTTAGGGATGTTGTATGGGACATTTCCAAAGCAGTGCAGAAGTCTGCAATGCCACCATTTTTAATAGTGCTGCTCTTCCTGCCATCGACGGGGGTAGCCTGCTCCAAAGCTGCATCGATTTAACCAAGCCCTCCTTAGCTTGAACTGTGTTAGATTTATGTTCTAACTTAGGATCATGGTATATGTTCAGCCCAGGATATCTAAATGAGTTCTTTCGCCATGGTGAAGGGTAGAACCGGTAAATGTACTTCTCTAAGAGTCACTGTCCTTCCTAATGGGAATAGACCTGATTTGCCCTTATTTATTTGGATGCCCGTCAGTGTACCGAAGTTGTCCAACACCTCCAACACATATGGCAAATTCACCTCCAGGTTACTCGGGTATAGCAGCATATTGTCTGTGTACATTGACACTATGTGCCTCACCCTATCTATTTCTATGCCAGCATCGCTATATTCCTGTCTCAGAAAAGCTGCAATGGGTTCTGCTGCAATTATTAGCATGGAGGACTGCGGGCACCTTTGTCTCGTCCCTTTATGCAGTTCCCATTTGTCAGAAAACATGGTGCCGGTCCTGACTCTAGCCATCGGTTGAGTATATATTAATTTCACCCATTTCATGTAGTTCGTACCTATTCCCATCTTAACCATGTTGGCATATAACCAGTCCCAGTGGACAGAATCAAACGCTTTGGTAGCATCCAGTAAAGCAACTGCACTTTGCTCAGCTCTGTCTCTCGTGCAGTGGATGACATGGTGAAGTTGTCTCAGATTCCCAGCAATACTCCTCCCTGGAACATATCCAGTCTGATCATGATTGACTAAGGTTGGTTTTACTTTCCTAAGTCTGTTTGCCAGGCTTAAGGCTGTGTGCCGTAAGGGTCTTGCTATCCTGGTTTAATGAAGACAACAGTCTATAGGAACTACAGTCCATGTCTACCTTGTTTGGTTTAAGGAGCGGGATTATCACAGCCTCTCGCATACTTCCTGGGAGAATTCCCAATTCATATGCTTTGTTGTATACTCTGGCTAGTAGTGGCGCCAACGTATCTACATAAGCCTTGTAGAACTCCCCCGGCAGCCCGTCCGTACCTGGGACTTTTGAAGGCAGTGTTCTTATAGTGGCTATCACTTCTTCTGGTTTAATGGGCTCCTCAAGTATATTCCTTTTGTTGTTCCTCTAATCTTGGTAGGGTAATAAGATCTAAGGAGTCCTGTAGCTCTTCCTTCTGCTCTATATGTGGGTCAGTGTATACCTCCTTATAATATTCTGAAAATACTTTATTAATACCGGCTTGCATATTTACCTCCACCCGATCTGAATTTAGGATGGAATGTATTGGTGATCTTATATTCCTGGTTTTATATAGCCAGGCTAGCATTAGCCCTGGTTTATCCCCTTGTGTATGACTTCTTTCTAGATATCTTGCGTAGCTAAACTTACCCAGCCTCTCCCAGTGTGTTGTACACGCCTGCCTCAATCGGATTTCTTCCTCCAAATGTTCCTCTCACATTTCCCCCGCCTTTCCATTTCCAATAATTTACTTTCCGTATCATTCAAGTCTTTAGTGATGGCTTTCTGCACTACCCTGCTGTATCCATCATCTCTCCTCGGATCACCACTTTTTATGTTTCCCAGATCGTGCTCACTTGTTCTGCACTGCCCTCATTGACCTCTATGAAATCAACCGTGCTTTTTAGTATATGTTCATTAAACATTTTATCCTGCAACGATTTGCTTCTCAATCTCCAAGTAGGTATGGGCGGTCTCGGGGCCGACACCTTCCATACTGTTAAGAGGGAAACCGCCCAGGATCGCTTTAGCAACACTCCAGCATTCAGTATGGGAGGGGGGCATCGGGTTGCCATGTGTCCGCACCTACTACCTAGCAGCACACATGGGGGTGGTAAACGAATGGCTACATGGCAATGCCACATTTCCACACATCTGCATAGAGATATCAGCTATGCACCCCATCTCACCCCTCCAGGACTTATACGCTGACACAGCGAGAGTGTCTGATATACCAAGAATGTCACTCTACGTTCGGCATACGTGGAAGGAGGCACACAAACTCATTGGCTGGGGGGAAAAAGGCAACACTAGTCCAACCCTTATGGCATAACGCACACCTCCCAGAAATGTAAAAATGGGTTGTTTTAGGAATTGGGGGGGGGGGGAACGAGGAATATGCACACTGGCACACATTTAAGAGGGGGGCTTACTAGAATTTGAAATCCTGAATGAAAAATTTGGGTTGCAGCCCATCGACCGATTTAAACATGCACAGCTTGCTCACGCCTTGCAAGCTCATTTCCCAAACATAACTGCTGTACCTCTCCTGTTCCCCCCTCGAAACCAATGTTCTCCCAGACCGAATCCCCTCCAAGGTCATCTCCACGCTTTACCAAGCTCTTAACTCCTTCGGAAACAAGGAACTCCCCAGGTTGAAAGAAAAATGGCAAAGGGACCTTGGCAGGCTGGAATCGGAGGACCGGGTGGATGTAATGATGTTTCCCAGGGACATAGGTATTGACGCTAAGCTGAGGCTGATGCAACTCAAAATACTGCATCGCTCCTACTACCCCCCGCCAGCTCTCGACAAATAGGGGGGAAACTGGGGATGAGACCTGTCTCCGATGTAAATGCAAAAAGGGCACCCACCTTGTTCCACATGATTTGGGACTGTGATGTGTTGCAACTCTTCTGGGAGGAATGCACTAATAAGATCTCTAACGTAATGGGATCCCCAGTCCCACAGGACCCTAAAATTATACTGGGGATTTGGGGCGAGGTGGACTTCAACAAATTCAAAAAACATTCTAGCGGTTGCACTGGGTGGCAGGGAAAAGACTGGTGGCTGCAACATGGGGCTCGGCTGATACTATATGCCTGAACCGATGGATCTACGAAGTGAGTAGATGCGCATCAATCGAACGCCGCATCTACAATGTGAGAGGCTGCACTTGAAAATGTCAGAAAATATGGGGGAAATGGCTCGATGTGTACTGAGGTCAGACTCCTTCCCCCTTGCTCCCCCCCACCCCCCCTTGCCCTTCCCTTTCTCCCCCCAGCCCCTGGTGTCTGAGACCTCGACCCGCCAAAACGCCTCCGATTCTCTGATATGTTTGACATTCCTTCTGACCCTGCTGCCTCTTGTTTTCTTGGTAATATTATCGTTTCTTCTCCAGCATGGGGTCTGGCATGGATTCACATGCTCATGAATATTCCCCGTCATCAGGCTGGGAATCCTTGGTAAAGAAAAAATCAGTATCAGTTTTGTTTCAGATCTGTCTTTCTTAGTAGTAACCAATCACTGATCTCTGGGTCATACTGCCCCCAGCCAATGACTGCCCTCTCCCTAAACCCTGCCTCCAGCAGCCATCCTCAGATTTTTACCGCACGCTCAAGTGTTGGGAGTCCTCGTGTTTAGCTCTCGAGTTTTTTTTTTACTGCGTTTTCACACTTTTTCAGGAGATTTTCTCATTTTTTAGGTTTAATCGAGCATCCAGCTTCACCGTTTCTACTTCTGATAACGGGGACCCGTTTCGTAATTCTTCTACGCCCCTCAAGGGTGAAGTTTTCGTCGAGTTTACACTTCTTGGAGGATTCCGGAAGATCTGCGGCCTTCCTCAACGGACATGGCTCAGGACAAAGGAAGCTAGACGCCCGGATCCAAGCTGTTCAGGAACTGCCCTGGATGCAGATTATGTTTTCAAGGAGGACGAGCATTCGCGATGTCTCTACCGCCTCCATGGGGGCAAGACGCACGTGGAGAAGGACTGTGCGTTCTGCAAGAACCTTTCGGAACGGACCAAGCAAGATCGTCGTTCCCGCTCGCCTCCTGGCTGGAGAAGGGCACAGCAAGTGAGAAGGCGAAGAAGGTTGAGCGGGCTTCTAAGTCCTTTGAAGGTGCCCCGGCGACGGGGGCCGAACAGCAGGCCAAGCGCCACGAGTCCGCGGGCTCCGGGAGCGCCGATGGGTCGGGCAGTTCGGTTGCCAAGCAGGGCGCTACTTCCCCGGCACGTTCGACCACGAGCCAGCGCTCTGGTTCGGGGAAGAAGTCCGAGAACCCGGGTAGGCCGCTGGAGCGGACCCGCTCGATCTTGAAGGGGGAGCGAGGCGTTGACCCTCCCCTCAAGGCGAAGGCCCAGGACGCACCTAAGGTGGTGAGGGCTTTGATCCACCCGGCTAAGGCCTCTACCGGAGTGGTCTCTGCGACCCTGGCGGAGCCGGCTGAGACTACGCCAATGGAAATGGCCTCTGGGCCCAGAGTATCCCTGCCGCTGCGGAGGGAATCCTCTTTCCAGCCCACCGCTAAGACCCCCGTGAATCCCCCAGCTGAAAAAGAGGGTGGGGGGGGGGGCAGGTGGCCGCTACAGACTCGGAATCAGCCTCTGAGGAGGAACTGGTGGAGACCGAGAGGGGCCTCAACGAAAGGTCCATAGGCCTCAACGAGAGGTTCATAAACCTCAACGAGACGTTCGAGAAGGTTCGATCCCAGGGGACGGTCCCTGCTGACGTGATCGAAGATGGCGACGAGGACGACGAACGGGGCCCAGTGGAACGGCCTTCCCGTCCGTCGCAGCCATTGCCCGAGCCCCAGGATAGCTTGGCGGCCATTTTGTTGCCAATCCAATCCTTATGTACCGAGATAAGGACGAGATTACCACGGACCCCGACGGACGATCCAGAACCAGGCCCATCAGGAAACCCTCCGAACAAGCGGAGAAGAGTCCACCCCTGTCCGCCCTTTGTGCCCGCGAGGCCGGTAGACCCCTCCTCCCCCTCGCCGGGATAGGATACGGCGACAGATACGGCGACGGACGACGATGGCGGCGATGACACAGCAGACATCCCGTCGCCTCCCCCTGCGGGCATCCCCAGCCGACGTGGTTGGCTCTTTGCATGCCATGATAACCAGGTCATCCGAGCTCTTCCAGCTCTGCCCTGAAGAACAGAAAAAGGAGGGGTTTCTGTACCAACGACGAGAGGCTAAGAGGAAGACAGTCCTCACGGTGCCTTTACTCGACAACATCTGGGACGAGGGGCTTGCCGTCCTCCAGAACCCTGCCACGACACCCGCCATGAGGGACAGGTACGAGAAGTAGTACTGAGTCCCCGATGCCGCCCCCTTGTGCCTCAGGACCCAGCCCACGCCGGACTCAGTCGCCTCGGCAGCGGCTAAGAAGAAGGCAGCGGGCGCGGCGTCTTCAACTTCCACTTCCCCGCCGGACAGCGAGGGCAAGAAGTTGGACTCTATGGGACGACGGGTCATCTCGTCGGCGGCAACGACGATTAAGGCGGCCAATGCCTTAGCGATCGTGGCCCGCTACGACAGGGAGCTCTGGTTCAAGCTAGCTCCCCTGCTGGATTTCCTGCCTGATGGAAAAAGGGCAGAGGCCCTAGAAATTCTGCAGGAGGGCAAGGTGGCGTCAGATCACGCCATTACGGTGGCAACGGACATTGCCGATACCGGATTTTGCCAACTGGGCAACAGAGTTTGCCTCCGACAACGAAGATGGCTCAAGGCAACAGACTTTCGCCAGGACGTCCAGACCAGAGTGTTGGACATGCCGCTGGACGGCAACCACTGCTTTGGTAAGGTGGTGGATGAGTCTTTACAGGCCATCAAGACCGACTCGGAGATGGCCCGGGCCCTTGAAGTGTTTCAGCAGCGACGGCCCTTTCGGAGTGCTGGAGGCAGACGGGGGTGCCTCCAAAGGATCCAGCGGTGGCTCCTCCTCCTACCGCCAGGCGGCCCGCTCTGCTTCCCAGGAGGCCTACAGAGGTCGCGGCAAGCAAAGGGGTTCCCGCGTCGTCGCCAAGGAGGCCAAGGCGGCCAGGCCGCGTCCAAGTAAGACTGACCCGGCCGGGTGGTCGGGCCCCCACCGAAGCACCCCAGTGGGAGGCCGACTGACTAAGTTTGTCAGGGTGTGGGAGTCCATCTCCGCCGATCGTTGGGTGTTGGACACCCTGGCCAACGGGCACTCACTAGAATTCCTAAAGAAGTGCCGTTGCATTCCTCCCGTGGCCAGGAAGGAAAATCATGTCCCTCAACTGCTGTTGGAGGTAAAGGCGATGCTCAAGAAAGGTGCCATCGAACTCGTCCCCAGGAGGCTCCGGGGCTCCGAGTGTACTCCAGTTACTTCCTCGTCAGGAAGAAGACAGGCGGTTGGCGCCCCATCCTAGACCTGCGTCGGTTAAACAAATACATCAAGGCGCAGAAATTCAGGATGGTCACCCTCCAGCACGTACTGGGACAGCTGGAGGAAGGCGACTTCATATCGTCGTTGGACCTGGAGGATGCCTACTTCCACATCCCCATTCTAGAAAGGCACAGGAAGTTCCTCAGATTCGTGGTTTAAGGACGCCACTACCAATTCAGAGCCCTACCGTTCGGATTAAAGTCGGCACCCAGGGTTTTCACCAAGTGCCTGGCACCAGTGGCGGCGCGGCTGCGCCTGCAGTGGATCCACGTCTACCCCTACCTGGACGACTGGCTAATCTGGGCAAGGTCAAGGGAACTTGACGTCGATCATACGGCGAGGACCGTCCGGTTGCTCACGGAGCTGGGGTTCTACATCTACCCCAAATCCCACCTGGTTCCGTCACAAGTAGCACTGTTTTTGGGGGCGAAGCTCGATACAGTGGAGCAATTGGCCTCCCCTTCAGAGGAGAGAACCAAAACCATCCTGGGCAAGGTACGCGATTGTTAGCCACGGACGTGGCTAGGGTGAGGTCCATCAAGTCCCTTCTCGGGATGATGTCCTCATGCATCTACCTTGTGCCCCTTTGCAGACTTCGGATGCGTCTGCTACAGGAGTTCCTCGATGCCCGCTGGGTTCAGGCGGGGGGCTGCTTCGAGGACAGCATCCCCCTCGACGAGGAGTTCCGTCGGGCGAACCTATGGTGGGGCACCCGGGCTCACCTCACGACGGGCACGGACTTTCAAACCCCGGCGTTTCAGGAGACAGTGACTACGGACGCCTCTCTGGAGGGTTGGGGGGCCCACACCGGAGATCTCCACGCAAGAGGCCTTTGGCTCCTGGAGGAGATGTCTCTTCACATCAACATCTTGGAGCTCCGTGCAGTGTTCTGGGCGCTCAAGTCGTTCCTGCTGTCCCTCAAGGACATTGTGGTGAGGATCTTCACCGACAACACCACCACGATGTTCTACATACGGAAGCAGGGGGGCACCAGATCCCCAGCCCTATCCAAGGAGGCCCAGGATCTGTGGCACTGGGCTGTCGCCCAGGGGATGTTTCTGGTTCCCTTCCACCTGGCAGGAATAAAAAAAAAAACACCATCGCCGACTCACTCAGCAGGGAGCTGCGCTCGTGCCACGAGTGGGAACTGCACCAGGATCAAGTGATCGACTCTTCCAACGATGGGGTAAACCCCAGATCGACCTGCTCGCGACGGCGACAAACTCCAAGTGCCAGAGGTTCGCCAGCAGGTTCCCACAGCCGAGGAGCATGGGCGATGCTTTCTCGTTCCCTTGGGACGGCCTGTTTCTATACGCGTTCCCTCCGTTGCCGTTGCTGCTCCGCCTCATCAGCCAGCTCAAGATGTCCAGGTGCAGGATGATCCTTGTCGCACCGGCGTGGCCGAGGCAGATCTGGTTCCCAGACCTTCTGGACTTGTCAACGTCCCCGCCAGTCAGGCTGCCGGCAGACGCGGATCTTCTCTCCAGAGAAGGAGGCGCCATTCTACACCATGATCCACAGTCGCTGAACTTGCAGGCCTGGCTCCTGCAGCGCTAGAGTTTGGGGGTTATGATAGCCAGCTGATTGCAGAGAGGTTCTTGCAAAGGCCAGGGCGTCCTCAACTCTCAAGTGTTAATGGAAGAGGTTCTCTGTCTGGTACCGGGCACGGAAGATTAACCCTCTGCGGATTACGGCCCCTCAAGTGCTTCCGTACTTACTGTCGCTGGCCAAAGCTGGACTGGCTCACGCCTCCATAAAAAATACATCTGGCTGCCATCTCCCGATATATCAGGACTACGGGACGGGCGTCCTTGTGGTCTCATCGCCTGGTAAAGGAATTTATGAAGGGACTATTCCGTTCATTCCCGCCGGTGAAGGCTCCTGCCCCGACGTGGGAACTTAATGCGGTGCTGACCAGGCTCATGGGAGCCCCATTCGAGCCTATGCACTTGGCGCCCTTGAAGTTCCTGTCATGGAAGACCGTGTTCCTCGTGGCTATCACCGCTGCACGACAAGTGGGAGAGATTCAGGCCCTCTCTTGCAAGCCTCCATACTTGACTTTTCATGACACAAGGGTAGTGCTTAGGACGCACCCCTCGTTCATGCCCAAGGTGCCGTCGGACTTCCACCTCAACGAGCCCTTGGTGTTACCAGTTTTCTTCCCGTCTCCTTCGACGCCGGCCGAGAGGACTTTGCACTCGCTGGATGTAGCCAGAGCGCTGAAGTTCTACGTGGACCGCACGAAGAGTTTTCGGAAGACGTCACAGCTATTCGTGAACTTTGGGTCTGCGAATCAAGGGAAGGCTCTCTCGAAGACTTCCATTTCCAGATGGCTCTCCGGCTGCATCATGCATTGTCACCGGTTGGCAAACCGACCGCTGCCCGGCCGTCTGAGAGCCCATTCGACCAGAGCGATCGCTGCTACCACGGCGTTCCTGTCTGGTGTACCCCCGCTCGACATCTGCAGGGCTGCTACGTTGAGGTCGACGCACACCTTCACAAGATTCTACTGCGTCGATCGGGACTCCAGGGAGGAGTCCAGGGTCGGCCAAGCAGTGCTGCGCAACCTGTTCGCTTAAGGTGAGCCTGGTGAGGAGGTAAGAGATGCTTAATGTTGAGTTGTATTGCTTAATGTTGAGCCTGTTGCCACCTCCCGTGGTTGTGCATGTGTATACTGCTATGTATTCTTTTATTCATGAGCATGTGAATCCATGCCAGACCCCATGCTGGAGAACGAACAAGTTACTTACCTGTAACTGTTGTTCTCCAGCATGGGTCTGGCATGGATTCACATGCGAACCCTCCCACCTACCCCTCTGCGGCTCTTCACTTGGTCATACTGCCACTTGGCGTGCTACCAAATCTGAGGATGGCTGTCGGCGGCAGGGCTTAGGGAGAGGGCAGTCATTGGCTGGTGGCAGTATGACCCAGAGATCAGTGATTGGTTACTACAAAGAAAGACAGATCAGAAACGAAACTGGTACTGATTCTTTCTTTACCGAGGATTCCCAGCCTGACGACTGGGAATATTCATGAGCATGTGAATCCATGCCAGACCCATGCTGGAGAACAACAGTTACATGTAAGTAACTTGTTCCTTTTTCTGCACTCCAATATTAGTGCTCATATGGTTTGTACTGTTATGTAAAATTAATAAATGGTGTTTAAAAAAAAATAGTGTGCTGAAGACCTTGTGTCAGGATTAGTCAGGCGAGTACAAAGGCAGCAAATATGGCAAGGGAAATGTGCACCCAGGAACAACGACTCAGGTATGCTAGAACCCAGGAGTGCAAATAGAGTGTGACATCAAAACCAATATATGAAAAGGGATGTGGGGTAAGCACCTGACCGCGAGGAAAGTCGGCAAGCACCTTACCCCCAATTGCTGTTACAGGTACTGACAGCGCTAAACCCACGTGGAGGGCCAGCAATGACAGGATCTGTGTACTAACACTCTTGATGGTATTACATAAGGGAACTTAAGAACTGTACTCACGAGGACGAGATACACCTCTTGAATGTCAGCTAGCCCACGAATCCTGTTGATGAATCTGGGACCCAGAAAAGGCTATAACAGCAATGGGAGAAGTAGGGAGGTCCAGAGGACAAGGACTGAAGGCAGCCGGGATGAGGCAGGCTGCCGGGCAGGGAGCCCAGAGGACAAGGGCTGAGGCTGGGAATCAGCAGAGCGAGATCCGCTGCAATGTAGAGAGCCCGGCAGGGCAAGGGCGGAGACTGGAAGGCAGCAGAGCGTGATCCGCTGCTATGTGGAGAGCCCGCAGGGCAAGGGCGGAGGCAGGAAGGCAGCAGAGTGAGATCCGCTGCAAGGTGGAGAGCCCGGCAGGGCAAGGGCGGAGACTGGAAGGCAGCAGAGCGTGATCCGCTGCAGAAAACTAAATACCTAAGTTGGAATAGGGATTACAAATTAGTGGGGAAAACATAAGCATTCACACAGGAGCTAGCTACCACCGCACACCACACCTAATGATCAAATGGGAAATGGATGCAGAAGTGAAATGGAAAACATGGAATGGATCCTCTAGAAAGTAAGGATCAGGAGCAGGGAAAAACGAAATAACCTATGCAAACTTCTCCCTACCCCTCCAAGGAAAAGACAGGAAACTAAACTAAGAGGAAGGCTAAGGCAAATGGGTAACAGCAGCAAAGGACAGAGTCAAAGAAATATAGAACACAGACAAACTGGGCTGCATCTAAAAGGGGAAAGCACTGAGAATTGCTGCCTGCAAACAGGGGAAGACAAAAAGGGAAATCAAGGGAGCAGAAATCAATTAGCGCATGAATCCGAAATTCAGGGTGGAGGAAACAAGAGAACAGGAACAAGGAAGTAGGTACAAAGGCAAGGGACCAGGGACTAGTCAAAAACAGGAACACTGCAAACGATGACCAGCGCTGGACTGAAGTGAGACTGAGGCTTTTAAAGCTGTTTAACGAGCACACGCCTCAGGTGTGCTGACTGCTGCACCTGCAGCCACAGGTGTTGCCTATCCTCCACCCAACCTTGTCCTGCAAGGGTGGAGGTGGAGCAGTGGGCCAGGCATTCTGGGAAGCACAGTCATTTGGTTAAAGAAGCATGCTGGCTGCCAAAAACCTGGAATGGATCCGGAAGGGAAGTAGTTTGGAAAATAGGGATTTAGCGCTCCCAATTCATTACAGCACTGTGGCATTAGGTTCGGAGGAAATGTCCAGCAAGGAATAAGCCCCAAAACATGCCCCCAAGTGGCGGGAACGGGAGCGAAGGGAGCGAGTCGTGACAGTATACCCCCTCCTACGGCCCTCTTCGGGTGCCCGCCACCCGTACGAGACTTCTTCTTTCCATGATGGGAGTGCTTTTTCTTTGGAGGTGGCACTGATGGAAATGGTGGCATGTGGGCAAAGGCAGATGGGCTTCCATGATAGGAGTGTGTTGTCTTTGGAGGTGATACTGATGGAAACGGTGACTTCTGGTGAGGAAGAGACTCATGGTTCGAAGAAAGGCATAAAGAACTTGCAGGACCTGGAGCAGAGTTGGAAGGTCCAGGAAGCTCAGTCACTGGGATTGGACCCTTGTAAGTCTTTGAGGAGGGAGGCAGGCTGGTGCAACTTGCCTTAGACGATGGTAGAAGTTCTGTTAGCCTTTCCGCCGAGAGCGGACATGCGGGAGGTGAGGAAGTTGCTGGCTTCAGGAAATGTTCATGTTCAGCCATTAGAGAAGGTGGCGGCTGAGGTAGAGGTTCAGATCTTTTTCTGTCATCCATCTGGGAAAAGGCTTGTGGTTGAAAATGATTAAGGTTTGACTGCACATATTCTACGCCTTGGATGCCTGGAAGTCCCATGGGTTGTACGAGGCTGGTACTCCTGGTGACAGTCGTGTAGCCACCTTGTTTCACGTGGGATACCACAGCAGGGATGTTTGGCATCCTGATAGGAGTGATAGACGCAGTACTTGGTATTTCAGGCAGACTCGCAGAAGGAGTAATAACAGACGCATCTTGAACTGCAGCAGTCATTCCCTTCCTTTGGCTACTAGCACCCGACTGGTGCTTCTTGGCGGAATTCTGTTGCACAAGTCCTGTAGGTAATACGCCGGTCTGCACCACCCCTTGTGCACACCCAAGTGAGTGGTTCTGACTCACCACTTGGTCCAGCTTGATGACTCTGAAGCGGGAGCTGGCAAAAGTCTCAAACTCTGATGCTGCATCTTTAGGAGGCACTGATGCTAAAATGAAGCAGTTGGAAGAATCGTCTTGTGGAAAAGGCAGGCATTCTGGTGCTCCTCCTGAAGCAAAAGAAAGGCAGGCTAGACGTTCATCGACTGTAAATGGTAGGGATTCAGGAGGAATCGCTGGCGCAGAAGAAAACACAGCCGAATCTTTTGATGTAGACAGGTATGCCTCTGATATTGGCAGCGAGGCTATGCAGGATACAGGTGTCTCATGAACTGAAGGCAAATACTCAGTATACTCCGGGACTGAAGACATGCTCTTTTGATGGACTACCGGAGGCTCTAAAGCTGAAGGATGATCTGCAGGATGAGTCACTGTAGCTGAAGACAGGCAGGTCAGGGGAAACCTTGAGGCTGAAGGCATGCAAGCTGGAGCAATCTCGGTTGCTGGATACAAACATGTCCAGGTCTTTGGGACTGGCTCTTGAGTAAATGGCAGACATGGCTGCGGTTCATTGGTTGAAGACAGGTGTGCCAAAGATGACGGCAGGGCTGTGGATTGAATTATAGAAGAGTCAATGGTTGTAGGAGGACACACAGAAGTCTCAGAAGTTGATAGACACATCAGTGGCTCAGGAATGGAGGGCACCTTTAGGGCATTAGACTCCTTGGCTCCAGTAACCAAGGACTGAACCGTACCCTTGCAGTCCTTTTCTTTAGTGGGTGACACAGAGTCTCTTTCTTTGTGGAAGTCAAATTCAACCAGTGGAATCACCATAGTAAAGTCTCTGTTAATCAGGATTTCGTCAATTGTCCATTCCTCTGTCTTAGCTTCTGAAAGAGGCAGATTAACAATCAACAGTTCAGGAATCGCCTGCTGGTCTTTTGGTTCTGTATCCTGTGGAATGAGTTCATCAGAACATGAAATCTGTACTGTCTCTGACTGTTCGTATTGATCAGAATTGGCAGAAGGAAGAGTGAACCCAGAGGTAACGTTGTTTTCCACATCAGCTTTAACATCTACTTCAGTCTCAGCAGCTGTATCAAGAGCAAGGCCTAAGCCTAGGGTAGTGACTGAATCTGTGTATGCCACCATTGTGGATTGTGTTTGGGAATCAGAGGCTTGTATGTGTGCTAGCTCAGAATTATGAAAAACTGCTACACAGGGTATTTTTGGTAAAGGAGTGGCTTGTAACTCTTCGGCTAACTGCAATCCCTGATAAACAGCAGAACAATTGTTAGAACCCGTGCCTAGATTAAGCGCTGTGCTAGACGAAAGACCTTCACTCCCAATAGATCTAACATATCGACAAATATCATGGTTTACCAAAGTCTCTACACTCAGGGGCTGAACAGTGTTCACTTCCTCCACATCAACAGATAAAGTCTGAGGTGTATTCAGTAAAGAGTGTAAGGTTTTATTTTCCTCTTGTGCAGAAATGAGTTTTTGTCTTAACTCCTCAAGTTTAGCTCTTAGCATGCCCTGCATTAACTGTACATCACTATCAGTAGGCACAGGGGGAAGCATAGTGGCATCAGGACTGGATCCTGCACTAGCAATCTGAATATGCATCGATTGTACATTGTCCTCTACTGCTTGCAGGTTCTGTGATTTATAGTTTGTCTTTCCAACTTGGTCTGTGTTTCCCTTAAACAAACTATTGACTTTAGACCTCTTGGCATTAGGGACTACAGTCTGTACCTGTGCAACAGAGTATGCGTTAGACTGAGGGTAGAAAACAGAAGTTATGCAAGAAATCCCTCCGTTCTTTATGTTGGTATCATGAAACTGTTCTATCTGAGGTGAAGCACAACTGGAATCATGGGGTTCAACAACAGAGGTACTCTCGTATAATAAGTCTAACAGTGTGTTGTTTTCTGCGGCTAAGGCTTGTGCTGACATAGAATCGGGATCAAAACCAAAGATAGAACTAGGAGCAGGCCATGTAGGATGTGCCATCCTATGGGAAAAATACTTTGCACGTAAATGCCCATTCGTGACAAGGAGTTCATTGGAGTCAGGACTAGTGATTTGATTGTCACAGGTAAATGTAGGGGAAGCTTTCTGTACAAACTTGTTAGAGGCCTTGCTGCCTTTCTTTCTTAAACTTGCCATATTCAATGGGAATTTTGGGCTGGTCATACTGTCAGGATTAGTCAGGCGAGTACAAAGGCAGCAAATATGGCAAGGGAAATGTGCACCCAGGAACAACGACTCAGGTATGCTAGAACCCAGGAGTGCAAATAGAGTGTGACATCAAAACCAATATATGAAAAGGGATGTGGGGTAAGCACCTGACCGCGAGGAAAGTCGGCAAGCACCTTACCCCCAATTGCTGTTACAGGTACTGACAGCGCTAAACCCACGTGGAGGGCCAGCAATGACAGGATCTGTGTACTAACACTCTTGATGGTATTACATAAGGGAACTTAAGAACTGTACTCACGAGGACGAGATACACCTCTTGAATGTCAGCTAGCCCACGAATCCTGTTGATGAATCTGGGACCCAGAAAAGGCTATAACAGCAATGGGAGAAGTAGGGAGGTCCAGAGGACAAGGACTGAAGGCAGCCGGGATGAGGCAGGCTGCCGGGCAGGGAGCCCAGAGGACAAGGGCTGAGGCTGGGAATCAGCAGAGCGAGATCCGCTGCAATGTAGAGAGCCCGGCAGGGCAAGGGCGGAGACTGGAAGGCAGCAGAGCGTGATCCGCTGCTATGTGGAGAGCCCGCAGGGCAAGGGCGGAGGCAGGAAGGCAGCAGAGTGAGATCCGCTGCAAGGTGGAGAGCCCGGCAGGGCAAGGGCGGAGACTGGAAGGCAGCAGAGCGTGATCCGCTGCAGAAAACTAAATACCTAAGTTGGAATAGGGATTACAAATTAGTGGGGAAAACATAAGCATTCACACAGGAGCTAGCTACCACCGCACACCACACCTAATGATCAAATGGGAAATGGATGCAGAAGTGAAATGGAAAACATGGAATGGATCCTCTAGAAAGTAAGGATCAGGAGCAGGGAAAAACGAAATAACCTATGCAAACTTCTCCCTACCCCTCCAAGGAAAAGACAGGAAACTAAACTAAGAGGAAGGCTAAGGCAAATGGGTAACAGCAGCAAAGGACAGAGTCAAAGAAATATAGAACACAGACAAACTGGGCTGCATCTAAAAGGGGAAAGCACTGAGAATTGCTGCCTGCAAACAGGGGAAGACAAAAAGGGAAATCAAGGGAGCAGAAATCAATTAGCGCATGAATCCGAAATTCAGGGTGGAGGAAACAAGAGAACAGGAACAAGGAAGTAGGTACAAAGGCAAGGGACCAGGGACTAGTCAAAAACAGGAACACTGCAAACGATGACCAGCGCTGGACTGAAGTGAGACTGAGGCTTTTAAAGCTGTTTAACGAGCACACGCCTCAGGTGTGCTGACTGCTGCACCTGCAGCCACAGGTGTTGCCTATCCTCCACCCAACCTTGTCCTGCAAGGGTGGAGGTGGAGCAGTGGGCCAGGCATTCTGGGAAGCACAGTCATTTGGTTAAAGAAGCATGCTGGCTGCCAAAAACCTGGAATGGATCCGGAAGGGAAGTAGTTTGGAAAATAGGGATTTAGCGCTCCCAATTCATTACAGCACTGTGGCATTAGGTTCGGAGGAAATGTCCAGCAAGGAATAAGCCCCAAAACATGCCCCCAAGTGGCGGGAACGGGAGCGAAGGGAGCGAGTCGTGACACCTTGGCCGGAGGGGCTGGTATTTTGTGCTTTGCGTCAGACCTATCCATTGTGGGATTTAGGGTGCAATTGAAGTCTCCGCCCCATATCATGACTCCAACTCTGTAAGAGCCTAGCCCAGGCTTGTCCAACCTTTTTGAATGTGGGGCCGAAGCATAAACTTTTTGTCACCCAGTGGGCCGGCGAGCCAAAAGTCCACCTCATCCCAAAGCAGTATATTAAAAAGCGATATTGTGTGACCTTTGACACAATAGCATCACAGGCAGTGATAGCCATGCAGTCCCAAAGATAGCTTTTGGTGTCATGGGCAGTGATCAAAGGTCAGTTGCTTTTGATTTCTTTCAGTGTCTAAGTTAATATTTTTCTGAAATAGTGGGGGCGACCGAGCGCTGCGAGGGAGCTACAAGGTTTTAGGGAGCGTTTGGGAGGGGGGGGGATCCCACACCAAGAATCTTTTTTCAAATATGTGGTTGAAATGGTGCATTTTACAGCAGAAAAGGTGACCAAAAAGCCATAGGTTTACAATCGGTTCTAAAGGAGAACATGAAAATTCCATTTCACCAACAGCAAAAAAGAACATTTTACAACACAACACATTTTAATGATCAATGTGTCCACAGTGTAAAACAGCACTGTCACTGATGTAACACATTGTCATGCTGGTTGTACCCAAAATATGCCCCTGTAGCAACATGCTATGCTGGCTGTTCCCAATTTAGGCCAGCATTGTCCTGTACAAAGCATGATTGATGCTGCCTGAGCATGTACAGTGTGCCCAATACATATGGCAGCTTATCTCTGTAATACACATTACTTCTGTGGTGATGAAAGAAGCATAATTCAATTCAACAGATAAAATGTAGAAAAGCGATCACCCAAAGGTGAACCTAATTGAAGAAACGCAATGTGAGCACAATCTTAAAGTATGCAACCTAGCAGGCCTAGTGCACACTTTACCTTTTCTTTCACCAATAAATCAGGGGGAGAGCGCGAACGCAGTCCCCCACTACCAGAAATAATGCAGTTGTGTACCCCGCATTTGGGAAAATAGCAGGGGTCAGCAAATCCGATGTGCAATGGGTAAGCCTCACCCTGGGAGATCTGCCCTTAAGATCAGATTCTCCCCTGCCAGCTAAGTATGAGTTGCATGCAAGAGGGCAGGGATTGGGTCAGTTCTGGGAAGCCCCGCTAAGCGAGGGTGAGAAGGCAGGCCCTGACCCAGCCCCAATCCCCCACACCCCCGGAAGCTCTGAACAACTGCAGAGCTGCCTGTCCCGCGTGTTGGGGGAAGCTCCAGCAGGCAGAGCCTAGCAGAAGTTCAGATTGTAGCGCAGTTCCCTTCTCCCATCAGGCCCTGCTCGGCCCAAGATTTGTATAAATAGCAGGATGGCTCGAGCAGGCCTGTTGCAGTCTGCCCACTGGCTTGTCGGCCCCACACGGGCCCATGGCCCTCCTGAGCGGAGCTGCTCAGCGCTGGCCCCATTGACACCATCATAATCCTCCTGGACCTCGACGCTCCACCACCCCTGAATCTCAGAGTTCTGCTCAATGACAACGCTGAAGCTCTGACATCTTTGCCGTAACCATATGCCGTGTTGTCAGCCGAGCCTGCACAGCGCCAAAGGCAAGTATTCCCTTGTCCGGGCCCAGAGGTCACGGAGTCTTCCAATGCCATCCACTTAGCACGGCCTATTGTTCCCAGTGTTTTCTACCCGCAAATCAGCACCAGTGCCAAACAAAACTGCATCATTGGGGCCCATCGCTGCTGCTCTCCGACTTGACCCCAGCCCAGCGCAAAGGCCCCCATGCTTCTGGTCTGATGCTGAAAAGCCTGGCTCTGCTGAGATCCGAAAGACGAGAACTAAAGTATTTTGGAAACATAGTACTATTGTTTTTTGTGTTGCAACTGTATCAGCTCACACCTCTCCTGAAGGGTATAGGCTGCCCTCAGACTGCGCTACCAAAAGAGTGAAAATTAGTTATACCTGTTGGGCTTGCCGGTTTCACTTTTTTTAAAAAAAATGTATTTATTTTTTTATTGTATTTGGTTAGAAACCTTTACAAAAACATGTTTGATATAAGCAAAATCTAAAACATTTACTTTACACAAATCTTAGTCTAAAAAATGCAAATCATAAATTAAGTAAAAACATTTGAATTGAACAATACATTCATGATTTTCTTAGACATCTTAATACATAAGCCTCCTCATAATTCATTCATTTCCTTCAACTTGGAGTCAATATTCGCTAAAATCAAGATTAATCTTAAGGTGAGCTTAGTACTTTCGCCCCACATACATCTCTGCCATAACGCTTCTCGGGACAAGATAGAATAAGAAAACATATATTTCCCAAACCTAGACTGTCGCAGATCCTCATAGTATTCACAATATATAACTAAATGTTTAAGGGTCTCGAGAATTGTCACATCTTTACAAAAACGGCAGGAGCCGTTTGTAGATTCTTTATACCGTATACCCCATTGGACCAACTGTTCATTTGTGTGTGTATAAGATTCAGTTTATATCGTAGGTAGAAGTTACGACCAGATGCGGATGGAAATTGCATGATATATCTTGATCTATCACCCCATTTTCTTCTAAACTGGGCAAACTCATAATAGGATCGATATCCAATTCTATCTGCCTGGCAACTCCAATAATATAAATGTAATTTTAATTTACATCTAGGTAGGCATAATATTAGATCATCCTTCAAAATTCCTTTTTCCAGCATATTTTGTTAGAGATCTCATACAGCCTATATTGAGATGTTTGCTCAAGTCTTCGTAGAGAGTTACAGGGAGGATCCAGTATTTTTGCATAATTATTCAGTAGCCGCCAGTTAACTTTAGCAGATAAAGGTAGAATACCTAGTTCATGACGAAGTATGTCATTTGGAACGGATGCAGGAAGCCCTAATACTCTTTTCCAAATTCCTCCTTGTAAGATATCTAAGATGTCATCTATTTCGTATATACACATATCTAATATATAGAGAATCGATGGTTCAACTTTTAGGAGGTAAAATTGAAGGACAGGCAAGAGAGAGAATCCACAGTATTTAGCCGTGATTAGTCTCATTTGAGAGACTAATGGTTTGATTTTCTCTTCAATTTTACCTTTCCACCAAGCCTTTGACAAAGAATCCGATTGAGGATACCCCAAATATTTGATTTCTTGGGTTATAGCGACCCGTGTGCCTTCCATAATCCATTTGTATGAGCAACTCTTTTTTTTGGCCATCCTTTAGTATGATTAATTCTCAGATTATGAGCATTAGCATAACAGATGAAAGCATTGAGTTTATGCTGCAGACCAAATGGTGTTTTATCAAAGATGAGAATGTCATCTGCAAATCCAATATAGTTCAATTTAGTCCGGCCAATTGTAATAGGATGGATAATTTCATTCACCCAACATTCCTCTGTCACATATATACAAATTGAACAGCACAGCTCCCAGTATACAACCCTGTTTCAGCCCAACTTTGGATGGAATTTTATCAGTTAACATGCCTTCCTTGTTTAGGCGCACTCTGTATGTAGTGCCAGTGTGAAGTAGGCTGATTAGCGCTATCAGATGTTTCAGGAAGCCCATCTCCTTCATCTTCGCCCACAAATATTCCCTTAGCACAGTATCAAAAGCTGAGCTCAACCATACGGGAGCTGTCTATATGGCAGCTCTTGATTTATGTTTAGAGTTCCATTGTATATGTGCAATCAGTGTAGCATTGAGAGAACATCCCATTTGGCGACGAAAACCTGTCTGGAATTTGAAAAGAATGGCATTTTTTTTCATAAAATCTTGAAGTTCTTCAAGAATTAATTGGCAGAAGACCTTGCAAGATGCATCAGTTAAAGCAATTGTTCTAAAATTCCCAGGGTCATCAATGGGACCTTTTTTATATATTGGGATTACAATTGCGGAGCACCATGATCTCGGGACGGCTCGAGAGTAATACTGCATCAAATTTATTTTTCAAGATTACTGCCCACAATTGAATATCCGATCTATAGAGGCAAGCAGGAATACCATCAGGTCCCATAGCACTAGGAGGATTTAATTTCATTATTGCCCGCGATATGTCTTCTAGGCTCCAAGGGGAGCGGGTCGGTATTATATTTTGGAAAACAATTTTGGGATTGTTTTGGAAATGATCCGGTAGATCATATTTCAACATAAAGTAATTGACCCACTGATTAGCTGATATACCATTTTCTTTCAACCCTTCTTTAGTGCCATTTATAAATATTAATATGGACCATATTTTCCGTGTGTCACTTTTCAAAATATGGTACATCATATTCTGGTTATCTTTCAAATAAAGTTGTGTTTTTAGATTGTTACCAGATGTTTTATATGTCGCAAGGATGATCTTTTTTAGAAAATAATATTGTAGCGGTTCAAGAGATAACCTAGAAGGTTGTCGTACCTTATAGTTATTGATCTTCTTTAGTTTGAAAATTTCAATATTAAATGTGTGTAAATGTCGTTTTATATCCAGTGCAGGTTTTCTGTGCTTTGACATTTCTAGAAGATGATATTCGATCTTCTTAGAGATGATTTGATCTACACATACAGGATCATGAAAAGAATCAGACAGTATTAAGTTGATTCCAGAGTCGAATTTAAGTTGATGAGTTAGCTGATGACATATGGATGGGTTCCATCTAACCGATAGACCCATTCGATCATTTTGTACCAGTTTTAGAGACTGGATTGGAATGAAGTCCCAACCATCTAATTTTAATTTGATAGAGATAGCATTATGGTCACCAAATCCCAAGTTCTTGATGTTAACAAAGTCGGAAAAGAGACAGAGTTGAGGATTTGAAGAAGTGGTCAATGTGTGAATGCAGACCTCCCCTTGACCATGTATGTGAGGCATCCATCTATCCAGTGGGGATTACCTGAATATCCCAGTTGAGGAAGAACTCCACCCATTTTTTCCCATTCTTGACCGAACTGGAAGCTATAGGGGTTTGTTGTCCAGGGCCTTTTTTGTGAGATAGACAAGAGGAGTTAAAATCACCCCCACCACCACTCCAACCTCATCATGTCGTGTGTATACACCTTCTAATATTGAATCCAAAATGTCAGTAATATCGTTAAACATGACTGTAGATCTGTTCCAGTAAATACACATGATTAGGGGTTTATCACATGGTGATACAGGTGTTAATTCTATAGCTATTACGCTTGCATCCTTGTAGACAAGCTTCGTTAAAAATTTACAGGCATTATTTACAAGAATAGCTAGCCCACCCGAGGGTCTACCCTTTACCCCTTTGTTTGCAGGTTGCGAATAACATTCATATCCTTCCACAGACAGAGGGGAAACATGCATGGTTTCTTGGAGTAGAATTATAGCAGGGAATTCACATACATCAATGGATCCCCACCACCTGTTAAAATTTGTGAGCCCACAGCTGTTCCATGACAGACATTCAAATAATTTTTTGTTGTCTAGGGCTAGGGTGGCACAGTCGACGTGGTCACAGGCATTGCTAGTGGTAGGGTATTTAAACCAGATAGAGCGGCAGCCATCGCTATTATCTGCTTGACCAAATCTTCAGTGATTTGTGGTGGCTGTGTGTGCAACCTGTTCTGGTCCACCTTTACTGTAGGAGCAGTAGGCTTGTCAAGAAAGATTCTTGCCTCAGAATCAGAATGGATCAGGAATGGGGTCAATCCAATATACACAAAATTCTTTCTGTTCCCAAACTAGTTTCATAATTAATCTGGAATAGAAGCCACATGTCATCCTATTGTTGTATCTATTGGCTAGTCTTACCCAATCAATGTCATCTGAACCTATTGTTCTTAAACAAGGTATTGTATGGAAAGCTTTTAACAGGGAGGAGCGATTTAAGTTTAGTTTTACATTAGTACTTGGATCACTTTCCCATCCCAGTATATAGGGCTGATCTTGGATAGATTCAAACCCGTTATTGACCATATTCTGGCTGATATTAGAACTACCTTAGGTACCAGTCACAATGGGTGCAGCCATTCCCATAGATGTCATGTTATTATTTCCTTTAGGGATCTCAGCTTTTGGCAACAGTGTCCTAATCCCAGTATCGGCATGTGGGTCCTTCACATATTCCTTAGACCGTAGCGGGTCCCTACCCAAGACTCCCAACATCCATGGCTCATCAGAAGTTATTTTATGTACTCCTTTATCTCCAGGCTCTGAATTAGTAGCCATTAGTTCAGTATCTTTTCTTTTCCCTTTGATCGAAGTAGTTAGTTTGTGACTCATGGGATAGAACTGAGAGAGACACATTTGCATTCCCCCCATCATGATAGCAGGGCGGTCAAGACTTGGTGGCCGATTATTTTGGCAATCATTCTTGCCCCCATTCCTTTTTTCATTGGCATTTACATTCATACTCTTTTTCTCTACGGGTTAAGACCACAATCAAATCCGTCAATTGAGAGGGACTATCCGGACTATGTAATTTATCTGTAGCTTCAACCAAAGTTAGTGGAGAGAATCTCCAAAGTTTGGACCAGCGATATATCTTTTTGCATTTTGTCCAAGTGATGCTCGATTTTTTTGAACAGTGGTCAATACTTTGCACATGACGTCCATCATGACGTCCGTCTGTGTGTGTATCGAATTGTATGTTCTGGGGTTCAATACACCCGCAAAGGAGCGCTTTTTCTGCATAGGTATGTTGAAAATGCCATCAAATTGTATGGCACTAACCACCATATCCTTCCTTTTTAGATTGCCTTTCAGAAAGAGCAGCCACAGCATCACATGTGAACAACAGGCCTTGAATTCTATTAGTTTTGTTTGATAGTTCAGTGATTGCTTCCCTCATGATTCCAATTTCATAATGTGAACGCCCATGGCCCTTATCCAGTAAATTGAGAATTCTCGCAAGAACTGGAAAATCGGGGCTTAGTGATGGTACATCGAGAGAAATGCTCTCAGAGCGTGCTTCGTTATTAGAAGCTTCCTTGTCTTTTTCATTCAAACTAGACTGAAATTCTTGAATGTCCAGATTCATTCTATCATTAAGTGCGGTTTGATCGCTTTTGGTGAACTCACCATGGGTTTACTGAGGGAATCATTAGACTCGAGATCCATTTCCCATGTCAATTTAACCTTTTCTCCAGCATGGGGTCTGGCATGGATTCACATGCTCATGAATATTCCCAGTCGTCAGGCCGGGAATCCTCGGTATAGAAAAAAAGCAGTATCCGTTTCGTTTCTGATCTGTCTTTCTTAGTAGTAACCAATCACTGGTCTCTGGGTCATACTGCCCCCAGCCAATGACTGCCCTCTCCCTAAGCCCCGCCTCCGGCAGCCATCCTCAGATTTTTACTGCACGTTCAAGTGTTGGGAGTCCTCGTGCTGTAGCTCTCGAGCTTTTGCTGCGTTTTCGTGCTTTTTTCAGGAGATTTTTCTCATTTTTCGGTTAAATAGAGCCTCAAGCTCCACCGTTTCTACATCCGATCAACGGGGATCCGTTTCGGAGTTTTCTTGGCCCCTCAAGGGTGAAGATTTCGTCGAGTTACGCTTTTGGAGGATTCCAGAAGTTCCGAGGCCTACCCCTGACATGGCCCAGGAGAAAGGAAGCTCCACGCCCGGGAAGCTGTTCAGGACCCGCCCTGGATGCCGGCTTCAGAATGTTTTCAAGGAGGGCGAGCATTCGTTATGCCTCTACTGTCTCCATGAGGACAAGACGCACAAGGAGAAGGACTGCGCGTTTTGTGGGAACATGTCGGAGCAGACCATGAAGGATCGCCACCTCCGTCTCGCCAACTGGCTGGAAGGGAATAGCCCGTCAGGCAAGAAGAAGAAAAAGAAGTCCGAGCGGTCTTCTAAGTCCTGTGAGGGTGCCCCGGCGGGGGCCCAACAAAAGGCTAAGCACTGCGAGTCCGCGGGCACCGGGAGTGCCGAACGGTCGGGCTCCTTGGCTGCCAGGCAGGGCGCATCCTCCCCGGCGCCATCAACCACGAGCCAACGCTCTGGCTCGGGTAAGAGGAAGTCCGAGAACCCGGCGAAGCTTCTGGAGAGGCCCCGGTCGATCTCGAAGATTCCGGCAGAGGGGGAGCGAGGCTCGGACCCTCCCCCAAGGTGAAGGCCCCAGGCGTCCAGAAGGTGACGATGGCCTTAATTCACCCTGCTAAGACCTCGATTGAGGATGTCGCCGCGGCCCTGGCTCAGCCTGTGGAGGCTACACCAGTGGAGGCGCCATCAGGACCCAGAGTCTCCCAGCCACCGCTGATAGAGTAGTCTTTCAGGCTCATTGAGAAGACCCCCACGAAGTCCTTGTTGGAAAAGGTGGGGGAGGGGCTGGTGGCCATCGTGGATACGGACACGACCTCTAAAGAAGAGCTCATCGAAGTCGTGGAAGAGGCCCAGCCCATCGGGAGGGACCCCGACGAGGGCGACGACGAGAGCGACGGTGTCGCCGACACGGCTCCTCAAGAGCCCTCGCGCCCGTCGTTTCCGGCGCCGCAGGACACCTCGGCGGCCATTTTGTCAGCGATTCAGTCCTTATGCTCGGATAAGGACAAGGTTGCCCCTTCCCCCGACAGAGCTACCTGAGCCAGACCCGACGGGGGGAACCGGAGCCAGGACCTTCGGTGAGTCCACCGCATAAGAGGAGGACGACGCATCCTACGCCACCTCTCGCACCTCTGCGGCCTGCTCTGCCTTCCCCCCGGTGTACTACCCACGGGGATGATACAGGCACGGACACGGCTACGACAGGTACAGATGACGACGGAGGTGACGACGGGTTGTGTCCCCCGTCACCCCCTGCTCGGGCGTCCCCGCCTGACGAGATTGGATCCTTTCATGCCATGATTTCCAGGGCATCGGAGCTTTTCCAACTCTGCCCAGAAGAAAGAAGGGTTCCTATACCAACGGCGCGAGGCTAAAAGGAAGACTGTCCTCGCCGTACCGCTTCTTGATGACATCTGGGATGAGGGGCTCGCCCTCCTCAAGAACCCTGCCACAGCGCCGGCAAAGAGGGACCGGTACGAGAAGACGTACCGGGTCCCCGACGCTGCCCCCTTGTGCCTTCTGGCACAACCTACCCCGGATTCGGTCGTCTCGGCGGTGGCAAAGAAGAAAGCTGGGGATGGCATCGGCCTCGACATCAATTTCCCCGCCAGACGGTGAGGGCAGGAAGTTGGACACGGTGGGACGGATCATCTCATCCGCAGCGACGACTATCAAGGCGGCCAACGCCTTGGCTATCGTAGCCCGCTACGACAGGGAGTTGTGGTTCAAAATCGCCCCTCTGTTAGACTTCCTTCCGGACGCTAAAAGGGCTGAGGCCCTTGAAATCCTACAGGAGGGTGAGATTGCTTCGGACCACGCCATCACGGTGGCAACGGACATCGCCGACACCGGTTTCCGTCAGTTGGGCAACAGCGTTTGCTTGAGACGACGAGGATGGCTCAAGGCCACGGATTTCCACCAGGACGTACAAACCAAGGTTTTGGACATGCCCTTCGACGGGAACAACCTGTTTGGGAAGGCGGTTGATGAGTCCCTTCAGGCCATCAAGACAGACACAGAGACTGCCCGGGCACTGGGAGTGCTCCAACAACGACGGCTGTCCTTTCGGATCTCCGGAGGCAGACAAGGTGCCTCCAAGGGATCCGGCAGTGGCTCCTCCACTTACCGCCAAGCGGCAAGATCTTCGTCCCAGGAAGCCTACAGGGGACGCAGCAAGTCAGGTGGTGCCCGTCGTCGTAGTCGACAAGGTCAAGGAGGCAAGGCGGCCTCCAAACAAGATTGAACCGACCGTGGGGTCGGGCCCCTGCCGAAGCACCCCGGTGGGAGGCCGGCAGGCGAGGTTCGTCAGCGTGTGGGAGTCCATCTCCACCGACCGTTGGGTGCTGGACGCCCTGGCCCAAGGGCACGCCCTCGAGTTTCAGAAGAAGTGCCCTCGCGTTCCACCCGTGGCCAGGAAGGAAAATCACGTCCCTCAACTACTGTTGGAAGTAAGTGCGATGCTCAAGAAGGGTGCCATTGAGCTCGTCCCAAAGAGGCTTCGGGGCTCCGGAGTTTACTCAAGGTACTTCCTCGTAAAAAAGACAGGAGGATGGCGCCGCATCCTGGACCTACGACGACTGAACAAGTACATCAAGGCACAGAAGTTCCGTATGGTCACCCTCCAGCATCTGCTGGGACAGCTGGATAAGGGCGATTTCCTGTCGTCGTCGTACTTGGAGGATGCGTACTTCCACATCCCCATTCTAAAAAGACACAGAAAGTTCCTCAGGTTCGTGGTCCAAGGGCAGCACTACCAGTTCAAGGCCCTCCCGTTGGGATTGAAGTCGGCACCCAGGGTGTTCACCAAGTGCCTCGCACCTGTGGCGGCGCGGCTGCACCTACAGGGGATCCATGTCTACCCCTACCTGGACGACTGGCTCATCCGGGCAAGGACAAGGGAGCTCGCCGTGGAGCACACTGCGAAGACCGTCCAGCTGCTCACAGACCTGGGATTCTCCATCAACTTTCCAAAATCCCACCTGGTTTTGTCGCAAGTCGCCCTGTTTCTGGGAGCCAAGCTCGACACAGTGGCGCGGCTGGCCTCGCCGTCTGAGGAAAGGACCAGGACCATTCTGGGCAAGGTGCAGCGTTGCTGGCCACGGACATGGCCAGGGAAAGATCTATCAAGTCCCTCCTCGGGATGATGTACTCCTGCGTTTAACTGGTGGGCATTTGCAGGCTTCGGATAAGACCCTTACAGGAGTTCCTCGACGCCCGCTGGATCCAGTCGACGGGCAGCTTCGAGGACAGGATCCCTCAATGAGACTTTCCGTCAGGCGATCCGGTGGTGGAGTACCCGCGCCCATCTGTCGGCGGGCACGGACTTTCAGACCACAGCTCACCAGGTGACTGTGACGACGGACGCCTCGCTGGAAGGTTGGGGAGCACACTCCGGAGATCTTCACGCGAGAGGCCTTTGGCTCCCGGAGGAGAAGTCTCTCCACATCAACATCTTGGAGCTCGGCGCGGTGTTCTGGGCCCTCAGGTCCTTTCTTCCGTCCCTCAAGGGCAAGGTGGTGAAGATCTTCACCGTCACCACCACGATGTTCGACATCCGGAAGCAGGGCGGAACCAGGTCCCTGGCCCTATCCAAGGAAGCCCGGGATCTGTGGCATTGGGCCGTCGTCCAAGGGATGTTTCTAGTGCCTCTTCATCTGGCGGGAATAAAAAACACGATCGCCGACTCACTCAGCAGGGAGCTGCGCTCGTGCCACGAGTGGGAACTACGCCAGGATCAAGTGGATCGACTCTTCCGACGATGGGGCGAACCCCAAATCGATCTCTTCGCGACGGCGACGAATTCCAAGTGCCAGAGGTTCGCCAGCAGGTTCCCCCAGCCGAGGAGCATGGGCGATGCTTTCTCGTTCCCCTGGGACGGCCTATTTCTTTATGCGTTCCCTCCACTGCCATTGCTGCTCCGGCTCATCAACCAGCTCAAGAGGTCCCGGTGCAGGAGGATCCTTGTCGCACTGGCGTGGCCGAGGCAGATCTGGTTCCCAGACCTTCTGGACTTGTCAACGTCCCCACCAGTCAAGCTGCCGACGGACGCAGACCTTCTCTCCAGAGAAGGAGGCACCATTCTTCACCACAACCCGGAGTCGCTGAACTTGCAGGCCTGGCTCCTGCAGCACTAGAGTTTGGAGGGTACGACATCCCGGCCGACTGCAGAGAGGTTCTTGCAAAGGCCAGGGTGTCCTCAAGTGCTACGGACATAAATGGAAGAGGTTCTCTGTCTGGTGCCGTGCACAGAAGATTAACCCTCTGTGGATTACGGCCACTCAAGTACTGCCGTACCTACTGTCGCTGGCCAAAGCTGGACTGGCTCACGCCTCCATCAAAATACATCTGGCTGCAATCTCCCGATATACCAGGACGATGGGACGGGCGTCCTTGTGGTCTCATCGCCTGGTGAAAGAATTCATGAAGGGACTATTCCGATCATTCCCGCCGGTGAAGGCTCCTGCCCCGGCGTGGGAGCTTAATGTGGTGCTGACCAAGCTCATGGGGGGGCCCCATTTGAGCCTATGCATTCAGCGCCTTTGAAGTTCCTGTCGTGGAAGACCGCTTTCCTCGTGGCCATCACCTCCGCACGACGAGTGGGAGAGATCCAGGCCCTATCTTGCAAGCCTCCATACTTGACTTTTCATGACACTAGGGTGGTGTGAGGACACACCCATCCTTTATGCCCAGGATGCCGTCGGACTTCCACCTCAACGAGCCCTTGGTGTTGCCAGTTTTCTTCCGGTCGCCTTCGTCGCCGGCTGATAGGACTTTGCACTCGCTGGATGTAGCTAGAGCGCTGAAGTTCTATGTGGACCGCACGAAGAGTTTTCGGAAGACGTCACAACTGTTTGTGAACTTTGGGACTGTGAATCAAGGGAAGGCTCTCTCGAAGACTTCCATTTCCAGATGGCTCTCCGGCTGCATCATGTACTGTCACCGGTTGGCAAACCGACCAGCTGCCCGGCCGTTCGAGAGCCCATTCGACCAGAGCGATCGCTGCTACCACAGCGTTCCTGTCTGGTGTGCCCCTGTGGACATCTGCAGGGCTGCGACGTGGAGGTCGACGCACACCTTCACAAGATTCTACTGCGTCGATCGGGACCCCAGGGAGGAGTCCAGGGTCGGCCAAGCAGTGCTGCGCAACCTGTTCGCCTAAGGTGAGCCTGGTGAGGAGGTAAGAGTTGCTTAATGTTGAGTTGTTGTATTGCTTAATGTTGAGCCTGTTGCCACCTCCCGTGGTTGTGCATGTGTGTACTGCTATGTATTCTCTTATTCATGAGCATGTGAATCCATGCCAGACCCCATGCCGGAGAAGGAACAAGTTACTTACCTGTAACTGTTGTTCTCCAGCATGGGTCTGGCATGGATTCACATGCGAACCCTCCCGCCTACCCCTCTGCGGCTCTTCACTTGGTCATACTGCCACTTTACGTGCTACCAAATCTGAGGATGGCTGCCGGAGGCGGGGCTTAGGGAGAGGGCAGTCATTGGCTTGGGGCAGTATGACCCAGAGACCAGTGATTGGTTACTACTAAGAAAGACAGATCAGAAAAGATACTGATTTTTTTTTTTCTATACCGAGGATTCCCAGCCTGACGACGGGGAATATTCATGAGCATTTGAATCCATGCCAGACCCATGCTGGAGAACAATAGTTACAGGTAAGTAACTTGTTCCTTCACCGTTTGAGGGTCCAAGATTACTTTTAGGAGCATTATTAACCTTTTTTGAAACATGGTTACTCATCATAAAGACATCTTCTCTCCCAACCAATTTCTGATTAACTGGGGTAGATGGTCCTAGGGAGAGACGTGTACGCTTGCTTAACTCGGCTTCAATTGTGGGGCCCATCATTGAGCAGTCAACAGTTTCCTCTTAATGAGAAATATTAGTAGCACTGTACATACCAATATCATTCACCTGAGATGAGTCAGATTTAGGGATATCGATTGGAACACTATTGTTCAAATCCTTTGGCTTATATTTAATGTTCACTGCTGAAATATCAACCTCCTTCTCAGCACAGTGAATCATGGCAGTAACATATTTGGGAACGATACCCATTTCCTTTTAATACCATTATTTTCTGATCCGTGGGAGTACTACCTCTTACCCCCTCTTCATCAGTTAGCATGGTTACAGATGGAGCCGGTAAATCCTCAATGTATACTGAAGTATCCTGACTAGCAGGGTAGGGAGGTATTTTGGTTTGCGGCTCTATTAGTTTCCGTCCGCTACGCAATCCATTTAGCATACTGAAACTGGCGTTGAAGGAGAGGTTACTAAAGGGTTACGAAAGTGAGCGGAAACTACTACTTATGACTGAAAAAACACCTTGACCATTACATGTGGTACAATCAACTCACTTACACAACTCGGTGTTCAGATATTTCATCAGTTAATGTGCGCATTAAATTGACAAAAGACACAGCATCAATCACAAAAGATCTCGAAATTGTCACCCCCTGCCCTCGCCGCGCAGCCTAACAGCCAAACAGCACTTGCAGTGCACTTCCGGGGGGTGTTGTATGCAATGCTGAGAAGACGGCGAGTACGGCGACGGGAGGCAGGGGGCGTGCCACGCACGCGGTGGTTCTGCGTGAGGGAAGGAGAAGACAAACGTAAGTAAACCCACAAGTAATCACTTACGTATTCCTGATGCTTTTAGTTTGGGATACAAACAACAGTATGTATTGTCCTTAAGTCATAGAGAAGAATCCATAGAAATGAGTCCACAAAGTTAAATGAGTCGTAACAAAAAGACGTAAATATTTACTCTCGTAGAAGCAGTCCGTTTCACCGCTACAAAGTATGTGCTGCTTCCTCTTGAGCATAGGCTCCTTCACAGGTCCAAGATTCAAAACGGCGCAGGTAGCAGCAGCAAGTAGCTCGCCAGCACGACTTCCAGACAAACAGCACTTGCAGTGCACTTCCGGGGTTCCACCTCACTTTTATGATTGGGATCACTGCTGCATGGGTATTAAGCGCGTTATAAATAACCTATCATATCAGATCATATCATAGATCACAGATCAAGATCATAAGCAACTTCCAGAAATCTTGGCAGGTGGTCCACTGAGGTCCATTTGCAGGTTGCAGTGTGATATTGGGGCACTACTAGGGTAACATATTGTGCTGTACATGTGGTATTCGCCATGCTTTGATACCCCACTGGCCACATCTATAATGTCCAATGTACTTGGTATAATGCTTAGACATTTTCATCAATCCGCACTGTGCTTAGAGGTAACCGTAACTGATCTCCCGCTGTTCTTCTTTGTCTCGAGACGAGGAAAAAAAAGCACTGCAAATGTTAAGTTTCTCAGCTGATAAAGGTTCATCTTTGGTGACATTCGCAATTCAAAAGAATGATTTTTGGGGCGGACAGGCTGTGTCGCCGCAACCCCTGCTAAACATATGTCCAAAGATGACAAACCTTGAAAGTAACTCTGCCCAATGGCCCTCTGAGCAGCGGCCCACGGCTAATCAGGGGTTCAGGAATCCAATGTGCTGCCCATGCCGAGAGGAACTCCTGCACAGCACCTGTCCGCATAATCCTTCTCTCGGGCCAGCACTCTCTTCTCCTCACCTCACCACCTCCTCCCTTCATCTTGGCTCGCCTTTTGCCCCTCGGACCCACCATGCAAGAGAGGAACGGGCATGTCTGGGCTGGAGCCCGTTCCTCTCTTGCATGGTGGGTCCGACTTGCCTGAAATGGAATATTTAAATGCAAAGTAATTGCTACTATATTAATCCCATTGTTCATAGTTTGTGGGAGTACTGGGCAATTGTATGGACCCGCGCTCACTGAAAATGAATGGTATTCCGAAGGTAAGCCTCACTATGCCGTGATACAAATTAGTCTCCTTCCTCCAGCAAGTCCTAAGATGTTCTTGACAAATGTATTTATTTATGCAATGTTTGTCTGATATCCGACAAACATTGCATAAATAAACACTTCATGGCTGACTGTAACTACCTCTGTTGACCCCATGGGGTCACCAGAGGAAGTTAGTTTTGCGCACAGGCACATTTAAAAAAAAAAAATGTTTAATTTTTTTTTTTACTCAAGAGTTGTCCAACATACAGCCTCGCGGGCCACATAAAATGGCTTGGCGGGGCGCATGTTCGACAACCTTGGCCTAGCCTCTCACACAATGACCTAAAAAAAACAGTGGCATCATGATTGGGCACGTAAGTGTTTAATATGCATTATTCCCGGTTCTCTAACATGCCATGCAGTATAGCCATCCTACCTTAATCGGGGATTTTAGGGTTTAGTACTTTAAATGGGATAGCAGGGTTTACCCATATTAGGACTATGTGTAACCCCCACCTTATGCACCAGCAAGTTTTTTATGTTTATGTGCATTCAAGTGCGTTTTCTGTAGTAGCTCAATCCCAACTCAATGCCTTCTTAAATACGTAAACATCCTATGACGTTTGACATAGTTATTGAGACCCCGGACATTCCAGGTCATAATTCTCACCCCTTCAGCCATTGTGCGCCAATTCCCAGAGTTCTGTTGGGACCTTTGGACTGCCCTCATATCCAACCGGGATTGTGTGTAGATTGTTACCTATTTTGACAGGCTTCCCCTTTCTTCCAACCCCCCGTACCCCAACAACCCCCCACCACCAACAAATACCAAAACTTTACCAAACTGGAACTGTCAAGCAATGCCGTGCATGCTTAGATTTATCCCGCTTCAGCTCCTCGAACTCCGTCGAAATTCGGGGCTCCTGGTGTCCAACGTGAGGGTACAATAGCATACCCTGTAAAACAGTTTGTGAGGTAGTAGGCAGGCTCCTTTCTTGTGTCTGGTTCATGTTGCTCCCGCAATAAGCCACACCTTCTGGCTACAGAATTATCGCTTTTATGAGTTTTATTCCACATCGGTCCGCCTTGGCAAATCCTCTAGCGTTTAAGTGTTCGTCGTTCAAGACTTCCCGTAGCAGCAGCCGGGCTTTCTGGTCATCGCTCCCTCCTGTGATCACTCAGCGAGTGGCGAGATCTTTGCATTATCCATCCAGTCTTGTGCTTCAGATGGCGTCTCAAAGAACAAAACCTTTGCATTATGGAGGATCTTTAACTTGGCAGGGTAAATTCACATATATTGAAGACCAGCTTTTTTCAGTCTCACTTTCGTAGCAATAAATTGTGCACAGCTTTTTTTTGTACCTGAAAGGTGTAGTCCAGGTATATAGCCAGCTTTGCAGAGGCCCTCTGTATGTCGCCCCCATTCCTGGAGAATGCTAGGATCTTCTGTCTATCCTTATAATTGAGGGCCTTCGCTATTATAGGCCTTGGTGGAGCTCCAGGTGGCGGCTTCCTTTCCAGGGAGCGGTGTGCGTGCTCTATAGTGAACCCCTGAGTCGGGTTTCCAGCACCCAGATCTTGCAGCAGTAGGTTCTCTATGTAATTGGTGGGGTCGGACCCATCCATTCGCTCCGGTAGGCCCACAATCCTAATGTTACGCCGCGCCCATCACTCGGCATCTTCCGCTCTCTCCTCCAGTAGCCTCATCTTTTGCCGTAGAATGTCGACCTCTTTGGACATTTGCTTACTCTCCGTAGTATTCTCTTACACCCGTTTCCCGCTTGCCTGTGTATTCCGCCAGCCCACAGACATCTTGCCGTAATAGGCCTACATCTATCCTGACTTCATCAATCTTGGATTGTATGGTGGCCTGTGATGCAGCAATGACGTTTAGGATCTGCTGGTTACTATGATCTGCAGCTTCGTTCTGGACCTTAGTCTGTCCCTTTTCGTTATTTTTGTTTGTATCAATCGCAGGGCTCTCTGGGCCCTTTGCGAAGGCTTCCATAATAGTCTGTTTGCCTTTCGCCTTGTTGCTTTTTCCTGCCATCAGTTCTGACCCCCACCCACCCTTATGTGGCGCCTTTATCTTAAGATTATGGCCCTACGGTACCAGCACTTCTGGTTTCCGTTCTAGAGACTTTGACGGCTTAACTTGTTATCGGTTTCCCCCTTAGCCAGCTGTATCACTGCAGGCCAATAATAGTGTTATTGTTCTTGGGGCTTCAGGCAACGGATATTGCTACGGGTGGACATTTTATGGTCATTTAACTGCTAGACTCCTGCTAGCCACCATGTCCCAGACCGCAGGCTGCTAAGTTCATTGTCGTTGCACCTCGCCTGTGTCCACAAATCCCACTTTGCTGGCCCAGACACGCAGCCGTACTGACACACTGCAGTATCCACTGTATTGCCCAAGCATGTGCACTTAAGTACTTGTCTTCTCTGATCAGTGCTACCTATGCCCGCAAGCTTTAAAGAGGGCATCTTTCAGCCACTGAAATGCTTTTTCACAGGCCACATTCCACTTTGCTTTCTTAGGGTACTTGGGAGAGGATGCAGTATTCAGAGGAGATGCTATGATCCCATAGTTCTAGGATATTACAGGAAATTCACTGAGGTCCTAAAAATGCTCTTACTTGAATTTGAGTAGGGGTTGTCCAATTCCGTACTGCTTTTACCTTGTTGGGGAAGGGCTTGATTTCACCTCCTCCTACCTCATGTCCAAGGTAGACTACTTTAGTCTGACCAACTTGGTATTTGCTTGCCTTGATAGTCAGATTGCCATATTGAAGGGCCTGTAACACTTGTTCCAGGTGGATAATATGCTCATCCCAGATTCGGGCTGAACACTGCAAATGGCATCCAAGTATGCCATGCAGAAGTTCTCTATCCCATTCAGTCCATGATTTACCATTCTCTTAAAAGCAGCAGTTGAATTTTTCAATCCAAAGGGCATGACCTTAAACTGATACAGGCCTTCTGGGGTAGAACATGCTGTTTTCTCCTTGCCATGGTCAGTCATGGCAATTTGCCAATAATCACTCGTCAGGTCAAAGGTACTGAGGAATTCTGCTGGGCCCAGCTTATCCACCAGTTAATCTGTCCTTGGCAAAGGATGGGCATCGATTTTGGTAACTGAATTCAAGGCCCTATAGTCAACCCTGAACAGAAGTTCTTTGGTAGCTGTTTTTGGCACTAAAGCAACTGGGCTAGCTCATGGACTTGTGGAATTTTCAATCACTCCAAGGTCAAGCATCTTGTTGACCTCCTCTTTAATGTGGTTCATCGCATTATCTGACATCCTGTAGCCCCTCCTTTTCACAGTTACACCATCACCACAGTCAATGTCATGCTGGCCCCAAGCCTGGTGTAAGTGAGAACAGAGGGGCAAACTGAGTTAACAAGGATGTGCACTCCTCCTGTTGCTGCAGTGTCAAATTAGAAGAGAGTTTAACTCTTTCTATAGACCCATCTGAAGGGTGTCCGTTTAGAAGATCTGGGAGAGGCTCACTCTCCTCTGACTCTCCTTTCTCTTGATCATAAGCTAAGAGCAAAGCTCCTATTTCTTGTCTAGAGACCGAAGCCTTCAGCCGGTTGGCATGAAGGACCGTAGGGGGCTGCTTGGCGTTTCCCAAGTCTACCAAATAATTGACCTCTCCAAGCTTGCCTACAACCTTGAAGGGCCCTGTCCATTTGTCCTGTAAGACCCTCTGTCTTACCGGAACCATTATAAGAATTTGTTGGTCTGGAGTAAACTCCACCATGTTAGCTTTCTGGCCATGCCATTGTTTGACCAGAGCTTGACCAGCTTTCAAGTTCTCAGAAGCTTCTGTCCTCATTTGTGCCATCCTCTGTCTGCGGCCTAGCACAAAGTCCGTAATTCATACTGGCTTAAGGGTTGGAGCACTCTCCAGACCCTCCTTAATCGGGGGCCAATGGGCCTCTGACTGCATGACCGTGAAGGAGCTGAAGGGGGCTAAAGCCCACTCCAGCTTGAGGCACCTCTCTATAGTCAAAAAGGCACTGCAGTAGAAGGTCCCACTTTCTTCTAAGGGGTTCCTCTAAAGGACCAATTATGCTCTTCATAGTCCTGTTAAACCTCTCTACCAATCCATTTGTTTGAGGATGATAGAATGTGGAGAACGTGTAGGCGAACCCACATGTTTTCCACATGGTCTTCATGTAGTGGATCATAAAACATGATCCCCTGTCGGATGCCAACCTCCTTAGGAAATCCTACTCTGGTAAAAAATACCAAGTAGGGCCTTAGCCACTGCCTGAGCAGTAACAGTTCTCATTGGTATAGCTTAAGAGTATCGAGTGGCATGGTCCACTACAACCAATATAGATTTGTTGCGTGAAGAAGAGGGTCTATGGGACCGAATAGGTCAGTCCCCACCCTCTCAAAAGGAACTCCCACCACTGGGAGAAGCACTAAAGGTTGCCACGTTCTGGGAACCACGTTTGCCAGACAATTGGCAAGTGTGGCAGTTGGCGCAATGTTTCTCTACCCCTGGGCCCCTCTTGGGCTAGTAGATGTACAATGAGATCATCTCCTTGGTCCTTTTTGAATTGAAATGACCGGCCAGTTACCTCATGGGCTAATTGCAGACATTTGGATCTTAATTCTTGGGGTACCACCAGTCTTCTGAAGTCCATAGGTTCACTTTAGAAGAAGGGTCTGGAGAGTTCTGTCCTGTCCCGGGGCAGAAGGGCAGAAGTCTTACCTGTGTATGTTTGGTTCTTTTTATTATTATTTATCCTGACCTTGGTTTAGGCATTGACTCTTGTGCTCGGAGTAGGGAAGCTTCCCCAATCCAAGATGGAGGAAGATAATCAACATGCTGATTGGCTACTCTGATAGCACAGACCCTTTGACCAACATTCTAAACTGCCTTTCATTAGCTTTAGCCAAGTGGCAGTTCATGTTTTCTGAGCTCCCTTTAATTTAGGCCGTAGAAACCCCAGCAGAAGGTTTTGGCTGTTTGTAATGGTAGGAGTGAATCAGTAGTCAGGAAAGCAGCTTCAGCAACAGAAGGCAGCAGCTAAATTCTTATTTGATCTTGCTATCTTATTTGAGACATTTACATGATTGAAATCAGCAGGAGTTAAATTTTACCACTGCTGTGTACCCTTCTGTCTAAGAGAAGTCGATATTTAAAATATAACTGTTTCCAGGCAGCGTGAGAGCAAATGTTGTGACATTGATTAGTGCGACGACAGTGCCATCTAGGGGGCGTCCTTGGTTACTGCAAGTTAGCAGTAAAAAAAAGTAACTTTGTTTTCTAACTTTTGACAACATTTTTCTGTATGCGAGGTTAGCGCGGTTTTAGGAATGCAACCAGAACATATTTGTAAATAGTTACTCTTATTAATTCTTGAAAACAAAAGCAGAGATTCAGGAATTGAAGAAGCAAAGTTATGCAGAAGCATATGTGAGCACAAAGACCTAAACTACTCTTGAAGGCTGATGGAAGCAAAGCAACCACTTTGGAAAGCTTAACTTTTAGGAGTGCTTTAGACAACTGTTAAACATTTTTAACAAGAAGTTATGACTGCAAAATTCCTCTGGATATAGTATAGGGAAATTCAGGGAAAGTTAGTAAGCCACCAGGGAATGAAGTAAGGGGGAAAAGGTATTTAGGATGTATAAGCTAACCAGTAATTCTTTCTCGTCCCATGCAGGATATCCTCCTGAGTCAAGGTCTGGAATCGGAACTGTTTATTTTATCCACTCCCCCTTTCCCTTGGGGGTGTTCCGGGCTCAGCTGTTTATAACGGAGTTGAGAGTGTAACATCTTGGATAGACTGTGGGATTCAGCAGCTCCAGAGGACATTTTGTGAAAACAGACCTGACAAATTGCCCAGAGCAATGCCAGAGGTTTTATTTTATTCTAAACCTTCCAGCCATCACATCTTTTGTTTTGCATAGTCACTCTGGGTGGGACGCTTATGCCCAGACGTGGGTACCGTGCCTGATGAGGTCCAACAAGGCCAAAACATGTTTGGGGATGTGTGTGGTCTCATGCAGAAGGGAATTGACCAAGCAGTTCGGGCTGGACTGCCCATTTTGGGGTGGGACCAATCCTGATTTGCATATGGTCTTTCCCCTTTTGTAATGGCTTGGCAGGTGAAAAACGATTGTCGGGAGGGTTGCCCAGAGCAATGCCAGAGGTTAAAATTTGTTTTAAACCTCCCACCTATCGCCTCTTGTTTTGCTTAGACTGTAGAAGAGGCCGTCCTCCCAGTAGAGCCTATGCGTCCCTTGTTGGTGCCCTTCACTCTGGCATGCTGCCTGCAGATGCTGACCTTCTATAGAGGGATCCTCTGTTACCTACTAAAGTCTGTCCTAGAGGGTCCACCTTCTGCAAGCAAAATCTGCAGCTCAGGATGGTCTCTAGGATCTAGATCATCTAGACAAGGCTGAATCTCCTCCACCTCTGATTCAGAAGATGTTTTTTAGGGGATTGCAGCCTCAGCTGATGGTGGGATCACAGATGTGACCTGGAGTTTCTCTTTTACATGAACTCTTATTTGAGGAAGGTTTGGGTTTGAGGCCAGTCTTTCCTTTGGAGACTCTTGATTTCTCCTTGGTCTCAGTGGGAAAGTCCTTCAATGTTGCCTCCCTTGCTTTTCTTGTCAGCCCCCTTCTCTTCTTAGAAGAATGCTTTAGTGTGCTGGAAACTGCACCCAGAGCCTTCAAGTCATTGCCTAACCGTACCCTACCAGACACTTCAGACTGATCACTCAGTGATATTTATAGTCCTGTCATTACATTTAATGATAGCTGGCAGTTTGGGACACATTTGGACTGGACCTCCTTACTTGGTAAGCCTTTAGGGAGCCTTAGCAACGTCCTTGGGCTGAACTTTCATCTACCACAGTAATGCTGGCCCCAGTGTCTTTAATGGCAGGGGTGTCGTTACCATTTACAAGCACACTGGGCCTCATTACGAGGTTGGAGGTAGCCTTGCCGGTTTTACCGGCAAGTCTACCTCCATACCAGCAAGAAAATCCGGCACCCACGAATGGGCACGTGCCGGACCAAGAAATTGCCCTTTCGCGGGTGCCGGTATATCCCCATTTCCATTGAGCCCGATAGGGAATGGGGATGCCTTTAGCACGGGCACCATTCATAATGGTACCGGTGCTACAGGCTTGCTGTGTTCGCGGGTGCCTTTCATTCCGCCAGGGCACTTTGCTGGTGCGGATACAACGGTACCGGTAAGCTTACCAGTACTGTTGTATCCGGACCAGCACACTGTCTTTATAATACTCTTTTTAGTATAATCTGGAATGGAATTATAGACCTCTGTTCTTTCTCACACAGTTCCAGAGACACTAAACTCTAGCTTGAACACCAAGGGGTTCTTCAGCTGGAGTGTGAAAGCTAGCACCTGTCATTGGTACATCCACATCATGTGTGAAGGCTAAGGAGACGGATGGGATCTCTACAAGTGTACCCTTACATCTGGGAATCTCATTTCACATGGTAACCAGACCGACAAACCACACATTTCCCAAAAGTCTTTTGGAATGGAGGGGTGGGGGGTTCTGGTAACCACCCTCTGGTTTGGGTCCAGAGGTTTCACTAGCCCTTTAAAGTTTTTTGGGGGGGTAATTTACCCTTGTTATGCTTGGGGGCCCTCTTTTGGTGGGGGATTTTTAGAATGATCCTTAGCTTCCTTATGCTTCTTCCCCTCTTCTTTATTATGATGCTCCCCAGAATCATTGTGAGTAGCCCTGTTGGCCACCCACAAGTCAGCAGCTAATGCTAACATCTTGGGGTCCAGTTCCAAGTCAGCCAGGTGCTGCCTCTGCTCTGGGGAACATGCATCAAAAATGCTTTCTAGCATGACGAGATATCTCATACCATCAGAAGTTCTCACCTTGTTGCCCTTAAACCACCCATTTAAGTTTTCCAGGATTTCACACACCCAAGTGGCCCACAAGCTTTCATCTTTCTTCTTGTGGTCCCTAAACCTTTTCAGGTATTGGAAAGCAGACTTCCCAAACCTAGCTATGAGAGCAGTCTTTACCATCTGGTAATTCTCTCTATCCGCACCATTCAACTCCAACACAGCCTCCCTGGTGGAGCCTAGAGATAACCCATGGAACAAGCTCACTCACATTTTCCTTGCACTTTACAAGTAAACTCAAATGTACCCAGCCAATCCAGAATATCACTTTTAACTTCAGAAACCCAAGCCAAATCTTTTGGGAGACAAGGCTTCCTGAACCTGGAGGTGTCTGGCAATGAATTATCTGAATCCGAAGGGGAGTAGTGACCACTTTTTCATATCCTATACGAGGGTAAAGAGTGGGCTCTAGAACTGAACACTCCTGTGCTGAGCTCTCTGTATTTCTTGGGTATTTTCAAATGTTTTGCAAGGTCACAGGGTGGAAGAAACAAACCCAATGCTTCTTATAGAAAATTTAGCAGAAAGTTCCTGGTTACCTTGCAGTTAGAAAAAGTATTTGACTCTTGTAGGTAAAAATGATCTCACGCAGATTGCTGTGTTTCATTGTGTGGTTTTATTATCCATGTTATAGACACATGGTCTAGAGAGGATGGTCAGCCGACACGTGCTTCAACACCGAAGGGACTTTATCAAGGCAGGTAGGTTTGATCTATGGGAGGATTCCCAAGTGGTTCAAGAGTGCTGCGTCGTAATTTCTAAGCTCCTTGGTGGAGGTCGTAGGGCTGTTGTCTGTTCTGTGGGTTCGCTGTATATGAGCCAAGTGTATAACATGGATAATAAAACCACACAATGAAACACCGCAATCTGCGTGAAATCCTTTTTATCTACAAGGGTCAAATACTTTTTCTAACTGCAAGGTAACCGGGACCTTTCTGCTAAAATTTCATATCATATACTCATGCTGCATCTCTTTCTCTCAGAGTTGCAGTTCCTTCCTTAGTTCCTTTTCTTGCATTTCAAATTGTATCTCGAGTTTTCTGAACTTGATCTGCATTTTCATTTTCTCTATTTCTAGAACCGTTTCTGCTGACTTGTTAGTGATAGGTCGTTTTGAGACAAGGTGATTTGGAGGTGGATCAACAATCCTATTGGCACCCGCATCTTCCTCTACCTCACTTCTTGGAAGATGAGGACTAAGAGTTAAACTTTTCCTTTGATCATCTTCATGCATATCAATTCTGGGAGTAGGGTTTACAGGCCTACTCAGTAACTTGGTGATCCAACACATTTTTGATCAGTTCACTTTTCTTTCCTTTTGCACCGAGGCATCTTTCTTTACACATCTTTTAGTTTATCTACTGTCAGATTGACTGTTCACTGAACCCAGTAAGTACAATCGCCCAAAGAAACTCGTACACAGTAAATGTTATATTAAAAATATTCCTTTATCCTTATTTACACAAGGAAGGTATATAAATACTTATTTCACTAACCAACACACATAGAAATCCCCCCCTGGTAGAAGAAAGGTTAACAAAAGACAACCACACGGGAAATGACGAAAAAAGAAAGGAGACATCATGTTAGAGAATAAGTGACCCCATTCTGCACAACTGAGACTGTGAATACAGTCTGTGCTAATGAATAGCACAATACTTGGTAGAACACGCGCACTGGCACAAGACATAACTGTAGGGTTGTCACTGTGACTAAAGTCACAGGAACAGAGGGAAGGGCGATACTAGGGCTCCCCTTAGCATTCCACATAAGATGGTCTGTGCTAATCTCTCATCGTATAACGTTTTAGGAAGCATACAAAGTATCCCTCTATCCTTAAGAACAGTAGATAAGGATGAGGAAAGAATCTCAAAGCAAAACGCAAGGGGTCCCCAGCAACACTGCACATAGGGTGCTGTGTGCTGCAAAGGTTACACAGATGCCTTTAAATAGATATGGAGGAAGGCAGATTCAATAGTTAAGGTAAAACACAGAGAACAGAGTTCCAAATGTCAGAGCAAATAAGAATGAATGAGGGGAAAAGGCTCCCCTCATTCTGGATAGAAAGAAAAAGGTTCAGAAGTCCAGCAAACTGTGGTGGGGGTCTCGCTAGGAGAGGGGATGAAGCATGAAAATGATAAATCTCACTAACACCAACCAAGGGTAGACGCTTACCCATAGAGCTCTTCGACTCCTGGCTAAATTACTTGCTCAGTCCCCTAACACCTTCCAAGTCCGCTGCCTCCCACAAAGGAGATGCCCCCAAGTGGTTCACCCCCATCCTAAAGACTCAAAAAACCATAGATTCTCGCTTGAGGGCAAATGGCTAGCCTCCACAGCCCTGCAAAGCAAATCAGTATTCGCTCACCAACACCGAAATTACAAATCTGAGCTCCAAATGGCCAAAAAAGCCTATTATAACAAAAGGATCCGTAACGGCCATAGCGGCGGCAAAGAGCTCCTCAGGGTCATCTCAGCATTCCTGAACCTGTCCTGCACTGCAGCCCCGACTGACTCCTCACAAACGCTCTGCAACTCCCTCTTTGAACATTTCCACAAACAGCCCTAGACAGGACGGCCACCCTCACCGCTAAACTCTCCAACCTGCCCGCCCGCCCAACATCCGCTCTACAACAATCAACCCCCACCCCCAGGAGCCCTTAATTCTGCTCATTCAACCATTAGGCTGATTCAGGGAATTTTTGCGGCGAAAAACGGGGATTTGTGTGCCATTCTGGCCGCAAATACCCATTTGTTAAACAAGAATTTGCAGGCAGAATGGCACACACATCTCAGTTTTTCGGCGCAAATAATTCCATCAATCAGCCCACATATCTTGAGTGAGGAGTTTGTTATACTAATATCAGTCAGCCAACCATCCAGCTGCCCCCTCGGCCCTTGTCCCGCCTCTTGTGCAGAAGAACTGGCGAGGTCCATTCTTAATAACTGCTTCACCGCCGCAACTTCCACAAACCCTTCAATACCGCACATGTAAAATCTCTTCTCAAAAAAGTATCCCTCGATCCTCCTACCAATAATCTACAGGCCCATTTCCAACACCCGATTCTTGGCGAAGCACAATGACCGCACTGCGTACTCCAAACTCTATGGTTTTGTGGAATCAAACGTTCTCCTAGACCCCACGCAATCAGGTTTCTGTCTGCGCCACAGAACAGAAACTACACTGATCTCGATCTAGGATGACCTCAATCACAGCAGACTCCGAAGGATGCGCAGCACTTGTTCTTCTTGACCTCAGCAGCGTTTGTCAAGGAGGGATCATGAGGTTAATCATGTCGGACTACTCTCTCTAGGAATGAGATTCAGCGCTTACCTGGATCGGCTCATTCCTCACTAACGGACAGCAAAACACTCTTCTCCCTCCTTTCCATTCCACTGCAAGCCCAGTGAACATTTAAGTAAACTAAGATGCCTGCCTCTCACCCCTTCTCTTCAACCTTTACATGATCCCTCTGCCCAGGATCAACTGCTCACACAACCTCACATGCTATAACTATGCGGATGATGCACATAAATCGACCTCTGACCCGCTCCCTGACCTAGCAGCATGTCTCACTGACATTGACTGCTGATGACGTCTAACCATCTCCTTCTAAACCCAGGGATAACTGAGATGGTCTGCAGCCAAACTGCTCTATTCCCCCAACTGACTCCCTGGCCGCCCTCACTCGGTCTCCTACCCCCTGTCCCTCATCCCCTCTCGAACACCACCACTGTCAGAAACCTCAGCTGCCCAATGGACTCGGACCCAACTCTGTCTCACCACATCAAAAATGTGTCCATATCCTGTCATTTCCACCTTAGGCTTCTGAAACGCATCTTCCCTTACCTCACCTACCCAAATAGGCTAGCTGCAATTATGTCCAATGTCATGTCCACTAAATTCTACAATGGGAGATCCCAGTGTTATTTTTGATATAGCAGCAAGAAGGTTATCCCTGGCAATCCAAGCTTCTGTCAACACAAAACAAACCTGAACTGCTAGCATAGGTATAGTTAAACCCTCCTATTCTTTTCAGAGTTTCATTTCTTTTGAAACTCCTAGTATATCCCTTATGTATCTGCCTTGTGCAACCTACTGCACATTTTTGCTGTACTTCCTTTGTATATTTTATGACGCCCTTCTGTAACTATCTCATTGTGTAACCTAAGCTTTAAGTATTCTTGTTTTCTCTGCGTCCATTTACCTACGGGGACGGTGTGCCCGACAAATCAATAAACAAACAAAACTTTAATTTGAAAATGTAATAATCAAATAAAACTGTTCTCACCCCTCAGTTCATTATTGTGCCACATTGCAGGACTTACTATAAAAGCCTTTTCAGTCAAGCCACTAACGAGATTATGCTGATTATCTATTAAATAATGGAAAGCGATATTTTTCCCCCCATTGTGTATAGGAAAGAGTCTACCCACACCCTGGAAACTCCCCTCGAGGCCCTGCCCTCCGATGCCTCGCCTAAGTCACTTTTTCCGCAAGGACCGTGTCGGACCTGGCAGCTGGGCGCAGAGATTTTCTGTAATTTTCTGCTTGCTCCCTGTTCTTGTCTTTTGAATCTTCTTCACCTCCCTTCGGTGCCTCGCCTTCCCCAGCACATGTCCGCTGCAGACGCCTTCTTGAGATGCACATCCTGCAATCAATCGCTCTTTCCTGGCTGCGGAACGCCATGCGCTCGGTCTTTAGTAACTCAGGCCCGAGCACCGCTGGGAAACTTGCGTGGCCTGCAGCGTGCTCGGTCACAAGGCATTGAAAAATCGTCTTTCATGCTGGAGGGAGATCTTCCACGCTTCTCCCTCGGTTCATCTTAAAATGTTCTTCTCCAGGACCCTACTTCAAGACAAAGTGGGCCTTTTGTTTAGTACGGCTCCTCAGCGCAGAGATTTCTTCCCGGCGGTTTGCCTCGGAAAGTGTATGTTTGTTACTCACCGACCAGTGAGTGTTGGATCCCTGGGCATTCCGATTTGATTGAAGAGCCTGGGTTTTTCCTTAACCCAAGCCTTCTCATTTGAGGGGAACTCTTTTCCATGATACACCCCTCTGATGTGAAAACAGAACAGCCAGAGGAGCAGATCAAACAAAAGAGCGAGCGGGTAGAAAACACCGCCACGAGACCAGGCTGAAAGGGCAAAAACACAGTGGTCAATGGCGTATAAAAACGAGAACTCCTGACTGTTCTGTGTTATTATTAATCACATGTTGCCGTTCTGTAAGGCGCTGCGAACCAGGCCGGAAAGTGATGTCAGAATCTGGTGCCTGGAGATATTTAAGGTATGTATCACCTAATTCTATGGTTTCAATACAGTGATTTGTAGAAGAATTAACCATTGGCATCTGTGAAGGCCTTTCATGATTTCCTTCAGGGCCTTGCAGAGTTCTTGGGAGAAGGGGCTCCCTCAGCCTGAAGAAGCCCCCCAGGAGGTGGGAGTGCTTTCAAACATTTTGACCAGGCGCACCACAAGCCACTCTCATTCTGCTGCAGAAGTATGTCCTACAGGTGGCGAGAAAGGTCTCGGGGAAGCCATGGGCCAAGGCCAGATGAACACGCAATCTGATGGCTGGTTCGGACTCCTGGATCTGGAGCCAGTTCTCCTGGCCCCACACCCACGCTAATCGGTGGTGGCAGCAGCCTCTTTGTATTCTAAACCATAGTCTGTCTCCCTCTGCAGGAGCCATGTCCAGTTGTCTGTCCAAAGAGGACAAATCCCTTGAGTCTTTCGGTAAACACCGCTTGTCATCATTTACAGCCGGCTAATACCGATACCCTCCTAGCTGTGGCGAAAGCTTTGGCAGTTCCTGCCGGATCTCCCTCTGGAGAGGCCGGCCTCCCTTAAGGATAGCCTGGCAGACGCCCGGGCTGTTGCTCAGGACCTCCATGGAGTCTTCAGTCTCCCACATCGACACAGCCAGCAGAGGGCTGTGCCTGGAGGTTGAGATGAGACAGACTGTGTGGATGCATGCCACTAATTCTCATCTGATGTGCAAAAGAGAATACTGGACATTTCTCTTGAGGGCCCCAAACTTTTTCATTCATCCACCGATATTATGTTAACTGAATTAATTGAAGCGCACATACGCCCTGGAGGCATCATGGCGCTGGAGGCATGAGGAAAAGGTTTGATAGAACTGTTTCTAGAATAGCATAGTTTTCAGCTGCCGACGAAAGGCGAAGTGGTCAGCGGTTCCCTGCAGAGCAAGAGGAAGGTAATTCCCGGCTTTGGCGGCTGCCACCGAAAAAGCTTCCCCTCCCCCTTTTTCGAGATAACCTGAACCGGAGAACTGCTACCCGAAGAGCCACCTGGGATCGGAGAGAACAGGTAGGCATGTAGTGGACGAATTTGGCTTGCAAATATTCAGTTCCCATGCCGTAGAAAGCCCTATGTACCATGCACATGGACTTAAACCTGATCCGGTCGACAACAGGGAGCCAGTGCAATTGCCTCAGCAGAGGAGTCCTATGGACTCCGAAAGGGAGGCGCAGAATAGATCTGGCCGCAGCATTCTGGATTAACTAACTGCCTGATCAAATAGCCAGGCTGCGCCAGATAAATTATAAGTTACTCACCGTAGTGACTAACATACTCTTAGTCCATAGTCCCCTTTCCTCCATACTGTATGGGCGTCCCTTCCAAGGACGGGAGACAGAACCCTTTTCACCAGAAAAAAAATTCTTCCCCTTTAAATTTAGAAGTTCGCGGGGGCGAGGCCCAGGGAGCATGCGCTGCCCTGACTCCGCCCTGCGGCGCCACACCTCAGTCCCCATTGACACGTCGACAATAGATTTAGCATAGCCTAATGACACCAGTATTAGGGGGGAGGTTGGTGGGACGTATGGAGGAAAGGGGACTAAGGACTAAGTTAGTCACTACGGTAGTAACTTATAATTACTCATACGTCCCATCCCCTTTCCTCCATACTGTATGGGCGATTACAACTGATTGTAGCCCCAGGTTGGAGAGGAGACCCTAATTAAGCAAATAGGTTCCTGAGAACCGCCTGTCCGAAAGCTGCATCAGATCTAGACCCGGCGTCTAAACAGTAATGCTTGCGGAAAGCCGAGGGACAGACCCAAGTGGCCGCCTTGCTAATGACTTGCCAAGGGACATGGCGATGGAATGCGATGGCTGTTGCCTTGTCCCCGACTGCGTGGGCATTGATGTTGGCCGGAAGTGGCTTGTGCTAGTTCTCATACGCTTCTTTGATGGCAGAGACCATCCAGCGGGATATGGAGGCCTTAGAGCCTGGTCTGGAGGCTCCAAAAGTGACAGAGCGTCCGACTTGCAGAAGCCTTTGGTCATGTCCAATTTCAGAGCACACCTGACATCCTGGCAGTGCAGCACTTTGCTTCGTCTTTGGGATCGGGAAAAAACGTAGGAAGGACTATTTCCTCGTTAAGGTGGAAAGCAGACGGAACCTTGGGCAGAAAAGCCGGGTGCGTCCACATGACTACCTTCTCCATTTGAAAAGTGGTATATGGCTCAGAGGCGACCAGCGCCTGGATCACGCTGGCTCTACGAGCCAAGGTAAGGCCGACTTGTAAGGCTGTCTTGATGGTGACTATCCTGAAGTCCACGGACTAGATTGGTTCGAATGGTATGTGTGCCAGTGCGCCCAAGACTATGTTGAGGTCCCACACCGGTGCGGTCTCTTGACAGGCGGGTAGAGCCTAGCGAGACCTGTCAGATGTTTTTTGACGATGGAGTTGGAGGAGGAAAAAAATGCCCCTCTGAGTTCCTGTAAGCCCTAATGGCTGCAAGGTATGTGTTGCAGGTATCCACCTATGCGCCTGAGTGAGCGAGGTGCACCGGAAAGGAGAGCACGTTCCCCAAAGTGCAAGCCAAGGGGTCAATTCCCTTGGAGTCTGCACAGTGACAGAATCTGGTACATTTGCTTTTGTAGTGGGCCCTGGTAGCTTTGCTCCTGGCACCCTTTATGATCTCCAGATTGGCCTGTGCGAGGTTAAGGTGCCGAAGCATTACCTGCTCAGGAACCACATTGGGAGGGCTAATTTCCCTGGCACAGGGTAGATGATTCTGCCCCACCCCGCTGCACCAGAAGATGTACTGGGCCCGTCGAAGGTGTATTCGAAGCAGCTCCGAGAGGCTGAATAGCTCATAAAACCATGGCCTGGCCGGCCACCATGGAGCTATCGGAATGATGAGTCGGCGAGACTCCTTGATCTTGCAAATTACCCTGTGGATCATAGGAGTGGGCAAAAAGGCGTAGGCTTTCATGCCGATCCACTGGAGGTGAAATGCGTCGCCCAGAGAGCTGGGGCCCTGACCTTGCCAGGAGGCGAACTTGGGACACTTCTTGTTGTGCCAGGTGGCAAAGCGATCCATGTGGGGATGCCCCCACCTGTGGAAGATCTCCTGAATAACAAGGTTGTTTAGCTGCCACTCATAATTGTCCGCTCCCAGCCGGCTGAGCCTGTCCGCTTCCAGGTTAGATTTGCACCGGAGGTGAACTGCCCTGAGGTAAATGTCATTTTCCAGGGCCCACTCCCACATGTTAATTGCCAGTCTGCAGAGGAGGGGGGATCTGGTGCCTCCCTGCTTGTTGACATAGTACATGTTGGTCGAGTTGTCTGTCTGGATGAGGACAACCTTGCCCTTGAGAAGTGGTAGGAATGCTCCGAGCGCTAGCCAGATGGCGTTCAGCTCCAGCCAATTGATGTAGTATTCCTGCTCCTGTCGAGTCCAGGTGCCGTGGACCGAGATATCCTCCAGGGTGCCTCCCCAGCCCTCGTGTGAGGAGTCTGTGGTGATGGTGGCCCGCGGAGAGGGTGGCCAAAGGGGCTTTCCTGTCTGTAGGTTGCAGTCCATGGACCACCAAGTTAGGTCCGGGTGGAGCGATGGAGGAACGTTTATCATCTGAGAGCCCCGCTCCTGATTCCATGAGGCCGCAAAGTGCAGCTGAATCCTTCTCATCCTTCTCGTGTGCGGCACGGCTAACAGAACTGCTGCTAGTAGACCCAGGAGATGTTGGTACCACCATGCCGAGGTCACCTCTCTGCTGAGGAAGTGGGCAGTGGCCCTCTTGATGACCGAGATCTTGTCCTCCGACGGGAAAACCCTCTCGGAGCACGTGTCCCAAATGAGTCCCAGGAATGTCAGTCTGCGTAGGGAGCAGCTGTGACTTCTTGAGGTTGAGCAAAAAGCCCAGGTTGTGCAGTGTGTTCATAAGGGCATGGGAAGAGTGGCGAACCGCTTCTGGAGATGTAGTCGAGGTATGGGTAGATATGGAGGCCCTGCGCTCAGAGGAGGGCTGCTACAGCGTTCATGAGTCTGGTAAAGCCCTGGGGGCCAAGTTGAGGCCAAACAGGACTTTGTATTGGAAATGGTGGCCCATGACCCTGAACCATAGGAAAGAACAATGGGGCTACCAAATCGGGACGTGTAGGTATGCGTCCTTCAGGTCCAGGGAGCAAACCCAGTCTCCCTTGTCCAATGTCTTCGCTATAAAAGCTGCCGTAACCATCTTTAATTTCTGCAGGGCTAAGGAGAGGTTGAGGATGGGAAGCTCCAGCACAACTCTCAGGCCAGCCTGCTTCTGAATGGCGAAAATCCTGGAGTAGAAGCCAAAGCCTTGCTGGGAGGCTGGAACTTCCTCCACTGTCTGGCTCTCTACTAGTGGCAGGATCTCCGCCAAAAGAGTGTGGAGTGGAGTGGAGTGGAGTGGAGTGGAGTGGAGTGGAGTGGAGTGGAGTGGAGTGGAGTGGAGTGGAGTGGAGTGGAGTGGAGTGGAGTGGAGTGGAGTGGAGTGAGTACCCCATGGATACTACAGAAGATCCAGGGGTCCGTGAAATTCTGGCGCCAGAAATGTGCATGGAGAGCAAGCCTGCCCCTCACCGGAGACGTGTGGACCCGAAGGAGCGTGTCATGCCTTCTTTCCCTCAGATGCTGAGGCTGAGGAGGGGGACTGGAAAAAGCCCTTACTACCCCTGCACTCCCCTTTTGTCGCTTGCGCCGGTTCTGAGACGACGAGCGGTCAGGCTGCCTGGAGCTCCGTTCCTGGAAGCCACGGAACCCTCCGTACGTATGCCCCCCTGTAGGAGCACTGCTGTGACTGGGTGTGCAACTTGGGTGTGGTTTTTGTCCAGATGGATAAAGACTTGGCTGTTTATGAGCTGTTTTTCTTCTTGTCCAGCTCTTCATTCTTGGAGTGGAAGAGATTGCCCCCTCGAATGGCAGATCTAATCTGCATTCCTGGACATCCGGGTTGAATTTCATTGCCCGGAGCCAGTCTGTCCATCTCATGTCCATGGCGATGCAGATGGCACGGCCAGAGGTGTCAATATGGGCCACAGTGGATTCCATGAGGACACCCAGCGTACGTACGGAGGGTTCTGTGGCTTCCAGGAACGGAGATCCAGGCAGCCTGACCGCTCGTCGTCTCAGAACCGGCGCAAGCAACAAAAGGGGGAGGGGGTAGTAAGGGCTTTTTAAAGTCCCCCTCCACAGCAACAGACTCCGAGGTAATGAAGACATGACACGTCCCTTCGGGTCCACGTGTCTCCAGTGGGGGGCAGGGGGTTTGTTCTCCATGCACATTTCTAGGCCCAAGAATTTCGCTGACCCCTGGATCCTCTTCGTAGTATCCACGGGGTACCACTTACCCATCCCAGCTTCTCCTCCCCTCCACTCCCTCATGTTGGGACAGCAACTCTTCTGGCAGAGATCCGGTCGCTCGTTCAGAGCCAGGGAGTGGAGGAAGTCCCAGCCACCCAGCAAGGCTTGGGCTTCTTTTTCGCCATTCAGAAAAACCAGGCGGGCCTGAGTTGTGCTGGAGCTTTCCACCCTCAACCTCTTCTTACCCCTGCAGAAATTCAAGATGGTTACGCCAGCTTTTATCACAGAGACATTGTGCAAGGGAGACTGGATGTTCTCCCTGGATCTGAAGTCAAAAAATAATGTCCCCACAGGGTATAAAGTAAAGGTGATGCGGTATATCCATTACCGGTGCTCACCTTATTTTCTCTAACCTCGGTTTTTGTACAAGACTGTTGTGAACAAGGATTACCACAGACTGGATATGTTGCTCCTTAATTCCAGATGGTATATTAACAAGTCTAGCACAAAACAATTTCCAAAAGGAAAAAAGAAAAAGAAAAGATCACTCTTGACTGGATACACTACTCCCTAATTCCAGACGGTGTGCTAATTTTCTCTATCTATGTGTGTTTAACCTCTTATTTGCATATGATCGTGTCATTAATGTTATCAGAGGATCATTGCTTTAATATTTACATTTGGCTCGATACAGAATCTTGATCATGGACAAAACAATATTTTTCGTTATTTTAATGGAAACATAACAGTCTTTTGTGCATGAGCCTCAATACCATTTTACAAAATGTTATCTAGAAACGGGCTCAATTTTGAATACATAACATATTTCAGTCATATTATCAGCATCTGAATAGATCATGCACCATAAAAGACAATAATAATTGAACAAATAAAGTAAAGAAAATATACAAAAATGTAAACCATTCAAAAAAACAAACCAATGAAAAAAAGACTTTCCATTGAAACAGAAGTTCTGAGTATCACAGGACATAAATTCTATCCTTATGACAGAAAGATATAAGATTACTCAGTTTTCACCCTATTTTAGTTATGGAAGTCCACATGTGTACATTCCAAGGGTACCCAGGAAAAGAAAAAAACAATTATTGTTCCTTGTAGGGTTTGAAAATATATGGCTAGTGTAAACTTGGTTTGTACATTCACACTTGCAAACCGCTTCTTACAGTGCTGCTGAGGTCTGCGTATATAAGGACTGGCCTAACAAATGTAGGCACAGTGGCCACCGCTGTCAGCCAAAGAAGGTCAGTCAGGTGTGGTCAAATACGTTTTGGGGTGGAGATCTAAACAGAAAACGCCTTCCTCAGGACCAAAGGTCAGATGTGTAAGGTTTTTAACCCCTCAGATGGGATAATAGGAGGAGTGCCTGGAACCAAATCACAGCTTTGCTGGATTGGAATCCTGTGGGATCGGCTAGCTTGGGGGCACTGGGGTGCAGTGGGCCCAATATGGTGTATACGCACACCACTTGTCTGAAGCTGTGGTCTAGGCTGGTCATAGAAAATAGCGTGTGTTCATGTATGCACGTAGCTATTAGATCGCTAATTGCTCATCTTGAATATATGCATCCGGCTCCCATGAGAGAAGGAAACTCAGGTCTACACTGCAGGGCTGTCATGTGAGTATTCCGGAATAGAAAACAGTGTGTGCCGTCGTCGTGCAGTTCCAACAGTCTCACCAGTAGAGCTGCGCGTGGCTGTAAGTCCTCACAGCTATGGTGTCAAAGGTTAAGTAATGCAACCCTGGTTCTGAAGGACACGTCCCGATTTGGCAGCCCCATCGTTCTTTCCTTCGGTTCAGGATCATGGGCTACCATTTTCAATACAAGGTCCTTCCTTTTGGCCTCAACTCGGCCCCCAGAGTCTTTACCAGGCTCATTAATACAGTGGCTGCCCTCCTCACAGCACATGGCCTCCACATCTACCCATACCTCGAAGACTGGCTCTTCCCATGCCCTTATGAACACGCTGCACGATCTGGGCTTCTCGCTCAATCTCAAGAAGTCGCAGCTGCAGCCCATGCAGACTGACATTCTTGGGTCTCATCTGGGACACGTGCCCTGAGAAGGTATTTCTGTCAGAGGACAAGATCTTGGCCATCAAAGGGGCCACCGCCCACTTCCTCAGCAGAGAGGTGATCTCGGCTTGGTGGTACCAGCATCTCCTGGGTCTCTTGGCGGTGGTCCTATTAGCCGTCCCACAAACAAGACTGAGGAGGATTCAGCTGCACTTTGCGGCCGCATGTAACCAGGAGCGGGGCTCTCAATCCGAGAGGATCAACGTTCCTCCATCTCGCCACCCGGACCTAACATGGTGGTCCGGGACTGCAACCTACGGACGGGCAAGCCCATTTGGTCACAGACCCCGCAGGCCACCTTCACCACAGATCCCTCGCTCGAGGGCTGGGGAGCCACCCTGGACGATCACTCGGTCCACGCCACCTGGACTCGGGAGCAGGAATAACACATCAATAGGTTAGAGCTGAACGCCATCTGGCTAGCGCTCGGAGCCTTCCTACCACTTCTCAGGGGCAAGGTTGTCCTCATCCAGAAAGACAACTCGACCAGCATGTACTACGTTAACAAGCAGGGAGGCACCAGATTCCCTTCTCTGTGCAGGCTGGCAATCCGCATGTGGGAGTGGGCCCTGGAAAACGACATCTACCTCACCACAGTCCACCTCCCAGGCAAATCCAACCTGGAGGCGGACAGGCGCAGCAGGTTGGGAGTTGACAATTGTCATTCAGGAGATTTTCAACAGGTGGGGTCATCCCCAGGTGGATCTCTTTGCCACCTGGCACAACAAGAAGTGACCTCAGTTCGCCTCCTGGCAGGGACAGGGCCAACCACGCATTTCGGCTTCAGTGGAACGGCTTGAAGGCTTATGCCTTCTCACCCACTCTGCTGATTCACAGTGATTTGCAAGATCAAGGAGTCTCGCCAACTCAACATCATTCTAATGACTCCATGGTGGCCGGCCAGGCCATGGTTTTCGGAGCTGCTCAGCCTCTATGATGTGCCTCCGATTCACCATCCGAGGGGCCCAGCACATCTTCTGGCGCAACCGGGGGGGCAGGGTCAACCACCACGCCCCACAGAAACTAGCCCTCAGTGTGGTACCTGAGCAGGTAACGCTCTGGCACCTCGGCCTCTCACAGGCTAATCTGGAAATCATAAAGGGCGCAAGGAGCAAGGCTACCAGGCCCCAGTATAAAAGTAAATGGACCAGATTCTGCCACTGGGCAGACTCCAAGGAAATCGACCCCCTCTGCCCCCCTCTCCCCCCTCCGGCATGTTCTTTGGACAACGTGCTCTCCTTCTCGGCGCGCCTCACCTACTCTGGTGTTCAGGTGGACACCTGCCGTACATACCTCGCAGCCATAGGGGCTTACAGTAACTCGAAGGAGGGGGAATCTTCTCCTCCAATCCTATCGTCAAGAAGCATTGATGGGGCTCGCAAGAATCTACCTGCCCGTCAGGAGGCCCCACCCTGTGTGGGACCTCAACATAGTCTTGGGAGCTCTGGCGCACAAACCGTTTGAGCTAATGGCGTCTGCCGACATCAGGCTGGTTACCATCAATACGGCCTTGCTAGTCAGCCTCACCTCGGCTCTTAGTCAACGAAATACAGGCGCTTGTCACCTCGGAACCATATACTACCTTTCACAGGGACAAAGTAGTCCTGCAGACACACCTGGCATTTCTGCCCAAGGTGCCGTCTGCTTTCCACTTGAACAAGGAAATAGTCCTTCCTACGTTCTTTCCTGATCCCAAGGACGAAGCACAGGTGGCAGGCGTGCCCTGAAATTTTACTTGGACAGGACCAAGGGCTTCCGCAAATCAGACGCACTATTTGTCACTTTCAGAGGCTCAAGACCAGGCTATCAGGACTCCATTTCTCGCTGGATGTTCTCGGCCATCAAGGAAGCGTACGCGGGCCAGCACAAGCTGCTTCCGGCCAACATTCACGCCCATGCAGTCGGGGCCAAGGCAACGCCCATCTCATTCCAGCGCCATGTCCCCTGGCAGGTCATAAGCAGGGAGGCCTCTTGGGCCGCTCCCTTGGCTTTCTGCAAGCATTACTGTTTGGAAGCCGGCTCTAGGTCTGATGCGGCTTTCGGACAGGCGTTTATCAGGAACCTATTTGCTTAAGGAGGATCTCCTCACCACCCTCGGTCTGCATTCAGTTGTAATCGCACATGCTGCATGGTGGAAAGGGGACGGGACGTAAGAGCAATTATAGTTACTCACCGTAGTGACTAACAAACTCTTAGTCCATAGTCCCCTTTCCTACATACGTCCCACCAACCTCCCCCTAATAATACTGGTGTCATTAGGCAATGTTAAATCTATTGTCGATGCGTCAATGGGGGCTGAGGTGTGGCGCCAGAGGGCAGAGTCAGGGCAGCGCATGCTCCCTGGGCCACACCCCCGTGCGCTTCTAAATTTAAAGGGGAAGAAGATTTTTTCTGGTTTAAAAGGTTCCGTCTCCCATCCCTTGGAAAGGACGTGCATGCAGTATAGAGGAAAGGGGACCAAGGACTAAGAGTACGTTGGTCACTACGGTGAGTAACTTATAATTTCCTGACCGACAGGACAGGCATGGGGAGAGGACCCAGAGATGTGTGCCAAAAATCCACCTTTTGAAAATAGGTGGGGAGATGTAGTACCTACAACCAAGACCTCGGTTTTACTGCTGTTTAGCTTTAGCCAATTCGATGTCCCACCAATGGCGAGTTGACTAAAAAGAACTCTACACAGAACTCCAAGCAGCCCTATAGCTAAGGGGTGTATCGGCCACTTTTACTCACTAGAAAATAGGCAAATACTCTCAAATTAAAAAGGGGCAGTAAAAATGGTAAACGGACATATATGACCTGGTGCCCCTGCTTTCACTCACACAGCTCCATGGATATGTTTGGACCAGCAGTGCACATAGTAGCACAGGAAGAATCTGCTAACACAGCTGCGTGACTGGAAGAAGTAAACATTTATCTTTAGATCTATATGCATAACTAGGTGCAAAGAAAGGATTACAAAAACATTTCAGTTTCCCAGTTAAAACTTATTTTTGCTCGTTTATAAAATACTCTCATTGGACTTGCATTTTTACTCCCATAAAAATCATTTTACTCCCAACTTTAAAAAAATGGAGTGAAATATTCCCACTTCAAAATCTTATCTGGAGCACTGCCGCCAAGTCTTTGGCCACCTTCACCATGCCAAGGGAGAAGTCCTACCCTCTGTCATAGCAGGACCGACTTGAGAACCTGCGCTTTGACTGGCTTCAAGGGGTTTCGGGATTGTGGTGCACGAAGGCCTGACCGGTTGCCTAGTGACCACAGGGGAAAGCAGCAAAGGACTTTACGTGTTATTTTCCATTCCCCTTCCTCCACTCCCACCTCAGATACAAAAAAGCAGTGGTGTAACGGTCGGGGAACACAGCTTGCTCTTTTTCAGGACAGCTGGAGGTGTTGTTTGTACTTGGATAATTTCTATAGTTTCCACAGTCTTCCTCTTCCTTTTCCTCTTCCACCTTCTCCTCCTCTGCTTCAGATCAGGTGCCCGGCCCTCTTACAGGAGGTCCTTTCTCTTTTGGAGTTCCAGCCGGTGGTGCCGGTTCTTCAGTCGGACAGGGGCTCCGGCTTCTACTCCAGGATTTTTGCCGTACGCAAGAACAACCAGGCTGGCCGGATGGTAGTCCTAGACCTGTCATTTCTCAACGTGTCTTTACCACTCTAAAGCTTCAAGGTGATTACTCCTGTGCACATTAGTATGTGTGCAGGGGACTGGATGTGTTCACTGGACCTCAAGGATGGCTACCTACACATCCCCATCTACTAACCGCATTGGAAATTCAGCGGTTCACGATTGTTGTACCACTTCCAGTACAAGGTGCTGCCTTTCGGCCTCAACTCTGCTCCTCGTGTGTTCATGAAGCTGATGAATGTGGTGGCTGGTCTTCTCCTGGACGGCCATCACTTGTACCCTTATCTGGATGACTGGCTGGTCAGGGCCAGCTCTCCTGCCAACGGCTGGCAGACGTTCTTCATCAGCTGGACTTTTCCCTCAACCGGCGGAAGTCGCAGCTGACTACCACCCAGGATCTGGTGTTCCTTTGAGTGCGCTGGGATGCGGCAGTGCAGCGAGTGTTCCTCACGCCTGAGAGGCTCCTCTCCCTCCGCAAAGCGATAGTGCACTTTCTGGCGAATACGACCACCTCGGCATGGTAGTTCCAGCACCTTCTGGGACTGATGGCAACGTGCATGCTCACGGTTCATCACGCCCGCCTCCAGATGAGTCTCCTCCAGCTTCACCTGGTGGCCAGTTGGGACCAGGAGATGGGGTCTCAGTCGAACAGGATCCCAATCCCCCCACTCCGCCTCCCGGTCTTCACTGGTGACTGATACACTAATGTGGCAGTGGGAGCCCCCTTTACCGGACTGGAGCCCTCTCTGGTGGCAACGACTGATTCCTCGCTTTTGGACTGTGGGTGACTCTGGAGGGCTACTCAATTCATAGCGCATGGTCCAGGGCGGTGGCCCTTCTGCATATCAATCTGCTCGAACTCTGGGCGTTGGGCCTGGCGCACAATGCTTTTCTGCCTCCTCAGGGGCATATCGATTCTGGTCAGGTCCGACGGCTCCACCACTATGTTTTACCTGAACAAGCAGGGTGGCACCCGTTCCCACCTCCTATGCATGGAGACGGTGGTTATTTGGGAATGGGCCCTTATGGAAGTAATTTGGATTTCCTTGATTCATCGTCCAGGGTGCGGCAATGGGGTTCAAGACCTACGAGTGGGAGTTACACAACTTTGTGTTGCCCCTGTTCCAGAGATGGGCGTTTCCAGATCTGGATTTAATTGCATAGCCTCTGAATTCCAGGTGCTCCCAGTTTGCCTCTTCGGTGGTCAGGGGTCTCTGGTCGATGCATTCCAGCTCTGCTGACATGGCCGCAGGTTTTGAGTTTCCTCCTCCATTGTTGCTCCAGCGGACTCTGCAAGTTACGGCCGCCAGTGGGCTGCAGCCTCATCCTGATCGCCCTCCACTGGCCCTCAAGGCCATGGTTATCAGATCCGCTGCAGTTGTGTTCCCAGGGGACCAGTTCATATTCCGATCCCCAGCACGGACTTCCTGAAGAAGCAGGTTGGGGTGGTGGAGCACCCAGATCTGGCAAGGCTGGCCCTAGCGGACTGGTTCCTGACCAATTGAGACTTCACCATGCTCAGTTCTCTGAAGATAACTGGATATCATTCAGGAGGCCTACTAGGTGGGCTCAGGAGTAAGTGGACATGGTTTTACCAATGGTCTTGCGGCAAGGGGCTTGACCCTCTCACCTGCTTCCTGGACGACATGGTGACATTTTCTGCACATCTGGCTCGTTCTGACGTTCAGGTCAATACCTCCCGCACCTATCTGGCGGCCATTGGGGCCTACAAGTATTCCCCAGAGCATGTTTTTTTCAGCATCCAACCCGGTGGTAAAGGCCCAGCATCAGGGGTTGTCCATGCTCTTTTCTCTGGTACACTGGCCTCATCCTGTCTGTGACCTTAATGCTGTTCTTGCAGCGCAATTCTGGGCCGATGGCCTCAATGGACATCAGGCTGGTTACTCTGAAGACTGTATTGCTGGTGGCGCTTTCTTTTACGTGCAGGGTCAGCGAGCTGCAGGCTTGGTCATCGTTTTACACTGGCTTCGTATGTGGTTGAATCCTATGGCAACTGTTAGGACTCATTTTCTATACTCTGGCTTGGTGTACAGATGTATAGAAGGCCAACCTATATGGTGACGGGGGGACACCTCAGGGAGCTGTATCCAAACCAGTTCAATGTAGCAGTGACAAGAGGTCTAGGCTAACTCTCAAGAGCTGTTGAGCTTGTAAGGGGTCCACAAGGAGTACACACAATGGGAATCACAAATTACACTTGGTATGTATAAACCTAGTTACTCTTATGTCCCGCCCCTTTCCTTCATACTGCATGGGTGTCCCTTCGAAAGCCACCTTCCCCTTTAAATGTAGAGGCGCACGGGGTGCGGCCCTGGGAGCATGCGCTGCCCTGACTCCGCCCTCTGGCGCCACACCTCGGTCCCCTTGTCCGCCTCGACGGGAACGGGCCGAATTCACCAGCACTCCTGGGTTTGGCTTCGGCCATGTAATTCCCAGCGCGGATACTTCTGTTTTTTGTCTTTTTATCATACAGGTACTTGGTCCTCAGGCGTCCACAGGGTTCAGCAGGTGTCCATCCTACGACAGGCTCTTCCCAACTTCAGACCCCCACGCACTCTGCCTTTGTTGCCTTGGCCCAGACCCTGGTTGGCAAGCTTGTACAGCGTGCAACGCCCTGTCATCGAGGTCTCTGAAGAACAGACTAGTCGGGTGGAGGGAGCTCTTCCAGAAGTCGCCTCCAGAGGCCCTCAAGGACTTAGTGAAACATTGATCCAGGCCCAAGTTAGGGGCTTTATTTTCCATCGCACCCCGCAATGGAGACTCCTTCCCAAGGACTCACCCGCGCGGGAGGGACTACTCAGGTCCTCGTACCAGCATGTGCACTGAGGCTGCTTCAGCTACAGGCCGAGGGATCCTCCCGGTGACAGTGTTGAGGGGCCGGAATGTTCTTGTACCGGGGCTCCGCCTTTTACCGGCATTATGTCCGAGTGGACACGCCCTAGTACCGGCAGTATTTCCGAGGAGGTGCCTAAACGCAGGTCTTCCGGCCCCGGGCCGAGCGTGTCACACCTACCAATTCTAGACCAGAGGAGCAGGGTATGCCTTGCAATCCACACTCAGAGGAGGCCGGGCCCAGCGAGCCGAGCAACACAATGCAGGCACGTGACAGGCAGCTCGACCAATTGGCACCGTGCCAGTCATCAGCACCCGTCTGGCGCCATTCCAGGCGATAAGCGAGGACCGAGTGTCAAGCTGGGACTGGCCTCAACCAGGTACGTGGCCTACAGCCTATCCTTCATTTGCGCAGGGCAGGTTCCCGCTGTGTCCATATGGGCAGGGTATGCAGCGGCTCCAGCAGCCTCCCGCTACCCCGTCTATCCCCTACTACTCCTCAGGCCTGTGAAGACCGGTTCTTTGAGAGGTTCCTCTGGCTAATGAAGTCCCAGCGGATGGGGTTTATCATCGGGGATGTAATCAGGGACTTGCTCCCTCCAATGCTTCCAGCACCTCAGGCTCCTCTGCCAGCACCCCGGGCGCAGCCTCTGCCTCCGGCCCCCCAGCCGATTCCTCAGGCGGTTCCGTACCAGCCTCTGGCTCCGGTCCTGGTACCGAAGCCGCCGGCTCCCGCTACTCCCCCCACCGACGTAGGACCCTCCTGATCCTCAGGGCACGGATGAGGACGAGGACCCTGACACGCCCTAGTCAGCCAGGGCCTTCCACGAATGTCTGGCAGGGCTGGCGGAGTACCTGGGCCTGTCTCAACCTGAGGTCGAGCAACCGGCAGAGGGGGTCCTTGCTGAAGTCCTCACGCGGCACTCCTCTGCAAAAACACGAATTCCACTACAGACCGATTTAGTCTCCCTGGCCAAAAAAAATTGGCTCAAGCCCCACTCTGTCCTGCCGGTCAATCGACGCCTGGACGCCATGCACAGGCAAATGGAGGCTTATACACTCTTGCTATCAGCCCACCCTCAGCCACACTCCTCTGTGATTGCTACAGCATCACTATACTGCAAGCCTTAGAAGTCCTCCGCTTCCTCCTCTGCGACGCTGCTAGGCAAGGAGGAAAAGATCTTGGAGGCTTGCGGGAAGAAACTGTATTCCAACGCGTCCTTGCATCTTCGTCAGGCCAACGCCGAATCCATGCTGACTGCCGCCAACCAGAGTTTATGGCGGGAAATTGCGGACTTCCTCCCAGAACTTCCTACGCAGAGCCAATCCTGTTTCAAGGCGGGACTGGCTGAGGCCAAGCTGGTGGTGCAGGACTTCATGGAGTCCACCGTAGCCCATATTGACACCTGTGGCCATGCCATTTGTATCTCCACGGACATGAGAAGGACAGCCTGGTTCTGTGCACTGAAATTCAACCCCTTGACGCCCAGGAACTCCTCTTAGATCTTCCTTTCGAAGGGGGTGACCTCTTCCACTCCACAACGGACGAGGAGCTGGCCAAAAAGACAAATGGCTCACAAACGGCCAGGTTTTTATCCATCTTGACAAAGACCACGCCCAAATCATACACCCAGGCATACCAGTGCTCCGACAAGGGGCGTACGTACGGAGGGTTCCACGGCTTCCAGGAACAGAGGTCCAGGAAGCCGGACCACTCGCCGACTCTAAATCGGTGCAAGCTACAAAAAGGGGTGGGGGGTAAGGATTTTTTCCAGTCCCCCTCCTCCGCAACAGCCTCTGAGGGAAAGAAGGCATGACACGCCCCTTCGGTCCACGTGTCTCCAGTGGGGGGCAGGCTTGCTCTCCATATACATTTCTGGCACCAGAATTATGTGGACCCCTGGTTCCTCTCCGTAGTATCCACGGGGTAATGCCTACCCATCCCAGCCTCCCCCTCCCCCCCACCCCCCACCCCCTGCCCCCCTCCCCTCAAGTTGCGATAGCAACTCTTCTGGCGGTGATCCGCTCGCTCAGCTTTCTGCAAGCATTACTGTTTGGATGCCGGCTCTAGATCGGATGCGGCTTTCGGTCAGGCGGTGCTCAGGAACCTATTTGCTTAAGGAGGGTCTCTTCTCCACCCTGGGGCTACATACCCTGGGGCTACATTCAGTTGTAATCGCCCATGCAGTATGGAGGAAAGGGGACGGGACGTAAGAGTAATTATAAGTTACTCACTGTGGTGACTAACGTACTTAGTCCTTGGTCCCCTTTCCTCCATATGTCCCACCATCCTCCCCCCTAATAATACTGGTGTGATTAGGCAATGTTAAATCTATTGTCGACGCGTCAATGGGGAATGAGGTGTGGCACCGGAGGGCGGAGTGAGGGCAGCCCATGCTCCCAGGGCTGCACCACTGCGTGTCTCTAAATGTAAAGGTTTTTTTTCTGGTGAAAAAGGTTCTGTCTCCTGTTCTCCCGTCCCTTGGAAGGGACACCCATGCAGTATGGAGGGTTAGTCACTTCGGTGAGTAACTTATAATTATTTATTCATGGCCCCATATCACTATGAAAAATGACTACCAAGGTAGATCTATCACACAACACTGACAATAGATTAAATATATACAGCCACTAGAGTAGGGCACAATACAAATCAAACTCCTGCAAAAGAAAGTGCAGATTATTTGTATGTACTACAGAGTTGTCACCCTAACTTTCCTAAGTTGCCTGGTGCCTTATGCCCAAAGGTTTAAGAAAGTTCCGACAGTTTGTGATGCAGGAACAAAATGAAGGTAGTGTCTTTGGGGTTCAGCGAATAGTTCCAAGGGTTAGAGGACAGTTTATTCTAACCAATAGAAGTGTCCCCCACCTTCAGAAGGCAAAGCCAAAGTATAGCAAAAGTTTTATAAAAGTTAAGAAAACTTTTAAAGGGAGTTTAGGGGCAGGTAAGAACCACTGTAACTTACCCCCACATACTCTGATTCTTCCCAGGACTTGACAGGTCAATGGAAGAAGGTCTGAGGTTGCTTTTCCCACCGTCGGCATAAGTGCTTGATTCGGAGGGGTTGCAGGTTCGAGCTGATCTCCGGTCAGTGTCTTTCGCTGGTGCATGGACTCTCGGATGAAGAATGCAGAAAAACACGATTTAGGACCCCTTTCAGGACTGGACTCTACGCAGGTAAGCTGTTTCAGACGGTGGTCACCGCATCACGGCGACGTAAAGGGCCTCACTTTTCGCTGTCAGTTTCCCTCGTATCTTGGGTCCCCTTAACGCTAGGACTCAAGTCTTGTAGGACAAGCTGGGGATCCCCCAAGTTCCAGGCCTCAACTCGGAACGTCGGCAGCATAGTAGCCCAAACTCAGAGCTGATCAGCCACAGGACGGTCCCGGGACACTCCCAAAAACTGTTCTTCGCAGGGTGCTGAGCAGACGTCTGGCATGGATGTTCCCTCCATTCCAAGATTGCAGCTCCCTTGTAGGACTGCTGAAGATCAGTAGCAAGACAGGGCTCCACCTGGACAGCAGCAGAAGTTGGTTGCCAGGCCCCCTTCAGTCTGGTATCCGGTCTCTTCACGGGTCTCACAGCTGGACAGGAGTCTTGACTCCTTCAGGTTACTCCAGGATCTCTGAAGAATGGGTTCAGGGTTCCTCTTCTTATCCTAACAGCCATGTAAGAGCCGAAACTCCCAATAGCAGGCCCACACACACCCACACACCCACCCACACACACACCATACACACACCTCCATAAGTCCTCCAAAAGCCTTTGCTTTCATGGGCACTGGAAGTTCATATAAGGATTTTCCTGGCATCACTGGCCAGGAAAAAGGCTAAAGCAGAAAATGGCCAAAGGACAAGCGAAAAACCATGTTACACGGCTATGTTTGGACACTAGCCACAGTTGGTAGCCAAACGCGGTAACACTAAAACGACAAGCACCAAAAAAATGGTAAAAGGTCACTTCTACCACCAGCTTGTCCATTTAGCACATCTAGAGTAAATTAGTCTAAGGCAAAACAGTCTACCGCACTGTACAATGATCAAAGTTACTACAAGTGATAAGTTACTAAATTCGAAAGATTAAGAGAAACTGTTTACCAGCACTGTCAGCCTGACGGACATGTCAGTTTCCCCAAAACAGATCATCAAAAGACAGTGCAGTGAAGCTTAAGGCTTAAGCTTAAGGCTTCACTGCACTGTAAAAACTAAAAGTCCGGATCAAATATAAAAGCAAAAAGTTTGGGGGGGGGGCCAAAATGGAAGGACCGGTGCAGTAAAGAGAAATCTTTCCTAACGGCAACTCTAACCCAGTTTATTATTAAAGGGATTTTAACAAGCTCCAATACATTCGAAAATCTTTATTAAGAATGAATACACAGCCACTTCTGACATTCTTCTGCATCCTGGACAAGATGAAGTATAACGATCTAAAAGCACCTTAAATTTTTTTTGTTCAAGATATTGGAGTCCAGAGAGCTCTTAACCCCTTTTTATCGCAGGCATATCATTATTTGCACTCCTAATACAATCCAGGACTGCCTTGTGTGAAGTGGTCAGATGTATGATAGATTCTTAATTGCTAGAGCCGTTTTTAACTGCATACCAGTAAAAGCTATAACTGCAGTATGGCTAGAGCAGCGTAACAATACTGGCTGCCCATTGTGGTCTGAGGCTAATAAGGATCTGTTGCATTGCAATTATTTGTGTCCAGCCTATGTCAGAAAAAACACAATTTTATTGGTTTTAAGACAAGCTGGCTTTCTACAGTGCCTCCTAGCCCTATACTATTTGCTATCCGCTAATGCATCTTTTGTTGCATGCACATTACTATCATATCTTAGCCAGGCTTTCAAAACAAGAAGTTATCTTCATGTAGTATGTTGTGTTAAAGGTACTTGTATAGCGCACTGTCACCAACGGAATTGGTCCCCAGGTGCTCTGGCGGATCTGTAAACAAGGAGGGCGGGTAGGGTTAATCTGGTGGGGGGGGGGTAGAAGGAGAGTGGGAGAAGTGGTGTGCTGTTGGCGGCTTCAGTCTGATATGCACTGTGTGCTGAGATTTGACGCAAGTATCGGACCGGGCGAGACCTTTTGTGCTGTAGGTGCTATTTATGTGTTTGTATGTTGTTGATGCAGTGTGGTAAAGTGCATGCAGATTGCTGGGTGAGAGATGGTTGTTTGAGTTTTGGGTGGGTTGGGTATGCAGAGATTTGAAAGTAGGGTTGGGGGGGGTCTGTATCTTGGTTCTAATACTTGTTCCATTTGAGTTGTATTCCTTTGGGTGGGGTTGTTGCTGATTTCTTATTGGCCGTCTGACTGTAGTGTGCGATGATGCGACGCGGTCCCAGCTGTATCTTAATGAGCATTGTATAATGTGATTGGCTATGTCTAATTTCTATCCCTCTCGTGTGGGAGCTGAGGTTGTGTGCTCCCTAATCCCTTGCTATCTATATCGAGATAGGTCTGTTGGTGCTTGCTATGGGTTAGGGCCAGGGTACTATTGCTGAATCGTCCTAGTACTTCCGTCTTGGTCAGCCTATGTATTCAGTCTTTGGTGTCCTCATCACATGGCTATCTATCAGTTAGTCGTTGGGTATTTCGTGGAGTGTCTTCCTTAAAATCTATTGTTTGGTTGTTGCTTGTGTGTGATGGCGCAGCGTGCTCCCAGCTCTATCCTAATGAGCTTTGTACAATGTGCTTGGGTAGGTCTGTTCCTCACCCTCTGGCTTCAGATCTGAGGGATGGGTGTTCCCCATTCCCTTGCTATCTATCGTGACATGGGTCTGTTGGAGGTTGGGAGTGGTTTGGGGCCAGGGTGCTATTGATGATTTGTCCTAGTACTTCCGTCTTGGTCTAGCTATGTATTCGGTCATTAGTGTCCTAATATGGATATCTCTCGGTTAGTCGTTCAGTATGTCGTAGAGTGTCTTCCAAAGAATTTTTCCCAGTCGATTGCTTAGTGTGAATCGGAGTCTGTCTCTTCATTCATCGTTGTTTTAGTGGTGTGTCCCCCTGTGGGTGGTCTTCTAGTTATGAAGTGACGAGCCCGGTTTTGAATAGTTTCCTGAATAGTAGGTGGTTTTTGGTGTTGTGTATGTTCTTTGGTAGGCTATTCCAAGTTTTTGGGGGCCTGGTGAGAGAAAGAGATCCTCTGAGTTTCTTTTATTGAGGGATTCGGTTCCCTCATTCGGTTGCTTGATCGGAGCGTTTGTGTTGGTTGATGTAGGCGTAGTTTGTCTCTCAGCAACTCAGCGCCTTGTTTGTGTACTGCTCTGTGCGCGATGCCATTGTTTTGAATTTTATTTGTTTTATTGGTAGCCAATGTAGTGTTTTTAGCACAGGTGTGATGTGTTCTCAGGGGTAGTTTGAGAAGCAATCTGGCTGCCACATTTTGTATGCGTTGTAGTTTTTTTTTTAGAAGTCGTTCAGGCATACCCAAGTGTAGGCTATTGACGTAGTCTACTCTGGGCATGACGAGAGCGATGGTGGTGGTTTTGTTGGAAAATGATAGGAACGATCAAATCCTTTTTACCGCTCGCAGAAGAAGGGAGCATTTCTTGAGTAGAGCGTATACTTGTGGCTGTAGGGTGAGATTATTGTCCATCAGGACCCCCAAGTATTTTACAGTCGGCGAAGGTGCTGGGGTTGTTCCGCGTTCACTTGGCTAAGGGATGAAGTGGTTTACTCCTCCATTTTTTGTGACTCTCATTTCTGGTTTGCCTTGGTTGATTTTGAGGTAGAGTTCATCCAGTTGAATAGATCATGAAGGCAGTTTTCTAGCTTTGAGTTTATTTCCCGAGCATCTTGAATTGTGAAGATTTGTGTCGTTGCATAGTTGTAGCAGGTGAAGGCGTGACGTTTGATGATTTTGATTAGTAGAGCTAGGTAAATGTTGAATAATAGCGGAGAGAAGGATTATCCTTGTGGTACTCCACATGTGGAGTCTCTCGGGTTAGATTAGATTTGAGAGGTTTCATCCATATGGTTTCCGTTCTGTCTGTTAGGAAGGATTTGACCCACAGTAGGCGATGTCTGTTATTCCGAGTCATTCTAATCTCGTTATGAGGATGTCGTGATTAACTGTGTTGAATGCTGCGGATAGGTCTAGAAGTAGCAAGGCAGTACTGTTGTCCGAGTCTGCGTTTATTTTTAGGTTGTCCCATATTGAGAAGAGAGCCAATTCCGTTCCTCTCATTGGTCTGAAACCAACTTGTGCCTGGTCAAGTAGGCAGTGCTCTTCTATGTATTCTTGGGTTGTTTTGTATATTTACTTTTCGAGCAGCTTGGCTGTGTACGGGATGTTGGAGATGGGTCTGTAGTTGGAGAGGTCCTCTGCGGTTCCCGCTGTATCTTTTGGTAGTGGCCTGATGTACGCTGATTTGAAGGCTTGTGCCACTTTCCCTGTCACGATTGAAAGGTTGAGGACGTTCCTGTGATATTCCATGGGAGTTCCTTGTTTAAGAATTGATTTGTGTATGTCTTGGGGGGGGTGGGGGGGGTCCTCAGGAGACCCGGAGTTGTTGCTTTAATTTACCAGTTTGACGAAAGTCTCCACTGATATTTCGGGAAAGCTTCGTAGTTTGTTCGGATGTTCCTCCTGGGGATAGGTGGGGATCGTAGTATGATCGGGTGGTCTGCTTTGTATGGTTCGTTGGATGCTGATTTTGTTTTTGAACTGGTATGCTAGGCCATTGCATAGTTTTGTCCAAGGAATTGGTGTATTGTTGCAGCCTGGTGGATTTTTTATTTCATTTATGATTTTGAAGAGTTCTTTTTGGGTGTTTGGTTGTCATGATCTCTGCTTCCAAAAGGTCAGGACTCACCCAACTCCCTTGGAAGCAGACCCATAACTCGGGTTCCGAGTGCCAACCAGTCCCAATTGGGACCTTTTGGACCCTGTCCTGGCGCCAGTGGCACCAGGCTCATAAATATACCCAGTCCCAGGGCTGGAAGCGCCGGGCTCATAATGCTTGGGTGGACTTACCTGCAGCAGACCATGCTGCTTACTTACCTGCCAGTTGAGCCTCTGATCCTCTTCTGTTTGGGACTACTTTTCCTGTTGGGTGGGGCAGGAGCCACTCCCTAGGTTCAGAACACTGGAACTCTTTTCTTACCTAGGCGAGGCTGTGGAAGGAGACACCTAAGCACTACAGGAGGCTATTTAAACCACACCCGATGGATGAATCTTGCTTTGCGTTATTCTGCATCCTCTGCAGCAGAACGCTCATCGTGTCTTCTGCATCTGATCCTGGGCCTAAGGGAAAAAGGCTTACCATCCTGAATCCAGTCTTCAGCAACACCTATAAAGACAAGAAAGAACAGGTTAGCACTACGGTCTTCAATGACAGCGCATCTCTTACCTGGTCCATCGGCTGTCACCAACGCCTCGCGCTGCATTCCGGCATCTGAAAGACAAAAGCTTACCAACTCTTCGCACGCTCCGGAGGCCTTCGGCGCTGCATCCCGCATCTGAAAGACAAAAAAAGGTGCGTTAAAAGACATTGGGTAACTTTATTACTCACGTGCCATTACTCCTTTCCACGCCGAACCCAGTGGGTATTCCGGCACCCTTCAACAGCTCCGAACTTGTACCTACAAGATAAAAGGACAGTTAGTGCGCATCGTGAAGCAAGCAACAAGCGCTTACTTACGTGCTTCCAGGCGCTTCTATTCCTCACACAGGTTCCATCCTCAACTCATTTCAGCCCGTCATCCGCCATCGCCGGAACCCTGCAAAACAAGAGACATCATTACAAAAGACTTTTAAAGACATTTGAAATACTCGGAACTTACCTTCGTGCAGTAAACGACGGACAGCAGTCCTCTGAGGTCAAGAGGCCTGCACCCTTATCCAGTGAAGAAACTGGTTACGGCACCCTGCCCCGAGGCAGATGGAGAGCTCGGCGTTCACTTACCTAAGGTGAGAGCGTTAACCTTTGGGGTTCTACAGGAGAAGAGAAAGGGAAGAAGAGAGAGACACCCAATAACCCCAGTTCATTAATCCCATATTTTTTATCTGCAGGCATCTTACTCTTCGAGTCAGACATACAGTGGACAGAGGTCCAGCCCAAAGAGCCAACCGTGTGTTACACATCACCTTTGAAGATACGGTATTCGCCCAGTCAAGACCGGCGCCTCTGCAGGAATCAGGTGAGCGTTACAGAACGCAAAGCCTACCGCAAAACTCCCGCCCAGGCGCTATGGAAACCTCGGATACCGACCAGCTAGCCCAGTTACTTGGGGAACTAAGAGCAGAAGTGCATGCAGCCCGTTAGGAAACGAACGCTCTAAGAAGGGAACTGATTATTTCCAAGGAGCGAACAGACGATCTCGCTAGACAATTGCTACAGTCACAAGCCGGACAGACCCCATTACCCGCATCAGGGGCAAATCTTCCTTCAACATCCTCTATGAATCCAGTGCAGATCAACCTACCTGGGAATGTACCTCTGGCTCCGCCCGAACGATTTTCTGGTGACCCAAAGAGGTTTGCAGTATTTATTAATCAGTGCCGGTTGCATTTCTTATGCCGGCCAGCAGCATTTCCAACTGATCAAGCTAAAGTAGCTTTCGTGCTTTCGTACCTTAGTGGCAATGCGGCAGACTGGTCGATCCCTCTAGTTAATCAAGATGATCCGGTTCTCCATGACTTTCAAGCTTTTCAGCTCAGTATGGAAAAACTGTTCGCAAGACATTCACAGGGACAGGACAATGAGCTTCTTTCGTTGCGACAAGGTAATCAAGACCTTTTGGCTTATATTGCGTCTTTCAACAGACTGATAGTGGAAACTCAATGGCCTGAGGACAAAAGGATTACGCTGTTTTATAGAGGTCTACGTGGAGAGCTCAAAGATGTGTTAGCCCAAGTAGTGAATCCCCCGCAAGACTGTTCGGACTATATAGACTTAGTCGTTCAAATAGATCACAGACTGCAGAACAGGAAGGCCGATCGTTCCAAGTTTGATGCTCGAGTATTTTCCAAACCACCAACTCCTTCCAAAGGAGTAGACTCGGGGAACCCATGAAAATAGGGGGCCTGAAAGGACCACTAACACAAAAGGAGCAGGAAATGAGAAAACAGTTACAATTCTGCCTCTATTGCGGAAACTCAGGGCACTTTCTTCGAGACTGTCCGGTGAAACCAGCCAAGAAGGCAGTAGGAGCTGCAGTTACCAAGGTCACAAACTCTGAGCAGGGAAACGACCTCGCCCGACAAGAATAGAGGTCCTCTTGCCGAGCGTTAAAACCAGTTCCGGGACCTCGCATTTCGTGATACCTATGGTCCTCATTAACCCTGATCATCCGGATCGATTACATGCGATTGAAGCTTACGTCGACAGCGGTGCCATCGGCAATTATGTGGATCATGAAATGGTTTTGAGGATGAATCTAACTCTTTGTCCCAAGGCTGTAAAGGACGTCATTACTACGGTGGATGGTACGGAGATCGCCTCCGGACCAGTAACGCATACCACTCAAGAAGTGATGCTAGTAAAGCCAAGATGGACACCATGAGAAGATCGTGTTCGATGTGATCAAGGCCCCTCAGTTCCAGATTATTCTAGGAATACCTTGGTTAGAGAAACACAATCCTCAGATCGATTGGCGAACAAGAACGGTTCAGTTTCCAGAATGTGTCTCTACTTGTCACCCTCCACCTGGTGTTGCACTGACAGCAATTTCTTCGGAGACTCCCCAGTTACCTCCCGAATACCTAGGATTCCAAGATGTTTTCCGGAAGGATCAGGCTAACTCTCTACCTCCTCATAGGTCTTATGACTGCCAGATAGACCTGATACCTGGATCTACTCCTCCTTGTAGTAGAATTTATGCCCTCACCAAGCCTGAGAACCTTCACCTCCGACAATACCTGGATCAATACCTAGCGAATGGGTTTATTCGTCCTTCCAAGTCCCCTGCTTCTTCAGCTTTGTTCTTCGTTCCAAAAAAGGAAGGGGACCTTAGAACTTGTATAGATTATCGCGCCCTGAACCAGATCACCGTTAAGAATAGATATCCGTTACCTTTGATCCCTGAACTCCTGGACCAAGTCAGAAAAGCATGCATATATACAAAGCTGGATCTTAGAGGAGCCTACCACTTGGTACGAGTAAAAGAGGGCGATGAATGGAAGACGGCCTTCCGTACCAAGTATGGGCTATTTGAATATCAGGTCATGCCCTTCGGACTTTGCAATGCCCCGGCCGCCTTTCAATATTTTATGAACGATGTCCTCAGAGAGCTCATAGATGTGTGTGTTGTTGTTTACATTGAAGACATCCTCGTTTATTCTTCATCGGAATCTGAACATCGGAAACACGTGAAAATGGTCCTCGAAAGGTTGCGTCAACACAAACTTTTCGCTAAGTTGGAAAAATGTGTTTTCAACGTGACTGAAGTTGAATTCTTGGGATTCATATTATCACCTAGCGGAGTGCGTATGGATTCAAAGAAGGTCGAAGCAATTCTCAAATGGCCATCACCATCCTCCGTAAAAGCTGTTCAAAGCATGTTAGGCTTCGCTAACTTTTACCGCAGGTTTATCCCCGAATTCTCTCGAATAGTCCAGCCCATCACCGCCTTGTTAAAGAAAAACAAACGTTTTGAATGGTCTACCGAGGCGGCACAAGCTTTCCAGAATTTGAAGACTAAATTTATCTCTGCACCAATTTTAAAACATCCTCGCCCCGAACTCCCCTACATCGTTGAAACTGATGCCTCGAGCCTTGCCATGGGGGCAGTTCTATCACAAAAGGACCCAGTAACCAATCAGTTGCATCCCGTGGCATTTTGGTCCAGCAAATTCTCGCCTCCTGAGATCAATTACACTATTACTGATAAGGAACTTCTGGCTATCAAGTCTGCCTTTAAGGCTTGGCGGCATTATCTTCTGGGGGCCCGACACACCGTTACTGTGATTACAGATCACCGAAACCTGCAATATTTGAAAACCGCAAAAGCCCAATCCTCTAGACAATTCCGTTGGGCACTATTCTTTGCCGAGTTTGACTTCATAATTACCTATCGACCTGGTACAAAAAACGGTAAAGCTGATGCCCTTTCTCGGATGGGAGTGGAAGAACACTTGATCAACCCTAAACCTGTACCTATCATTCCCGAACAAAGAATTCTGGGTGTAATAGCCACACAATCCATAGAGGAAGTTAAGGATGAAGCCAGGCAACTTGTAACTCCAGCAGACCTACAGAATTGGCATCTGCAGGGAAAGGACTTTGCAGTGAAGGACAACTTATTGTATTTCCAAGAACGATTATACCTGCCCAGCACAGATTTACAGAAAAAGGTAATCTCTTGTTATCACGATTCTTTAATGGAAGGACATCCCGGTATGGCCAAAACCTCAGAAAAGATCAAGCGCTACTTCTGGTGGCCGTCTTGGAAAAAAGATATCAGAGACTTTATAATGTCCTGTGGAGTATGCGCCCAAAACAAGAGTCAAAAGGAAAAACCAGCCGGCCTCTTACGCCCTATTGACATCCCACCTCGCCCTTGGCATACGCTTTCTATGGACTTCATCACCGATCTACCTCCATGCTCCGGATACAATACGATCCTAGTAATCGTGGACTTATTCTCCAAGATGGCGCATTTCATTCCACTCAAAGGCTTGCCAACAGCAACAACTCTGGCCCGAGAATTTCTCGAAAACATCGTCCGACTGCACGGTTTTCCTTCAGTTCTAATTTCGGATCGAGGTAGTCAATTTATTTCTCATTTTTGGCAAAGTTGCTGTCGGTCGGCTCAAATTGATGTGAGACTATCGACCAGTTACCACCCTCAAACCGACGGACAAACCGAGAGGACCAATCAAACTCTGGAACAGTATTTACGCTGCATGCTGCAACAAACTGAAAAAACTTGGAAAGATATCCTTTGGATAGCCGAATATGCCGACAATAACTCTGTCCACTCGGGAACTGGGAAAACCCCGTTTTTTCTTTTATACGGCAGTCACCCTCGAACCTCGGAGTTGGATCCACTCCAAGATCTTGGAACACCAGCAGTAGACTACCTGCATTCTACAATCACCCAAGCCTTTAAGGAAGCCGTTTCTCAACTTCAAAGGGCTAAGGAACAATACAAGAAAGGAGCAGTTCAACATCGGAAGGAAGCCCCCCAATATCAAGGAGATCAAGTCTGGTTATCCACCAAATATCTACCTCTAAAAGGACCACGCACATTCAACCCAAGATACCTTGGTCCCTATTCCATCACTACCATAGTAAACCCAGTACCGGTCAAGATACATCCGGTCTTCCACGTCTCTCTATTAAAACCCGTGCAACCTCAAACCCGACTAACTAAATCTCCAAAACCTATCCTAGTTGATGGAGAACTCGAGTTTGAAGTCAAGAGCATCCTGGATTCCAAGATCTCCAAATCTAAACTATTTTACCTAATTGACTGGAAAGGCTACGGCCCCCAAGAAAGATCCTGGGAACCTGCAGAATATGTCCACGCTCCTCGTCTAATCAAAAGATTTCATCGAACATTTCCTGACAAGCCCAAACCCCCGGAGAAGCCTGGTTTGGGAGGGGCCTTGAGGGGGGGGTGCTGTCATGATCTCTGCTTCCAAAAGGTCAGGACTCACCCAACTCCCTTGGAAGCAGACCCATAACTCAGGTTCCGAGTGCCAACCAGTCCCAATTGGAACCTTTTGGACCCTGTCCTGGCGCCAGTGGCACCAGGCTCATAAATATGCCCAGTCCCAGCGCTGGAAGCGCCGGGCTCATAATGCTTGGGTGGACTTACCTGCAGCAGGCCATGCTGCTTACTTACCTGCCAGTTGAGCCTCTGATCCTCTTCTGTTTGGGACTACTTTTCCTGTTGGGTGGGGCAGGAGCCACTCCCTAGGTTCAGGACACTGGAACTCTTCTGGAAAGCAGGAACTCTTTTCTTACCTAGGCGAGGCTGTGGAAGGAGACACCTAAGCACTACAGGAGGCTATTTAAACCACACCCGATGGATGAATCTTGCTTTGCGTTATTCTGCATCCTCTGCAGCAGAACGCTCATCGTGTCTTCTGCATCTGATCCTGGGCCTAAGGGAAAAAGGCTTACCATCCTGAATCCAGTCTTCAGCAACACCTAAAAAGACAAGAAAGAACAGGTTAGCACTACGGTCTTCAGTGACAGCGCATCTCTTACCTGGTCCATCGGCTGTCACCAACGCCTCGCGCTGCATTCCGGCATCTGAAAGACAAAAGCTTACCAACTCTTCGCACGCTCCGGAGGCCTTCGGCGCTGCATCCCGCATCTGAAAGACAAAAGAAGGTGCGTTAAAAGACATTGGGTAACTTTATTACTCACGTGCCATTACTCCTTCCCACGCCGAACCCAGTGGGTATTCTGGCACCCTTCAACAGCTCCAAACTTGTACCTGCAAGATAAAAGGACAGTTAGTGCGCATCGTGAAGCAAGCAACAAGCGCTTACTTACATGCATCCAGGCGCTTCTATTCCTCACACGGGTTCCATCCTCAACTCACTTCAGCCCGTCATCCGCCATCGCCGGAACCCTGCAAAACAAGAGACATCATTACAAAAGACTTTTAAAGACATTTGAAATACTCAGAACTTACCGTTCGTGCAGTAAACAACGGACAGCAGTCCTCTGAGGTCAAGAGGCCTGCACCCTTATCCAGTGAAGAAACTGGTTACGGCACCCTGCCCTGAGGCAGATGGAGAGCTCGGCCTTCACTTACCTAAGGTGAGGGCGTTAACCTTTGGGGTTCTACAGGAGAAGAGAAAGGGAAGAAGAGAGAGGCACCCAATAACCCCAGTTCATTAATCCCATATTTTTATCTGCAGACATCTTACTCTTCGAGTCAGACATACAGTGCACAGAGGTCCAGCCCAAAGAGCCAACCGCGTGTTACACATCACCTTTGAAGATACGGTATTCACCCAGTCAAGACCGGCGCCTCTGCGGGAGTCAGGTGAGCGTTACATTGGTGCTTCGAAGATTCGGTTGTCGTAGTGTTTCCTCTTCACTTTTTGTATTTTTTGTATGCGTGGTTATGTTGCAGGAATTTCAGCTTCTTCGCAGTGTCTTTTTTTTATTCACCAATCTAGTTTTAGTCTTCGTTTTCTTTCTTTTCATGGTGCTTAGTAGTGGGATGAACCATTTTGCCATTGCTCTTTTATGAGAAGGAGTGAAAGGGTTTTCTTTGGCGATATTGTCGATAGTTGTTACAATGGTGTGGAGCATGGCTACATTTTTGTGAGCTACATGCTGGTCTCCAGTCATTTATCACATTTTTTTAAATCTTTGTTTTATTGTAATTGGTTTAACGGGATGGACCCTTTTTATGCTAGCTTTTTGTTGGGTTTTCTGATTTATGCTGGTGGTCAATTTAGCTCTGCCCCGCACACTTTTTTAATGTATGGTAGTCCATACAGCACTGAAGACAGTTACTTTTAAGACCCCCTCTTTTGCCCTAGAGTGTTGTTGTCACCCTACATCGGTTTTAGGGGGGTATGATGGCTGGAGCCGTTTCGTTTTTGCTTCACCGGGGATGCAAGCAGCTATACCACATTAGTAACCAATGTACATTTATGGCAGCCGTAAGGGTACAAATGGTGTTTTTGTCTTGCTGTCGGCCGTGTATTCGGGGCTTCTCATTGTTCTTTGAAACTACGAGCCTGGCATAAATTGGCCATTGTGCACAAATGGTGTCTTTGTGAGTTCTTGTAATGCCCCCAGTAGAGGTTTGAACGGGTGTATACAGATTCCTTGCCCTGTGCAGTCCCCCTCGCTTCCTGTAAGGAGGTGGGGGGCTGGTCCTGGATCTTTGGCAGTTTTTGGGACCAACCTGATTGGCTGGCTGACCATGTTTTAACCTCCCTAGTCCGATTGCTGGGCTTGTTTAGTCCAGTGCCATGAGTGTGGCTCCATATAAAAAAAAACTGTTACTCATTTCTGTCAGACATTTGAAAGATAAGCAGGTTTGCTTGTCAGCTGGATGATTCTTTGACATTTGGGCAGCTGCTGCTTTTTCTGGACTAGGCCTGGAAATTCTGGCTGAACCTGGTTCTGATGCTAAGATCTAGTCTGGGTGTTGGGCTGCTGGGCATCCATTCAGGCCCCCCAATCTCCCTGCCCTCCACAGTCGTCCTTGCCTTGTTGGGCCAAGCCTTCTAGCATGGAACTATTGTCTAGTCTGCTTCCTGCAATTTACTGCCATGTACATATGGTTTGGTGCTGGATGTTGCTGTTGCCTAAAGGGTGTTGGGACCCAAACACCCTGACAGATCTGCTTTTCTCTACTGTCCTGAGTCGTCACCACCATTCTCCTGCTGCAAGGGTGTGTTTCAATGGATTGCTTTCTCCCACAGATTCCTCATCTTGATAGATATCATTCATCCAGCTCTGCTGTTCGGAAACCTTTCAACAGGAGGCGTAGTGGACCTCGACTCAATCGTTGATCGTTCTTGGTGCTCGATCATCGGCCCTGGAAGTGACGTCAGGTCTCGTGTGTGTGTGTGTATGTATGTATATATATATATATATATATATATATATATATATATATATATATATATATATATATATATATATATATATATAATCACGTCTCTACGCCTTGAGTTCCTTTTTTCCGTGTGCTTGCACGTTGCATCTGGAACAAGAATTGAGTTTACTCTACATTTTTTCTTCACAACATTTTTCAAGTTTTTGGTAAATCTTGATACAATGCCAAATTGTTGGTAACCGACCCCCCACAACGTCTGTCTGGCGTGTTTGGCACACGTCAGAGGCCTGTACGTATGCAGCTGAAGTCCCTGCGTGAGAGAGCCTGTAAACTGGCTCTGGCCCGACCGCCCTCTAAATCTCCGGCGCAGTCTCGTTCAGTCTTCTGAGGCAGAGACTGAGGAGCACATCCCCCTAAGAAGGGTGAAGACCGACATCAAAAGAAAAAGAAGAAACGGTCCCACTCTAGGAGCAGTTCCTCTTCATCTTCTGGCAGGCATCGAGCTAATCTTCGGAACGAGGTAAGCCCTCAAAGGCACCCACCACTCGTGAAGAGTGGGAACAATTTAAACAAGAAATGCTTTCCATGTTTAAACAGGCGGCTGTCTGCACAGTACCCTTGTCCCTCAAGCCCCCGCCCCGACCAGCAGGCCTTGGTAGCGAAAGCAGCTCTCGGCATCCACGGCCATCACAACCCTCGCCCAAAACCCCCTCTGGCAAACCCATTGGCTAGGTGGAGTCAGGACTCGGGCCTCTAGAGCCTGGCATCCTCTTCAAAAGCCCTCATGGGGCCAGTCATGTGGCCTATGGTGCCAGGCTCATACACCATGAAAAACAATGTGCTTGGGAACTACTTTATTGTATTGTCCGCCAACATGGAGGCATCCAAATAGCTTGGTCCCTAAGAACCAAGCTATGCGGTCTAGTGTTTTGGGTGTGGTAGCCTAGGGACTACTTTACCTGGACTATTTTGTTGGGGCTATTTAAACCACACCCGAGCAAGATGACGCGCTTCGCGTTACTTTGCAGCTTTCAACTTGACCCTCACCGTGTCCAGCTATTCCCTCGAACCTCGGAAAAGCAGAACCTGCAAGGAGACAAAAGGAACATCATTAGCAGCAGCATCTTAGCTGCGGTCTTCATCTTTAAACACTTGCAGCTACTGAGAATCTGCGCGCCTCTCAGACAGAACGACCTGAAAGAGGAAGATAGAGGCAACATTAAAGAAAGTAGTAGAGACATTTACAAATTACGAACTGCTCAAAAGGCATACCTGGCTGGTTGCCTCTCGGCTGTCACCACTCCAGACATTCCACTCGCGCTGAACACTGCGACCTACAAGGAAGGAAAACACAGGTTAGCAAAGGCAAGACTTTGCAGCGCTGCGTATAGCATCATAGCGCTCTTAATGCGCCTTCATTTACCAGCGAGGCTCAACCAAGCCAGTTTGCTGCGCTGAAGCTCTGCATACCTATGGGAGAAAAAGACATTTTAAACAAAGGCATGCAGGATAGCAACAAAACCAAAGAACAGCAATAAGACCTACCTGAACAATATCAAACGGGCCGGCGTCAGTGAAGTAACTGGACCACACTCGCCCATGAAAGACAATGCGCCCCTGCAAAGAAGGCAGGATGGAGAGCACGCCTAATTCTACCACAAGGTGAGCAGAGGGCGCCAGCGGGACTGAAATCATAAAGGGGTGGAGGGAGGATACTTACTCCAGTCGGTCAGTCTTGAACACAGTCCTCCTGTATTTTCAGGCAGAACCTTCCCTGCAGACCACATCGGGGCAAGCTGAGAAGCATACCAGCGAGTTACCCGGCTGGGTGGCGTCCCTGTGGATACCAGGTGAGCCTAACAACAACCCCACGCTAGCCATTGAATCAAAACCATTGACTAAGCCTTCGGGCTCGATCAAAAAGGCAGGAAAAACGCCCTCGGAAAGCCAGGCAAAGGCTGCCTCCCACGGCGACCATCGTCCGGAGCAGTTGGCGTCGTAAACTGCCTTCGATGGCGCAGTCCGTTTTGCGAGCATTAAAGCCCACACAACCAACGTCCAAAGCCATGGCATCGAGGGATAAACCCTCGATGTAGACTACTGACTACATTCTTTTCTGCCGCTATCGAGGTCAGGGTTCTTAGATTCTATGAGGTCAATCTTCAGCGTCGACCAACCCGATGACCACAATGACGTCGACCCGATTTACACAGGAGCCGGCGATGTCGATTTGTTTCGACAATCAAGTTGATCTAATGGCACTGGCAGAGGGGCTGCAAGATGCCGGTGGTCTAGACATGTCCCCCGACCTTGTTATGCAACAAAACCAACCCTGCACTCATGCTAATGTTAAGTATAGGCCATTGGTAGAGAGGGTTGTAGACACACTTGGGCTAAAGTCATCCACCACACCCCTTCAGGGGTACAACCTGACGGACATCCTGTATGAAGGTCCGGCAGTTGACCATAGCCTGCTTTCAATCAGGCCATAGCAGACCCCTTAGCCTCCTTATGGCAATGTAGACCCTCGAAGCCGCTTTGATTTCCCCCTCCCACGACTTACTGGTTGGTGGACTGTTGACCTCCGACGCCTGGGGCCTGCAAACAATTTGGTGGGGTTATCTGCCCTTCTTAAATAGGCCACTGAACAGATCCCAGAAACAACGGAGACTCTCACTGTGAAAATGTTCTCGCGTTTTGATACGCCGTGCAGCTCTGTCCCGCACGAGTGCGGATGCTCCCTGGTGCAAGTTTGGTCACGCATGGACAGCCATTTTTAACAATCTTGGAGCACAGTGAGAGTCTCCATTGTTTCAACCATAGAAGACACTATTCGTTCCTAGTGGTTATCTCCACTTCTACCACTTAAGAAGACACACGTCTTACCGCTCGAGGTACACTCTTGTCCCCTGCATTGGCACACTTTGGTGCCACCCATATATCTACACTTAGGATGGATATTACTGCTCATCCAAGCACTGGATAAGCTACTGATAGAAACCCCGGGACCACCACATCACACGTCCTGAAGAAGGCCTGCCCACATAGCTGCAACTTGCAGCTTTTTCTAGGCCAAAACACTGTTGTGTCGACGATTATACCAGCTGAACAATGCACAGTTTAAACATTGTTGGTTTGTTATTCTCAATGTCCATGAAACTATGTTTATGTTCATTCCACTACTGCACAATTGACACAATTATGGCAGTGCTACTGTTTATGTTGGTTACATTGAAATCCAGCTCTTTTGTTTTTACTGGATTGTACATATTTGTATTGTATTTCAAACACCCCTGGGGGCTCTATCCTCTATTATTTGATAGATGTCATTAAATACATTCATTTAAAAAAAAAATCATTACTTAAGACTATGATATATTATGTAGTATTGGTGTGACCTCTCACCCTGACATTTCGTTTTGGTTTTCTTCAATTTCTTATGGCCTTCTCAATACATTTGCACCTACTCCTTTTGTTCCAGATTGGGACGTTAATCTGGTTTTGACCTTTTTCGATGGCAGCTCAGTTTGAGCCAATGCATTCCCGTTCTTTGAAGCTGTTGTCCCCTAAAACAGCCTTCTTGGTTGCAGTCACATCAGCCAGGCGAGTTGGTGAGCTGCAGGCATTTTGCTGCAGACCACCATTTTTGCATTCGGGCCTGGCTTCCTTCTAAAAGTTGTTTCGGAATTCCATCTTTCCCGATCAATTGATTTACCTGTGTTTTACCCCCCTCCACACACCTCATAAGAGGAGGAGCTTTTTCACTGTCTTAACCCTAAAAGAGCCTTGAGCTTTTACGTTGCCTGTACATCTGAGTTCCGGAAGACGGACCAGTTGTTTATAGCCCATTCTTTATCTAGCCATAACAAAACAAACAATTTGACGTTCAGATATTTTATGTATATCTGAATGTTACCAGTCGTCGGACAAAGAACATCTGCCAAGGATCATAGCACATTCAACCAGAGGGGTTTCAGCTTCCAAAGCCCTACAGAGCGGTATTCCCGTTGGGGACATTTGCCGCGCGGCCACATGGTTTTCTTTGCAAACGTTCACCAAGCATTATGCTTTGGAAGTTGCCCGCGGGCGCATCGTGCACGCTTTGGTGGGGGTAGTTCTGCCGAACCTACTTCTTACATACTTTCTGCCCTCCTTTATCCTAACTGCTTGTGGAGTCTTATCAAGATGAGGAATCTACAGGAGAAGAATCCATAGAAAGATCATTACAGTAATTTCTCCTTTGTAGCTGTGCCATTCATGTTTGACAGCTAAGCAGCTGGGATATGGCTTGTATGGGTTGCATTGTTCTTCAGGAGCCACCTAAGCTGCTTCTTCCTTTTCTGGATGGTGGGGGTATTACTTCTGTGGCCCTGGGTGATCACATCCTCCACTGCACCATGTTCCTCCACTGCACCATGTACAAGAAGATTCCTACTCATTGGGTTGTTCTGCCTCACTGGAAAAGTCTTTAGTGAAACACCGTGACAACCAATCTACACAAGGCCCACAGGTAGGTAATTAAAAATACCCTTGTGTGACCCTATTGCCCCCAGGATCTTCAGGTCCCTGCCAACCGTCTTTCTCCATTGTCTTGCATTGCAGCTGAATCTTGTTCTGCTTCTAGTCTCCTCGGGCAAGGGGCGCATCAAACCCAACAATGGATCTCTTCTTTAGGGTATCCACTGGTGCTCTCTGGGGTTCGCTTTCTTCTTCTTGGTACATGTGGGGAGTAACCTTTTGCAATAACTGCAGGTTAGCCTTCAGATTTTGTCCTGTTTCCTATGGAACACTTTATACAACACAGGTCCCCCAAGTGACACTGCAACATACTTGGTTTAACTGTCATTTTTTTCAATGGTCCCTGGAGTTCACCAAGCCCTGGTTTTTAAGTGGCTACGCCTGATTTATTGGGAATTCGTACATCTTTGTATTACTCCTGCCTCACGGTTTACTAAGTATTACTGTATTTTATATATGGTCCCTCCTTGGAGTGTAAAATGCTCCACTGGCCATAGGAATTATACATCAAAAATATACCCTGGACTTTGGTAGCCCTCCTCGCTTTGTTGGACATTTATCCCGGTTTTCTGCCTCCAAGTCTTATCACTGTGCACAGTGCTCCAGATAGGATTTGGGGGTGAGAGTATTTTACTCAGTTTTTAGAATTAGAGAGTAAATCCATTTTCAAAAGAGTAAAAATGTGTTTCCTCCTTCGCAAGAGAGTACAAAAAGTCTCTCTCTGACAACTATCCAATTTGTGCTTAAAATTAAAACTGTTTGAAAACATTAGTGACAAAGAACTTGTTGCTGCATACTAGCCAGTTTCATCTTCATTATACTTGGACACTGGAATTCTGAGTACTACTAGAGATGCACGCTAGTTGCATCATAAATCAAGTCCCTCACTCTACCAGCATCGCCTCTCTGCCTCTCGGGCCTACTGTTGCTGCCTGACACTCCCTGCTTGACAGCCTTTTCCATGTTTTGCCTCATCTCTCCTTCCCTTTGCTACTGGTTTTCCTCCATCTCTCACTTTCTGATGTTCTGCCTCTCACCCTTAAGTGTTGCTATACCACATTTTGCAGTCTGTTGCTCTGTCACTCTGCCTCTCTCATCTCTGCATTGTATTATTGCTATTTCCCTCCTAGTTTGTGCTGTATTGGTTGATATATCTCCTCTTCTTGTCCTGTCATTATTCTGGATATATCTGTTTCCATTTTCTGTTGTTATTGCTACTCCTTTTGATTATCTATTTGCACTGCCTCTTATGTTATTGGCCTGCCTTTCTCTAATCTGGATTTTCTATTTCCCGCTCTCTCCGTCTGCTGTTGATCTGTTTTCTTATTTTACTGCCTCTATAGGACTCTTTTGCTCTGCTTCTATCCCAAACTCCTATTGTGCGTCTGTGTCTCCTATTATTTTCCTCTGTTTCCTTTCTCACTTTCTTTGATGCTCTTATGTAGCTCATTGGCCTCTCTTCCTGTTGCTCGAATTCCTGTTTTGTATTGTCCAATACGTTCTCTGTTCTCCCAGCCTTTCGCCCTCAACCCCCCACTTTGTTCTCTTGTATTGCTTAGGTTCAGAGTTGCTCTTCCTCCCATTTCTGTCTTTTGACATAGCACCAATACATTTTCAAAAAGCTGAAAATGCCTTTTCCATTTACAAATAGAGTGTAGCTTTATCATTGGGTGCTCTTCTTCTGATGGGATGTGTTTTCTCTGAATCGCTGAACATTTAGTAGTTCTTTTGATAAGTCGAAAGCTAAGTTAGCTCTTTTACGATTGAATGGTACCTGCACCTTAAACACATACCTCTGATGCAGATGCATTAACTCACCTATGAACAGGATTTGAACAAACAGTTCAGTGGGTCAAAAACCCTGCTGCAGAGATCATTGCGAGACCTACCTTTCCCAACAGGCTGTTGAAAGGCACATAGGGTTAGGGCACTGGAAGTTCCATGTGAGGCTTGCCTGACAGAACTGGCTTGTCAAAAGCTCTCTGCTTGTTTGGACTAGGGGTGTACCGAAATTCGGCTTCGAGTAAACGTTCGGCCGAATTCCGGCTTAAAATTAGGTTTTCGGCTTCAGCAAAATACATAATGGAATGCTTGCTCGAAGCCGAAGCTACACCCCTAATTTCAATACATAGTGTTTCACATGCAGGTAGTTGCACAATACGTTCAAGAGCTAGCGTTTTAATTTCACAGTGAACATAAATGACTTCTGCCTGGCCCCCTCTGCCACACCTCTTTCAGTTCAGTTTAATCTCACTGTGAAGATAAATGACCTCTGGTGCCTGGCCCTGGGATGCCCCGCTCTGCTGTGCTGTACTCTGCTACAGACGGGCAGACTTGGCGGCGGTGTTTTTAACAAACACGCTGTTTTGAAAAGCTGTGTTTTTCCTCTGGAAGCTCTCGAGGAAAGCCAGATAGCAAGGACTCGAGCGAGATAAAGGGAGCCAGTGAGAAACTTGTGTCCATCATGCGCTCAGGACAAGGGGCTGGGCGGATGGGAAGAAATGGGTGCTTTCCGACAGCAACAGCGCATAGCGCCGTGAAGACCGTCCACGCACTTCACACGATGTGGCGTGTGCATTTATCGAGGAATGCTGCACGCCAATTCCATCATTTCCCCTCAATGTGCACACAGTTAAGCTAAGTCTGAAATCCAGTACTATCCATTCAGTATGTGACGGTGCCCTCACTTCACTGTCCACAGACGTGTTCACCTCAGTGCCTGCTGCTAGTTGCTCCTAGTGGTGGTGGGGCGGTAGGTGCCTTGGTGCCCTCACTTCAGTGCTGTTAGTTACTCTTACTGGGGGACCTGCGCCTTGTGCCCTCACCTCACTGTCCACGAACACGTTCCCCTCGGTGTCTGCTGTCAGTTACTGTTATTAGAGGATCTGCAGCTGTTTTGGAAGAGCTGCTGACTATTGCTTCGCTGTGTCTGAGCGCTTTCATTTTCCTCTAGGTTGATGTTTCACTCTCACACCTCTCTCAGTTCAGTGTCTCCTGGCACTTTCACTTCAGTGTACTGTATGTACAGCGACAATTTGCCATCAGTGTATAATGTGGCACTTTCTCTTCAGTGTATGTACATTGTACACCGACAATTTACCACCACCGGTGTATAATGCTGGCACTTTCACTTCAGTGTATGCACACACTGGTGACACTAAAGTTTCACATCAGTGTATTCTACTGCATTCCCCACGCTCATATAATCATTCCAGTGAATGCTGGCGACAGTGTTTAAGTGTCTGCTACCTCACCCACACGCATAATGCACGCAGTTATGTTGAGCCATATCTAACATACTGTTGCCTTCTGCTTATTGTGGAGAGGGGCGTGGGTTAATTACACTTGTTGGACCATTTACTGCTTAATTTATAATTGCGCAACAGTAAAAAAAAAAAAACCATTTAACACTGTGTGAAAACAGCATCACTTGGTTAAGATGATTATCCTGACCATTATGACATTAAATAATACACTGATGTGGTGTTTGCTGTTGTTCTGTTATTGCTTAGGTATAATAGGGATGATATGTCCTTTTAGTAGTGTGGCCATAACTCAGCAGACCTCAGCGTGTGCGAGATGTGATTATACGCTATACTTCTGAGGGACAGTGAGTGTTGTGACACTAAGCACATACACCACTGTGTGTTGTAGTACGAGCTCAACCCGGGGTACAGGTACAGTGTAAAGCATGTGCCGACCAGCCTCCCGCAAGCCTCACTGTTCTGCCAATCCCCAGAAACCCATGAATAGGCCTATTTATGTGCAGGGTGCACCCACCTTGGTCACTTCTCGAGAAAGCAGGCATCTGTACGCAGGTACCTTTATTTCCCGCCTTTCACAGCTTCGCAGTTGGACAAGAAGCTACTTAATATTGATTAGGGTGGTTTGCAGAGAAAGAACATCTGTCTGCAGATCAAAGGGAAGGAAGGCTGTATGCAGTAGTGGGTGTCCCTGGGAGGGTGCAGACGTGTTGGGTGTTAACTGTCGCTTCCCGACTGCCTATGGGGAAAGTCATGGGGGAGGAGGTGTGTTATCCTCCCAGCCTTGGAACATTCAGGTCAACTAAGTGCAAGGAGGAGTGAAAGAGGGGTAAATGCAAGGGGCAAGTTTGTGGCAAAACAAGTACAAAACCTACAAGAGAACCGTGTCGGGGCATCAAGGCGAGGAGGGAGTGTTCAACCAAGGTAGGCGTTCTGACGCTGCTGGAAAGATCCACCACTGTCCACGAAGACTGGTGGATTCCCACTCAGCAAAGGCTTTGCAGAGGAGGAGAGATGTTAAGCCTTTCCTGAAATGAGCATGCCTGAAAGAAGGCGCGTGCTAATTCCAAAACTTGGCCCCAACAGATGCCAAGATTCTTGGACTGCCAGACAGTTAGCGACCTAGAAGAAGAGCTCGCAGGACACGTGCAGGGCAGTCTCTGGTCATGGAGACTGGAGGTAGAGGACCAAGGACCCTAGAGCTCCAAACAGCCCAATGGGCCTTGAAGGAGAGCAGGCATCATATACAAGGCAAACCAAAATCCTAGGCAGCATGGAGTGAGGCATACATTATGCAAAACAAGGAAAATTAATTCTGGACCAGTTCCCACCTTTGCATTTCAAGTGAGCGACATCAGCAAGAGCAGCTTCTGCGTTATGTGAAAAGCAGTCCAATTCACTGCCTGCAAAGAATTAACGGGTTTACATATGAACAGGTAGATGGGGCTGGCAGAGCACTGAAAGCAGCACTCTCTCCCTCGTCCCCTCTCCACCACCAGCAGTGCCCATAATGTCTCGCTCAGGGCCCTCCCCTTCTAAAGCTTAGTTACAGCTATGATCTATTTATAATCATGTCCTTCACTGAAGTCCTGTTAAAACCAGCATTGGCAAAGTCAACAGTGATGGCTTGTTTTGCATATCTTCACACTTTTCCAGTAGTAATCTACTATTCGGTAACTATTTGTTAATCGGCCGAATAGTAAATTTACTATTCGGTACACCCCTAGTTTGGAATACCCTACATGAGTCTGGAGATTCATAATGAGGCTTTGAAATGTGCTAGATTTTGGGCAGCGAGACTCGGTAATCGGACATGTGAGGAGCAGAGTTTTTGAAAAGCTCAAGACCGAGTTGGAGAGATCGAAGTATATGACAGCTTTGCCATCTTCTCACACTGACTGCCAATGTACATAACTCCAACTCAGAAGGATGGTGGGAAGGATCTGCGTGAAAATACCAAATTGGTTACTGCGAGGTCGATAATCTTGCATGTAAAAAATCACATTTTTGGTATTTTTAATACAGGGGAGATCCCCTGCACCTCCACATGGTTTGGCAGGCAAAGAACGTTGGTTGGGGGGGTTGCCCAGAGCAATGACGGAGGTTAAGATTAATTCTAAACCTTCCAGCCATCACTGCTTGCATTTTGCTGCAGCGTAATTTCATCAGAACATCAAGGCCGTATCGATCTCCACACGTTTATGGTCCCACAGTTGGTTAAAATTGAGTGCGAGTGGTTCCAAAAGGGCCTTTGCAGTATTCTTTGTGTAGCTCCATTTATCGTTTCTCCAAAGTGTTGAATTTCCAAAACATTTTGAAGCTTTCAGCTTACCTGGCTTTAAGGGCTATCGCTGGGAATGCTCTAGGCCTGGCCAAGGTTTACTGTGGACCAGGCATTCGGGATCTTGAGATGGGTTTCTAGAATCTGGCATGGTGGACATCTTTTAGGCCACCCTAGTTATAGTGAACAGGGGGGAACTCTGAAAGGTTAGTCAAACCAGAAATCAAGGTAGCAAGGGAGAGCAGTCAAGGCTATTCGCAGGAATGTGAGTGGAGTCAGGGGTCAACAGTGAGTCCACACAGTGAAGCACACAATAATTCAACTTAGACAGGAATGCACACACATAATATTTATTCTAGTCTTAAACCTAGACTACAAATTGAATCAAACATGTGATATATATATATATCTCAAAGAGTATTTGTCATTGACAGTGCACACTAATGGTTCAGGGTACGTAACTGCTTGACACTTAATAGGTAATGTGTTTTTGAAGCTTGAGGTGCAGGGGAGAAAAAGTGGTCTTGGCACAAAACCAGAATTGCTGAAAGAAGAGGAAATGTGTGTGTGTGTGTGTGTGTATATATATATATATATATATATATATATATATATATATATATATATATATATAATATCTCGCATCGCCATGGGTTCTTAAAATGCATTCAATGACTTAAATCAATAAAAGAAGGTAAGTGATGCAGTAAGATGGCACCAAGTCACAAGAAATTTGCCCTAGCTTCAGAAGTCCAATCCCTATGAAGTGTGGGTCCTTTTTACCAAAACTCACAATGCTTCCCCCCAGAATGTATCTGATGCAGGTAAAGTACTTGTGTTGGTGAATGTTCAAAAGAAAAGATCCAACAAAGTTACTAGTAAGTAAAAATGTGTTTTTTATCCTGCAGGTTTCACTGCTCTGTGCAACGACCAAAAAGCAGTGGAATGGAAGGATACAAAGAGACTTGTTCTCAATGTTATCCTATGGATGACAGGGGGAGACAAATGCTTTGTGTTTACTTACACCCCAGACTCTGATTTTCCCAGAGGATTGGATGGGTCGACTGGGGGGGTTACTGGAGGTTGGATTGCCACCGTTGGTTTCTGTGGGAGGTGCCCAAGAGCTGCAGGTGCAAGGATTCTTCTGGTCGGGTCCAGGAGCAGAGTGGAACCCTTGGCGATGTAGAAATGCAGAAAGCACTGATGCATACCTTCAGGACACTACACGGGACGGTGAGTTCCAGTGATGGCAACTGCAGGTGTCCTTCCAGTCATGGTTGAAGACCTTTTTAGACCAGAAACCCTTGAAACTGGGAGCCTGAAAATCGGCATAATGAATTACCACACAAGGTGGCGACAACCGAAGTTCTGACGGAAAACGCTGAATGGTGATGGTTCTAGCGAGGTAACCCATTGGATAGCTGTTTAGCCCACTGATCCACTGTGTGTTCCATGGACACTGCAGAAGGCTCAGGACAACTGGATCCTTGGAATATGTCGAGACTGGTTGGTACCACCAGTCCAGGTGTTGAAGCACTGCTATAGGTCTTCGCAGATCAGGTAGCCCAACATTGCTACAAAGGGGACAGATGCAGGAAGGGATGCTGGCCTCATTAGGGGTCTTTGAATCTTCAGTCAGCTGTTCTTCTACACAGGATTCTTGTCCAACGTTGAACTGAAGAAATGACTGCAGGAGTCCTTATCTAAAATCCAGCATGGAAGCTAGCCCACCAATGGTAAGTATCATCACCATTCAAACAGTCAGCATTTGTCCAATCGTGCACCACTGTTGCTTTCACTAATGCCAACACCAAGACTTTAAGGCTTGTGGAATGAGACCAGATAGTCCATCGCCTTCCTGAGCGACACACAAAGGCATCACTAGCTTGCGAATGCTGGGCCTTTCCTGGGCAAGTGCACAACCTTCTATGGGATTTCCTGACTGGGAAGGCAGGAGGAAGCCCAAACAGCGATGTCGCCAAAGGACAAGCAAAACATTTTGTGGCATGGTCATTTTAGGACACTAGCAACGTTTAGTAGCTGTATGTGGTAAACATGAATGTGCACACTAGAAATAACACAAATGGTAAAAATATAATTGCTGCCACCAGCTTGTCTTTAGGCACATTTAAAAGTGACCAAAAATCCCAAGTGTAAAGACTATCGTGATACAAAAGTATTCCCCTTGCAATTCATTGTAAGATGCTTTGTGCAGTGTTAAAAAGTTACAAAAGTGTAAAAGTCAATAGGGCAGACCTAGTTTCCAGTACTGATGGTCTGGAGGACTGATCAGTTTCCCCGTGTCAAAATGAGCAAAAGACCAGGTGCAGTGAAGATGAAGGATTCACATCCCTGTTAAAAGTCAGGACCGGTTAAAAAACGAACAGTTTGGGGTCCATCGAACTATGGAAGGAAAGTTGCAAAAAGAAATCTTTCCGACCAAGGGGCACTGCATTGCTGGATAGGGAATGATTGGTGGCATTGGAAAAATCATTGCGTGAATGTGACTGAACTTTTATGTGAAGCTTATTGTTTAAGAGCAAAATGGTAAAGAGTAGTTTGTGTTGTAAATGACCCCTCTGTCACATTAAGATGTGTATTGTACCTCTGGAGAGGGAGTACTGCATTAATGTTGAGTAAGTGCAGGCATGCTTTTCCTATTCATCTATTTTGGCTCTTTCTACTTCGTCAAATGTGTGTGTAGTCTCCAGGGTTGTCACTGACCTGCTCTCCTTTAAAATTTTGTATGTGTGCTTTTGATTTTAAAATGTTACTTTTATTGTTTTACTTTTATCACTAGCATATTGAACAACTTTCGAAACAACTGCAGCAGGAGATGGCAGACTGTGCATTGCGGTTGTTTCCAGACCTGCCCATTTCGAAGTATCAGAGTGTGATGACAAACCCTACTGCTCACTTGCAGGATCTCCCAGCAGTGACATACAAGGTCTCAAAGAATGAGAATTTCTCTGGCATGGAGGACCAACCACCTCTCTCTGGCGTACATGGTGCCTCCAGTTCTGAACCCAAGCTTCCTTTCACTGGCCGCGTATTTGATCACACACTATGGACTGGTATGTTCTCCCCTAAACCTGTGGCTTTTCCAGATGTCTCCTCTGTCCAGCAACAAACTATGCATCCTGGGGCAGCCATGTTTGAACAGCAGACTTTCTCTGACGTTTCTGGCATGCGTAATCTTGAAAATCATCCCTTGTTAGGGATTTCTGGCATCCCTAATGCTGAGCATGAACATACTCCTGGCTCCCTCACTTCTGAACGCTGGCCCATCCTTGTTCCAATCAATGCTGAAAAACAGCTCCTTCCTGTGTCATCCAGTGCTGAGCATGAGCCCCTTCTGACCTCTTCCAGTAATGAACTTCAGCATCGCTCTGGCTCCTCCAGTGCTGAACACCGACCGCTCCCTGAGCCCTCTACTGCTAAAGAACTGCAACCTCTGAATTCCTCTTTTGGTGAACAAATATCCTATACAAGTGGAGTTTCATTGCAAGGTATGCCTGTATCTGAGAATCCTCAGAGTATGAAAACAATCACAACATTCTCGTTGCAGAACCCAGTGTGTTCGAACATCCTCATAAAAGCTTTGAAGGTCCCTTTGTGCAATGCGGTCACTGTAGGTAAGTGCCTTTTTGATTAATGTCCTTTCCACCCTGTGAACATTCCTGTGGTGTGGTTAATCATTGTTCTAGTTATTTTGATGATGTTCAAATTGCTGGTAGAGATTACATGTCATCTGAATGCTGCTGCTAGGCCATAAAGACCGCATATGGAAACTAAGGAACAATAACCATATACTTTAGTGACACGTCAGACACGAGGTTCGATTTTCAAACGAGTCTGTTTTATTTCAAAGTATTCTCAGTCGGCAGACTGGGTCTCAACGCCTCACGACGCGTGTTCCCAGACCTCGTGAGATGCGAAAGAGCGAGCAACGCTCAAGCAGCAATATATATACATTAGACATAATCTTTACGAAGGCAATTCGATCCGCCCACAAATACAGGCTAGGGTTCAGTGATTTACAATTATGACACGTCATGACCAGTCTTCATTCAGTCTAAACATAGTTATTCTAACAATGGCAGCAGAGACAGCTTTCTGTTATGGGGAACATGGAGCTCTTGGCTCTGCAAAGAGATCATGTTTTTAGCAGAGAAACATTCCTTTCTCCAGCATGGGGTCTGGCATGGATTCACATGCTCATGAATATTCCCCGTCGTCAGGCTGGGAATCCTCGGTAAAGACAAAACCAGTATCAGTTTCGTTTCTGATCTGTCTTTCGTAGTAGCAACCAATCACTGATCTCTGCGTCATACTGACCACAGCCAATGATTGCCCTCTACCTAAGCCCCGCCTCTGGTAGCCATCTTCAGATTTTTACCGCACGTTCAAGTGTTGGGATCCTCGTGCTATTGCTCTCGAGCGTTGGTGCTATTTTTTTCACGTTTTTACTCAAAAACTTCGATTTGCCGGTCAAAAAGAGCCTCAAGCTCCACCGTTTCTTCATCCGATCAACGGGGACCCGTGTTGGATTTGTCTCCGCCCCTCAAGGGTGAAGATTTCGTCGAGCCACGCTTTTGGGCCAGACGTTTCTCAGGCCCATCTCGGACATGGCCCAGGAGAAGGGCAGCTCGACGCCCGGAAAGCTGTTCAGGGTCTGCCCTGGATGCCAGCTTCAGAATGTCTTTAAGGAGGACGAACACTCCTTTTGTCTTTACTGCCTACATGAGGACAAGACGCACGTGGAGAAGGACTGTGCGTTTTGCGGCAACATGTCGGAGCGGACCATGAAGGACCGCCACCAACGTCTCGCTAACTGGCTGGAAGGGAAGAGCCCGTCAGGCGAGAAGAAATCCAAGCCGTCTTCTAAGACCTTTGAGGACGCCCCGGCGACGGGGGTCCAACACAAGGCCAAGCACCGCAAATCCGCTGGCACCGGGAGCGCCGAACGGTCGGGCTCTACGGGCGCCAGGCAGGGCGCATCCTCCCCGGCACCATCAACCACGAGCCAACGCTCTGGTTCGGGTAAGAGGAAGGCCGAGCACCCGGCAAAGCTCCTGGAGAGGCCCCGGTCGAGCTCGAAGGCCCCATCAGAGGAAGAGCGAGGCAGTGTCCCTCCCCCCCAAGGAGAAGGCGGTGAGCGCACCTAAGGTGGTGAAAGCCTTAATCCATCCGGCCATGGCCTCTATCGAGATTGTCGCGGCGGCCCTGGCTCAGCCTGTGGAGGCTACACCAGTGGTGGCAACCTCTGGGCTCAGAGTCTCCATGCCACCGTGGAGGGAGTCCTCTCTTATGCCCATCGACAGGACCCCCGTGAAACCTCCGACGGAGAAGAAAAAGGGGGGGGCAGGAGGTCGTCATGGATTCGGCCTCAACCTCTGAGGAAGAGCTGATCGAAGTCTTAAGCCACGGCGTTGGCGTGGAAGAAGACCAGCCTGTCGGGAGGGATCCCGACGTAGGAGACGACGATAACGTCGAGGGTGCCGACGGGGCCCCTGACCGCCCGTCGGACTCCCCTCAACCAGCGCCGCAAGACAACTTGGCGGCCATTTTGTTGGCTATACAGTCCTTATGCTCGGAGATGAGGACGAGACTGCCGTTACCACCAGCGGAGGAACCGCTCCCGACGGGGGACCCGGAGCCAAGCCCTTCTGGGAGCCCTCCCCCTAAGAGAAGGATTCATCCTCGACCTCCTTTTCAGCAATCGCGCCCTGTTCAGCCCTCCTCCCCGTCCACGACTCGTGGGGATGATACGGTCAGTCCCCGTGACGGGTACGGACGACGAGGTTTACGACGAGGATCTGCCGTCGTCACCTCCCACCCGGGCTTCCCCGCCCGACGAGATTGGATCGTTTCACTCCATGATCGCCAGGGCATCCGAGCTCTTCCAGCTCTGCCCGGAAGAGAAGAAGGAAGGTTTCCTTTATCAACGGCGCGAGGCCAAGAGGAAGACGGTCCTCTCGGTGCCTCTACTGGACGATATTTGGGATGAGGGCCTCGCCCTCCTCAAGAACCCATCCACGACGCCGGCTAGAAGGGATCGGTACAGGAAGAAGTACCGGGTCCCGGACGCGGCCCCCTTGTGCCTCCGGGCACAGCCGACCCCGGACTCCGTCGTCTCCGCGGCGGCCAGGAAGAAAGCGGGGGGGGGTGCGGCCTCTACGTCGACTTCCCCGCCGGACGGCGAGGGAAAGAAATTGGATACAATGGGACGCAGGGTCATCTCGTCTGCAGCGACGACGATTAAGGCGGCCAACGCCTTGGCTATTGTAGCCCGCTACGACAGGGAGCTGTGGTACAAACTGGCTCCGCTGCTGGACTTCCTACCGGACGACAAGAGGGCGGATGCCCTAGAGATCTTGCAGGAAGGAGAGGTGGCGTCGGACCAGGCCATTACGATTGCGACGGACATCGCTGACACAGGATTTCGCCAGTTGGGCAACGGCGTGTGCCTTAGGCGGCGTGGATGGCTGAAGGCTACTGACTTCCGTCAAGACGTGCAGACCAGAGTCTTGGACATGCCGTTCGATGGAAACAACCTGTTTGGGAAAACAGTGGACGATTCCCTTCAAGCCATCAAAGCAGACACGGAGACGGCCCGGGCTCTTGGGGTTCTCCAGCAACGGCGGCCGCCCTTTCGGAGCGGCGGAGGCAAACAGGGTGCCTCCAAAGGTTCCGGCGGCGGATTTTCCACCTACCGTCAAGCGGCCCGTTCGTCGTCGCAGGAAGCTTACAGGGGACGAGGCAAGTCAGGCGGACCCCGCCGTCGTCGCCAAGGAGGTCAAGGCGGCAAAGCCTCGTCGAAGCAGGACTGAACCGGCCGTGGGGTCGGGCCCCCACCGAAGCACCCCGGTGGGAGGCCGGCTGGCGAGCTTCGTCAGCGTGTGGGAGTCCATCTCCACCGACCGTTGGGTTCTGGACGCCCTAGCCCAGGGTCACGCGCTCGAATTTCAAAAAAGGTGCCTGCGCGTCCCCCCTGTGGCCAGGAAAGAACTTCACGTCCCACAACTTCTCTTGGAGGTAAAGGCGATGCTCAGGAAGGGCGCCATCGAGCTTGTCCCAAAGAGGCTTCGGGGCTCCGGAGTTTACTCAAGATACTTCCTCGTGTTCCTGTTTGGTGTGCCCCTGCTGGACATCTGCAGGGCTTCTACATGGAGGTCGACGCACACCTTCACAAGATTGTACTGCGTCGATCGGGACTCCAGGGAGGAGTCCAGGGTCGGCCAAGCAGTACTGCTCAACCTGTTCTCTTAAGGTGAGCCTGGTGAGGAGGTAAGAAATGCTTAATGTTGAGTTGTTGTATTGCTTAATGTTGAGCCTGTTGCCACCCCCCGTGGTTGTGCATGTGTATACTGCTATGTATTCTTTTATTCATGAGCATGTGAATCCATGCCAGACCCCATGCTGGAGAAGGAACAAGTTACTTACCTGTAACTGTTGTTCTCCAGCATGGGTCTGGCATGGATTCACATGCGAACCCTCCCGCCTACCCCTCTGCGGCTCTTCACTTGGTCATACTGCCACTTGGCGTGCTACCAAATCTGAGGATTACTGCCAGAGGCGGGGCTTAGGGAGAGGGCAGTCATTGGCTGGGGCAGTATGACCCAGAGATCAGTGATTGGTTACTACTAAGAAAGACAGATCAGAGACGAAACTGATACTGATTCTTTACCGAGGATTCCCAGCCTGACGACTGGGAATATTCACGAGCATGTGAATCCATGCCAGACCCATGCTGGAGAACAACAGTTACAGGTAAGTAACTTGTTCCTTACTACGTTATCTGGGTCTCGGTTTATGAGCTAAGGGTCAGACAGTTCTGAAGCAGAAAATACCACTCTCCGCGAAGGAGCACCGCTAGAAGAATATAATTCATGGTTTAACTGCCTTTACTACAGCGTTTGCAGGACAAGCCGGCACCTGGACTACTGATTAGATGCGGCTTCTGCTCGACTTCAAGGACTTGGTGAGAGAGAAACAATGTATTTCTGCAGTTTGACATTCCTGTCTGTTAGTATTTCAGCATTCAGGCCATGGCCTCGCACTGTGTGAGTTTGAAGCATAGAATACATTTGCAAAGCGTTTTGACAGAAAAGAAAAAAGCAAATGGCCAACATTTTACAAAATGGACGCCCTCTCGTTACATTGACGATTCTAGGATTGCGATGTTTGTCACATGATGCAATTGGTTTCTGGCCAACATACTATACATACTGTGAGGTTGTTTCTGGTCTTAACACCGCGGACCACAGAGTCCCCGTTTTAGAGTGTTTTTAGATGTTCTGTCCATAAAGGTTCTTAAAACACTTGTCGACCAAGGGTAGAAGTCTGTGCTCAAACTCCAGCTAGTCCTACACCTCAGACCTTGTTTAATAGCACTTGGGTGCATGATGAAACAGCCATAAAGGATGCTAAATATTTCCATCTTGCACAGTCCGCAAAATTCCTGGTCGTGATTTGCGTTGTCTGTATTTGGGTTTTGGAAAGCACTAACCTAGTTGGATAAACACCAGAGAGCACTAGTCATTGATGCAGCAGAGACAGGAGGAAGAGATCAGTGTGCAGTGGCGTACGGGGAGGGATCGTTTTAGCTGGGGGTTCTGGATCCATGCTCTGCGGTAGCATCCAAGATGTTTCTCGAAGGATGGGCCCATACCTTTTTTCCCAATTGCATTTGGATACCAGACTGGCATTGTAAGGCAAGGGTCCTTCATGGTATTCAAGGAAATATGTATTCACATAAACAGTATTAAATGCTTGGCATATTGTCCAGCAGAAATGCATTGTATTTTTAACTAGTAGAGGATTGTAGGCAAATGGTTGTGTAGAGATCAGCGAATACTAGTCCACTCTGAGGTTCTGACCCTTCACGAGCAGAGTTGTGCCTTTTATCTAAAAGTAAAAATGATACGAAAAGAGCGGCAAACAATTGCAGACCAGTTCTACAATCGCTAGTTTTTGCCCTTGATGCATGTTGGGAAATAATGTTCTTTTTGCAACTTTCCTTCCAATAACATCAGTGGAACCTCTTGCTTTGAACACTGCCTGACGTTTGGAGGCAAGTACAGACTTATTCCTTCACTTCCCTTACTCGACTCACATATTTGGGCTCCGCTGGTCAAACCCTAAGGTTACCAGAACAGGGGTACACTACCCCTTCCCTTAATCGTTGAATATAGCACACCTGTCCTTACGGTGAGGTGCAGCTGGGTTGCCTTGTACTCAAAATGGCTGTGTAATGCGTCTCACATATCTTGTTTCGCTTTCTTCCTGCCCTCTTCGTCGGGAAATGCCATGTAAGGCATACACGTTTGCAGGATCCAACTTGGACACCAAAGCAAAGTTGAGGGTGTTTGTGGCCTGCCCGAAATTTGGGTTCGGACGTTCTGGTCTCACTCCACACACTACCCAGGGGGTGTCTGTTTCTGGGTATTAGGAACAACTTTCTTTTTCCTGCTTTCTCCCATAGACCTCTATTGGACACCCTTTATTTCTGCTTTGTTTTGGCTGCTCATGTGACTCTTTGAAGATATGTAAAGCCTTCTGCTTTACTTCCCTGGCTTTGTGCTGATTTTTATGGTGAAACTGATCATTCTCTAAAACCATCAGTAGTGGAAACTGTCTTCCTTTTGTGTGCAGTTTTAAAAAAACAAGAAATTCACTAAGTGAAGTGTGGTTATTATAAATGATATCCTTAACATTTTTTCCTTTGTAACTTTGTGGTTACAAAGGCAATGTGTCCAGGAGGGGCTGGTTGGTAGCAGTGGATATTTATCTACCATGTTTTGACTTTTCTTTCTCATGCACTTTTGCATTTTACCGCATTATGCCATAAAGAGTACCATATGCTATAAAATGACCCTGGCATGAGATTTTTGCCTGTCCTTTTTCCTGCCCCCTCTGTCGGGAGTCGACATGTATGGAAACCTCTTTCCTGGGCTCCTCCTCCTCCTCCTCCGAGAGAGAGAGAGAGAGATCTATCTCTCTATCTCTCTATCTCTCTATCAGTTTGGTGCAGATCCTTACCATTGTTGGTCCTGTTGGAGATTCTGGATAAAAAGAAGACTTCTGCAGCCATTTGACAGGTCATCGTTGGAGCCATTGCCCCTTTGAAGAAGTTCAGCCTGCGGAAGACCCAAAGATGACCTTTGCAGCTGACGATCGCCTCTAGCCAAGACCTGGTCAAGCCCTGCTCCTCTGTCCTGATCTCTAGAAGGCCCGGGTCAGTGCTTCGATCACTGGGCCGGTGGGAACAATCAGCTTCGAACCCTGCTTGAGGATCTGTCTGCTGAGCCTTCCTAAGTGTCGCTTGACCATCCAGTGGACTAACCAGCTCTCTGCTCTTTGCCCCTGGAGCTCTCCTGCGGTCGCCAGAAGTATTCTTTAATTTGTGGCAAGGATGAACAGCAGAACAGTCCCTGTAACCTTAACACAGGTACAGCGTGTGACCAAAACGAAATCCCACGTCCATAAACTACCTCTGCACCCGCTAACCCTGGGCCTCCCTCTACCGGACCAAGCACAGAATTGTGTGTCCCTAATGGATTCTGGAATCTTAAAATCGTCTCCAGGGAAAATCTGAGTAAGAGGCGTAAGTTACCATTCTGGTTTCTCCTCCCCTCTTCCACCCCTCCCTCCACTCCCCCACCCATCCTCTATAGGGTTACATGGCCGTAATGTCCTGCCTCTATCTCTTTTCGATCATAGATTGGTGTTGGTCATGTCGAGGATCCTCCACTGGGCCTTCCCTAGTGAGCTTGGATTAAGTGAGGATACTTTAAAGAACTTTACTGTACTGTTCTAAACTTTTGGAAACTTCATCACTAACAATGGAATTGCTAAATCTAATAGTAAACCTACCTGAATAGTTTATCTTTTGTGCACTAGGCCCTGTTCCATCTCGGGGCTGAACGTACTAAGTCAGGGATCTAATGCTAAGTTTGCTCATAAGTGTTTTTTATCTTTGTTTTGTTAATATGAAAACTTAATGTTTTTACTTGTTTTGAATAAACTGTTTCAATGGATTGCTTTTCTTCTGCAGATCATCCGATATCCATTACAGCGTCAACTGCTCTGAAAATCTTTCAACGGGGGACTTAGTGTACCTCGACTCGGCTGTTGATCCATCTTGCCTTGATACATCAGTCGTCTCTTCCAGACGTGACATCAGTCGTCGTACATATGCTGCATCAATACGCCCCTGTACCCCAGTTCCTTTTTTCTCCACGCTCCGCACATTGCTCAGGGAACCTTCTCATCGCTTTTACTGTCGACAAATTAGTCTCTCTTTTTTTTTTTTTTTTTTTGACTGTTTCGAATCATGTCAACTACCAAGGTATCTGGGCTCAACCGATGCAGGGACTGCAGTTCCGAGATGTCCATTACAGACCTGCACAACGTTTGTGTGGTGCCTCGGTGACCGTCACAGCACTGAGTACTGCGGTTCCTGTAGAAAAATGAATCCGAATTCTCTGGGAAAGGGCAGAAGGGCAGTCAACTCGTAGTGGGCCAACCTCCTTCGAAAACTCTGCCACCAAATCCAACTGGAAGTGCAGACAGTTTTGCTCGACGGAATTACCAGCAAAGGACGCACTGGGGGATGCGTTTCTGATGAAGTGGATCTTCGGTCGCCACTACACCTTCCCCTCTGATTCCCGTCGTTCTGTCAGTTCTCAGGAGCTTGAGGAGGTTTCGAGCAACCCTGATCTTGATCACCCCGGATTGTGCGAGTAGAACGCGGTACTCTGATCTTCTGGACTTGGCCACATGCCCACCTCTGTTTGCCTCGGCGCATCTCCTATCTCAATCGGAAGGTTGGGTGCTCGACCCAAACTTGCAATCCCTCAACTGACATGCGTGGCTCCTCAGAGGATGAGGTATGAAGACTGGGACCTCTCTGAGGTACTTGAGGTGCTACTGGCTGCACATAGACAGTTAACAAGATCACTGTATGCGTGTAGGTGGAGAAGATTTGAGGTGTGGTACAAGGAATGCAAGATTGACATATCTTTTGCCACACCACTACAGTAATGGAATTTCTTCGGTCACTGGCCTTGTCAGGCCTTCAGGTCACTACATTGTCTGTGTTCAAAAGGTCTCTGAATCAAGGGGCTTTCCTTACGATCCTGGTTATTCCCCAATTCTCGAAGGGCCTTATGAATACGTTTGTGTGTCTACTTTGTTGTTCCAGACTGGGACCTTAATTTGGTTCTCGCCTTTTTTTAGGGTGGCTCCCTTCGAGCCTTTGAAGACTGCGTGCTTAGTGGACATCATATGAGCCAGACGAGTCAGTGAGCTGAAAGCCACCTTTTCTTCGTTTTTCTTAAGGAGAAAGTTCCCCTGAAAGTACAACTAGGGTTTTTTACCAAAGTGGTGGTGGAATTTCACCTTGCCCAGGCCATTGACCTTCCTCAAAGGCAGAGGAGCGGTACCAAAGGCTAGACTCAGAAAGGGCTCTTCATTTCTACGTTACCAGGACGGCGGAATTTAGGAAGATGGACCAGCTGTAGCCTTCTCCATGGTTAGAAAAGGTTTGGCTGTTTCAAAGCAGACCATCTTGCGGTGGATCATGCGTTTGCATTTCCGAATGCTACCACAATCCAGGGGAAGTAACTACCTCTGTTCATTGGAGCCCACTCCACTAGGGGGGTGGCTGCCTCTTCAGCCTTGCAAACGGGAGCACCAGTGAGGGACATATGCCTGGCGGCAAACTGGTCCTCGCTGCTCATATTTACCAAACACTGCTGCCTGGATGTAGCCTGTGGAGCTGACGCTCGATTTGGGAGAGCGGTTGTGCAAAATGTCCTCCTTTTTAAGAAACATTCATCCTGCCTCCATCACGGATACTGCTTGGAGTCTATCTGAGGAATCTGCAGGAGAAAAGCAATCCATTGAAGGAGAAATTACTTTCCGTAATGTTTGTATGGATTCTTCTCCCACAGATTCCATTTCCAGATACGGCAAGATAGTAGTATTCTGATAACTTTGGGATCATACTGAGGAAGTTGGAGTTCCAACACACAGCTTTTGTTTTTTTAACGTTGCTCTTCTTGTGAGGTGTCGTAAGTGAGCACACAACATTATGACTTTATTTAAGATTGTGAAAAAGGGAGGTGTGTAGCATCCACGCCTATGAGATGTTGAGAGTTAGATTTTATTTTGGATAGAAGGCAGGTTCATTCAGAAAGGACAACTTGTTCATCACCAGACAACTCCTACAAGTGAGGACTGTGGGAAAATCTTCATTCAGAACAGAGGTCTGGTTTACCACCGCAGAACCCATACATGTGAGAAACCTCATCTGGACTTGCCATTTTAAAAAGAAATCTTAGCACAAGAGTTTATAAAAAAAAAAAAAAAGAAAAAAAAAGTCAAGGAAATCTTGATTCATGACTATTGACCAAAATAATGGAGGCCATATCGCCTCAGCTTTTCAGATTTCATGTGCCCAATGCAAAAACTCCAGTCCGGGCCCTTTCACAACCCGAATTATTTGATTCTGCCACTACTGTTATACATCCCCCGATCTCCACGAGGAACAGCCTCCTCGGACTGTGCACCAGACTCATTACATACGCACCACTCCTCACATCGAAGACAATCGGCCCACCGCAAATCCAAAGACCAGGCCCCACGCTACCCGAAACCCGTAATACGACTTATCGCCTTGCACCCTTCGACTTTCATGAGGAACAATTTCCTCAGATTTCGCACCCAATTCATCCCACACTTCCCATCCATTGCGAAATCCGCAAACGTGCAAGCCTGCCAGTCCCAACCGCAAAGCCATCAACTGCGCGCTCATTAACGCAAGATCAGTCCCTGCCCACGCAGCAGATGTCCTTGACCGCATGACATCCAACGACTTTGACCTGCTTTTTATCGCAGAAACGTGGCTCCATCCCGCTGTTGGCTCAGCACTCTCCATTGCCACCCCTTCTGGTTTCACCACCTTAAGATGTGATGGGTCTGCAAAAATAGGAGGTAGCATCACTCTCAAGTTAAAAACACCCTCACCATCCGAGTCACGCAAACTAATGTCATCCCCAATTATGAATCCCTGCTCACCAATAACTCAATGTCACTTACCGACTCAGTCACACTCCTCACCCCACCTTCCAAGACAACCTAATGCAGAGTATCTTCACTTCCAACAAACCAAAGTCCAAAATCATAATCCTTGGGGACCTCAACCTAGGCCTCAAAGACCCAGCTGACACTATGGCCACCACCGTTGCCTTGGCACTTAACCATGCCGGCTTCGAATAACACGCTCTCGAGCCCACCCTCAACCAAGGCTGCACCTTAGACTGGTTAAGCGACCTCAACTGCAACATCCCCACCCCTGTCACCTGCCCGTGGTCGGACCACTGCATCATAGCGTTCGAAATCCCCCACTCGGAACGCCCCAGACCAGCTCACCCTGCCAAACTTGAATGCATGGCCAGGTGCACCAATAACCTCAACCCAGCTAATCTTGCACCGCTACTTGCCACCCTGGCGCACCCACCACCATCAGTAAGAAACCCTGCAGCCCTAGTTGACCTCTACATATTATCTGTTGCACAAGCAGACACCACGCTTGTCCCCTCAAACTCAGAAAAGCCAAACCCTCTCTAAATAAAAACCCAAACACCTGGTTCACTCCTGAGCTCATTGAAATCTACACCAATAAGTGCGCCGCAGAGGCAGCCTGAACAAAAGATCCCTCTCGTGGCTCCAAAGCCCTTTGCTCCTCCCTTGCCAAAAACTACAAAAAGGAATCCCAAAGCCAATAGCTACAATTCTAGATTTGGCAATGCTTAATCCAACTCCTGGGAACTGTTCCCCATCCTCCGCGAACTTGAATCTCCCCCTGCCCCCAGTCAGACCAAACATTAGACAGCACCTCGTGCGAAAAAGTCCAATACGCCATAACTGCAAAGCTCAACTCCCTTCAAGAAAAAATCGCCGCCAAACAACTTACCATGCTCACCAAACCACCAACGCCCACAGTAGCGACCCCATCACGGTGCCACTCCAGCACCCTGTTCAGCTTCCACCCCGTCTCAGACATGGACGTGTTCAGGATACTTAAGAGCCACAAGCCATCAGGCTGTAAAAGCGACTCCTGTCGATTGCCTATCATCAAAGACTGTGCCAAGACACTCGTACCCCTCTTCACAGCCATTATCAATGCATCCTTCTACACCAACTCGGTGCAAACTTCCCTGAAGGTCCTACCGCTACTCCAAAAACCTTCCCTAGACCTATTCATCCCAACAAACTACTGACCCATTACCATAGTTCCCTACCTCCTGAAGATCCTCTATCGTGTTGCCTTAACCCATGCACAACAACATCTAAAAGAAAACCATATTGTGGGCACTTGCCAATCAGGATTCCGCCCCAAGCATGGTACTGTAACTGCCCTACTAAATCTGAAATTACAAATCGATGCCATCAAAGACACTGTCAAACGGGCATTCCTGATGATGCTAGACCTCTTTGCAGCATTCGATTTGGTAGACCACCAAATCCTGTTCTAAACTCACTTCAACAGCTAACTTCTCACCATCAGCCTCGGACTTGGTGAGATCCTTCTTAGCCGACAGATCCTACCATGTCTTCATGAACGACTTATCCGCTGAACCCACTCCTGTCACTTGTGGAGTCCCCTAAGGTTCCTGTCTCTCCCCCACTCTATACAACATTTACACTAAACCCCCTCTTCGACCACCTTGACCTTCTAGGCATCTCATACACAAACTATGCTAATGATATGCAGCTCCTTATCCCACTCTCTGGCTACTACGCCCAGGATTCGACAACCATAAATGCAGTCTGAGGTCTTTCAGAACTTGATGGCCTCCCACCAACTTTGTCTCAACTATGAAAAAATGGAAATCCTCATTGTCGGCTCAATCCCAACACTGCATAACATTGATCCAGCCTACAAAGAATTTACCATCAATGGTAACTGCATCACCACCTCCACCACTCCCAAAACCCTGGGGGTTTACCTGGATGCCAACATCAACTTCTCACGGCACGTGAACTCCATCGTATCAGCGACGGCCTGCAAAGCCAAACTGCTTCATTCCAGTGACCATCCTGGATTTTAAGTATTTGTTCAGGCGGTGTAGGTCCAGGATGTACTTCAAGCCCCCCTGTCTTCCTGGAATAGACTCCGCAGCTGTTGGGGAACAAGCTTGATTGCCCCTTGTTGTAACATGACTCGTACCTCTTCCAGGAACTGAGGGATGTGTTGCTCCTGCTGGGGAACTGGCTGAATATGAGGACACCTGTGTTGGAACTCCAAGGTGTGCCTATGGGCGAGAGCATCCAGCACCTATCTGTCGGTGGTGATCTTCCACTCTCTGACGAACCTAGCGAGCCAGCCTCCCACCGGGGTGCACGAGTGGGGGCCCGACGTCTTGGCCGGTTCAGACTTGCTTGGGCGCCGGTGTCCTGCCCCGGCGGGCGACGCTGTCCTCCACTACCGTAAGCCTGGGAACAGCGCCTGTAGGCTTCTTGCGTTGAGGAGCGGGAAGGCTGCCTGTATGACGTGGAGAAACCATTTGATGGCCTGCTAGATTTTCCCTGGGAGGAGCGAAAAGAAGAGGAATGGTGCTGCTGAAGGGTGCCAAGGTAACGTGCAGTCTCCATATCTGTTTTGATGACCTGAAGGGACTAGTCAACCACCTTCACAAACAGATTCTCGCCGTCGAAGGGCATGTCCTGCACCTTCGCTTGGACCTCCTGACGGAAGTTAGTGGCCTTCATCCATCCCTGCTGACTAAGGCAGACACTGTTCCCCATTTGCCGGAGACCTGTGCCAGTGACGTCCACTGCCACTGTTATGGCACGTTCCGATGCTGCTCTTACCATCGGTGAGCAACTCCAGGATCGGTCCTAGCTTGTACCACAATTCCCTGTCGTGCCTGGCTAGGATCCCCAAGGCGTTAGCCGCCTTGATTGTGGACACTGCTGTGTAGATCATTTCCTTCCCCATGGCTTTCATCCTCTTAGCCTCGCTGTCCCGAGGGACTGATTAGGAGGCCGGGTTAGCCGACTGTTTCCTCGCGGCCGCCGACACCACTGAGTCTGCTGATGGTTCTCACCACAGGCACTAGGGTGCGGAGTCCGGCACCCTATACTTCTCCAGCCTATCCTGCTTGGCTGGAGTCGTTCAAGGGTTCTTCATGAGGGCCAGGCCCTCCTCCCAAATATCGTCCAGAAAAGGCACCACCATGATAGTCGTCCTCTTGGCCTCTTGCCTTTGGTACAAGAAGCCCTCCTTCTTGGTTTCCTCGGGCACCAGCTGGAATAGTTTGGAGGCCCTTGAGATCATGGAGTGGAACGATCCCACCTCGTCCGGTGGGGAAACTGAGGAGCATCCAAATGTGGCGATTAATTGCCCGCTGGGACGAAGACTTTGTCAGTACTCGTGGCCGTATCCGTCCCAGTACCCGTCTCGGGGTCTGCTGGGGGAGTGGGGCCAGACGTGGTGGAGGAGGTTGATACGGGGTCATCAGGTGATGCTTCCTCTTTTTAGGCGGAGGCTGATCAGGAGCCTGAGGTACTCCAGGTGCTGGTGCCGGGGACAGCCTCAGATGGATCTGACACCAAGGTGTGGAGATTCGATGGAATGTCCAATGAAATGTCCCTCGGCTGAGAAGGTAAGGAAAAAGCTAGGCCCAGCGCCTTCCTCGTGGACCGTATGCACGAACTCTTGGCCGTCGTCGGTCGACGAGACTTCTCCCAGGTCGCTGTTCAACCTGTGGGACTATTTCGGGGCCGGGTTCTGAACCGGGACCTGGGCCGGTACCTTTACCCCCTCTGGAGTGCCTGCAGCTTTTGTCAAAGCCTTTGCAGTAGTGTTGCGCTGTAGGGCCAGGGACACTTTCTGTGCTGCAAGAGCCACCCTCATAAGATCAGCGCCCATAGATGCCGTAGTAGTAGATGTCGACGAAGTCGCTGATGAGGACCTTGTGTCGGTTGAGCAGGCCTGTTTGGGCTGCGTGGCCTTATTCTCCTCTACTGTCCTTGGCTTATCAGATTCCTCCCGTAGCTTAGCCTGGGTGGATGACTTCCTCTTTGAAGAGAACGATGGTAGGCTGGCAATGAAGGCGAAAGGCGATGCTGATCACGCCTTATCCAACTTTGGACCCGCATCTGTGGCGAACCCGGTGGACTCAGACTTGCAGATCTTAGCCTTACCTTGGAAGGACTTTGGAGACCACTCTTTGGACCGGCCTGTCCTGGACGAGGCATGGCTGTGCTCTGAGCACAGGCCAGAGGCCTTGTTCCAGTTGAGCAATGCCGCCAGCCTACTATGCCTGTCTTTCGTCATTTTCTTAGAAGAACCGAGGCATATTTCGCACTCTACCTCCTTAATGGTCCGGGTGCAGGCAGTAGAGGCATTGTAGGTGCTTGTCTACCACAAACACTTTCCGTAGCCTGCATTTGGTGCAGGGTCTGAGGAGGAACCTTCCCTTCTTCTCCTGTCATCGTCAGAGGGTGCAAAGTAGGCCCAACATGGCTTTCTAGAAACTTTGATGAATCTTCGCCCTTGAGGGGCACGTAGCTTCACCGACAACTGGTCCCCGTTGCTGGTAGATGAGGAAAAGAGCACAACTGCTCTTTGGAACAAAAATGTCGAAAAACATACACATAGCTCAGAGCAACTCGAGGACTCCCAACACTGAAGCTTGCAGTAAAATCTGAAGATGGCTGCCAGAGGTGGGGCTTAGGGAGAGGACTGTCATTGAATGGGGGCAGCAGAACCCAGAGGACAGTGACTATTTTAGAGGAGAAACACCGTTTTTAAGTGAAAGTGGAACTGTTTTCTCTTTTACCGAGGATTCCCAGCCTGACAACTTGAGAATATAGTTCATGAGCATGTAAATCCCTGCTAGGCGTCATACTGGAGAAACTTAAATGTGCGCACTCTTGCTGCGACACTACCAACGAGACACTAGTGTCAAACTCGTGCGCATCATTGGAACAATGTATAGACACAGTAGTGTTTCAGGTACGCTCAGCAGTGATGTCAAGTGCATCTGAGGCTTGGAACACAGTTTCACCGCCTCATAAATCAAAGACGTTAGTTCATAATGTTTTAAGTCTTGCCTAATCCAAGGGAGTCGAGAAGTTATCAGAAATCTGATTTAATACGGATAGTGGACTAAGGAAGTTTGCTCAATTTTGGGAAATTGCTAGTTTTCAATCTTTAGGTAGTTTATGGACAGTTCAGTTTATGTTGGGATTTCCTCTTCAGCTAGTATGGATGGTTACATTGAACTGACATTTTGCTGAAGTTTCCTGTAAATGTGTTTGAGACAACTGAAAGTAAGACATTTCAATTGCTAGGCAATCCCTCCCAGCCTAAGTAGAGGGAAAACGGGTAATGTGAGTGTGGTAGAATTTGAGAAAATTAAGTTTAGTGAGTAAACTAAACATAAAATTAATGTGTAATAATGCATTCTTTATTTTGCTGCAGATTTCACGTTAAGGTTTAGAAGCAAGAATTCTGATTTTTCTTTTTATATTTTTTTAATCCATTTTCCCCTTCCACCCAGGGTGTTGCAAGTTCAGCAGTTTAATTAACCAGATGTTCACGGGACAACTTCGATGGTCTGCCGAAGGCCTATTCCTCTTAGGGTTGAACTGCTTAAGTTAGGAAATTAACTTGTTTCCTGGTTCCATCTTTTATTGTATTTTACTCACTTACCTGCTCTGCTGAACAAGTTATTTTAATGCATATCTGAACTGTGGTGAATGCATGTATTTGTACTGTATGATAATACAACCCGTTCGATTCGTTTTTCAGTGTGCCCAAAGGCCTATAAATATGTTTTATACTGTCTAAATTTAATTATTGTGTGCCATACTGCATGGACTCATTGAAGGCCCCTGAACCCACGCATACTCTTCCGAGAATAATCCTCGAGTGCTCTCCATTGCTACCTTGACTGGATTTTGGCTAACCTCTGAGTCCCTGTTCACTAAGTAGGGTGGCCTCCTAAAATCTGTCCACCAGGCCAGATTCTAGAAATCCATGTTAACATTCTTCGGCCAACGACTCTGAGCCAAGTCCTTGGCCGTGCAGTCGTGATCCTTTATGGGGTCCCTGCCGGTTTTGTCGGGTGACATTGGGCCCCGATGGTAGCGCTGGGGCCAAGGCGAACGGTGCCTTGGCAAGTCGCGCATCTTTAGTCTAAAGGCCTTCCATTTCATCAGTGTGGTGAATTGGGTGGGAAACAGTACCTGTGTAACCGCTTCTGGGGAGGTATTGGAGCGAAGGTTCGTCTTCTTCCAAGGGGACGAAGAATAGTGTTGAGAATTGCTTGGTGAGTGGGTCCTCCTTTTCCTTACAAACCAGGGACTGGTCTTCTGACTTCGGCTTCTTATTCTTCGACCTCAACTGAGATAATATCTTTCTTCTTCCGCTTCCTGAGTCTTCAGGATGCATGGATTTACATGACTCGCTGTTATGGGAGAGAGACATTTGACGGCCACAATCCACGCATGGTTTAAAAAAGAGGACTTTGTGGAACTTGGCATTGTTGCACAAAAGGCAAAGCAGCTGTGTTCCCCAAGCAACAGAGGGAACTGAGGTAATGGAGCCTCGATACATACTGGCACCCAACATGTCCGGCGCAGAGCCGATGCAGAAATGCGCTGTACCCTTTGGTGGCAGAAAAGTTTCAGAAAGTTTTAGCTGTGCGCAGATAGAATGTCATACATAAGTAATCTGTGGGGAAAAAAGGAAATCATTAGAATATAGGTTTTTGATCATGGGTGTTTTTTCATGTGGGTGTTTTGGGGAAATGAGGATTTGGTAACATACGAGCCCTGGGTGATGAGCCTGCAAAGCATGGTACAAATGTAGCGATTCATAAATGTCTAAACCAATTGCCACAGTATTAAGTCATAGGGGAATCTGCAACTGCCACCTGCACCACTGGGTCATCCAGATAAAAGGTGCAAATGTGAGATGCGGCCAAACCTTGTTTGTTTTAGCTGCGCAGGGTTGACCAACTCTGGGCCTCGAGGGCCGGAATCCTGACTAGTTTTCAGGACTGCCCTCATTAATATTCATGATTAAAATAATTGCATACATTTAAAATCATTGTATGCAAATCTCATGAATATTAATGAGGGGTATCCTGAAAACCCAGCATGGATCCATCCATCCTAGCTTGGAGTTCGACAACCCTGTGAGTGTCCTTACAATGCAACTTTAGGTTATGAAGTATTTTATTACGGCAGGATGGGGAGCAGCCACAACAATAAAAAACTAAAGGTGTCCCTACTACAAGGTCTTTAAAAAGTAATATAATTTCAACGCAGTGCGGGGTTGGAGGGGTGTACTCCTCACCAATATAACAGGTGTTAAAGTGAATTTTCAGAACCCGCCTTGTGGGAGGGCTCTAAGGAGCTACACTAATTAGTTAATGGGGTATGTTGGAAAAGGATTTTCTTTATGCACCTTCCACTCTAGATTTCTATGGGACCCCCAGTCTTTATGCCTTTTTTTTAACCTGCTCAGAATTTGAAGTCAGTAAAACCTTCTATTTTACTTCTCTTGCCTTTTTTGCTCATTCATATGGGGAATCTGGAGACTTTTTTGGAATTCTACAGTGAAGTGCAGTTAGGATACTTTGTATCCTTATAATGTTTTACCCAATGGCTTTTTGGTTACTTTGGCACTACCTAAGACGAACTGGTGGCAGCTGTGTAATCTTTACAGTTTATTTTTTCTTGTGTACTTTTGCCTTTAACACAAATGGCTACTAAAGGTGGCTATAAACCTAAAACGGCCTTGCCACGATATTTTCTCTTGTTCTTTAGCCATCTTGTCCTTTTGGCCTTCTTCCTGCCTTTTGCAGGTCAGGAAATTCCAAATATGGTGGTGCCTGACCACATCTTCTGGCACCATGAAAGTCTGCTACTGAACTGATGTGATGAGCAGTCCTGGACTGAGGTTGTCCAGGATTGGAAAACCCTGGGCTGTTTGAATGTTGCAGATCTTTACCATTGGTGGGCTTGCTCCCAGCCTGAATGTTGGATAAAAGGAGTGCTCCTGCAGCTAAATCGACAGATAATCGTTGGACCCAAGACTAATGGGACGAGCAGCCCGAAGACGACCCCTGCAGTTACGAGCATCGACTACAGTGATTGCCTAGCTGAAGCCCTGCTCCTCAGCCTAATCTCAAGACCATTGCTGGTGCTTTAACCCTTGGACCGGTGGGGACAACCATTCTCGACCCCTGCTTGTTGATCCGCGCCTTGTAAGCCTTTGGAAGTGTCCCCGGACCACCCCGTGGACTGACCAGCTGCCTTCTAGACTACTTTGCAGCAGCAGTCATTCCGAGCAGAGCCTTGGGATTTTCAAGATTATCAGCTTCTGCCATAAATCGCCTGTCCTTGCAATTTCAGCCATCTCGCTACAAGGAAAGCAGTGCTGGGGCTGGTTCTGTGTTTACCCCGGGATGATTGCTTATCTCCGCCTGCCTGTGGTGCCCTTCGCTGCAATAATCTTTCTGCACTTCTGTGAGGTGTCCTGAAGTGGCTACACTGCAGAAGTCTGCATGTTTCTACATTTGGGAGGCTTTTTTTAATTATGTTAGTTTGATTTGTACAGTGCACCGCTACCACCCACAGGTAGTCTCCAGGCGCTTGTATGGCTCTGCAACAAAGGGGGCAAGGGGCATTAGTGGGGAGAAGGGTGAGAGGATAGATTCAGAACCAGGAGAAACTGGCATCTGGATGTTTTGCATGGGGTAGTTTGTGCAAGGTCTCGTCTGTGCTCGTAGTGTTTATGTTGGTGTTAGTGTGTCGTGTGCAATGGTTAGTGTCCCTAAGGGATCCAGAGTAACAGATTGTCGTAGCTGCAAGATAGTGCGCCATCTTTGTGTATAGTTGCAATGTTGATGGTTTCTGGGGGTGATTCACTCTAGGTGGACCTAGTAGTGGTTTCTCCTTGTTTGTGTGCTGTGTCTAGTCTTGGATCTGGTGTAGTGGCGTCAGTTATGTAGAAGGAGCAGGAAGGGGAAGTCAGTCATTTTGTTGGGGGCTCTTGCACGGCCCTTTGGATGCCGCTTGACGGTATCTATCCAGGTTCTTTTTTGTGGGTTTTTTGGCTCATCTCGTCCCCTCTCCATTTGTGTCTGTGGTGGTGTTTTTGCCTGTATCCCTTCTAGGTTGTCCTTGTCTGTTGAATAGCCATGTTTTGAGCTGTTTCCTGGAGGTGTTGTGCTCTTCTGTGGTTCTAATTACTTTGGGCATGTTGTTCCATATGTTAGCAATTGGACGTGAGAACACTGTTCCACTGAATTTCCTTTTTTTTTTTTTTTGTTTGCAATGTTTTGCCTCCATTTGTAGGTCGTTGCTGATTCCTAGTTCCCTTCCTGGGCGATATTGGTTAATCTTGTACTTGAGGAATTCTATTCCTGTCTGTACAAGGCTTTGTGGGCGATACCGAGTGCTTTGAATTTGATGTGATTTATTATTTTCTTTTTTTCTTTTCAGTGCCGGAGTGATGTGGTCTCTTCTGTTTAGTCTTAATAGGATCTTGGGTGCTGTATTTTGTACCCTTTGGAGTTGCTTGGTAAGTCTTTCTGGCATTCCTAGATAGAGGCGGTTTGCATGTCGATTCTTGTGAATATCAGGAATTATGATGGGAACAATCTGAGAACCGCAACCATCTCCCTGACACAAAAAGGGACCTCTGCACACACAACCACTGGGCTTCCCTCTGAAATGTGATGCTGGAAATGCCTTTTGGTGGAGCAGGGCCCTCTAGTTCTTGTGCTACTACTTCTGTGTGTTTTCTGTATGCCTTCTGCCTCTGAGGTCCAGTCTGGACCTCTGGCAGTGTAGATCTCCATTTGTCCTTTTGGTGACCACCACCCATGGGATACCCTTATGGCACCCATGGGTGGGTTTACACCCTTGTACCACTTGTGTGTTTTGAGGCACATGTGTTTCCCGCAGGGTGTGGGCTGGTGGTAGCTACATGCTGAATTGACAGTGGCTCTGAGTGTCCTCAATTTTTGGGACAACCGGGCCCTGCCATAGCAATCCGTGGATTGCTGAACAAAGGCAAGATGGCCACTGTAGCCTCTTGTTTTCTATTGCCGTTATACCTCGTTTCCCAAAGTCCTGGGAAGCCCTGCGTCTCATTTCCCCCTGACTGACTGTTGGGTGGAAGAACCATATATGGCTCTGGGGCTGCCTCCTGTCAGACTGACTGGAGCCTTCCCATGGACTGTGTGTTGTGGGTACACCTTTGGGGTGGGACCTGTATGAATGGAGTCTGGAGTCCACTCACATTCTGTGTTTTGGGTGTGAGACCATGCCTGGGACAGCCCCGACTGAAACTGGAGTGAATGCAGTGTAGTGTTCAGAAAGGCCTGGTGCTTACTCCAATCCACATTCTGTGTTATGGGTGTCTGGGTGGAGTGAACGGCCTGAATGCCTGTGATCCTGATTGGCTGGCTGGCTGGCTGGCTGTCTGTCTGCATGAATACACTCATGAATGATTGGCTGGCTGTGCCTGACTCAGCCTGAGTGAATGGGAAATAGTATAACTAGGGACCTCTCACCAATTTGTTCTGGAGCTCAATCTGAAACCTGAAGCTTGAATCCTGGGTCCAGTCGGAGGGAGGAGTCTGCCGCTGCATTGCTTCAAGGAATCCAAAGACTGCTACGCTGACCCAAGGACAAATCCAGAGTGTACTTGGATAGGGGAACCTCTTCCTGAGCTACGGGGGATCATGGTGAAAACTGCTGCTCTTCATCGGAACTACCCTGGAAGCCAGTCCTGTGTGCCTGCCGTCCGGAGAAGGGACTCGGCATCCCAGTGACACTCCTGCAAAGGGGGTCCATCCTCGACGGGTCCCTTCGGGTAAAGCCAAGAAACTCTGCTGCTTAGCCTGCCAAAGACGCCCAAGGTACTGAGATGAGGAAGAGTCTTCCAGCCTTAGGGGTCACCCATCGGTTGTCCAGGGGTCCCAGATTTGTGAAGGATCCCGTCCTCCTCTGGCATCTCAGCTACTTTGAGACAATCGAGCCTGTGGGAGAAAGAGCATTGAGCATTAGTGAACATCTTTGGACTGGGCTGTAAAAGACGAGATAAGGTACTCCCTAACTTTTCCCTTACAGGTTGCACAGGTGAGGGCATCGTCAAACACAACTATCTATCCTAAAAGGATTCTGCTACTATTCATAATTAACCTGACTTTCCTTACCTGATCTATGCCGTTACACCCTACTTAAGAATTCACATGCCGATTTAAAACTGCCAGCAGTTGATGCATTTTTACTGCGTTTAAGTATTGCGTGGTACCACCGTAAGTGTACATACCGTCTCTACCCCCTCCCCCCTCTACTCCATATGATAACATTGGGTGTAGAGCTCTTGTCTTTAACTCCCTCCTGCCTGGCCTCTGGTTGTCGAAACTGGGCTAAGGATCCTTTCTTCATTACTTACCTGTACTTTTTATATGCTTAGTGTGTTTTTAAAGGCCTAATACATAATTGTATTTTATATGCTTGCTGACTAACTCAAGTTATTGGTGGTGTTCTCATTGTAGCACTGCACCATTCACACTTTTCCTGAGACCAAGCATTGACTACTTGCTCACCTACCTTAATTGGGTTTTGGCTAACTTTGGTGTCTTCCTTGTTTACCATAAATGGGATGGCCTCCTAAAATCCTCCCCCTTCTCCCCAAAGGTTGAATTTAGAGACCCATCATAACCGGGTAATTGATGTAGGCAATAGGGTGATTGACACTCCAGTCTAGACAAACAATCAAGATAACGTAGACTGAGCAATAAGTCAGATTTCAAGCGATAGGGAGGTTGTGCAATAGTACAGTTAAACACAAAGCATTCAAATAATATAGGCAACAAAGTATACTAATTTAGTGTGCCTTTAACCATAAGAAGGTAAAAATAGATGCAATGGATTTCTTTGCAGGGAAAGCTGCAAACATTTTGCTATTTTGAACAGGTCCTGTAGCCTTTTTACTTCACTTGCCTTACTAGGCTCATCTGGTTTGGGGCATTGATCAGAACCTATGGCTATCAGTGCAGCAGGACTCTAAATTCCACAAATGAGGACAACATGCGCATATCAACTGACAGTGATAGGCGTTATAGATATTTTGTGCCCCGTTTGCAACTTCATGGTTACTTGAATGGTGTATCCGAGAAGGGCTGGTGACGGCAGATATTTGTATACAGTCTTTTTTTGTACACTCGGATGCACTTTTTGCATTTTAGCGCAAAATGCTCGTTAGAGTACCAAATACTCTAAAATATCAGTGGAACAAGATTTCACCCTGTCTTTTGCCGTCTTGCATTTTAAAGATCTTCCTACCCTCTCAGGGATGAATTTTCCATACATGGACAAAGACTCCGCTTGCCTATGCAACCTGATGGTATGAGTTTATAGCTGGATATGGGAATGCAAAACAACCTGCAGATTCCATCTTTTACAGAAGAATGCGTGTCTATTCTTCCACATCCTTTGAGGGTGGAAAGCTTCCATCAATGTGACAATCGGAGGGCTCTCAGTTTTTTAAGTGGCTAGGCTAGAGAATTCAGAAAACATGAACAACTTTGTTGGGTATGTGAAGGCGAGGCTTGGTACTCCTGGTTCAAAACCAACCGTCCTGATTGATCTCTGCATCAGGGTGCTTTTTCCTGGCAGGGAAGTAAGTGCCTGAAGGAATCGGTGCCCTGCTTCTGCTTTGCAAAGAGGGTGGTTCAAGTCCCAGTTGTTTGTCGGGTGGCGCTATGGGCAATATTCCACACTTTGTGTTAAGCTTTACTGCCTATATTCCCAATTTGGTATGGATGTCCACTTTGGCTTGGCAGTCTGTGACAAGTGTGGACTTCTCTCCCTCTATTCACACCTCCATACCAATTGATACTGCTATGCAAATGTGAGCGCATGTGTCTTGCAGAGTTGCAATATGCCCTTTGAGAAACGTTTCAGAAAGCCAGCTGGTGCTTCCGAGTATATCCAAGATGAGAATCTGTGGGAACGTTACAAAACACATTATATATGAACGCTGTTAACCAGCACTGGCTCGCTGCCACCCAGATCACTAACATTTGGTTCAATGGATTGCATTCTCCCACAGTTTTCTCATCTGATATCCCTTCCAGCCTCATCTGCCCCCACACTTTTTCGACCTGCGCGGGGCATAGTGCGGCTCGGCTGCATCAGTCTACTCCATCCTGCCTCGATGTGCCACTCTTCGACTCCGGGCGTAAAATCGGCAGTACATGTATCACATCATTATGGCCCCATACTACAGTCCTTTTTTCTGCATGCTTAGCACGCTGTTCAGTACGTGATATTCTCTTCAGTGAGGTTTCTTTTTCTTAATTGACGCTGGTACGTTGGGCCCTAAAACCTTGGGTTTCAAGCCCTGTAAAGACTGGCTCGCAGATGTCCCTCATGGATCTGCACAGTCTTTGCGTGTGATGTCTTGGGTTGCAACACATCACCAAGCTGTGAGGCTCCTGTCAGCATTTGAACCCGAGAATTACCAGTCACAATCAACTGTCAAGTTGTCCTCCCCCAACACTGATGGCCCTACACCAGAGGAGGACAGACACCGTAAGAAAACAAATAAGCGCTCCCACCCACACAAAGGGAGTTGCACCATTCACCTTCCTCTTCCTTGCACAAGAAGAAACACTGGTGTTGACAGGATTTTGGTCTGTTGGAGGAGTGAGTTAAGTTCTTCCCGGCTACGGGTGCCCCGAGAGGAGTGGGAGGCATTTAAAACTCTGATGCTCCAACTCTGTGAAAAAGTCGCGGCGGGTAGAGCTCTGGCCTCTGCTGCAGGCAGTCCAGGCTCCAGTTGCGCCCGCAGGTTCTGGCTCCAAGTTGCCTAGTCGGGTCTTGCGCCCTCAATTTCGATGCTTATGAAGCAGACCGCTGTACCGATGGCCCTCGAGTCTTCGGATTGAGAGGCTTCGTTGGGACAGTGCTGTCAGGTGGTAGGCCAGCCATTTCCCCCACAGTCGATCAGAATTCTTCCACTCCGAGGTCTATCTTGATGAAGGAGGAGATCCTGTCCCTTTTGAAATGGAGCAGATGAGTGGGGGAGTTACGGAAGCAACTTTATTCACTGACTGGCTTTTGCTGCAAGTCTGCATGAGGCAAGTGGGCTTAAAACCTCACCTGACCGCCTCCTGCAGCATGCATCCCCTTATGGACACCCCAATGCCCAGTACAGGACCGTGCAGAGGGTGCGTCGGGCTGGGTGCCCCAGCTAAGACACTCCTTGCCTTCCAGCTCTCTGACATCCTGGACAAAGGCCCTGAGTCAGGGCATTGCACTTCAATGCCGCCATTTCCAACCCCATAGGCACTCTGTGGCAGAAACCATGTTACACAACAGCTGTGGATGCAGAGCTGACCAAAAAGTATAAACCAGCCATGGGGGAGGTGCGGAGAGTGTGTGGTTGCCCTTCCTTTAGACTCACCCTTCTGACTCAAAGGGTTGGTGGTCCACGCAGCCAGCTACATCCACCACCAACTTGCCTGCAGGCAGCGAGTCCAAGAAGACCGATGTTTTAGCGAAGAACACTTTTGCATCAGAGAGAAGGGTTCCAAAGGCAATTAACACTTGTGCCTTTGTTATATATTATGTTCTATGGAGAATAGCTTAGGCGGCAGATCTCCCAGCAGGGGAGGTGAGAGACTGATTATTGGGCACGATTAACAAAGGAAAGGTGGTGGCTTGTCAGGCCCTTCAGGCAGGGTCTTAACACCAATGATTGTGTGGGTCATGCCATTGGAACTTCCACAGTGCTGAGGGCGGCAGCACACCTCCACAGCTCTGGGTTTTCACCGAATGTTCAAGCCACGCCATTAGACATGGCATTTGATGCTGATCACCTGTTTGGACTAAAGGCAGACAAATCTTTGAAATACATTATAAAATTACAACCTGGATGCAAAGTCCTTCAGGCTTGCGGTGCAATGGCCTGTCAAGCAGTCCTTCAACCGCTCCTAGAGACGGGGGCTACAGGCATTGTTTCCTTTTGAAGTAAGGCACAACTGCCTCAAGCCAAGCAGGACCAGGGATGTTTCTTGCGTCCTGGACGAGGCCTCTAAGGGCCAACAGATTTCTGCAGTGGCGCCAGTGTATCTGCTTTGAGCTTTACAAACACATTTCACTGGTTGGAGGGAAGGTGTCCCAGCACTGGACAGGTTGAAAGAAATAACCTCAGATGCCTGGGATTTGCAACTCATCAGAAGCGGTTTTATCTGCCCTCTTGAAAAGATGTCCAGACGGACCACACTCCCCAGCTGCAGGAGCTCCGGGAAGAACTGAGAGTCTCTACTTATAAAGGGCGCAGTGGTAGAGGTACCACCCAAGAAAGAGGCCTGGGCTGGTAGTCTTGTTATTGTCTGATACCCAAGAAAGAATGAGGACCCCTTCCCAACCAGGATCTCGGTGCCTTGAATAAGTTCTTGAGGAAAGACCAGAAGTTCAGGATGGTGAAATTTGAAAATAATTCTCCAGGCTCTCCAATGCCAGGACTGGTTGGTGACGCTGGATCTTCAGAATGCTTATTTCGAGGGGATTGTGTCCTTCGACGTATTCCATATCTGACAGTAATCACCACAGCTGTGCTACTTCGGAAAATCTTTCGGCGTCTCCGTCCTGCATCGATGACGCAGATACGCCGCCCTCGAGGACCTCCTCCAACGGCCGACGTCACTGGATGTTATAAGTAGGACGCACGACGCCCGTAGCCTCCGTTCCGTTTTTTCTGCGAATGTGTTCGCTTCGGGAATCTCGGTGCGCCTTGACTCTCTGGAGTTTCTGTTGTTTCTCGGTTCTTCGAACCTGTTTGTTTTGTGAAGTTTCTTCTTCGCGAAGGATGTCTACCTCATCTTCCACCCCGCGTCCGGGATTTAAGAAGTGTGGGGACTGTGGGTCCAAGATGTCGGTTACCGACTCGCACGACGCCTGCCTCTTGTGCCTCGGGGAGGCCCATGACACGAATGACTGTCGACTGCCAGTCGCTCACGTCTAAAGCCTTGCGGGAGCGCAAGAAGAAGTTACCGGTAGGTAAGGTGTCTAAGCCACAGAAGTCGAGGTCTGCGGGGCTTTCGACGGACGATTCAAGGGGCGACTCTCCGAGTCGTTGTCGGAAGTCCAGTGGGTCTCGGTCCCAGAGTCGGTCCCGCCACTCCTTTGCCTCTTTGAGGCACTCCTGGAAGCGCCGTCATCGGTCGCCTTCCCCGTCCTCTTCCGAGGACTCCGCCCGTCGGCGGGTCGCTTATCCTACCAAGCAGGCGACGCCGGAGGAATGGGCTTCCTTCGGGATGAAAATGTTAGCGATTCTCGAATCGCTCGCAGGGCACCGGTCCATCCGCGCCTCCGAGTGGGGTCCGTCGTGATCGGTCGAGAGAAACCACTCGCACGCCTTCGGGCTCAGCTGGTCGGCATTATTCACGGGAGAGGTCCCGCTCGGACAAGGGGAATCGTTCTCGTCATACCCGGTCCAGGTCCCGGTCCTCGACGCGCTCGAGACTGTGTGAACCTGTGGTGTCTTCAAGGAAGACGTCGACGCTGGTGGCGCTGAGGTCGTCGACGGACTCTTTCGAGGCCCTGCCTCCAAAGAACTCGTCGGCGCCCAGCCTGTCGAAGGACACGTTCGGGGCTCCGGCCTCGAGGCCTGTTTCAACGCCATTGATGCTGTCGGCGATGCGTTCGGCATCGACGCCGATTCACTCGATGCCTTCGACGCCTTTCGAGGCTGTGTCGATGGGGGTACCCCGAGGCTCTGTGGAACCCCCTAGAAAGGCTCTGGCCAAGGTCAAACATGGCTTTGGTTCACATTCTGTGCCTTCTTACCGCCATCTGGAGTTTATTTCAGAGGTGGATGAGGGCTCTGATGATGGCATGGTTCCTAATACGGTGCCTGACGAGATTCTCTCGGGCCATAGCCAATTTGAGGACCTGAGGCAGTCCCTGCACGATGCTAGTGGGCTGGACACCTCTCCAGAGGTGGCGTTTTGTAGGCCTGAGCCTGGCACTCATGCCGACTCCTCGTACCGGCGCCTTATGTCGATGGTCTGCTCCCCCGGGGGAGTTTCTTCAGATGACCTTACGGATATCCTCGACCTTGGTCCACCAACTGACCCGGTACTGCTGTTTCATATGGCTCTACAGAGGAGGGTGGCGGCGGCTTGGACTGCTCCGGAGAGTCTCCCGGCAGTGGGCAAGTCTTTGCTGCAAAAATACCGCCCAGCCAGTAGCGACCCCTGCTACTTGTCCAAGCACCCCACTCCGGAGAGTTTGGTGGTGCAGGCGGCTACGGCCTCGGCAGAGCAGGCGTCGTATCTTACTATCCCTCCTGATAGGGACGACAAGCCTTTTGACGGCTGGGCGAAGAAAGTGTTTTCTTGAGGGGGTATGGCGCTTCAGGCAGCCAACTCTGTATGTGCCTTCTCACATTTCACGCACTCTCTGTTGAACTGTTTCCTTAGCGGCTGAACATATTCCCGAAGGGGACAAACGGGATGGTTTCCTTGCCATGGTTCAGGATGGCAAGGATGCCATGTGCGAGACCATTCAGTCTGGTTTGGACATGGCAGATTGCGTCAGCCGATCCATGGCGGTGAGCACCGTGATACGCAGGTTTGCGTGGTTGTGGCCCGGCTCCTCCACATGCCCTTTGATGGTGTACATCTTTTTGGCAGCAAGGCTGACGAGAGCCTTGTGAGGTTGCAGACCTCAAAAGCTGCAGCAAAGTCGTTGGGCACTGCAGTTCGACAACCTCTGCCTTTTCGTCCTAAGGGACAACAATGGAGGGGAGGTTACTTTCATTATTACTCATCCTTTGGTAAAGCGAGAGGAGCTGCCAGTCAAAGGGGCCACCGTAGGAGTGCCAGAGGTGGAAAACAAGGTGCTCGAGGTACCAAGGCCGCTCGGGCTGTTGCCCTCAGGCAACATCGCAGCCGCTTCAGCTCAGTCATGAGGCCATGTCCCATGGTTCGCCGGTTGTGGGAAGGCTGGCGCAGCATCTTGCAGAGTGGCGCGCCATTACTTCAGATGTGTGGGTTCTGGAGATCATAACCCACGGCTACTGTCTTCTTTTCCGGCAGAGGCCTCAAGACAATCCACCGGGGAATCTTTGAAGAGTCCAGATCCGCTCCTTGCGCAGGAAATTCAATCCCTGCTGGAGAAAGGCGTCATAGAACTGGTGCCTGTAGCAGAGGGGAACAAGGGATGGTATTCCCCTTATTTTTTGATTTCCAAGAAAGACTGGGGATTGAGACCCATCATGGACTTGCGTGGTTTGAACAAACTGCTCAGGAAGGACAAGTTCAAGATGGTTACTCTCTCTCAAGTCCTCCAGGCCCTTCAACTTCAGGACTGGTTGGTGTCTCTCGACCTCAAGGACGCTTATTTTCATGTGCTGATACAATCCAAAGCACAAGAAGTACCTGAGGTTCGCAGTTGGTGACTCCCACTTTCAGTTTCGGGTCCTGCCGTTCGGATTGACCTCCTCCCCGAGGGTTTTCACCAAGCTCATGGTAGTGGTGGCAGCGCACCTCAGGAAAGGGGGGATTCACGTCTACCCGTACCTGGGCGATTGGTTGATCAGGGCGCGCTCTCCCGAGCAAGTCCTGGATCATCTGTCAGTCACCTGCCACTCCCTCCACAAGCTGGGCTTCTCCCTCAACTTAAAGAAGTCCCATTTGACACCAACTCAGAGGCTCCAGTACATCGCAGCAGTGCTCGACACGTCCCTGGGGCAGTGTTTTCCTCCCCAGGTGAGGGCTCACCACATTCAGCAGATGGTGCACAGGTTTCAGCTTGCCCAGAGTCTCCCAGCGTTCGAGTTCTTGAGATTGCTTGGCTTCATGGCATCCTGCATTCTTCTGGTGCCGGAGGCCAGGTTGCGGATGGGATCTTTGCAATGGGCACTCAAGCTCCAGTGGTCTCAGTCCTCCGGCAGGATGTCGGAACCTGTTCAGGTGCCATCCTCGGTCACCCAGGACCTTCTGTGGTGGGCCGTCAAAGACAATCTGATGAAGGGGGCTCCATTTTGGCTACCATGGCCGGAGGTGACGATCGTGGCGGACGCATCCCTCACGGGATGGGGAGCTCATGCCAACGAGTTGACAGTCAGCGGTCGTTGGTCTCTGTCGGAGTCCAGACTCCATATCAAGCTGTTGGAGCTGAAGGCCGTCGGGCTAGCCCTGAAGGCTTTTCTGCCGCCTGTGCGAGGGAAGAATGTCCTGATCCTGACGAACAACACAGTGGCCATACACTACCTCAACAAAAAAGGGGGGGGCAGGGTCACTTCCTCTGTGCAGGGAGGCGATGCAGCTCTGGTTCTGGGCAGTCCAGTGGGAAGTTTCGATCTCGGCAGTTCATCTGGCCGGAGACGTAAAAGACGGCGGTCGCTCTGAGCAGGCAGAGCGCGATCTCTCACGAGTGGGAGTTGGCTCAGGAGATTCTCCTAGAGATCTTCGCCCTTTGGGGGGACCCCTCAAGTGGATCTCTTCGCCTCCAGTGTCAACCGGAATTGTGAGAGGTTCTGCTTGCGGGAATTTCCTCCGAAAGGAGCCTTAGGAGATGCGTTCGTGGTGGAGTGGTCATTCCCACTGCTGTACGCGTTTCCTCCAGTCCCTGTCATTCCGCAAGTGCTGCTGAGGTTGGAGGTTCGGTTCCCGGATATCCTCATTGCTCCGGCGTGGGCCCGGAGGACGTGGTACCCGGACCTTCTCGACTTGTTCATCTGCCCTCCACGTCGTCTTCCCTACCGAGACGATCTGCTCTCACGGGAAGGGGGTCAGGTTCTCCATCCAGAGGTCAGATCCCTCAACCTTCACGCTTGCTTTCTGAAAGGTTGAGGTATAAGGATTGGGACCTCCCTGAAGACGTGCTGGAGGTGTTGCTCTCGACCAGACGGCCAGCAACAAAGTCCCTTTACCGTTGACGTAAATTCTGCGACTGGTGCAGGGTTAAGAATGTGGATCCTTTTTCATGTGACATTCCTGTAGTTCTGTCTTTTTTGCTTTCTTTGGCCCACAGGGGCCTGCAAGTGGGTACCGTTAAAGGTTACCTGGTGGCGCTGTCCATATTTAAGTGCTCGTCTGAAGAGTGTTCCTATTTTAAAATTCCTTTAATTTCTCAGTTTCTAAAAGGGCTCACTAATGTGTTCCCTCTGTCACCTTTCCAGGTGCCCGGTTGGGATTTGAACCTTGTCCTCAAGTTTCTGATGGGTGCTCCGTTTGAGCCTTTGCATTCGTGCCCTTTGAGACTGTTAACTCTTAAAACTGTATTTTTGGTTGCGGTCACTTCCGCTCGCAGAGTGAGTGAGTTACAGGGACTTTCAGTTAAGCCACCCTTCACTGTGTTTCATAAAGACAGGGTTGTCCTTAGAGTTCGTCCTTCCTTTCTTCCGAAGGTGGTGTCGGACTTTCATTTATGCAGAAGGTTGTTCTTCTGGGGTTTTATCCTCCGCCACATCCTGGTAAGGAAGAGGAGAGACTCCATAGGCTTGGTCCTAGGAGAGCGTTAAGCTTTTATATTTCACGCATGTCCCGGATCAGAGTGGATGATCAACTCTTCATTGGTTACGCTGGAAAGCGTTTGGGACAAGCTGTGACGAAACAGACTGTCTCGCTGGATTATTTTGGCTATCTCTGAGTGTTACCGCTTGGCGGGGTAAGGACCCACCGGTTGGCTTACGGGCCGATTCTACCAGGGGTATGGCTGCCTCTACTGCCCTACAGAGGGGTGTTCCTATTCGTAACATCTGTGATGCAGCCACCTGGGCTTCGGTACATACTTTTGTACGTCACTACTCCCTCGATTCCATCCGGGGGCAGGATCTGGCCTTTGGCAAGGCGGTCCTTTACTCCGCAATTTGATTGGGCATTCTAAATTTCTGTTTTCTAAATTCTTTTCCCACCTCCTTGCATTGGTACTGCTTTGGGAGTCTGTCATAGATATGGAATACGTCAGAGGACCCAATCCCCTCGAAGAACAAGTTACTCTTACCTGGTAACGTTCTTTCGATGGGATGGTCCAACGTATTCCATATCGCTCCCTCCCTGCCTTCCCCGCTACAGAATTTCTTATGCGATTGCAGCTTACTTTTCCGCAAGGCTTTGTGTGGTCAGACTGGCAGAAGACTGGTGCCACACGTTCTGGGAAAAAACTACAACTGAGGCTACGGGCGTCGTGCGTCCTACTTATAACCTCCAGTGACGTTGGCCGTCGGAGGAGGTCCTCGAGGGCGGCGTATCGATGTCATCGACGCAGGACGCAGAAAGATTTTCCGAAGCAGCACAGCTGTGGTGATTACTGTCATAGATATGGAATACGTCGTCGGACCACCCCATCGAAAGAGCGTTACCAGGTAAGAGAGTAACTTGTTCTTCGATGTGCCGATACATTGGAAGCACAGGCTGTTCCTGAGATTAGTCATTGGGGACACTCCTTATCGGTTCAGAGTGCTCCCTTTTGGATTAACCGCCACCCCCAAGGTTTTCACAAAGCTAATGGCAGTGGTGGGGGCGCACCTCCAGGGATCCGGTGTCTATGTATTCCCTTACATGGACGACTGGTTGATCCGAGGAAGGTCTCCAGGAGAGGTATTGATGTGGCTCGAGGAAACCTGCTTCCCAATTTGGGCTTTTCCCTAAACCTCTAGTAGTCCTATGTCACACCAACACAAACTCAATTCATTGGAGCAGTCCAGGACACCCGAAAGGGGAAGGCTGCACCTGTTTCTCAAAAGGTTCAAAAGATTCGGGGCTACTATGATCTGGATCACCGCAGATTGGACGAGAACATGGTACTCGGAGCTCCTGGAAAGGCCCATCTGCCCACTTAATCTACTTCCTCCGATGCTGGATGACCTATCCCAGTCGAAAGGTCTGGTGCTACACCCGAATCCAGAGTCTCTCAATCTGCATGCGTGGTGCTTGAGGAATGATAACTGGGACCACTTTGAAGAGGTACTTGAGGTGTTTCTCGCTGCATGCAGACCCTGCACTAGGTCTCGGTTCACGTGCAGGTGGAAATAATTTGAGGTGTGGTGTAGGGATCGCTGGTTGGTCCCCATCTCATGCCCCACCACACTGGCCTAATCAGGCATTCAGATAGGAACGGTGAAATGTTATCTGGTGGCTTAGTCTGTGTTCAGGAGGGCACCGGATCAAGGATACTTTTTTACTATTCCGGTAATTACCCAATTTCCTATGGCCTTGGAAAAAAGGTTTCCGCCAGCACCATTTGTGGTTTTGGATTGGGACCTCAATTTAGTGCATGCTTGCTTTTTTTTTTTTTGTTTAATAATTTTTATTAGATATGTTGATTTACAGATAAAATAAGTATAAGGTATGAACATTTTTATACTTTTGCTGAACATTTAGCATAATACAAGTTATTTTGAGAATTACAGGGCAGACAAGACGGAATACAATAAGAAAGGTGAAGAAAAGGGCTCATGATAAATTAAGTATAGTGATATCGGTGCTGTATAATTATTATTACTCAGTATTAAGGTATTGAATACAAACATTCCATGTTGTGTTAAATTTGTGCAAACGGTTAATTGAAAAAAGCCTTGGCATTTTTCGTTACGATGTATAGAGCAAATAGTTCTACCAAGTAATAAGATAAATTGGAAGTATACTTCCAGTTATAAGTAATTTATTTATTAGTATTGCTTTCCACAACATTAAATAGTGCAGGTGATGTAATCTGTTGTATGTATATAGAGATTAAAATAAAGCCAATCCTAAGATTATGGAGTGACAATGGTTCTTTAAAACAGAAGGTCTTTTGTAAGCATAACCACATTTTTTGTCCAGAACGCATACACAAATTTACAATAAAAAATTAAATGAGAGAAATCAGCATTTGGTAATTTACAAGACCAGCAATTATTGGAAGTTATTGGCTGCTTTAGCAATCCTTAAGGGAGTAAGGAATTCACGGTGTAAAATAAAGAAATTGAGTTAAATTGGCAGCTACAGATGTTGAATAATATAGTTTCCATATTTCGGACCATATTTCTGGGGTGGGTTGGAAGTTGCAGTGCATACCTTTTTGGCGGTGGCTCTGTTTGAGCGTATACATTTTTCGATGACCGCTTTACTGATGGCCAACACATCGGCAAGGCGTGTAAGTGAGCTCCAAGCCATTTCCTGCAGGGGCCCCTTCAAGCGTTTCTTGAAGGAGAAGGCCTTGCTTAGTCAGTTAAGCAAGAAACAGAAATTAGTCAAGGCTACGCCTCCCTTAAATACACAGGTAGTGCTGGCAACCCACTGGAGGCTAGGGTATATGTACCTCAACCATTCGTGATCAAGCGGACACGTTAGAGTACTGTTAAAACAAAGTTTATTCTAAATTAATAATGTATCCACATTAAAAGCAATATAAGACTATTATCAAAATATTTAACTGAAATTGTCATTCACAACACAAGAACATGTAACAATTCTGACTCTAAAAGAGTGAGGTTAGTAACTAGAGGTGATTGTATCTGCTGCAGACATTGACAGCACATTTCATCTGTCAACACGTTTGTGTGTTTACAGTTCGCGGGTAACTCAGAAAAATTCTGGGGATAGATGGTTCCTCTCTTAAAAACAGATAAAATTGTGTCAGAAAGGTGTGTGTATAATAAGAATTGGATCAACGAAAAAGCTGTAGTATTGGGCTCTAGTAGCTGAGGGTTGCTACCTACCTAATATTTGTTCTGTGTGTTGGACTGAAATTAGGAAGGACTGTCGTCTGTACAGTGGCGTGTTTCAAATTGGCTCTGGTGGCTGCTGCAGAGGTGTGAAACAAGGGCTTAATGTACCTCGTTCATCACAAGACTAATCAGTTATTATCTGTATGTTGGGCCAGTCAGTTGTTGTGGTTGTTAAATCACCTGTTAAGTAGCTCTTGTCAGGTGAAGTCCTGAAAAGGCAGTGTTGAGTCTGGGTCAGCAGAACTGGATCAGCTTGTCGCTAAAAGTTGTTCTGAAGTTGTATGCAAGGATTGCAGAAGACACTCGGCTCATAGTGAACATCATTGTATATTACTGGTAGTGGTTAACAGAGCCGTGCCGCGTTCCTTGTCCGTCTAGTGGTTTGCATAGATCGTTCGGCATCAACAATTTAGTGGATGTTTAGGAGCAGATGGGTCTCAGCTTGTAGTAGAGGCTTAGTAATGTCTCTCAAGTGATAGTAACGCGAGTGAGAATTTACATTAGAAAGAATTCGGAACAATGAATAAAATGTGCCATGTTAGTTGGCAGTCTAGTGAAGTACAAGGGCCAGGAAAGTGGTGCTCTCTTGTAGGGAAACTTCATCTGAAAGTCTAATTGACTTTGGGTCTTAGCTGAAGACAGAATGCGGTCTCAGGCGTAGGTTGCTCAACAACCTGCTAGCGTGATTTGGCAGTGGAAGAGGGGCTCAATGTGAATGAACATATGGATAACACTGAGGATGTACCAATTGCTAAACCGTAACGCAGTGAATGACAACATTATTCAGAGGATGCAGGAAAAACTCTACTTATCAGCTGCTGCGGTGTCTGTTCTATGGGTCTAACAGAGAGCAGGCTACTATCTGACATTGGTTGCTAAGCAACCTGCTAACGCGGCATGATTGCAGCGCGGTAGTGTGATCTGTACGATTGTGTGCACACCACTGGAAAAAAAGCTGCTATGTGCCAAATGGTACTGAGTCAGCGGTATCATGATTCAGCAAAGGCAGCATTTTTCAGAAAATGGACGTGGGGAACCAAACTTATTTATCGTCCGCTCCAGTGTCTGAACCAGATAGTGGCTGGGGCACGCGCATGCATTTGGGCAGTCTAGGTAGTCTGGATACATTCAAATAGCTTTATTGACAACAAGGTCGGCTGAGCTGTTGCTTGGCAACGTATTTTGTTGTGTCGCCAAGTTCAAGAAAGGGAACAATTTGAGATGGTGCATGAGTACAGAGTCCTGAGCTGATTTAACGACTGCATTTGACGGTCGAGTGCAGGACGTACCTGCTGTCTCAAAGGACACATGGTTGTATACTAGTGCAGTTTAAGATGCAGAGGATTGAGTGGATGTGTAAACGCTGTGGCTCAGCAACAAAATGGTATGGGAATAGCAAAAGTAACTCTCAGGGAGACTCTGGGCAGGCTACTGTGAGTGGCAAGGTCAGTTGTCCGGCATTAATCGATGGACAAATCAATGTAAAATCATCTCTTGTTGACAGGAAAACAAAGTAGAGGAGACATGGAGCTATCAAATGAATAGGAGTCTATTTAAAGAGAGCAACCATGCTTATGAGTGTGTGCAGATTGAGATGAGGAGTTGCAAAGAGTTCATAAAAAGTTAAATGGCTTTCTCCATGGCAATTTAGGGCAGGCTAGCAAGAGTGTCACTATCATTAATCATACATTAGTCTATGAACCCGAAGGTGGTGATGGAATGATCCGCTAAAATGGCCCTCGGCAGACCGCTGTCTAAGTCCCCTGCGAAAACGCACCCAAGGATTTAGGAGCATGAAACTGGGCCGACTCCTGAGAAACATTGTGAGGATTGCCGCCATCAAAAATAAAAGCTTGCACTCTATGAGCGAATACCATCAATCATTTTCATTGCACAAAAAACACAGGCTTCATTCCCAATTAAAGGGCTAAATCATGCCCATGTAGGACACCTATAAAGAGTAGTGGGAGGATTTTAAATCCCAGATGCTTAAGGTCTTTGAAAGGCCACGGCTGGTACGGCTTTTGCCTTGACACCAAAGGTCAATGCAGCTCCATCCGCGCACCCAGGCCATACGACTTGAGTGAAACCCCTAAAGAAAGACCTCCCTGTGCCAAAACCCTCGGCAGCTCCCTCGGATCAAGAAGCCACTCGACCGATTGTCCCAAGAGCAAAGGTTTCTAATAAAATCTGTATATATTTCGGCTAGATTCAGTCGATCTTCGATGAGGAGGGCGACCCAATAGCATTTGGTCTCGAGCCAATGGGGTTGCAGGCCTGGATCCGATACCAGACTTAATGAAGGACCAGGCTGGGTTGCTACAACTCAAACAAAAACCTGAGGAACTCTGTTAACTTAATTTATTAGGCAAGGAGTACGTGGAGATCCAAATGGTACAAACGAAGGCAATCGCCCACATTAATGCTTCTTTGCACATTTGTCTATTTTGATACTTTTCGTGTTTGTGGTGATTTCACCAGGTTGAATGGATGAATGGGAATGTGTGAGTAATGATTGAGTATGAGATGATTATCTTATGAAATGTGGGTTATAGGTGTTTTGTCAAATGATGTATGAAAGAGTATTGCAAAAATAAAATAATATATTTTTCGAATACATTCATTGTGACCTACATTTCAAATGACCTACATTTCAAATTATTCAGTGTTACACTAATATCGAAGTTGGACAGGATATAGTGGGCTGGAAGATCAAGGTGTGTGTACATTGGGTGTCCTGTCCTCTCTAATTCCATACTGCAGTCACTTTTGAGCAGTTTGTGAATTAAACCTTCCCGAGGGACCCATGCATTAGTGACAAATCCTAATCATGAGGTGAAGAAACAACCATTGACTATGACTGGTTTTATGGTAGCCTCTTTATTATTTTAGTGGCTAGTCTTGTGAGTTTTTGTTCTTTAAAAAAGGATCAAGTGTTCAGATAAAACGAGACAACACTGAGAAACACCTTGATTTTAACTTGACATAGCTAGGTCAAAAACAGGTCAACAACTGTGTGTATGTAAGCAAAGATAAAGATGAACAATGCAGAAAAAGTGCAATTCTTTTCGGGTCTGTACAAACAATATGCAAGGATTCCTTGTAATTGTTATAATTGAACCAGAGGTGTACACAATATTACTTTAGAGGTCACAATCTCATAGTTTCAATGCTGTGAAGTATTGTCTTCAGTTCCTGTTTTTTTCAATACATTCAAACAGACCGGTAAGGTTTAAGAAACACAAAGTCCTTTTTGATGTGAGGCATATGTCAAGTTAAGATCATGGTGTTTCTCTGTGTTGTCTCGTTTTATCTGAACACTTGATCCTTTTTTTAAGAAAAAAACTCACAAGACTAGCCACTAAAATGATAAAGAGGCTACCATACAACCAGTCAAAGTCAATGGTTGTTTCTTCACCTCATGATTAGGATTTGTCGCTAATGCATGGGTCCCTTGCGAAGGTTTAAATCACAAACTGCTCAAAAGTGACTGCAGTATGGAATTGGAGAGGACAGGAACACCCAATGTACACACACACTAATATCGAAGGGCTCCATGACACCAGTGCACTGGGCACATCCCCCAATGTGGAATTCCACTCACCCAAATGCGCAGTTACTGGTTGTCATAGCCTTGGGCCTCGGTGCTCCAGCGAAACCAGTATCGCAATACGACCTCACCGACATCCTCGACCGTGGCCCGCAGATGGAACGTGCTTTGTCGTTCAACGCAGCAATTGCCAACCATTTCATCGCCTTGTGGTAGCGGCCGTGTTGGACGTCAACGATGAGGTAACAACAAAAAAATACAAACCGGCAAGGGCCGATCTCCCATTTCTAGTGTCCCACCCAAAGCCAGAAGGATTGGTGGTAGAGGCCACAATGATTACTTCCAGGCCTTCAACATTAAAGCTTCCAACCGACAGTCGAAAAAGGTCAAAGCCTTCGAGAAGAAAGTCTTTGCTTACGGGAGTATGGCCCTCAAAGCCACAAATGCCTCTTGCGCCTTCTCAAAGTTCACACATATCCTCTGGAGTACAATATCAGAGGCAGCTGACCACCTTCCTGATGGTGAGGTAAAAAGCTGGATTCCTGGATATTGTGGCAGATGGTAAATGGATGGCTTGCCAGGCTCTTCAGGCAGGCTTTGATGCTGCTGACTGCATGGGTCGTGCTATGGACACATAAACTGTGTTATGCATATCTGTATATTTGAGGCACTTGTTCAAGCATAATTGCTCGACCTGGCTTTCGATGGTGAGAATCTTTTCAGGCCCAAGGTGGATATGTCCCTGGAAATGCTATAGGACTCGAAGATTAACTCTTAAGTCGCTAGGACTGGTGGTGCAGCAGCAGACCCCGCACAAAACTTGGATTTTCGTTAGAGGAAGGGGATATAGGAGGTATTCTACCTTCCGAGGAGCATTCAAGTGCCTCAGGCCACTTAAAGGCAACATATGTTTTCAGAACCCGGTAGGGGTAGGAGAAAGTCAAAACGGCTGGTGACTGCAGCAGTATTCGCTTCTACGTATTTATATTTCTGAGGCTTGTGGAATCTGCTTAGATCACATGCTGTGCATAGGCCGACATCTAGTGGAAGCTGCGGAGTATTACAGTTTGTTTTTCGAAAGTCGAAAATGGGCGTCGACACAGGCGTGCCAGTAATACTATCCCTAGTGTGACGTCCACTGTACCCAAGATCCCTCACGCGTGTAGGATCCTCAGATTGTTTTTTTCCGCCATACTGGTCGGAAGCATCTTGCGGAGTTCCCTGGCCTTAGCCATACTTTTGCTGTTATTATAATTTTAATTCTTATTCATTCCCTTCCCCACCCCAACGTCGACCCTCAACCTCGACGACGGCTGGAGAAGTCATCGACCGTCGACTGCTGCACGACGGATCTGGGCCTCGGTAGGCCGCTGGCCTCGGCCCGGGCCTAGTAGGCCGCTGGCCTCGGCCCTTACAAGTAGGGAGAGTGGGGGGTGGTACATACTCTTCACTCTTGATATATAGTTACATTTATATATATTCCTACACTTAGCAGCCCGCTGCCTTAAGGTGCGTATGGAGGGTACCCCTTTTCAATTCTGCCCCAAGTGCAATCGCAAATACCCTTGGGTCGACAGGCACGCCACGTGCAATCTCTGCTTGCCGAGGGATCACCCCGAAGCGTACTGCAGAGCGTGTAGTAGGTTTAAACCTAAGACACTTAAGGACCGTTCGACAAAGCGTTGGGCCCACCACGCCAGGCAGGAGGCCATGGCAGCGGAGGGCGCCTTCAGCGATGGCAGCGACGCCGTACTTTCGGACGGCGAGGGCATTACGGCGTCGAAAGACAGCCGACGAGCGCAGGTCCCCGACCTCGGAAGGTCGTCCGGCAAGGCGGCTATGGGGAAGACCCCCGGCGACGCAAGCGCTACACACCTAACACACACTAAACACACTAAGACCAACCGGACCTCGACGACGTCGACTTCCCGGAAAGAGGCACAAAAAGAACGGTCCGACTCGGTGTCCTCTGGGCGCTCTCGATCGAGATCGCCTCACGACGCAAGGCAATCATCCACTCTTGCCAAGAGTGCCTCGCTACACACACTAACGGAAGTTCGATCGTCGGGAGACGAAGACGACTTCCACCCCCAGGCCGCGCTCCAAGATACCGAGACCGCGGTTAACATCAGTGAGGCCCCACGCCCGAAGCACACAGATACCTCTCCAGACCCTCGACGCCAGGCGTCGAAAGTCTCTGGGGCCCCCAAGGGACAGGGAAAACTTTTTTCCACGCACGGAGAAGGGGGGAAACAGCGGAAAGCACAGCCTTCCACCCCTGTAAAGCCTAAGCAGACAAGCAAACACAAGTCTACCCTTGAAAATAAATCACCTGCTAAAGTAATACCCTGTTCCAGGGAATGGTCCAGTGAAGACATAGACAGGGTTATGTCTAGGATGTCTTCCTTGGCTGATTTTTATGATAAGAACCCAGAACACTTTCTTTCATATAACCCTCAAGGGGCCACACCCTCAGGCTCCTCCGATCCTATCCCGCTAAGTAAAGAGCCCCGGGTCGAAAGACCTGAACCCTTCAAGGTTCAGCCTTACTCCACTCCATATTCTACTCCACTCCCCAGTTATCAGGGACAAGTTTTCCCTGAAGAGGACCAGGAGTTTGCATTTATGGAAGAACAAACCGGGACAGATTACTATGCAGAGGATGAGGACCTGGAGGAGGGAGAAGATGAGCAGGAAATTTACAGAGTAGATTCCCCAGTACAAAGCGAAGCCCCAGTTACTGACTCTCCAGTTGATAACCAGCCCCTCCTTAACGAGGTTCTCGCTCGAGCAGCGGAACACTTCCACATCGACACCCACGGTGTACAGGAGGAAAGGGACTTCGCGGAGGAGTTTGTAGGAGAGAGAAGACCGGTCGCTCAGACCATCCCTATCCTCAAATCCATCCAACGAAGAATAGATCCTTCCCTGGTGAATCCTAACCTCACCAGAGCTGTCAACCCCAGAATTGAAAAGATTTTCCGGGCAGCCCAGTCTGACCCTCTGTATATAAAGGGACATCTTAAACCAGATTCCCTAGTGGTGACCAACACTAGAAAGAGGGCTGGCACGCCCTTATCTTCATCAGAAGCTCCTCCCGACAAGGAGAGCAAAAAACTTTACGGGTTTGGCAGAAAGGTAGCCTCAACGTCCGCCTACCAAGCAAGGATTGCGAATTCCACCACCCTGTTGGCTAGTTACAATTGCCATCAATGGGAAGAAGTCGCGGCGCTCATTGCCTCTGCTCCAGAACCGTTAAAGGGCCAGCTGGCTCGGATCTCGGCAGAGGGGAGAGCCGTGTCTGGTTGCATTTTAAAAGCAACTTTCGACGCCGCTGACAACGCAGGGAGATTGATAGCAGAAGGTACTGTTATCAAGAGACATGCGTGGTTACGGCAGTCGGGATTCAAGACAGAAACCCAGGCTTCTTTAATAGACAAGCCAGTGGAACCCGACCTATTGTTTGGGAAAGCGGTCGAAGACGCACTTAAAAATGCCAAAGATGAATATGAGACTCTCAAATCCCTTGGCCAGCTTACCAACAAACCCCCTAACCAGAGGGGGAACAATAATTTTCGTCGCCCACGCGGCCAAAATTCACAAAGAGGCAACTATGCCCAGGGACAAGGTACACAATGGAATAACAACCAGCAGTCTACCCAGAGTTACGGCAGGGGTAACAAGAGAGGTCGTGGAAGAGGCAGAGGCAGCCCCAACAAGGGCGGGGGCACGCCTCCACCAAAACAGTGACGCTCAGTTCAGGGTCCCTTGCCACGCAACCCCAGTAGGGGGACGCATTTCCACCTTCACCCAGGCTTGGGAAGGGATCACCTCAGACAGATGGGTGCTGTCAACAGTATCCGCAGGATATTGTATAGAACTACTGCAGCGTCCCCGGAATCATCCTCCACGACAAAGAGTGCACTCCCTAGAGCATCAAAGGATCCTTCTCGAGGAGATCGCCATTCTGCTAGAAAAGGACGCGATAGAACTCGTCCCAGGACACCAGGTAAACAAGGGTATCTATTCAACTTACTTCCTTGTGCCAAAGAAAGATTTGACAATGCGCCCAGTATTGGACTTACGGCCTGCCAACAAATATGTCAAGCCCCAAAAATTCCGTATGACCACGCTACAAGAGGTAATCCCCCTCCTAAAAAAGGGGGATTACATGGCAACCTTGGATATGAAAGATGCTTATTTTCATATTTCCATGCTCCCAGCGCACAAAAAGTACTTGCGCTTCAAGGTGGACAGTCGCCACTACCAATTCAAGGTACTGCCCTTCGGGATAGCTTCAGCACCAAGGGTATTCACCAAGGTACTGGCGGTGGCGGCTGCACACCTACGCAGGGAAGCAATCCCGGTGTACCCTTATCTGGACGACTGGCTCATAACGGGGGAAACCCCAGGAATTTGCAGGTCAAACATTCAGAGGACTATCGACCTCCTCCACGAATTAGGCTTCTCCATCAACGAGAAAAAGTCAAGTCTGGTGCCAAGCACCTCAAAACAGTTTCTAGGAGCTATCCTAGATACTCAGAAAGGATTGACCTTCCCTTCGGAAGAGAGAATTCGGAATATACTTCTGCAAATTCCGCATTATCAGTCAGGTCAACAGATAACAGTACGCAAAGCTATGCGGTTACTGGGCATGATGGCGTCATGCATTTACCTGGTCCCCCACGCGCGTCTGCGCATGCGTCCCATGCAGGAATGGTTGGCGAAACAGTGGTCTCAGGCAAGTGGTCATTGGGACGATCTAGTGGTCGTTTCGCCAACACTCGTACAGAGCCTACACTGGTGGACAAGAGAGAATCTCGCAAAGGGGAAACCCTTTTACGATCCCGAAGTACAAGCCGTGGTGACTACAGATGCATGCCTGACTGGGTGGGGAGCTCACCATCTCCACCACACAGCTCAGGGTCTCTGGTCTCACTCAGTAGCCAAGAACCACATCAATCTGCTAGAGCTTCTGGCAGTATTCCGAGCGCTAAGGGCGTTCGAGCCCCATCTACTGAACTTGTCGGTGCAGATCAGGACGGACAGCACGACAGCCATGTTCTATCTGAACAAGCAAGGGGGGACTCGTTCGCCAAATCTGTCCAAGCTTGCCCAGAAAATATGGATATGGGCACTCAGACGGAACATCTTCCTGTCATCGCAACATGTTCCAGGGGAGCTCAATTCCCTAGCGGATGCTCTAAGCAGAAACTCCCTCCCAGAAGAACACGAATGGGTCCTTCACAGAGACGTAGTAGAAGATCTCTTCTCTCAGTGGGGTTTCCCCACTATAGACCTATTCGCCACAAGCGAAAACAAACAATGCCCAGGATTTGCATCCAGGTTCCCCCAGCCGGACTCCCAAGGGAATGCCCTGTGGATGAACTGGTCAGGGATGTTTGCGTACGCTTTTCCACCAACTCCTCTCATCAGGAAGGTGGTGTACAAGATGAACAAGGAATCTATGACGCTCATCCTAGTTGCTCCCATGTGGGCGAGACAACCATGGTTTCCACACCTACGCAGGATGGCGGTGTGCGAACCCATCAGACTCCCAGCCTGGTACAACCTACTGTCCCAGCAACAGGGTCAAACAGTGCATCAGGAACCCAACTCTATGAACCTAGCAGCATGGCTCCTGAAGTCATAGAGTTTGGACATCTCAAATTACCACAGAGGTGTATGGACATTCTAAAGGAGTCCAGGAAACCAAATACAAGGCACTGTTACTTTGATAAGTGGAAAAGATTCGTTATCTGGTGCCAGAATAAACAAATCAACCCGGTTGATTGCACTCCTTCCAACGTTGTGACATACATGCTCCACCTGCTGGATGCAGGGTTGGTTTTTAACTCGCTGAAAGTACACCTGGCAGCCCTCTCGGCTTACACCACATCCCATAACAAGGTCTCGTGGTGGAAAGTACCAGTGGTTAAAGCCTTCATGGAAGGAGTAAAGAGACTTCACCCTCCTATTTCGAACCCACCGCCAGGATGGGACCTCAACGTGGTGCTAGCTAAGCTCATGGGACCCCCATTCGAACCCATGCATAAAAGTAGTCTCAAACACCTGACTTATAAAACGGCCTTCTTAGTAGCCATTACCTCCATAAGAAGGGTCAGTGAAATTCAGGCTCTGTCAGTGCAGGATCCTTTCTTTACTATCCACAAGGACAAACTGGTTTTACGCACACACCCTAGGTTCTCACCTAAATTCATATCCAAGTTCCATGTAAACCAGTCCATCGAGCTTCCGGCTTTCTTCCAGAACCCGCAAAGCTCGGCTGAGGTGAAACTACACACCCTAGATGTGCGTAGGGCGGTCCTATACTATGTAAATAAAACCAGACCGCTAAGGAAAACAGATCAACTGTTTGTCTCCGTAGCTACAGGCAGAGAGGGGGATCGCGTCTCTAAGGGCGCTATCTCGAAGTGGATTATCAACTGTATACAGCTGTGTTACTCTCTTTCTGACAAGACTCTGCCTTTTACGCCAAGGGCCCACTCTACTAGAGGCATTGGTGCCACTCTGGCTTTCATTGCAAATGTTCCCCTCGACACCATTTGCAAAGCGGCTACTTGGAGCTCTATTCACACTTTTACTCAGCATTACTGCATTGACACTCATTCCAAGACAGATACACAAGTGGGACAAGCGGTTCTAAGACACCTGTTTGCTCATGACCCTTCTCACATCCCACCTCCTTCTTCTGGTACTGCTCGCTAATCTATGCACAGCATGTGATCTAAGCAGATTCCACAAGCCTCAGAAGGGATACATTACTCACCGTAATCGTATTTCTGATGCTTGTATCTGCTTAGATTCACATGCGACCCACCCTTCCTCCCCTCCGAGAGAAGGCGCATGATTGCTTGTAGTCTTACCTTTTCTGTCTATCTGCTTGGATTATCTGTACTCACGCTACTCCTCATGCTTCCTCATGTCAGAAAAAATACAATCTGAGGATCCTACACGCGTGAGGGATCTTGGGTACAGTGGACGTCACACTAGGGATAGTATTACTGGCACGCCTGTGTCGACGCCCATTTTCGACTTTCGAAAAACAAACTGTAATACTCCGCAGCTTCCACTAGATGTCGGCCTATGCACAGCATGTGAATCTAAGCAGATACAAGCATCAGAAATACGATTACGGTGAGTAATGTATCCCATATATATATATATTGCCTCAAAAACCTCTTGAGGTCTTTATGCATACTTCACCAGTTGGGTGGAGAATCTCTGGATACTGGGCCATACGGCATCCTGCATTTTCCTGTTGCCGCAGGCGAGACTCGGGATGAGGTATTTTCTGTGGCTTCCTGGAAGCAGTGGTCACAGTACTACGGACAGATGTTGGATATCCTCCCAGTGTCGATGCCAGTGGCGAATGACTTGGCTTGGTGGAGTGACAAAAAACATGTTGGTGGGATAACCTTTCTGGGGTCCATGGCTGTAGGAGCAGGTGATCATGGGTGCCTCGCTGAAGGGCAGGGTGCACATTGCAGCACTCTGCAGATCAATGGCCATTCGTCTCAGGAGGAAAAATGCTGCTGCATCAATCTGCTTAAGCTGTGAGCGGTCAGACTACCGCTGATGGCGTTTGCGCCTTCTCTGCAGGGGAATCATGTCCTCTTAACGGACAACATGGTGACCATGCACTACCTCTACAAGCACGGAGGTGTGGGATCACAGCCCCTGTGCAGGGAGGCCATGCAGCTATGGTTCTTTATGCTAGAGAACAACTCTGCCTCTGCAGCTCATCTGGCAAGGGTGGACAATGGGTTGGCAGATGCTCTGAGCAGGCAGAGCTCTGTTTCCCATTAGTGGGAGCTATACCCGGAGGTCACCTCAAAGATCTTCTCCTGGTGGGGGAACCCAGAGGTGGGAACACCACAAAGTGCAAGCGGCTCTGTTTGAGGGAATTCTCTCTCCAGAGGAGCGTCAGGGATGCTTTTCTAGTGGAGTGGACCTTCAACCTCCACTATGCATTCCCACGGTTCTCCAGCATGGGGTCTTTAATGTATTCACATGTTCATGAATATTCCACGCCCGTTGCCAGTCTGGGAATCCTAAGTAATATAAAGAATTTATTTTTTAAGCTTAAAGCTGCAGGTCGCTTACAGCCTATTGCTGTCACTTTGGGTCATACTGACCCAGCCATTGACCTCCAGCCTCCTTCACTCCACCACTGGTGGCCATCGTCAGATTTTTACCACGTGTTTTTGTGTCAGTAGTCCTCAAGTTTCGTTCTTCAAGATCTTGACTCAGTTTGCCTATTTTTGTTAAAAAATCATTTCAGAATTTTTCCTTCGATCACAATGTGACCTGCGCCAATGAGGATCTGTTGCTGGTAGTGTTTACGGGTGTCATCTGAGTCGTGTGGAGCAGTTGTCCCAGGCTTGTGCCTAATACACGAGGTATGGCAGGCGCATCGAAAAAGAGCCTCTTCAGGGCCTGTTCGAAATGTGGCCTAAAGACTATCTTTGTGGAAGATCGCCATCAGAAGTGTTATGTTGATTGCATCTACTGCCTTCGTCCGGACCATGATACAGAGGGATGTTCGATCTACAAGTCCTTTTCCTCCAAGACGCGGAGAGATAAAGTTTGGAGGCATGGATCGACGCATGTAGGGCCTCTGACTCGCGTCTATGTGCAGTCATACCTTTGCCAGAACAAGCCGACCCAAAGATCATACTCCCCCTGGCAAAAGGTTGAGATCCATTGTGGACACTTCCAAGGGGAAGAGACAGAAAAAGGCAAAGTCGTCCCACACTTAGACTTCTCCAACAAGCGCCACGACTGTGGCGTCTCAGTCAACAGGTTTGTGCAGTAGCACCTGGAGCGTTCCAAGTGCCAGATGGGATTACCAATAAATCATCTCGGGCCCAAATAACCGGACAGACTCAAAGAATATGGCAAAATACTACTTTATTATCAGATCAATAAAGTAGGGAACAAACTGATTGTAGCTAACGCTCTCTAAAATAAATTTCCATTACACAAAAGGTTTTATACCTCAATGTATGTCAGCTATGACGTCATCCTACGTGGCAAACAGTAAAAACCTATCAAACGGAGGGATTACAACAGGGAGCTTTGATACAAGCTCGGCTCCATACGCGACTTCCTCCCGCATGACAAGAAGGCAGAGGCTTTGGCCGTCTTGCGCGAAGGCGAGGTGGCCTCCGACCATGCGATCAGTCGACCTTGATAACGCAGACTCTGGGTTCCGGCAAATGGGGATCTGTAATATGCAAGGTGAGCATCCTGGGACTTCCGCAACACTCAGGATGCCGGTAAGTATAAAAAGAACATACTTTGTTAAGTTGCAGAGTCAAGTATAGCAGTTAGGCAGGAGGGTATCAATGGTACATCTGTATAGTTCAAGCTGCCACCCCCAAGTCCTGAGCAAATGGTCTTCTCTCCGGAATCTGGAGCAACCCAGATTCTATATTCCAATGTACATTCTGATGTAATCGTATGCAGTAGGATACTACACAAACGTAGTGGCTTTATGTCAACGAGGCTGGCTCAAAACCACTAGCTTCCGCCCAGCAGTACAAGCTAAAGTGGTCGACATGCCGTTTGGCAGGGATAACCTTTTCGGCAAGACAGTGAACAAGAGACTTCTAGCGATCAAGCCGAACACGCAGACTGCCTGTTCTTTCGACACCCTTTAGCTCAGGAAACAGTCTTTTTGCTAGTCTAATGGAAGGGTCTCCAGAACAGTTTAGTCATTGCATCGAATGTAATAGCATTGAATGTCATACCAGGGGAAAATAAAAGCATCGCAAAAAAAAGCATCAAATGCATTTTTTTAACATTTTTTTCAATTATTTTTTTTAAATTTTTTTTTTATGGGGCGTCTCCCCCAAACCTCCTTTGTTTAACCTTTAAAACCCATTTTAATAAAACTAAACCCTTTGCCTTTAAAAAAACAAAAAAAAGCATTTGATGCTTTTATTTCGATGCTTTTTTTTCTCTGGTATGTCATCCGATGCTATTTCTAACTATCCAGGCAGCAGGTGAGGCTCGGATTCCCCACGGCATAGCCCCAGGCCCTCTGAATGGAAAAAAAACAAAGCCCAACTTGCGCCGTGCGCGCTCCTCATGGTCTCCCTTCTCCCCTTCCTGCTTCCCTCTGGTGTCTCCCACATAGCCACCCCAAGGGCCATTATTGGCTGCTTCACGGTGTAGTCTGCTTTACAGACCTGGCAGCGTCATCCAATAACCCGCCCCTGCCTCCCACCAGCATCGGCATTGGCCAACAGGACGCTTAAAATTCTTAGCCATAGGGCAGCCCCACTGGCCGGCAGCCCCTGCGGCTAAGGGACCCGAGGCAAAGGGCGTCTCCTACATTGGCGGCTCCGAGATGTGTCTGCAGGGGAAGCAAAGGAAGCCAGCAGCCAACAGACCCCAACAAAACTTTGTATGGCATGGGTGGGGTGTAGAGCAATTGCTCTACTCCAGAAAGCCCTCACCACTCTACCTTACCTCTCTATAACATAGACTGCCATAGTCTTACAACATGCACACTTAGAGAAATTAGTAACCACCAGCCCAAATCCACTCTTGGCTGGGCTGTAAATGTTGCATTGCATCACACACTAACATACTAGCCAATGGTAACTGGTGCTACACCTATAGAGAACGGTCAAGATTAGACTGCGTCACCTTTAGACGGGTGTAATAATGTTAGCATGTGCCACAATTGGATGGAATTCTTAGCCTTAGGTTGCGTCACATCTAGATATAAATGCGATTGTTAGCATGTGCCACACTTAAATGGAATTCTTAACCTTATCCTGCGTCGCATCTAGACAAAAATGTGAATGTTAGAACACTTAAATGAAACTGTGAATTATAAGTGCAACACTAGAATGGAATCGTGATCACTAGCCTGCCTTCCATCTAGATATTGAAAATTAGCAAGCACCACACTCCGATGTAATAGTGAATGATAGCAGGCATCACACCTAGATATAATTGCAAGGACAGCAATGCCAACTAACCAATCCACTAACCATTTCATGCCTCTCCATACACCTCTCAAACTCTAACCAAACACAACCACAAGCCTAAAACGCAGCAAACCGCACAAACTTCACTACACTGCAACAACAAAACAAACCACACACAGACTTGCACAACAGCACACGACGACTTTCGACCGTATAACACTTCAGGCTCAGCCAACGGACCCACCGGGCTGAGGCTGCCAACAGCACATCACTGCTATCTTGCACTTTTCCAGCTCTTTCCCACTAACTCACCCCCACCCCCTCCCTCTTTCAGAGCCGCCAGAGTGACAGGGGACCACTCCGGTGGTGATAGTGCACGGTACAAATATCCTTTAACATTAACATATTTCATTCAATGCAATGACCAGATACCATCCAGAACCTGTAAGGTTCCCAGTTCGGCCTACCGTCAACCCTGTCGATCCTCCACGCAGGAGGCATATAGAGGACGTTCGTAGGCAGATGCCCAATGCCGTTGTGCCCCAACAGCCAGGGCGCCAGCAGCCAAAGAAGCATTGCATGGGGCTGTGCCATCACTTTCGTGCCCCTTTGGTAGTCTGGCTGTCTCAATTTGTCCAGCAGTGGCAAACTCTTCTCCACAGACCAATGGGTGTTCAATATCATTCAACATGGTCACACCCTGGAGTTGGAAAGCAAATGCCCTTGCATCCCTCCCATCTCAAGGCAGGAGCAGCATCTGGGCCCAACTCCTCAAGGAAGTCGTCCATGTTGCAGAAAGGAGCAATAGAATGTGTCCCTCTGGGACTCTGGAGTGTACTCTCGATAATTTGTTTCAGAAGATGTCTGAAGGGTGGAGACCTATCCTGCATCTCAACAAGTTCCTTAAATCCCAGAAGTTCAGGATGATCCGGGTGAAGCATGTGCTCAAGCAGCTGGAAAGAGGGGATTTCCTGGTGTCTCTGGATTTGGTTGAAGTGTACTTTCACATCCCCATACAAAGTACCTCTGGTTCAACGTTCAAAGGAAGACATTACCAATTCAAGGCACTGCCCTTCGGCCTCTAAAATCGGCTCCAGGTGTCTGCCCCAAGTGCTTAGCTGCGGTGGCAGCTTTTCTTCGCCACAAGGGGATCTACCTCTATCCGTACCTGGTCGACTGGCTAATCCGGTTCTGCTCTCACAACCTGCCAGTACGGCATGCAGCGGAAACTATCCAGACACTAACCTCTCGGGCATTCTCCTTAAATTAACCCAAATCCTGCATGGTCCCTTCTCAGAACACACTTTTTCTGGGTTCCGGCCTCAACAGTTACATGTCTGGTGACATCGTCGGAAGACAGCCTAAAGGTCATCCTGGGTGTGAGAAACCTGAAGGTGTCTCACCCGCTAGGACACGGCCATCGCTTTTGGATCCAGTTCCTGGCGGTGGACCAGTGCAGGAGGATCACCTGGATGAGGGGTCTTTGGGTAGTGGAAGTGGGGCACCGGATGTTGAGACGCGGTAGTTCCTTCCCTGTAACACCTTTTTCCCCTCCTACCAGGTCGGATACCTAGGAACTAAATCCCCACCCCCTTTCCCGACACAAACACTTTCTCTGACAGTTCACTGTGAGCGACAACGGACTAACACCAGAGCCATATACCTGACATGTCCCAATACGATGGTCAGGCAATTACTGATCATTACACACACCTGACTTCATCACATTTCCCCACACGGCTAAAAGATGGAGCACGAAAGCACACTCTGAGCAAGGAAAAGCACACAAGGAAAATCTGTTCCAAGATGGCAGTTTAATACAAGGAGAAAGATAGCAAGACCAGAGAGGGTTGCAAGGAGGGAAGTGCCCCTGACCTTTAAAGGCCTTGGAAAGTAAGAAGCCTTAGACTGGGAACTAAAGCTGAACAAACCTACACTGTGCATCGAAGGTACCCGAGACTCGGAGCGATTTCCGCAATGTTACTGTCCTTGGCTCCTACAACGAAGCAGCGCCATTAAAGACCGCACAGCTGGTGAGTCGAAGAGACTGATGCCAAACCAGCTTGTGCTTAAACGAAGGTTGCAAGCGGCAACATTGTATGAAGGAATCCAAAGAGGGACAGTGTGTGAAACGCATGTGATGAGCGGCGCAAATATAATTGGAAACCAAAGGAGTGAATGAACTTTGGTAGGTCAATTAAGATACTGTATACAGTGTGGTCCGGCGCCACATTGGTGATCATTCAAAGGTCTGTTAGGTATCCAACTGAATGCCAACTGTATTGTAAAACAGAAGTTTGTATCGAAGTGGTCCGGTAACAAGTCAAGCTAAGTCCTGTGCACATTCGAAAATCTTCGATTAACCAAGGTGACCTACAATTGGTCCAAGCCTGGCTGAGGGAGACTAATTTGAAAAGAGGAAGGATCTGAGCTCGGCTGAGGGGGATTCATGGTGAGCCGTGAGTCACCTGAGAAAACAAATATTCTCTGAACTTTGTAAAAAGGGGGATCCGCAGTAACGATCGTACAATAACAGAGATATGAGCCTGGGGTGTAAGTGGGGGTCCAGGTTGAAGCACCCGAGTTGAATACTTGTTAGAAGAAAAGAACTGTGGATCTTATTTTTTGTACATTAGGCCCTCTGAATCAAGACACTTTGAGAAAAGAGACCTGGGCAAAGAAGGCCCTGATGCTGGAAATAGAACTGTATCCTCGTGTCGAAGAAGCCAGAGTGTGCTTTGCTCGAGTGAACCGCCTTGCCCATGCTGAAAACATGGGGAAGGGAGGCCAACGGCCCGAATATCCTGACATCATTTTGCAACATTATTCCCACACTATTTGTAAATTAGCGGTAAGGATTGGCAATCATTTGTTTTTAGTATAGGCCCTTTTATTTTGCCAAGACTCCACTAGGACTGCATTAACATTATTTGATGGTCGTAACTTGCTCCCATCTGTAGGTTTAGGTTTATTTGGATAGGCGTTTATCACACCCTTGTGAAAGTTCAATAAATACCCTTGAACTGTGGTCATTTGTGTCTGTCTTACTGTTGATACCATGTCTTCCTGACATGGGGAAGGTTCAGTGGCTGTCATCGGCCAAGATTGCAACATTCCAATCCATGAAGTCCCTCTTGGGGATGATGTCCTCTTGCATTCATCTGGTTCCTTGTGGCAGGCTGCAGATGAGACCACTTTAGGAATCCCAGATGTAATAGGTTACAGGCTCATGGACAGACATGATCACTCTCAATAAGTAATTTCGTCAGGCCCTGCACTGATTGTTCTTTCGCCCCCTCATCTCTCGCATGGTGCTCCTTTTCAGATCCCTGCGTATCGAAAGAGTGTTAAGACCGACGCCTCTCTGGAAGGTTGGGGCGCCCCATACAGGCATTTTTCTGGACTCAAGTCTTTTTGGCCTCTGCCGCAGGGGAAGGTGGTACGAGTCTTCACAGACACCACCACCACCATGTTTTACAACCGGAAGCAGGGCAAGGCGTGCTCCACCATTCTCTCTGGAGGTGGAAAAGCTGTGGCATTTGGCCATTGCTCAACTGAGGTTTCTCATCCCATTTCACCTTGCAGGCGTTCAAAACACAAATGTGGACTCTCAGCAGGCAGCTGCGGTCTTGCCATGAGTGAGCGCTCCAGCAAGTGTCTGGTCTCTTCAGCGAATGGGGTCACCGTCAAGTGGACCTCTTTTCAACAGTGGCCAACACCAAGGTCCAAAGTTTTGCCGGCAGGTATCCTCGGGCCAGAAGTCTGGGGACGCCTTCTAATTACATTGGTAGAGCCTCTTAGTGTACGCAATCCTGCTGATTCCTCTGTTGCTAACAGTGATCAACACACTCAGGCGATATCTTTGCAAGATGGTCCTCATTGCACAAGCATGGCCCAGGCAGATCTGGTACTCTGACCTCCATCTGTTGGTGGCTCCAGACATCATGCTACCTCCTCTTCTGGATCTACTCCAGAGAGTGAGGGGTCGGTCCTGCACCACGGTCCAGCATCTGAGCTTGACTCCTTGGCTCCTGCAGCCCTAGAATTCAGACACTACTTGCTGCCTGCGGAATGCAAGGATATTCTAGCCAAGGCCTGGGCTCGGTCTACTCTTACCTGCTAAAAGCACAAGTGGTAGCGCTTTACAGTGTGGTGCCAGTCATATAAGATTTCTCTGCTGCGCATAACAACGCTGCACCTTTTTCCTTACTTGCTCTTGCTTGCCAAGTCTGGCCTTGCCCATGCATCAATCAAGGTACACCTGGCTGCCATTTCCCAGTACACCCGTGCTCTGGGCAAGCTCACTGTGGTCACACAGGCTGGTTCAGGAGTTCCCCAAGGGCATCTTTGCCCTCTAAATGGAGGCGGAACATGTACTGTTGAAACTGATGGGAGGGGGCGGGGGCCTGTTTTAACCTATGTTTCGTGCTACCTTGAAGTTTGTCTTGTAAGACCGCCTATCACCTCTGTCAGGTGGGTTGGGGAAATACAGGCTTTCTTGTAAGCCTACTTACTTAATTGTCGTCCACTCACCTAAGGTGGTTCTATGAACTCCTTTATGCCAAAGGTCCTGTCGGATTTTCACTTGAAAGGGCCTGTGTACCAGTTTTCTTTGCAAACCTTTCACCTGCTGAAAGATCTTTGCATTCACTGGACGTTACATATGCTTTGAAGTTCTAGGTTGCACGCACAAAGGATTTTCAAAAGACTTCTCAACTTTTCGTCAATTTTGTCAACAGGGGTACCTGGGAGGAGTCTTGTTTCAGTGAAGCAGTGTTTCACAACTTGTTTGCATGAGGTGAGTCTGTTTCAGGGATAAGTGCACTGCTTCTGTTGAACCTTCTGTGGTTGTGTGACTGTACTGCTATGTAATCTTATTCATGAGCAGGTGAATCCATGTAAGAGCCCATGCTGGAGAAGGAACAAGTTACTAATCTTTAACTTTGTTCTCCAGCATCGGTCTTAAATGGATTCACATGCGAACCCTCTCTCCTTCCCCTCTTGGCTCTCCTTGGTTCCTGCTGCCACTTTACGTGCATGACCAAATCTGAAGATTGCCACAAGGGGTGGAGCTAAGGAGGACGAATGTCATTGACTGGGGAAATATGACCCAAAGTGAGAGCAATAGGCTATATAAACGATATGCAGTTTTTAGCTTAAAGCTTAACTGCTTTATATGGAATTACCCAATTTGCTAGTTTACATTTGATCGTTATCGCCTTTTGACATAGTTGATGTCCTTTTTTACCTTCTTCACATTTGACCTTCTTAATTGAACATGAGTAGCGGAGGTTGCTGGGGTGTCCCCTTCTACTCCTGTTCAGGTAAGTAGGTCCAAAGGGAGTTGCGGGGGTGTCCCCCGCTTCCTTAACAATGGAGGCGGCAGACAAAAATTGCTTGGGCTCCTGTTTTCAATGAACGGTCAAAACGGGGGCCCGAGCAGTTTTAATGCCGGCATATTGTATACATCCCTTTTATATTACCCTGATGGGCAATATTCATGAGCATGTCAATCCATGTAAGACCCATGCTGGAGAAAAGTTACAGGTAAGTAACTTGTTCCATCACCTGTCATCCCTTGGGTTCTCAGGAGTTTGGGGAGATGAATGGCTCACCTGATCCTGATTTCCCCAGACTGGGCGATGAGGACGTGGTACCCCGATCTCCCGGAACTGGCCATATGCCCACCTCGCTGGCTTCCTCCAGAAGCCAGACATCTTGTTTCAATCGGGACGCAATGTCACCCCATAATTCTGCAGCAAAAAATACTCAACATTACTCTGCATTTCTATGCAATTGTATGTGGGGTGGGCGGGGCTAGGGTAATAAATGTAAGGGATGATCGTGCGAGGGGGTCCCCCCCGCCCCACATAGAATTGCTTGGAAAGAAAGTTATTTTCGGCTTTGATATATATTCTTTCCGAGATAATCACATAGATACATGTACTTTGTCCAAACCCAGACCCCCTCAACCTCCATTCATCGCTTGTGAGAGGCTGAGGTATAGGGACTGGGACCTCGAAGAGGTACTTGATGTACTGTTGGCTACTTGCAGACTATCCACTCGGTCTCTGTATGCATGCAGATGGAGAAGCTTCATGACTTTGTACAAGGGGAAAGGAGTCAATCCCCTGGTCTGCCCCACTTCATTGGTTATAGAGTTTTTATTGACCTTAACCATATCAGGGTTTACAAGTGGGAACGGTGAAAGGGTATCTGCTGACTGTCCATTTTTATGTGGATGCCAGAACAGGGCTCCTACTTTACTGTCCCGGTTATGGCACAGCTCCTGAAGGGCTTTGCCAATTATTCCCTCTTCACCTTTCATAGTCCCAAGCATGGGATTTGAACCAAGTACATATTCTGATGGCGGCTCTATTTGAGACTCTGCATTCAACTCTCATCAGACTAGTCACATTAAAGATAGCTTTTATGATGGCTGTAACATCCGCTAGGAGGGTCGGCGAACTGCAAGCACCCTCTAGCAAAAGCACCTTCCTGAAGTTTTTTTTAAAGGGGTCTCCCTGAAGGTGTGTCCCAAGTTTATATCAAAGATGGTTTCTGAGTTCTATCTGGGCCATAGCATAGACCTCCAAGTGTTCTACCCTCCGCCGCATCCATCCATCCAAGATGAGAGGCGCCACAGGCTGAAACCCAAGAGGGCGCTGAGTTTTTACCTGGCCAGGACGGGCTCCTTCAGGAAGGATGACCAGTTTATAGACTTCACAATCGAGGTTGGGTCAAGCAGACTATATTGCTCTGGCTATTTCTATGTATTTCTAAATGCTATCGGTCTGCAGGCAAGTTGTTCCTGCCGGGGCTTGGAGCCCACTCTACCAGAGGGGGTGGCGGCGGCTTCCTCAGCTCTTCAGATGGGAGTGCCAGTCGGGGACATCTGTCGCGCAGCAACGTGGTCCTCTCTACACATGTTTGCAAAGCATTACAGCTTGGACTTTGGCCGTGGGGAAGATGCGCCCTTTGGATGGCAGTCGTCCTTGCTTCTTGGTTTTACTTCCAACCATTCTCCAGCGTGGCCCTGCTTTGGGATTCTATCAAGGTGAGGAATATGTGGGAGAATGCAATTCATTGAAGAAGAAATTACTTACCAGTAATGTTCTTTCTATGGATTTTTCTCCCACTGATTCCTTGTAGCCCACCCAACCTACCCCACTTGGAATTCAACGGACCATAGTCCCATCGCATTATGATGTCGCGTTTGTGCGCGTTGACTTGAGGAGAAGAGTGCAGAGCTTACGGCAGCAGCGGGTGGCGGTTTACACTGACAGGTTTCGTCTCCAAGGTGGAGAGTTAAGCAACCATTTGTGGTTTGCAATTGTTGTTTCAATGCCTTTTCCCTTGCTGCATGCTCCCTCTCATAGGCTGATCCCACGGGGGTGAAGCGGGGGAGAGGAGGGGGGAATGTGGTGAACTGGGGCATGGTGCATCCTTTTATTCGACGCCCGTCCCGTCTGATCAAGGAATGGCACAGCCGTATATGAGGGAGTCGACTATGTCGAGCGGCACTACGCCCCCAGTTGAAACAATTTTTTTAAGAAGCTGACGATGGATGGGTATCTATCAAGATAGGAATCTGTGAGAAAAGAATCCAAAGAAAGAATATTACTGGGAAGTAATTTCTCCTTCTATGAATACTACTCCCACAGATTAATCATCGCCCTCCCAGCCTGCCGTACTATCAATGTGTTCTAGTTGCCGCTCTTAGTTTCTCCTCATTGGTGGGACAGCAAAGTAGGGTTGTGAGGTTTTAAAGTTTCACTTGACTGTCGGCCTGTTGCCTACAGTATTGTGACTTTTCCTCGCAAACATTTTTTTTGGCTTCTCTTAGCCAGTTCCATATCTATTCCTCCTGCAGCTGCAGGGTTAGGGGGAGGGAAGCACGGGGACGGTGAGGTGAAGTAACTGAAGTATGGGGGTTGTAAGGGAGGCATGGTATCACAAGTATGGCACTGACACAAGAGCTACAAGTTTGAAAACCTTTGTTAAATTCTTGGTTTGGAAAAACTCTTTGTTTGCCATATAGCTATGATGGGAGCCATGTAATATCGAATAATAAAACACAGTCCTAGTCAATCTTTGTCAAATGGCCTATACTAACAAAACCTAATGCCTGCCCCATCTCTTATACAAAAAGTGTATGCAAGGGAAAATCAGTGACATAACAAAGTATCAAGGTGGCTGAGTCAGCTCTCCTCCGCACGTTGGACAGCAGAGAGTAAATCGACCCCCGTAAAAAGGATATGACACTCTGGGTCAAGTTATCAAAAAAGAAGGCAGTTCAAAAGGTCGGTCGAGGCCCACTTGGTCTTCCACTTTAAAGTCACTTATTCCAGTTTTCCAAAAGTTAATTCACAGTTCAACTAAAGTTCGTGTAGGTCTCCCTCAGTCGCGCTCGGACCTCGCAATCGCAGCTTTTGCAAGTGGTCACTTCCCCAAGCTTTATTCACATTCTTTAGGGGTGATCTTCCCCGAACTTATTTCATATTCCATGTCTCACTCGGTCGGTGTCTGACCTTTCCCTGATGTGGAAGACTTTAAAATGTGCAAGGCTTTTTCCATAGACCTCCGCAGGACCACTTCGACTTTCACTTTATCTCTCACTTATGGTATTTGCCCCATGTCTCTTGGTCTTGGTAGTTCCATAACACAATCGGCAAAGTTCAAAGAGATATTTCTCTTAAAGCAATCACCTTTTAATTTCCCCTTTCAACAGGATTAATCTTGACCATTGCGCATTTCAGAGTTTGTTCACTTCGTCACTGTTAACAAGACATCAAACATTTCGTTGAGACTTTCGAGTGGGCTACTTCTTGCCTGACCACTCTGCAACTCTTTACCACTGGCTTCACAGTTATATCGGAATCTATAAAGTTCATTACTGATTTGCTTTCTTTCGCATTTCATCAGCACGCGCTCAACCTTCAATTGTAAGATACACTGTTGCGGCTTCAATCTTTCCTTGATACAAACCGGCGTTTCATGTCTTTTCATTGTCGGTTGTGTGCATTCCTTTGTTTTCTCTGCAGCTTTGATTCACAAATCAAGGTTAATACCAGAGGCTTGGCCTTGCGTCCCAAACTCTGCCGTTCACCTGGGAGGGTCGCTGGCATCCTTGAAACACAAGGCAGGCTTCTTCTCGTCTGGTATTTGGCCTTCTCCGCGTATTTTTCCCAGTTTCCCGGAGGCAATGACCTCCTGCTGGGATCTTCAGGGTTCTCTAGTTCCTCGATCAGCCGTCCTGCTCCAGTGAATTCGCCTTCAGCCCGAAATCTGCTTCTTCTCGTGTCTCGCCTTGTACAGAGTGTGTCTCCATGTTCCGCCTTACATCCGTGTGGGGGGAGCTAATGGGTATCAGATATGTGATTAAGGTCAAGAGCCGGACTTCGCCTGAGCTGATTAACGGGACATGTCCAATGAGATATGTAAGTGTTAGCCTCTTTACTTTCAAGTCGTCCTCTTCCTCGTCCCATTGTTTGTGTACAAAGGGGGCGGGAGGGTTGGTACATTGGAGAATCCTATAAAATGGGCATGGGAAAGGGGGAAATACTGCGTCTCACCATTGGTTGCCTCACCCCCACTCCCTCAAGATCCCTCATCCAGGTGATCCTCCTGCATTTATCCATGCCCAGCGTCTGGATCCAAAGGCCATGGCTGTGCTCTGGCCACCTGAGAAAGAGAGATCCCAGGGGACTAGCAAGTGAGACACCCTTTGATTTCTCATAGTGTAGAGACCAGATATATGTACTGCTGGCATCCCATCTGGAGTATAGGAGTGGCACGGTCGAGACATGATTGAGTCGATGGACAACAATGAACCACACTACAATCCCAGTCAAATGTTTCTGAGCAGTTTACGCTGGAAGGTATCTGCAGCAGAACAATCCAGAGAACGAACATTACCGGTAAGTAATTTCTCACTATCCAGCATATTTGCATATTCCCCATGATTGGCTATCCTTTTGATTTCAGATAACAAAAGCTTTTACTGAACTTCACTTTGGTTATTTTCTTCTCAATGTTTACAATCTTTCTCCCATGTATTGTTCATCATCCTCCCAACCTCTCGTATTTGGAGTACTGTTTACTTGCAACATGTATAGTGCTAGTTTTGTAAGCGTTCTAGTGTTACTTTAGGTCTTTGTGGAGAGTGGGCCATTGGCTTGAACTGGGGTATGCAAGGCACTTGTAGTTATAAATACCATTTCAGCTTTGCTGCAACCAACACTGCGCAAGTGGCACCCATGATCTCTTTACTGAGCCAGCCGGGGTCAGCATCTACAATGGCAGTTGTTTAAAGATGTCTTTGTCTTGTATCATGTCCACAATCTGTGCTATTAAAATGAAACCAGGAATCTGTGGGAAGAAGAGTCTAATTACTAGAAAAAACACTAATGAAGAGTCATTTGTTCTTTTGGAAAGCACTTTCTCCAGAGGCATGGTGTGGTGCTGTTCATTTTCCTTTACCTTCTCCTTTTTATTTTCTTCGATTTCCTCAACACAGCTTTACACACTTCACAAAAGGTAAACAAGAAAGGCAAAGGGAAACCATCTCAAAGCCACCAGCAATGGTCTCCTGCTTATGTCAGATGGACACTTCCTGCTCATAGACATGCCACTCCATGAACGTGGTATACAGTTGTCCTGTGAAATGCCTCCATCTCTTTGTAGAAGTTGCACCACAATTCCGCACTCGCATCTAAGCTCTGTTTCTCTTTGTAGGAGCCCCCGCTGCCCAGCCCACTGCTCCTCGGTCTACCCTGAAGCAGATGTTTCAGCGCATGTTGACTACCTTTGAAGAAGCCTGCTTGGATGACGAGTGTCGCTTCTACACTTCCAAGCCCAGTGGTCCCTGCCCAGATGCGGCGCTGCGCTCTGAAACAAGCTGCAGGAATCCCTTGGCAACCATGCTTGAACAGAAAGAAGCTATGGTGAGAATCCAATAAATGCAAGGGTGATTCAGTCCAGGAAGGGTCATGAGATTTGTTTTCTCGAAAGATGTTTATTTTGGGCCTGCAGTATTGTTATTGGAATGAGTGAAATGCAAGTCCTGCTATGTCTTGTTGAATGCTTTTTTTGCTCTTTGCTTCTATATGAAATTCCTTTGAAAGTTATACCCATTAGCCCATTATTTTACATGTTTCTGATGCCCTTTAAGACTAATGTGCCTGATAATAGGTTGCTCTTTCCCCCGGACGTATTATGTGCACCATCTTCCGATATTGACTGACCTGCAATTTCCAATGATTGTGGCACCTCGGCCTCTAAAGATAGTGTTCTGGCTTTTCCCAAGCCAAGTATGTTTGAGGGATTCCGATACAAAATGAGGAGTAGGAGTTCTTTCACATTAATAAGGCACATACTATACTTAAGAAGTGTTAATCAATTGGCCTATTAGATCCAATCTCCTTCCCTCCATTCTAAACCCAGGTGTTTTTGTGGCATGTTTACTTCTAATGGATTCTTTCTTTGCACTGATTCTTCATCTTTGATATCTATCTCCCAGTGCATCTGCTCTTCGGAAACATTTCTGCCTCAAATGGGCGCAGCTTGACTCCACACAGGCTCCGTCTGACGCCTCTACAAGTCTCATGCCAAAAATGACATTGGAACCAGTATATTTTGTGGTGCAACGCCCTGTGACCTTGAATACCCCCCTCCCCCCAACACACTCTGCTCGCTTCAGAAACACCTCATCTAATTTCATACCATGCAGAACACATCGAGGTCCTCCAGTTTTTAAACCCTGCGTCAACTCCCGGCTTCAGATGTCCGTCTCCTATCCTCCCAGGATCTGTCCCGACACAGGACAGCGCGTCCTGCCAGTCTGTGTTCCCCAAGGCACTTCATGAGCAGGTGATGAAACTTAACGTTTCTCCAAAGAGAGAGGTGACAAATGAACATGTTCGAGTACGACCAATGCAAAACGTCGAACTGAAGAACAGTGCCCAGACCACAATGGCAAAAAGAAAAAAGCTCTGCAAGAGGTCTCGTCCCCCAAACAGGTGTTCTTAAAATCATTCTATTTCCTCCTCGAGGAAAAGGTGTCACCGCTTCAGGGACTGCTTCAACACCCAATCCTAGACCCCTGGGAGGGCTTTTGGCTGAAGATGCTCCACATCTTGGCCAAGGCCCTTGCATCCTTGGCACCTCTGGCACCATTTGAGTACACTGCGCTCAGCTGACCTGGCAGAGAATTTGCTAAAGCTCAAGACCATACACCCTTTGGCTCTGCACAGTGAAAATGAACAAGGATCTGTCTTGCGGTCTTCTGACCGCAAACCACCTCTCCGTGGCACCCTGGGGGCCGAAGTTCCTCTGGTGTAAGTTCAGTTCTGCGTTTATTTCTTGCATGGAAGACATTTATGAAGAGGAGGGTAATCCATCCCCTTTGGCTTTGAACCCTTGTCCCTCAGGGAAGTTGGGGATTTCCCAGAGGAATTTTATGGTGAAGGAGGCTTGGTGGATCTTGCTGCTGATTTGCAAGAGGCAAGTGGTCTGGCCACCTCACTAGAATCCGACATGCCAGCTCCTCCTACCCCGGGGCAATCCTCAATCCACTTCAATGTCTGGTAGCTAATGTGGTTGGTTCCTTAGGGTTTCTGCCCCTTCTGAACTCAAGAACCACCAGCTGACTGCTATTCTGGATGAGGACCCACAGAGTGGCAGTTGAAGCACCAGTTTTGGAATTGTGGTCGAAACCAGTCTCCACTGTATTCCGGGATTTGGCCAAGAAGCACAAGGCAACCCCTTTTTGATCCTCTCTTCTCATGCTACCCCAGAGAGTTTAGTTCTTCAGGCGGCCGCCGGAAACCTGAAAACAATGGCTTTCCCCTCTTTACCCCCAGACCAGGTGTTCAAAAGGCTGGGATGCATGGGGATGAAAGGTTTTTTGGTCCAGGCAACCTAGGCCTGTGATCCATCAAAGCCTACTGTGCCTTGGTCAAATGTTCTTTTGATCTTTGATTTCAGGGGTGGTCAAGCACATCCTAGCAGGTGACTTGATGGGTGCCTTTTATTTCCTGGTAAATGATGGCAAGAAGGCTTCATGTCAGATCCTCCAGTCCGGTCTAGATTCTGCTGACTGTGGCTTGGTCGGCGGTCACTGGAACAGTGTTGAGGAGATACTCGTGGCAGAGGACCTTGGATTTCACAAAAATACTAATAATAATAATGGAGGGACGAACAGGTTCAAAAATGTCACCTGTTCAATAACATGTAAATAGAACTTCGGGTGCAACTGTGTACTTCTCCAGCATGGGGTCTGGCATGGATTCACATGCTCATGAATGTTCCCCGTCGTCAGGCTGGGAATCTTCGGTAAAGAAAAAATCTGTTTCATTGTCACTTCTGAACTGTCTTTCTCCTAACAACCAATCACTGGTCTGTGGGTCATACTTCCCCCAGCCAATGACTGCCCTCTACCTAAGCCCCTCCTCTGGCAGCCATCTTCAGATTTTTACCGCACGTTCAAGTGTTCGGAGTCCTCGTGCTATAGATCTGTAGCTTAGAGAACAAGATCACACTCAACAAGAATTTCCGTTGAGCGACAGTGGTGGGGAGTGCATGCACATTTGGCCACAGGCGTGGATTTCCAGACCCCACCTCATCAGGAGACTGGCATTACGGGCGTCTCCCTGGAAGGATGGGGGAGCGCACACCGGACGTCTTCATGCAAGAGGCCTGTGGTTACCGATTGCACATCGTGTTGAAGCTGCAGGCAGTGTTTTGGGTCCTCAAATCCTTCCTTCCGTCCCTCAAGGGCAAGGTGGTACGGGTCCTCACAGAGAACACTACCACAATGTTCTACATCAGGAAGCCGGGGGTAACCAGATCCCCGGCGCTCTCCAAAGAGACGCAGGACCTTTGGCACTGGGCCGTAACCCAGGGGATGTTCCTCATACTGTTTCATCTGGCAGGAGTGAAGAACACTGTTGCAGACTCTCTCAGCAGGGAGCTGTGTTCTTGCCACAAGTGGGAACTTAGGCAGGACCAAGTGGATCACCTGTTCCGCAGATGGGACACTCCCCTGAACGATCTGTTTGCGACGGTGACGAACACCAAGTGCCAGAGGTTCGCAGGCAGGGGAGCATGGGGGACGCATTCTTTCCTCTGGGACGGCCTGTTATTCTATGCGTTCCCTCTGTTGCTTCTTCGATTAGTCTATCAATTCAGACGGCCCCAGTGTAGGATGATCCTCGTCGCACCGGCGTGGCCGAGGCAGATATGGTACCCGTACCTTCTGGACATGTCGGTGTCCCCTCCAGTCAAGCTTCCGGCAGTCACAAATCTTCTTGCCACAGATGTTCTCGCCAGGGAACGAGGTGTGATTCTGCACCACGACCCAGGATCGCTGAACCCGAAGGCCTGGCTCCTGCAGCACTAGAGTTTGGGGGCTATGATCTCCCAGCGGATTGTAAGGAGGTGCTCGCCAAGGCCAGACCTTCGTCTACTCTCAAATGCTACCGGCACAAGTGGAAGAGGTTTGCTGTTTGGTGCCATACTCAGAAGGTTGACACTCTACTACTCAGTGCTCTGCAGGTGCTTCCGCATTTGTTGTCGTTGGGCAGGACTGGCCCATGCTTCCATCAAAGTTCATCTGGTGGCTATCTCCTGCTACACCAGGTCTCTTGAACGTTCATCCTTATGGTCGCATCGATTGCTCAAGGAGTTCGTCAAAGGACTATTTCGCCCGTGCCTGCCGGTGAAGGCTGTGGCCCCAGTGTGGGAGCTCAATGTGGTGATTACTAGGCTCATGGGTCCTCTGTTCGAGCCTATTCATTGGGCACCACTGAAACTTTTGTCGTGGAAAACAGCTTTTCCTGGGCCATCACCTCCGCATGAGTGGGAGAGATTCATGCCCTCTCTTGCAAACCACCTTATTTGACATTCCACAAAACAATGGTAGTGCTATGGATGCACCCCTCCTTCATGCCGAAGGTGCCGTCAGACTTTCATCTAAACAAGCCCTTGATATTACCTGTATTCTTCCCAAAGCCTTTGTCGCCGGCTGAGAGGACTTTGCACTTGCTGGATGTGGCTAGAGCGCTGAAGTTCTATGATTTCCGGAAGACAGCGCAACTTTTTGTGAACCTTGGTCCTGTGAACCATGGGAAGGCCCTCTCCAAGGCTTCCATTTCCATGTAGCTCTCCGGCTGCATCACCCATTGTCCCAGGTTGGCAAACCGACCGCTGCCTGCCCGTCTGAGAGCCCACTCGACTAGAGAGAGCGCTGCAACTACAGCGTTCCTGTCTGGTGTGTCCCTGCTTGACATCTGCAGGGCTGCTCTATGGAGGTTGATGCACACCGTCGCAAAGTTCTACTGCGTCGACGGGGATTCCAGGGAGGAGTCCAGAGTCGGCCAAGCAGTGCTGCGCAACCTGTTAGCTTGAAGGTGAGCCTGGTGAGGAGGTAAGAGATGCTTGATGATGAGATGCTTAATGCTGAGCCTTGCCACTTCCCATTGTTGTGCTTGTGTGTACTGCTATGTATTCTTTATTCATGAGCATGTGAATCCATGCCAGACCCCATGCTGGAGAAGGAACAAATTACTTACCTGTAACTGTTGTTCTCCAGCATGGGTCTGGCATGGATTCAAGTGCAAACCCTCCCCCTCTGTGGCTCTTCTCTTGGTCCTTCTGTCTTTTTACCAAATCTGAAGGTGGCTGCCAGAGGAGGGGCTTAGATAGAGGGCAGTCATTGGCTGGGGGCAGTATGACCCAGAGATCAGTGATTGGTTGTTGGGAGAAAGACAGTTCAGAAGTGAAACTGAAACTGATTTTTCTTTAGTGAGGATTCCCAGCCTGACGGGGAATATTCATGAGCATGTGCATCCATGCCAGACCCATGCTGGAGAACAACAGTTACAGGTAAGTAACTTGTTCCATATCCTTGGCTAAAAGGATATGCAAGGTAGAGATTCCAGAACATATTCCTTGAAATTGATTAAGGAAATCCCAGTGTATTCTAAAGAGTAAACTCTACAAATCAGTTACTGACATGCTAACACTTAATATGTTATTTTGCATTTATATAGCTCCTTATAATAATACATTTATTGTGAAGTAGTTCAAATTTGAACTTTACACAAAAGATACAAGTACATAAAGTGACTTAATACAAACATATTACAATAAATACATTAAATATGAGAATTATATAAAAATTATATTAAAAATTATATTAAAAAGAAATAAAATTATACATAGATGCATAATCAGACACAATACAGTACAAGGATAATACAGAACAGAGGTAGAATACAGAAGTAAAGTGTGGCACACTCCATACATATCATATGCAACTCTACACACAGAATACCTAACACTGATGGACACATACAATTGAATACCAGGTATCAATCTTAATGAGAGAGAGAGAGAGAGAGAGAGAGAGAGAGAGAGAGAGAGAGAGAGAGAGAATTAAAAATCACACAGCGCAGGGGTGGCATTCGTGTAATAACTGCTTTTTAGTGGTAGGTGTGGTGGCTGGGAGATCAAGAGTATGTGTTCGTTTTGGCAGGTTTTTATCAAAAGCGATTGTGGCTGTGTTAGGCCTGAGGAGAACGCCTAGGCTGGAGGGTGCGTAACCAGCAGTGTTTAGTTAGGATGATGGGCAGTTTCAGGCAATTGATGGTATGAGAACAGCTATACCAAATGCTGTCATAGTATCGCTTTGTTGTAGTTAAGTGGTGGTGTAAAGAAGAAAGTAAGCGTGGAGCTGTGATATGGTGGTTTACCTTAGGTTCTTGAGATCGAGCACACACCAATAGTTTCATGCACTCCAAGGTGTTCCAATCATTCTATGCACTCTGATCGTTTTGCGCTCCCTCCATCCCGTGCACTCCATCTGTTCCGTGCACTTCCCCCGTCCTGTACACTCCATCTGTGCCATGCACCACATCCATCTTGTGCATTCCATCCGTCATATGCGCTCCATCCATGTCATGCACCTGCTTCATCTATTCCAAACGTTCAGTTCATTCCATGCACTCTGTAATTCATTCTATCTGTTCCCTCAATCATTTCCATCTTCTCAATCAACTTATTCCTCTTGTGCACTTCGTTCCTCTTGTCCACTTTATTCTTCTTGTGCACTTCGTTCGTCTCGTCCAGTTCATTGCTTTCATCTATTTCGTTAATTTCATCCACTTCATTGCTTTCACTTAGTGTATTATTTTAATCCACTTTCTACTTTCATCCACGTCACTCTTTCCATTTCTCCAGCATGGGGTCTGGCATGGATTCACATGCTCATGAATATTCCCCGTCGTCAGGCTGGGAATCCTCGGTAAAGAAAAAACCAGTATCAGTTTCGTTTCTGATCTGTCTTTCGTAGTAATAACCAATCACTGGTCTCTGCGTCATACTGACCACAGCCAATGACTGCCCTCTACCTAAGCACCGCCTCTGGCAGCCATCTTCAGATTTTTACCGCACGTTCATGTGTTGGGATCCTCGTGCTATTGCTCTCGAGCGTTAGTGCTATTTTTCGCGCTTTTTTCACAAAAAACTTCGATTCTTTCGGTCAAAGAGCCTCAAGCTCCACCGATCCTACATCCGATCAACGGGGACCCGTGTCGGATTCATCTGTGCCCCTCAAGGGTGAAGATTTCGTCGAGCTACACTTCGGAGGAATCCAGAAGCTTCTCAGGCCCGGTCTCGGAGATGGCCCAGGAGAAGGGAAGCTCGACGCCCGGAAAGCTGTTCAGGGTCTGCCCTGGATGCCAGCTGCAGAACGTCTTCAAGGAGGACGAACACTCTTTCTGCCTTTACTGCCTTCATGAGGACAAGACGCACGTGGAGAAGGACTGTGCGTTTTGCGGCAACATGTCGGAACGGACCATGAAGGACCGCCATCAACGTCTCGCCAACTGGCTGGAGGGTAAGAGCCCGTCTGGCGAGAAGAAGAAGAAATCCGAGCGGTCTTCTAAGACCTTTGAGGGCGCCCCGGCGACGGGGGCCCAACATAAGGCCAAGCACCGCGAGTCCGCTGGCACCGGGAGCGCCGAACGGTCGGGCTCTACGGGCGCCAGGCAGGGCGCACCCTCCCCGGCACCATCAACCACGAGCCAACGCTCTGGGTCGGGTAAGAGGAAGGCCGAGCACCCGGCGAAGCTCCTGGAGAGGCCCCGGTCGAGCTCTAAGGCAGAGGAGGAGCGTGGCAGTGCCCCCTCCCTCAAGGATAAGGCGGTGAGCGCACCTAAGGTGGTGAAGGCCTTGATCCATCCGACCAAGCCCTCTATCGAAACGGTCGCGGCGGCCCTGGCTCAGCCTGTGGTGGCTGCACCAGTGGTGGCGACCTCAGGGCCCAGAATCTCCCTGCCTCCTCGGAGGGAGTCTTCCTTTGTGCCCATCGATAGGACCCCCGTGAAACCCTCCGTGGGGAAGAAGGGGGGGCAGGGCGTCGTCGGAGATTCGGCCTCAACCTCAGAAGAGGAGCTGATCGAGGTCTTAAGCCACGGCCTAGGCGTGGAAGAAGGCCAGCCCGTCGGAATGGACCCCGACGCAGGTGACGACGACATCGTCGAGGATACCGACGGGGCCCCTGCTCGCCCGTCGGATTCCCCTCTGCCAGCGCCGCAAGACAACTCGGCGGCCATTTTGTTGGCCATACAGTCCTTATGCTCCGAGATAAGGACGAGGCTACCGTTACCGACGGAGGAACCTCTCCCGTCGGGGGATCCAGAACCGGGACCTTCTGGTGTTCCCCCTACCAAGAAAAGAAGGATCCATCCACCACCTCCTTTTCAACCGTCGCGCCCCTTCCAGCCCTCCTCCCCGTCCACCCGAGGGGATGATACGGGGACTGACACGGCAGCGACGGGTACGGACGACGAGGCATACGACGAGGATTTTCCGTCGTCGCCTCCCACCAGGGCTTCTCCGCCCGACGAGATCGGATCTTTCCACTCCATGATCTCCAGGGCTTCCGAGCTTTTCCAACTCTGCCCTGAGGAGAAGAAAAAGGAAGGCTTCCTTTATCAGCGGCGCGAGGCCAAGAGGAAGACGGTCCTCTCAGTGCCTCTGTTGGACGACATTTGGGATGAGGGCCTTTCCCTCCTCAAGAACCCTTCCACGACGCCAGCTAGAAGAGACCGGTACGAGAAAAAGTACCGGGTCCCGGACACGGCCCCCCTGTGCCTCCGGGCGCAGCCTACCCCGGACTCCGTCGTCTCCGCGGCAGCCAGGAAGAAAGCGGGGGGGGGGGGGTGCGGCCTCCACATCGACTTCCCCGCCGGATGGCGAGGGAAAGAAATTGGATGCTATGGGACGTAGAGTCATCTCGTCGGCAGCGACGACAATTAAAGCGGCCAACGCCTTGGCTATCGTGGCCCGCTATGACAGGGAGCTCTGGTACAAGATAGCTCCCCTGCTGGATTTTCTGCCGGACGACAAGAGGGCGGAGGCCCTTGAGATCCTGCAGGAAGGTGAGGTGGCCTCGGACCACGCCATCACCGTGGCGACGGACATCGCCGACACCGGGTTCCGCCAGCTGGGCAACGGCGTTTGCCTTCGACGTCGTGGATGGCTCAAAGCTACGGATTTCCGGCAGGACGTCCAGACCAGAGTCCTGGACATGCCCTTCGACGGGAACAACCTGTTTGGGAAGACAGTGGACGATTCCCTTCAGGCCATCAAGGCGGATACTGAGACGGCCCGGGCCCTTGGAGTCCTGCAACGACGGACGCCCTTTCGGAGCGGCGGAGGCAAGGGCGCCTCCAAAGGTTCCGGCGGCGGTTTCGCTTCCTACCGTCAAGCGGCCCGCTCGTCGTCGCAAGAGGCCTACAGAGGACGAGGCAAGTCTAGCGGACCCCGCCGTCGTCGCCAAGGAGGTCAAGGCGGCAAGGCCGCGTCCAAGCAGGATTGAACCGGCCGTGGGGTCGGGCCCCCACCGAAGCACCCCGGTGGGAGGCCGGCTGGCGGGCTTCGTCAGAGTGTGGGAGTCCATCCCCACCGACCGTTGGGTGCTGGACGCCCTGGCCCGGGGCCACGCGCTCGAGTTTCAAAGAAGGTGCCCGCGCGTCCCCCCCGTGGCCAGGAAAGAACTTCACGTCCCTCAACTTCTCCTGGAGGTAAAGGCGATGCTCAGAAAGGGCGCCATCGAACTCGTCCCAAAGAGGCTTCGGGGCTCCGGAGTCTACTCGAGATACTTCCTCGTGAAGAAGAAGACGGGAGGATGGCGCCCCATCCTAGACCTGCGACGTCTGAACAAGTTCATCAAGGCGCAGAAGTTCCGGATGGTCACCCTCCAGCACGTCCTGGGTCAGCTGGAGGAAGGAGACTTCCTATCGTCGTTGGATTTGGAGGATGCCTACTTCCACATTCCCATCCTAAAGGGGCACCGAAAATTCCTCAGATTCGTGGTCCAAGGGCGTCATTACCAGTTCAAAGCCCTTCCCTTCGGACTACGGTCGGCACCCAGGGTATTCACCAAGTGCCTCGCACCGGTGGCGGCGCAGCTGCGCCGCGAGGGGATTCACGTCTACCCCTACCTGGACGACTGGCTCATCCGCGCCAAGACGAGGGAGCTCGCCGTGGTCCACACGGCAAGGACCGTCCAACTCCTCACGGACCTGGGATTCTCCGTGAACTACGCCAAATCCCACCTGGTGCCCTCGCAAGTCGCACTGTTTCTGGGAGCGAGGCTCGACACAGTGTCCCTTCTGGCCTCCCCGTCGGAGGAGAGGACCAGGACCATCTTGGGCAAGGTGCAACGGATGTTGGTGGCCGACGCGGCCAAAGTGAGGTCCATCAAGTCCCTCCTCGGGATGATGTCTTCCTGCATCTACCTCATTCCCATGTGCAGGCTCCGGATGTGCCCGTTGCAAGAATTCCTGGATGCGCGCTGGATCCAGACGACGGGCAGCTTCGAGGAAAGGATCAAGCTCGACGAGAGTTTCCGACGAGCGATACGGTGGTGGGGCACCCGCGCGCATCTGACGGCGGGCATGGACTTCCAGACCCCAGCCCACCAGGAGACTGTGACCACGGATGCCTCCCTGGAAGGGTGGGGAGCGCACACCGAAAATCTGCACGCAAGGGGACTCTGGCTCCCGACCGAGAAGTCCCTGCATATCAACGTCCTGGAGCTCCGTGCAGTGTTTTGGGCCCTCAGGTCCTTCCTTCCGTCCCTCAAGGGCAAGGTGGTGAGGATCTTCACCGACAACACCACCACCATGTTTTACATCAGGAAACAGGGCGGAACCAGGTCCCCAGCGCTGTCCAAGGAGGCGCAGGACCTGTGGCATTGGGCCGTCGCCCAAGGGATTTTTCTGGTGCCGTTTCATCTGGCAGGGATAAAAAACACCATCGCCGACTCACTCAGCAGGGAGCTGCGCTCGTGCCACGAGTGGGAACTACGGCAGGATCTGGTGGATCGCCTCTTCCGACGGTGGGGCACACCCCAGATCGACCTGTTCGCGACGGCGACGAACACCAAGTGCCGGAGGTTCGCCAGCAGGTTTCCCCAGACGAGGAGCATGGGCGATGCTTTCTCGTTCCCCTGGGAGGGCCTGTTCCTCTACGCGTTCCCTCCCTTGCCTCTGCTAATCCGGCTCGTCAACCAGCTCAAGAGGTCACGGTGCAGGATGATCCTCGTCGCACCTGCGTGGCCGAGGCAGATATGGTTCCCGGACCTTCTGGACTTGTCAGCGTCCCCGCCGATCAAGCTGCCGGCGGACGCGGATCTACTCTCCAGGGAAGGAGGCGCCATCCTCCACCACGACCCGAAGTCGCTGAACTTGCAGGCCTGGCTCCTGCAGCGCTAGAGTTTGGAGGATACGACATACCGGCCGATTGCAGAGAGGTTCTTGCAAAGGCCAGGGCGTCCTCGACTCTTAAATGCTACGGACACAAATGGAAGAGGTTCTCTGTCTGGTGCCACGCACAGAAGATTAACCCTCTACGGATTACGGCTCCCCAAGTACTGCCGTACCTGCTGACGCTGGCCAAAGCTGGTCTGGCACACGCGTCCATCAAGATTCATCTTGCTGCGATCTCCCGATACACCAGAACCACGGGGCGGGCGTCCTTGTGGTCTCATCGTCTGGTGAAAGAGTTCATGAAGGGACTGTTCAGATCGTTCCCGCCGGTGAAGGCTCCGGCCCCGGCGTGGGAGCTCAACGTGGTGCTGACCAAGCTCATGGGACCTCCGTTCGAGCCTCTGCACTCGGCCCCGTTGAAGTTTCTATCGTGGAAAACAGCTTTTCTTGTGGCCATCACCTCCGCACGACGAGTGGGAGAGATCCAGGCCCTTTCCTGCAAGGCCCCGTACTTGATTTTCCACGACACGAGGGTAGTGCTCAGGACGCACCCCTCCTTCATGCCCAAGGTATCGTCGGACTTCCATCTCAACGAACCCTTGGTGTTACCTGTGTTCTTCCCGTCGCCTTCGTCGCCGGCTGAGAGGACTTTGCACTCGCTGGATGTAGCTAGAGCGCTGAAGTTCTACGTGGACCGCACGAAGGGTTTTCGGAAGACGTCACAACTCTTTGTGAACTTTGGACCTGTCAATCAGGGGAAGGCTCTCTCGAAGGCTTCCATCTCCAGATGGCTCTCCGGCTGTATCATGTGCTGTCACCGGTTGGCAAACCGACCGCTGCCTGGCCGTCCGAGAGCCCATTCCACCAGAGCGATCGCAGCTACCACGGCGTTCCTATCTGGTGTGCCCCTGCTGGACATATGCAGGGCTGCTACGTGGAGGTCGACGCACACCTTCACGAAATTCTACTGCATCGACCGGGATTCCAGGGAGGAGTCCAGGGTCGGCCAAGCAGTGCTGCGCAACCTGTTCGCCTGAGGTGAGCCTGGTGAGGAGGTAAGATGCTTAATGTTGAGTTGATGTGATGCTTAATGTTGAGCCTTTGCCACCTCCCGTGGTTGTGCATGTGTGTACTGCTATGTATTCTTTATTCATGAGCATGTGAATCCATGCCAGACCCCATGCTGGAGAAGGAACAAGTTACTTACCTCTAACTGTTGTTCTCCAGCATGGGTCTGGCATGGATTCACAGGCGAACCCTCCCGCCTACCCCTCTGCGGCTCTTCACTTGGTCATACTGCCACTTCACGTGCTTCCAAATCTGAAGATGGCTGCCAGAGGCGGTGCTTAGGTAGAGGGCAGTCATTGGCTGTGGTCAGTATGACGCAGAGACCAGTGATTGGTTATTACTACGAAAGACAGATCAGAAACGAAACTGATACTGTTTTTTTCTTTACCGAGGATTCCCAGCCTGACGACGGGGAATATTCATGAGCATGTGAATCCATGCCAGACCCATGCTGGAGAACAACAGTTACAGGTAAGTAGCTTGTTCCTTAGTTTATCCTTTTTAATTTACATTAGTGGTTATTGGTTTTCGATTTCTTGGTCGGATCATGATGCTGGGTTGTTTATGAGAAGGCGGCTTTGGGCTAAGGTCATTGATTGCTGTTATCCAGAATGACTTACGAGTCGATTTCAGGGGAAGAGCCATGTTTTCAGTAGTTTGCGGAAAGACATGAGGTATTCGGTGAGTCGGATGTGGGGTGGAAGTGCGTTCCACAGTGTCGGGGCCAGGGCTGAGAATGATGATCCACCTAACCTGACAGTTGGGTTTTGGTATGACTAGGAGGCCGGCCGAGCTTGATCTTAGAGTGCGTGGAGGTTGGTAGGGTTTTAGCTTGTCTTGAAGATATTGAGGTGCGGTTTTATATATTGCTCGGTGAGAGATGCATAAGGTTTTGAAGGTCACCGTTCGGGCAATCGGAAGCCAGTGCAGAGTTTTGAGGGCTGGGGAGATGTGATCTCGTGGGCCAAGTCCTAGTAGCAGTTTGGCAGCGGCGTTTTGTGCTCTTTGTAGTTCAGTTAGTTGGTACGCATGGACTCCGAGGTAGAGGGAGTTGCTATAGTCCAGTCTTGACAATAGACTGGACCGCGGAGAGTCTGTTGGGAAAAGAGAGGTATGGAAAAATGCGCCTAAGAGTTTTAAGATGATAGTGGCAGGACTTGGAGACATTGTTGACTTGGAGTGAGAGGGTTAGATCTGAGTCTAGGGTGCATCCAAGGTTTTTTACTGAATTTGAGGGTGCGAGGGAGTTGCCCATGGCAGATGGCCAGGGTAGCGGGTGCGGAAGGAGTTTGGTATTGCCACATACCATGATTTCAGTTTTGGAGGGGTTTAGCAAGAGGTGGTTTTTGGTCATCCAGTGATCTACGTTCAGGAGGCAGGAAGCAAGGTCAGGTTGGCAGCTGGGTTCTGAATTCAGGAGTTTAAGGATTAGTTGTGTGTCATCTGCGTAGTTGTAGCACAGGATATCGTGGGAGCGGATTATTCGTGGGAGGGTGGACCTATAGAGGTTAAACAGGAGGGCTGATAGGCATGCTCCTTGTGGCACTCCAGTGTTGACCTGTCAGGCGAGCAAAGCATAGGTCGAGAGTAGGGTTATTTGGTTCCTATTGTCGGGGAAGGATGCTATCCATTTGAGAGCGTTTCCACGGATTCCTAGGGAATGGAGGCGATCGAGGAGGATCGAGTGGTTCTTGCGTGTTCTCCTGCGCATGTAGAAGCGAACATTTCTTTGAGGGTTGTGGCTGGGCAGGGGTCGAGCGGGGAACCGGATGGTTTGCGTGCAGAGAGAAGTTTGAGAAATTGGTCAGTTGATATTGGAGTGAATGAGTCGAAAGTTGGTATGCTAGTGGTCGCGGGTGGTGAGATGGCAGGAAGGGTGGGTGGATTGTGTGGTGGGTGTAATGGAGCTAGTTTGTTGGTTAGCAGGTTTGTTCTTTCGAGAGCTGTGGTGTAAAAGTGAAGAGTGTGAGTCGCATAGTGATTGTGAGGGGGTGGGAAGGATGGTGGTACATGAAGGTTTGGTGAATTCAGCGATGATTTTGTGAAGTTCTTTGCTGGGGTTTTTACAGTTTAGTATTCGGGAATTGTAGTAGGCTTTGTTAGCTTTCCGGATTTCAGCCTTGTAGTGGCAGTGGTGCCGGGCCAAGGTGGATCGGCTCAGGGTTGTATTGTCTTTCCGCCATTTGCGTTCTAGACATTTCAATAGCTGTTTGGTGGTCTTCAGTTCTGGTGTGAACCATCTAGGAAAATGGCCCTGGCGAGCTGATGGTTTACAAGAGGGGGTGAGCGGGATTAGGGAGGAGTAGAGTCAAAGGCGTCGGAGGTTAGTTGTTTATTGGGTAGGAGGGTCGGGGGAGGAGACTGAAGGAGTGCATTGGCTAAATGGGGAAGGATCTTTAGTTTTTTCCAGCATTTGCGTAGGTTCAGAGGTTCTGGTTCGGTTAAGGGGAGTGGGATGGGTGAGCGAATGGTGAAAGAAATAATGAAGTGATTGGACCAGATGATAGGTGTGGGGGGGTAGATGAAATAGGTTGTGTGAGCAGAAGATGGCATCAAGGGCGTGTCCTTTATAGTGCGTCGGTCCGTTAATGTGTGTATGTGGGTTATTCGCGTCTAGGCCGTCAACCAGAGTGGGTCATGGGGTTGGTGGGGATGTCAAGGCATATGTTGAAGTCTCCTAGAATGGTGAAGGGTGGGATGGTTTAGTTGGAGGGTGGCGATAGTCGCAGAGGTTGTTTGAGAATTGCCTGTCGTTGCCTGGGGGTCTGTAGATGATTAGGAAGCTGTGGGAGAATGAAGAGGGGAGGGATAGTTTTACGAGGAGTGATTCACAGGAAGGAATGGATGGCTGGCGGTCGATGACTGAGGCGTGAAAGTGAGACTTGAAGGCGATTGCAATTCCTCCTCCTCTAGAGGGACGGTTTAGTGGGATGAGGGAGTAGTCTGGGGGAAAGGCTTCGTTGGCGATGGGGGCAAAGTCGTCGGAGAACCAGGTTTTGGTGATAAAGACCAGGTCCGAATTGTCAGAGGTGAGGAGAGGAGCTCAAAGATGCTGTCTGTTTTTTGCTTCAGATCGGGCAATGAAGAGGTTGCAATTTACTTCGGTACAGGAGGATTGTGAGGTATTTGCAGCGGTGGGGTGTGGGAGGGGAGAGCGTGGAAAAAGGGGAGTGAAAAGGGGTGGTGGTTGGTGGTCGGTGGGAAGAGTAGGCGGGCATTTGAGTTGGTGGGATTGAGGGGGGGTTGGACTGCTGTGACATGGTGATTGTCGGAGGATTTGAAGGTGGGTTAGGAGTTTCAGTTGTGGTCGGTGAGAATTCCAGGGAGAGGGGTTTCAGGAAGGGCGAGGCAGGGGGGTGAGGGAGGTGAAGGTTGAGATTGGGAGGGTAGAGAGGTGGGTCGAGACAGGAATGGCGACGAGTACTGAGAGATTGAGGGAGACCAGGTATGTTTTCTCTTCAGTGTTTTTCTTGCGGGTGGTGTGTGAGAGGGTGGGGGGGTTTGGAGGAGGAAAGGGATGCGGCTACTGTTCTTGCCAGGGTGAGGAATGCAGTTTTTAGGGAGGGGAAGGAGTGGGGTCGGAGGGGGGATGATGGTCGGAGTTAAGGGCATTGGGGGGTGGGTGGTAGTGGAGATGTGTGTGCTTGGGAGGCTAGGCGGGCCGTTGGTCAGGGGGGCGGGTATAAAGACAATAGGCAGGAGGGTCGAGGTGATGGGAGGAGCAGGGCTCTTGGGATGGTTGGCTTGCCATTGTGTCCCTCTGGCTTGGTATTTGGATAGGGCATGGGTAGGGGTTGTGGTGGAGGGGGAGGATGGTTAGGGGAAGGGGGGTTGGGAGGAAGGGCGGGCATGAAGGGAGGGGGGCGCAAGGGGGTCATTTTCTGCGGGTCTTGGTGGATGGTGTGGACTCATGGTTGTGCAAACTTTCTAAATGCAATTATACCACAGATAGGCTATTGGGCACACTTTCTAAGTGCAAGATACCACAGACGCTTTAAAGGTCACATTCTAAATGTAGGTATATCAGAGATACGCTCTTAAGGACACTTTCTAAATGCAACTATACCACAGTATGAAGATTTTACAATAGTTGAGCTTCTAGGGTTGAGTGGTAGGGTAGTATGGCGTGAAGTAATTGCTTCTGTCCCCGCCCTTGCCACACTTATTGTTGGCTTCTTGCTTCTCCTGCGGATACCTGCAGATACGACCTGGAACCGTCTCTGTAGGAGCCGTCCTTTGCCTCGGGTCCTTAGCCGGAGGGGCTGCACGGGCAGAGGGCTGCCCTGGGGGAGGCGGTAATGGCCCGTGTAACACGGAACAATACACCAATCAGGGCACAGTGGGCGGGTCGGGAGGCGGGAGGGGAGACGCGACCAGGAAGAGGGATCGGGTGCAATGGGTGGACAAAAGGGGGCTGGGGGCTCAAATTATTCAACAAATTCGGACTGTGGCCAGGCCCACACAGGTTTATGAGATGGATGCACTCACCTCCACGGCTTCACGGAAAGAAGGGAAACGGGAGGCAGTGCGGGTCGCTAGGCACATGGCACACGGGCAATACACCAATCGGGGCACGGTGGGCGGGTCGCGAGGGAAGACGTGACCAGGAAGAGGGATCGGATGCAATGTGCGGTAAAAGGGGGTTCAAATTATTCAACAAATTCGGACTGTGGCCAGGCCCGCATGGGTCTGAGATGGATGCACTCACTTCCACGGCTTCACAGAAAGAACTATAGATAAGAGTTGTAGTTCATGAGCAACAAATCGAATATATTATCACTTTTAAGTAAATTCATTGAAATAATACAACATTTTTTTTAAGGAAATACAACCTAACACGACATAATTTGTGTAACAAAATTATTTTATTAAATAGTCATTCTACTGTAAGCAAAAAACTATTATTCCTATCCATTGTAATTCACGTTCTAACATTTAGCATACTCTAGTGCACCCTTAACAAAGGGTAATTATTCAAACAAAGAATTTTTGAACATGAAGCAATGTTCCAGGAGTATCAATAATGCATTTTTAAAGTAACTTTCCACAGGACTAATCTCATCTGTAAAGCATGATGGTGATGTTGTGTTCAGTTTGAGATTCCTGTTCTTGCTATGTGTTTCGGGATCAACTCCCTTCTTCAGACAATGGAAACTCCATCACTTTCTAAAAATTAAATATTGTATAAATTTAATTAAAGGAGTAACTAACTTCATGGAGTAAAGTCCATCACTAAGAAAATTATTAACCTGATACATAATCGGACATATGTTCACCTTGTGTAAATATTATCCTTACTTTATGTTTATATGTATGTACATACTTGTAATTATTTGTAATGCTTTGTCTGCCCATACCATGTTGTAACCTAAGAGATGCACCCGGATGCCCTTGGGCCTGGTGCGCTTTATAAATAAAATAAATACAAATACTGTTTAAAAATGGTAAACTACTTGGTCTCAGTGGGCCAAAGACTATTCTGAAGAGAGAAAAGCAGAACGTACGCATAGTTTTGATTGAAAGATCATGGTAACTTAATAATAATCTCTGGAATAGAAGAAAAATAAAAAGGAAAATCACTCGCTGTTCTTTTTCAATGATACGAGGTAATCTCCAAGTAGCAGCCTTCTGGTCCTATCCTAGGGATATGTATGCTCATCACCTTTACTAATGTTTGCTATCCTTAAAGGGAAATGGAAAGGTACTATCAATGGGGACATAATCTGAAAGAGCTCCTTTAGCGTATCCAGAAAGATATAGTGCCTCAAATAAACCAAAGTTACATCTTTCAATTTTCACTGATACTAATAACCACCCAACGTTTCAACCCACCTTGGAGACAGAAGAGACTAAGTTTAAAAGAAACACTTTAATTACTGACATACAGGAACAACTCTCTGACATAAATAAACAGTTTGAACAATTCAATTCTATTACACTCACCACGAAGACGAACAAGCTGAACAAAGACATTAAAGACTTCAGAACAGAAGTTATCTATCCATATACTGCTGAGGGTTACATTGTCTCTCTCAAGAAACAAGGAGGTGGATCTCAATCCTCACCAGGAGGCAGACAAAGAAGAGTCACCTTTTCAGGATCAAGTAGCTCAGGCTCCTCCTGGAGTCAGCTCAAACTATAACTTTCAACCTTACCAGCCATATCAATTTGGCCAACCACAATTCCAGCCCCACACCCCCTCCACCATTCCCTTTTTTTAGGCAGAGGAGGACAAGGAGGAGGATGGGGTCCTCCATTTTGGAACATACCATACCAGAGGCAACAGACGCCCCAGACGACAGACGCTAGAATGTACACCTGAAAGTAATCAATTACCGATTTTCAATCTGGCCAACTTCAATCTCTCACCATGTCAAATCTCTCTTTTGGCTAAAGGTCTCTCCTTTGTGCCAACCAGTGACACAGATTGGTATGAGACGGAGATGCGTCGATTTTTTTCGTAATGTAAGACTCTGAACATTTTTTCAAGATCACATTGAACAAGAAACTGATCCAGATACGGGTTTACATCCACAGTCATCTTTTACACCCACGGACAACCAGGTACCTGATGACCTACTCACTTTCGAGAGATGTGTGCTCAGAGACATCAGACAGATGAAGAAAAACAAAAACAAACTAAACTGGAATCTAACTAAAGGCGAGAGGCAAGCCCTAAAAGATTTATCCAACAATCGGGACCTGGTGATAAAACCGGCCGATAAAGGGGGCGGCATCGTCCTCATGGCGAAGGATCAATATACCCATATGATCATGGCTCTAATCAATGATGATGTCAGCTATCGGGCCCTCAGGAAGGACCCTACCAAAGAAATGTAAACGGACATTTCGGAAATGGTTGCCTATGCTCAGGAAAGAAATTGGATATCTGACAAGGAAGCTGCCTTCCTGACGACATCTTCCAATGTACACCCTGCTTATATGCTCTCCCCGAGATCCATAAAAATATACAGGACCCACCAGGAAGACCGATCGTCTCTGGATGTGGTTCAGTCTTCGAAACTATCGGTCGCTTCATTGATTATTTCCTTAAACCTTTAAGCATTAAAACCAAATCGTACCTTCGGGATACAATGCATACCATTCAGATATTTGAAAATCTGCCTTTTGACTGCAAACAGCAACTTTTAGTAACGATAGACATTAAGGCATTATATACATCAATCCCACAGGATTCAGCAATAGACTATATATACGAACACCTGATTCGGGAATATGCCGGATCATACCAGGTACCACCAGAATTCATTATTGAATTGGCTACTTTTGCTCTATGCAAAAACTTTTTCACCTTTTGATAACCAGTTTGATCAAGGAAACAGCAATGGGTGTGACATTCGCACGCAGTCTAGCTATCCTGTTTATGGCCTCATTTCAGGATCAGTTTATATACAATCAAATTAAAGGATGGAGCTCCCAAATCATTCACTGGCATAGTTATATTGACGATATTATTGTTATCTAGGCAGGTGATGAGATATCCCTGAAACAGTTCTTAGTGAATACATGCAACAACATTCAATTTACAATGCACTGCAGTAATGTAAAGATACACTTCTTGGATATGAAAATCTTGTGTTGGGAAAACAGACTTGTATGTAATCTTTTTAGGAAAACTACGGATAGGAACACACTCCTGCATTTTCAAAGTGACGACCACCAACATATTAAACCGAATCTGCCGTATGGCCAACTTCTGAGGATCAGAAGAAATTGCACATCCTTGGAAGACTTTTACGAAAATGCAAATGCACTGGGCATACGGCTACGCACACGTGGATATCCCCAAAAGCTAGTGACTAATGCAACTAAGAGGGCCAGATTTACTAATAGGGATTCACTTCTGACACCTAGGTTGGAATCTGATCAACACAAAGAAGAAAGACTGACCTGTGTGATCACACATGGCCCTAATATCTTTGACCTCAAAAAAGTGATTCATAAATACTGGCCCATAGTCAGATTACAGCTTGCAGATGTACCCATACCTCGGTTCGCCTTCAAGAGCGAGAAACATTAAGGAACATTTGGTTCATTCCTCTTTTGCCCGAGACCCACCGCGCACACGACTCTGGAACCTACGGAAAGTTACTGGCCACTACCCATGTGGCTCGTGCTCGGTATGCAAATTCACTAGGAAAATGCAATCATTTGCCATTGGCGATGGACCATGGGTCCTCAATCAGTCCAACTGCAAAAGCAGCCAAGTAATATACTGCATTGAATGCCCATGTGGCCTCCGCTACGTGGGCCAAACAATGCGCAATGTAGGCACACGGATTTCAGAACATTGGTCCAGGATCCGATGCAAAAACACTACCTCACCTTTGGTCACACATTATTTGATTAGTCTTCACACACCCGACGACATTCTCTGGTGGGTCCTGGAAAAAATTCAGACGGGCCAGAATATACAAAACAGGCTCCTTGAACTGGAAAAGAGGTGGATTTACAGACTTGACTCTCTGGAGAATGGTCTGAATGAGCAGTCTCCCTTTTAATAAGATTCCAAATCCTCCTTTCAGAATATTGAACCTTTTTCCATCCATGTCCTACTTCTGGGAACTGATGGATTAGACTTGCATACCTGGGGAATGCCCACACCATCAGTACCATTCCTCTCGTAGTGTGCAAATACACACCTTTGTCAAATGCTTTCTTGAGGCCCACCCCCCCTTCAAACAATTTTCCCAAATATAGGGAATACAAACCATCCCTCCCTCTTCCCCCCGCCCCCCACTTTCCCCCACCCCTGCCACGCACTCTCTAGCATGGGGCGTTTGTGCGTGAGCATACATTATACACTGCACCCATTCACTTTGGTTTCCAGATACCAATGTCCCCCACAACTTTTGGGTTCCAGATACCAACGTCCCCAACAACTTATTTTGTCAAGACAAGAAATCCCTTTCCCTTTAAGACAACATATAGCCCTTTTCCACTTCATTTTACCTTTCTACTTGCTACCAACAAGGGCTCCTTGGCACGGATTGGAACCGCGCGGATCATATACAGAGATCCACATACCTAAGGAATCATTACCTTTTGTAGCGGAGTTAGATATCTTCCACTCAATCTTTATAGCAAGAGGACATTCTATACAAGCATACGGCACGGTGCCACATCAGCCGTCTCGCGCCTCGGATCTCTACACCCTCCCTCTCCTCTGGAGACACCTCTCCAGGTCATTTTTCTGTTCTGGCACCTCCCATTGGTTTGCCTTACACCAATCGGGCACCACGACATGCACCCGGCCCCCACGCATGACGTCACCATGGTAACTGGCCGAAACTCTTCCGCATTATCGGATTCTTGAGTAGCTTCCCTCGATACCCGGCTCTGCAGAGATTCGGCCAGCAACACTTTCTCCCACATCATACGGAGCTCTATCCTGTGGTATACCAGGCAAGTGGTGTTTTCATTCATGGTGTACGGTTCACAGCCTGCACTACCTGCACGCATAGGTGTCTGCATGAGAAGACTTACTTATTTCCCTTTGCTTTCTCTTCCTTCTTTGCGGTCATACAGAGCAGACTGTGAGAGCTACACTGGGGGACGACCCGTGTGCTCGTTCACCTCCAGCTTTTACCTAAATTATGGTACAGGATACCAGTCTTTGTCGAGTTTACTCACAGTACCAGTTAACCCTCAACTGACGAAGCACAGGTATTTCCCAGTTTCCTTTCTTGTTCGTTTAATTGCCCCTTGCACACAGTTGTGAACAGACATGACACAGGACATTTGTCTATACATTGTCTTTAGACGCAGCCAAATTGGATGTCGATTTGTATGACGCTCAGCCAGTGCACCTTTCTTTTCCCTCCCCGCACGGGAACATTGAATCCAGCCCGTGCACCAGGAACTCCACGTGTACACAGGGTTTTCTCCACTGTTACAGGTCAGTGGGCAATACGACACGTTGGACTACCACCTCTCTCTTGATTACTCTTTCCCTCACTCCCTCCCATTTCCCTCATGTTCTCACGCCGGCTGGGGAGGGTGGGCGCGTGTCTCATGACCTGGGATTCATGTTGACTTTGTAGAAGGGGACCCTAGGCCATGATTACTATTTCCTCGGGAGTCTCATCTGTACTTATGTAGATCATTCCCGTACTTCGGATTCCATACATGGTCCAGAGTTTCTTTACAGGCATGACCATGTTCATGATCTGTAACCATGCTATCATGTTTTTCTACATTTCAAACTTTATATCAGAACCGACACCATGAGAGATATATTTTCCCTCTCTATATTGCTGTTTCCTTTTCAGCACCCTTTGATTTACAATTTTTCTTCTCCTTCTTACAACACAGGGTCCTGCTACACACTGCCCTGATGAAGGCGTAGCATTTTCTTCTATTGTGAAGAGAAAATCTTTATATGTCTACTACCGCCGAAACGCATTATGGCCAAAGAGGGGATTGGAGGTCCCTTACAGACTATCTCCTAATTTGGACCTTGGACTATTCTTAGTCCACCCCCTGGAGGAAGACAATTTGAGGTTCCTCCTGGTTTGTTCGTCCCCCTTGTGCGTTGGCAGACCCAATCCCAATTTAGAACATTTCTTACTTTGGGACTCTACCTTAACTCAACATAAGGATTTATTTTTTGTTTAAACAAAATTGTTTTGTTCCTTTTTTGCCTCTTACTTTGTTATGAGGTAACAACCTAGTTAGAAATACTACTTTAACCTTAAGAAGAATCTGTTGTTCTTGACCTAATGGAGAAACTGAACATGTAAATGACAAATATTTTCTCTCATGTTTAGTTCTGTTTCTTATTTTCTCCTTCTCAAAAAACTTTTTTTTAAAATTCCTTATTTTTTTTTCACTATGTGTAAACTTTTTGCTCTTTTCCACAATATATGTATATACCTTTTTGTAATTATAACATGTGAGATGTGATTCATTGATCTTTTTGTGCCCTCGATGGATGTATTCTTAATAATAATATTTTTTTCTGTTTTTAAAATTTGGGACTCATAAGATGTCTTTTTGTTATATATTATTGGATGTAGAAGTAATAACCTATTTGGTTGAATAGGATTGGACCAGGTATTTGCTTTAAATAATTCAAACCTAACAGTACCCGCCTTTCTGTTAACATTAGATATTCTTGCCCCAAACTGTTGCGTCCCCCAAGGGGCAGACCATTGCCACTGACTAGTGGCCCTTTCTGTTTACATATCAACCCACCACACAGCAGCACCACCAGTAAAGAAATACACCAACCAATCACATCATCACACTCTCTAGGAAATCCATCGCCAGCACAGAATGTTTAAAAACCTATCATATTGTGAAACCTAGGCCTCTCTCCCACTTTACAGGGCTCCCAAATCTAGTTGTATCCCCCATAACTGCCTATTATGTTGCAACACCTAGGCCTCTCTCCCACTGTCTAGGAGTCTCAATCTAGGTGTGTTAGATCTGCCATTTTGTGAAACATAAGCCCACCTCCCACTATCTAGAAGTTCCAAATGGGAATGTGTTTTATATTTGCCATTCTATGAAACATAGGTCTATCCCACTCATTAGGAATCACTAATTTATTTGTACTGTTCCCACATCAGCCATGTTATGAATCCTAGGACCTCTCCAACTGCCTTGAAATCTCAAATCTAGGTAAGGTCTGCTTACTCCTACCATCCTGTGAGGCTTAGACCTCTAGACCCACTATCTGAGATCCCATAACTCCTTAGCCATTATCCCCCTCTAAACAGCTCTGTAAAACCTGAGCCTTCCTGTGAACCCTGCCCAACTGCACTGACCAAGTGCAGTATACTGGGTACTTATGCAGATCTTGTTCAGGCTACCACTCCAGAGAGACCACGAATCAAGAGACCAGGCCGCCCACACAGGACAAAGGACGCTGCAACCGCACTACATTAAAGCATACGGTACATATACCTTACACCACGTCTGTGAACACAGGCTGCAGGCATGGCCAAACGTCAATGCACCGTAGAATACAGCTATGGCTATGCTGATCCGGTCTAGCAGCGCACATAACCGTCCTCACTGAAACACCTGAGGTACCTCAACACCTCTGCCACTAGCATACAGCTACTACCAATGAAAGGAAATTCGGTATAGCTGGGCAAACAACGAATCTCCAACAATAGCACTCTATCCCAACCCACCAACAGCACCCACCCACGTGCCTGACCTTGGGCTGCTTAGTGGAGCCTAACCAGCCACCTAAGTCTTATGCCGGCGGAATTGCAGACAAGCATCTCTTAAAACGAAACTCCACCACATTGACTGCGGTCACCGAGGGCATTCCAATGACAAAGCACATTTAGGCCATAGAAATGGGGAAAGAGCGCTACATAAATAACCAAATAAAATACAATACCTAGTCTGTCATGGGAAGGTGAACGCGGGAAACGGAAGCAGCATAACAGCAGCCTCTCATCTCACGTTCGTCTTAAAGTCACGGTATAACGATCACATGAAAGCAGTGCGGAACGCGCAAGTGCGTAAACACGTGACTCACTCTTATGCTTTAAAATCGTCGATTTGTGCATTACCCTTGTGACAAGCAATGTTTTTAAGTTTTGGTGTTTCTGTTAGTGTTTAAAAGTGACATCAATACTTTCTTGACCGCTGCGTGCAACTTGCAAAATCGCCATCTCGTGTCTAACTCTTGTAACCAGTCACAAGTGCAGTTCACTAGGGGCAGCCATATTTGAGCATGTTTTTGATCTTAGTTTTCCCCTTGATGCTTGATTGTAACATCAGTACTCACTAAATCAGGTAGTGATGTATGAAATATTGTAGGCTTACTTATCTTTCGACTTAAGATAGCAATAATAAGCAAACATTAAAGTAATTCTAGAAATTAATCTTAAACTGTAAAAATTACTTGTATAGCATCCATCTTTGTTACATTAACAATTCAATGCATACATGCTAAATTACTACACACATTAAAGTCAAGGGAGAACATTAAAAATAAGTAAAAGCAATTTATAAACATCAAATAGAATTAAATTTAAAGAAAAAGGGTGAAAAGCAGAATAAAAACAAGGAAAATGAGACCGTTAATTTTATGGAAAACTCTATAGCCTGATGTGCATGGTTATAATTGTTCCTACTGGAGTAACTTGGTTACCCAGATGATTCAAGAAAGCAGCACAAATCATATACTATGTATATTACCCTTGGTTGTAAACTTTCTAGAATATCGATCCATTTGGTTAAAATGCTACTTCAAAAAGAAATCGAGTCTCCCCCTCCTGTGGGTGTCTTCAATGCTTCTAAAATTACTACCTGCATTTGTGCTACAGAATGATTCAATCTAGAGAAGTGTTGAGATACTGGCGATTTGTCGGATCTTGTTCCAATATTAGATTTGTGCGCCGTCCAATGTGTTTGGCTTTGCGTGTTGTGATGCCCACATAGTAGATCCCACATGCACACCGTATGCCATATACTACTGTGAGAAACCTGAAGGTGTCTCACTTGCTAGACCCCGGGATCTGTCATCCCGATGGCCAGGACATGGCCATCCCTATTGTATCCAGTTCCTGGGGGTGAACTAGTGCGGGAGGATCACCTGGATGGGGGATCTTCGGGGAGTGGAAGTGGGACGCCGACGGGTGAGACGCAGTACCCCCTTTCTTATGACATCTTTTCCCCATCTCACCCCATAGAATATTTGGAAAATCTACCCCATCCTTTTCCTACATGAACGCTTTCTCACACTGCAAAAAACAGACTAACACCAGAGCCGTTTACCCAACATGTCCCGACACAAGGGTCGGGCAGAGTCAGGCAATTGCCGATAACTATACACACACCTGACGGCCTTTTCCCGTCCCCAGAGGGATAAAAGGTGGGACACGAGAGCACACTTTGAGCAAGGCCGAACCCACGAAGAAGCAGCTATTCCGAGGTGGCAATTCAAACAGAGGAGAAAGGCCGTGGAAACCGAAAGGACAGGGAGGGGATTGCGCTTTTTAACCCAGAGCCGCGAACCCTATGAGAAAAGAACAGTGGGACGAGGAATTGTAGCTTGCGATTGGTGTGACAGATCTCAAAGGTACACAAGGCCCTCCCACACTGATAGCCAGGGTGGGGAAAAGAGCTTGCTGCCGTGGTACCGTCCTTGACTCCAGCAGAAGAAAAACCAATGAGTTCAGCACAGCCGGTGAGTCGGAGGAAACTGATAGAGGACCAGACTGTATTAAGCTCAAAGTTGCAGTGGAAACATTTGCGTAGACGAAGAGAAGATAATGTTATGTTATTTGCCATTTATATAGCGCTCTTTATATCGCCTTCCGGGACCGTGGTCCAGGTCAGTTGAGAGAGTAAAGTGGCATAGGGTGCATGGGTGCACTGATTATGTTTGCAGCTGAAGCGACTGCGCTTTGGTAGCTGCATCCTAGCATTTAAGTGTGGTGGTATTTGATATCGGTAGAATGTGTGCAGTCAGGGCGATGGTCACCAGGGCTGGGTTTGGCTGCCTTAGGCCTGTTTAGGACGCTTATGTGTGCAGCTAGGCCGAATTCGAGGGGTATAGATGCGTTTTATCAGTGTTGAGGAGTTCATGAGGCTGTGTTCGTATGTGAGCAGCTAGGCCGAATTGATATAGTGGTGTAGCTGCATTCTAAATGTGTGTTGGTTTAGAGAAGAGAGTGAGCGTAGCGATAGGAGAGGAGTGTATGGGAGGAGGGTTTGATCTTGTGGGCTCGCAGTTCTGGAATTAAAGTTTGCATTTGAGATTGTCGCATTTGGGGTGAACTTATTAGTAATTTATTAGCCGTCATCAGTGGCGTTATTGCTCAGGATTTCTGAATGTCATCAGGTAACAAGGTTTCAGTAGTCTTAGATGGTCAAATTGGGCTTTACTGAAAGTTTTTAGAACTTTGTGAAAGGCCATGTAGTTGTGGGTGTGTCGGACATGAGTGGGGAGAGGGTTCCACAGAGTTGGGGCTAAGGTTGAAAAAGCGGATCCTCTGATCCTGGCATAGTTGGAGGCTGCAATTGCTAGAAAGAAGGTAGTTCTTGATCTGAGGGTGCGTGATGGAAGGTAGGGTTTTATCTTTTCTTCTAGGTATGTTGGGCCGGTCCTATGCACTGCTCGGTGGGTAATGCATAGGGTCTTAAAGGTGGCCCTTCAGCTGACTGGGAGCCAGTGGAAGGTTCGAAGAGCAGGAGAGATGTGGTCTCGGTGTCCCAGGGCGAGGAGGAGTCTGGCGGCAGCATTTTGGGCTATTTGTAGTTTTTTGAGTTGGTATGCCAGTGCTCCCAGGTATAAGGAGTTGGCATAGACTAGTTTCAACATAACAATGGCCATAACAGTGGCAAGTCTGTTTGGGTAGGAGAGGTAGGGAAAAATGGGTCTTAGAAGTTTGAGGTGATAGTGGGAGCATTTGAAACATTATTGATCTGATGGGAAGAGGGTTAGGCCTGAGTCCATAGTGCAGCAGAGGTTTTTTACTATATCGGAGGGAGGGAGAGGGGGGCCGAGGAGGGGGGGGCCATGGGAGCAGATGTGGGAAAAGGGCAGTATTGCTGCACACAATGATTTCGGTTTTATCGGGGTTCAGAAGGAGGTGGTTACAAGTCATCCATCGGTCAATATCACAGAGACCAGCTTCTAGGTCAGGGCGAGGGTTGGTGTCAGTCTTGGGGATTCTTAGGATAATTTGGGTATCATCGGCATAGTTGTAGCAAGAGAGGTTGCTTGCGCAGATGATTCCTGGTAGAATGGTGGGATAGAGGTTAAAGAGGAGAACATAGAGGTATGCCCCTTGGGGTACTCCAGTGTTGACGGGGCGAGCAGTTGAGACAAAGGGGGGGGGGGGATGACCGTTTGTTTCCTGTTGCTGAGGAAAGAAGCAATCTATTTGAGTGCCGAGCCACAGATTCCTAGAGAGTGGAGGCGGTTAAGGAGGATAGAATGGTTAATGGTGTCAAAGGCTGCAGAGAGATCGAGGAGTATCAGTGCTGCACATCCCTCAGAATCTGCAGTGACCTTGAGATCATCCCAGATCGAGATCAGAGTGGTTTCAGTTCCATGTCGTAGTCTGAAGCCTGATTGTGCGGGGTCAAGGAGATTGTTTGATTCTACAAAGCTGTTGAGCTGGGAGTATGCAGTCTGGTCAATGAGTTTCACTAGAAATCTGGTGTTGGAGATCGGTCTGTAATTCTTGAGTTCAAGTGGGTCAAGAGATGCCTTTTTTTAGAAGTGGCTTGATACGTGATTTTATATGCTTCTGGGAAGAGGCCAGAGGCGAGGGAGTCGTTAAGTATAGCTCTTGCATGTTCACCTGCGTATGTAGAGAAGATTTCCTTCAGAACAGAGGCGGGGCAAGGATCGACGGGTGATCCGGAGGGTCTGCTGGCTGTTAATAGGTCAAGGAACTTGACTCTGGAGATGCGTTTGAAAGAGTCGAATGTTGGTCGAGTGGGCGTCGGGGCAATGGGATCAGGAGGGGTCGGTGTAGGGTAGGGTTTCATGTGGAGATAATCTTGTGGAGTTCTTTGCTGCTGCTACCGCAGTTCAGAATTTGTTTATTAAAAAAGGCTTTTTTGGCCTTATGGATGTCAGATTTATAGTTGTAGTGGTGGAGGGAAAACGAGAATCTGGCACGGTTGGTTTTAGAAGTTTGCCATTTGCATTCAAGAGTTATTTTGTTGTTTGAGTGTCCTCGGGACGGGAGTGAACCATTTGGGCGATGGTCCTTTGCGTGAGGTTGCAGGGGGTGAGTGGAATTAGAGATTCTTGAAGCCAGGAGTCGAACGATTCAATGGTTAAGGGTTTACCAGAGGACAGCATTGCAGGGGGATGGAGTAGCAGGGCTTCAGCTAAATCGGGGAGTACTTTGACTCTGTTCCAGCATCTGCTGTTATGTGGGGGGTGGAAGGGTGGCCACAGGAGATGGGGTTGGTGTATGGATTGAGAAAGGGATGGCAAAGTGGTCTGTCCAGATAAGAGGTTTGGGACTGGATATAGAGACGCAGTCATAGGAGCTGAAGATCGCGTCATGGGTCTGCCCACCTGAGTGAAGTGGATTGGACCAGTTGTATGTAGGGAGAGGATAAGTGAGTCGAGACAGTAGGGGTGTTGGGCATATCAAACAAGATATTGAAGTCACCCAGGAGTGTAAGGGATGGGTGCATTAGCGGAATAGTGGCAATAGATTTGCAGAGATTATTGGCGAAACGTCTGTCATATCCAGGGGGTCTGTAGATGAGTAGGAAGCTGTGGGTGAATGTCTGGGTTTCGACGACTGGAACTGATAAATGGGATTTGTAGAGGATTGCCACTGTGCCACCTCTGGAAATTATCATCCGAGAACCAGGTTTCAGTAATAAAAATGAAGTTGGGATTGTCAGAGGAAATTAGGTCAAAGATGCTGTGTCTGTTACGTGCTACGGAGCGGGCATTAAAAAGGATGCATGTGCCTTCGTGAGGGGAGGTGGATTTCAAGGTGTTCATCACGGGGTGTTTGGGGAACATGGGTGCAGGGCAAAGGAATTGTGGGAGAGTGGTAAAGACTGGGGAAGAGGGTTTGGAAGGGGTACTGGATGCATGTGCACATTGGGTGATGTGAGGGGTTTAGGTGGGGAGAGTAGGTGGGCGGTGGTAGGTATGTGAGAGACGAGATGAGACGAGGAGGGGAGGGTCGGGGGAAGTGGAAGGGAGGTGAATGGAGCACATGAGGTGGGGGATTCTGGCGGAATGCTTGTGGTTCGAGTCTCGTGGGCGCTAGGGGTATAGGAGAGCTGGATGAGAAGTCAATGGTGAGGAGGTGGAGAGTGGGAGAGGTGGGGGTGGAGAGTGGGAGAGGTGGGCGGGAAGGGACTGGAGATAGGGGTGCGAAAGTTTGGTTGGTCCGATGGAGAAGGGGTGAGATGTGGAGGGTCGAGGGAGAGGACCAGTCATTCTTTTGTCCTTTTTTGGCTTTTGGTGCCATGGGAGTGTGTGAGGGGCTAGGGGGGGGGGGGGGGAGGATGAAGCGAGTTCTGGAGAGGGCAAGGCAAGCTACTTTCAGGGAAGTGATATGAAGCAGGGGGTATGTTGGTGGGGGAAGAATAAGGGTTGAGGGGGAGGGAGGCATTGAAGGTAGGGTGAGAGGGTGGGGAGTTTCTTGATGGGCATAATGGTGTCGTGTTAATGGGGCAGGGGCATTGGGGACACGCAGAAAGGATGGGAGTTAGCATGAGAGGGCGAGGCGTTTCAGTATGGGGAGTGGGATGGCGTGCTAGTGGAGTGGGACTCGTGATGTTTGGAGCGCCAGAAAGCTCCTTTGGCTTGTGAGTTTGACATTGCGCAGGGTGTATGGACGGGAGGAGAGTGGATGTTCTCAATAGATGTTAGAGGGAGGTTGGAGGTTGAAGTGTTCTGAAGGGCTGGGGAGAGAGGGGGATGAGTGTTTGATGTGGCGGGAGCATTGCGTGCCAGAGGGGCCTTCTGATCTCAAAATTGGTGGTGGGGGTGGGGAAGTGAGTTCTTTGTGGAGTGCAGGGGATGGGTTGTGGGCCGATAGGGGGTACAGGGATGGTTCAAGAAGCTGGATGCAAAGGCGTGGGCAGTACGCAGGGGGGGTAAATAACGGGCAGTGGTCAAGGTCTTGAGGCTGGGATTGGGGGGGTAGGTGAGGAGGGTTTTCTTGTTGTGGGGTCGCCTTTCTGGGGGTTTTTAGGGGAAGCACCTAGAGTCCGAGGTACCTGTGCAAGCGAAAGCACTGGCCGTGAATGTGATACCAACGTCTAGAGATGGGTTCAGGACAGAGATGAGGCTAATGTGCAACAGATGTTGTTGGAATTCTGGGTGCACTAGCAGTGCCTAGATTTGGGATGTTAGGATAGAGGGGGATCGACTTGGTTCGGCGCGGGGAGAACCTTAGAAGTTACATTTGTGCTTAGGATAGGAACACTTGGATAGTTTGGGAAGGCTTAACTCGGGGACATCAGTAAATGGGAAGCGGGTGATCTAGGTTATCCCAAGATGAAACAGCAGCACTTAGATTTAGGATACCAGGGTGGAGGGAGGGAGGCCAAACACAGGGACAACAGAAATTGCTAAGTGTGAGTTATTGCAATGCTACACATTTTCAAAGTGTGAGTCAATATATTGCTAACAAATTTTCTAAGTGTGCGATAGAGGTTAGTAAATTCACAGTACTACCATAGTGGGCACTTTCAAGGTTTGAGTCAAAGCATTGTATTAACTCACACTTAGAAACTCGTTTGCAGTGCTAACAATTTACTAATTGTGAAACGCATGCTGGTAAATTCACAGTACTGTCCCACTAATCGCCTTCTACGTTTGAGTCAATGCAATACTAACAATTGACTAAGTGTAAGTCAAAGACAAAGGTCTTTTGTGAACAACCGAGGTATTAGGATTAGAGTGGTCCGGCGCTGTGTGGGTGCTCATTCGAAAGACTCTAACAAATGCCCTGCTCCCGAACAAGGAGGATATGTTTAAGTGAGAGGAACTACAAAAACCAAGAGGCCCTAGGGGAGGCCGGCGTGAGAAGTCATGTTGGTCATACAAGGGTCAAACCAAAACCCTTGTATAGTCGAATGTCTAACACCTTGTGAAAAGGAAGTGAACTGTGGACTTCTGAAGTAAGAGACTTTGCATTAAAGAGACTTGGAAACAGAAGGCCCTGATATTGTAAGAAGGAACTGTAAACTCTGGTCAGAGAAGCCCAGAAGTGTGCTATGCTCGAGAGTCCCGCCTTGTCCCGTGCTTCAAACGTGGGGAAGGGAGGCTCTGGCCATAACGTCCTGACTTATCATTTGAGAACACTTCTTTCTTTATTTGTGAATATTATTCCACACTATTTTGTAGTATAGCGTAAGGATTGGCAATAGGATTTTCTTGGTATAGGCCCTTTATATTTAACTAGACCCCACTAGGACTGTATTATTATTTGATGGTAGTAGCTTGCTCCCATCTTAGATTTCGGTTTAGATTAGGCTTTTATCTCACCCATTTCATTTTTACAGTTTAATAAACACCCTTGAACTGTGATCACTTGCGTCTGTCTTACTTTACCATGCCATTCTTAAATACGTTAGCAGAAGCACAAGTTGAAGTATGTTTTAAGGAAATTGACTTGCCTGTATATGGATGGTTGATGGTATTTCCCAGAATAATGTTATTACAGTGCTGGCAATTCATACAAGGAACTGTTCCTTTGAACTCCATAGTCATGTTATTGCGTGCATTTATGTTGTCTCTTATGACAAAGTCTCTTATCGTTTGACTCTATCTATAAGCGAAAATAGGTAATGATAGAAAGAAATTGGTCAAAATTGGATCCAGTTGTAATATACTCCAATTAGATTTTAGTACACATTTCATTTGTGGGCTTTGATGTGAATATGTGGTCCCATCTACTAAATCAGATGGTAGCTCTTTCTTCTTGATAAGACTAGACTCTGGTAATTTCATTGGCCTTCTGCGACACTTGTTTACTATTACATTTTGAGTATCCCCTTTGCAAAAATCTATTGGCAAGTTCACATGATTTTTGGGTGCATTGTTGACTGTCGGAGATAAAACGTTTATATCTAAGAAATTGGCTAAAAGGGGGGAGGCTTTCTATTGTGTTCTTCGGGTGGAAACTTGTAGCTGTAAGATACTGTTATCGATGTGTTTGGCATACATTGTTGTATTCCGGATACCGTCATGAATATATACTTCCACATTTAAAAATTCCAGCTTGGTTGTACTGAACTTGTTAGTAAATTTGATCCTCGGCGTGATCGAATTCAGGAAGTCAATGAATTCTTCTTCAACTGGGCCGCTCCATCCCAAAGATGTCATCTATGTAGCGATAATAGCATTTCAAATTCTTAATCTGACATATTTATGTGCTCTTCGTCAAGATATGCCATATAGGCATTTGCATAACTGGGAACCATAACAGCTCCCTTTAATGTCCCTGCTATCTGAATGAAATAGCGGTCCTCAAACCTGAAGCAATTGTTACTTAACAAAATCTTTAAGAGGCTAAATACAAAATCTTGTCTGAGCATTTTGGTGCCGTCAGCAGTAGCCATTCAACTGCTTCTATACCAGCTTGGTGTGTTATGTTAGTTTAAAGACTCGTGACATCCAAAGTAAATAGGTTCTTTCATACTGTCAACGTTAAGAATCTGAATTTTCACTAGAACATCATTAGTGTGTCTCAGGTAGGTCCTTGTGTTCAGACTATTAGTAGCTGCAATTATTGGACGTCCCGGTGGTGTCAAATTTTTGTGAATTCTGGCTAGACTGTACATGGCGGGCATCAGTGGATGTTCATTGGTCAGAAAAGCCTTTGTGTGGTGATTGATGTATTCATTTGATTCTGCTTCGTCGAATACTGATTGAATTATCTTCCTCACTTAAATCTGTTGGATCAATTTCAACCTCCATATAGGTCCCAACATCTGCGAGTTGTAATTCTATTTCTTGTTTGTAATATGCAAGGTCCATAATGGCTAGTGGCCCACCTTTCTTTGCTGGTGTGAGTATATCTGACTTCGACCATAGCCGGTTTAATGCTTGTTGTTCAATATGAGTAAAGTTATCTGCTTGTCTCGGGCTGAAGTTCAGTTTCTTTAGGTCATTTAGTACATACTTAAAAGTATCAAGTGTTGGGTTTTGTACCTGGGTACATAAATGTACTCTTCGGTCGTAGTTCAAGGTAATGGTTTTCGTTTTCGGGTTCTGGCAGTTATAACGAGTCAAAGAACAGTTTAAGCTTAAAGTCGGAAGAAGTCAATGTTTTCTTTAAGCAGTGAACTGCTATAATGTGACACAAATGAGCTCACTTTGTATAAGGTCTTTTTTTCAAATTTCAATAGATATGATGAAATATTGACTACTAAGTGAAGTCTGATGTACAAGCCAAACTCCTAGACCTGCCGTTTGATGGCAACAATCTGTTCGGGACAAAGAAGCCTGGAATTTCTGGAGGGACATATCGGCCTAAGGTGACTGCAAAGTCAATGTGCCTATTAGTCCAGCAGCAACAACTTTAGACCCCCACGGGCATAGGTAGGGGTTTTTCAGCCTTCCCCTCCTTTGCCAACTGGGACAGAGACCAAGCTCCCTCTGCCCTGCCAAACAAGTGCAGCACCATCAGAATAAGTGTCAGGGCAGAGGTGCTCCTAGAGGTAGATTATCAGTTATCCTCTGTAACTAGCAGATTTCTCTAACAGCGCCACAATGCCCAAGGGCTGCTGCGCACTTTGAAAATGCTAATAAATAAATAATAAATACATCCTCTGCTGTGCCCTCAGAAGCTCTCGTGCAAAGCCCCTGTGAATCAGACTTTCACCACTCCTCTCCTGGGGTAGGAGAATTTCTTGGTCCAGCAAGGAAAGGATTGATACCACTTTAAGCCTTGTAGGTCATTCACCAGGGATACTGTCTTCCTTTTGCTCAACACCCACCAGACAATGCTTTGGCCAACCAGTGCTTGCTTATGGATCCCCTCCTGCTGGAGGAGGTTCATCAGCTTTCTAGTGAAGGGAGCCATTGATACAGTGCCCCGCTCAGTACGTGGCAAAGGATGGTACACTATTATTTTCTGGTGCCAAAGAAGTACCGGAGCTTAGATCCCATCTTGGATTTCGGTTTTTAAACCTGTACTGTTGGAAGGACAAGTTCAAGATGGGTTACTCTGAATCGGGTCATTCATGCTGTTAACCTGCAGGATTGGCTGGTCTCCAGGATGCATACTTTGATGTGCCCATCCACAAAAGGCACAGGAAGTACCTGAGATTAACAGTGGGGCACTGCCACTTTCAATTAAAGATCCTGCTCTTCGTTCTTTCTTCAGAACCCACAGTCTTCAGAAAGTTTCTGGCAGTTGTAGCGGCTCACCTTACAAAAGTAGAGATGCATAGCTATCTGAACTGGCTTGTCTGAACTCGCTCCCTAGACCAAGCGTCGGCACACTTGTACTGGGCGTGAGGTTTTGTTTCTCTCTGAACTTCAGGAAGTCTGAGGTTTCACCTGATGGAAAAAGTTCCAACCTCAGCCTTCCTGCACTTGCTGGGTCTTATGGCCTCCTGCATTCTTGTTACACTGGAGCCCCAGAGAACGTGTCCGACAGCTCATGTGGCCGGCAGGGAGAAAGTCTTTGAGGGTGCCTTGAGCAGATCGACTTCGGCCTCCCACCAATAGGAGCGTTTTCAGGAAGTGCTGGAGGTGGTGTTCTCACAATGGGAACTCGGCCGGTAGACCCCTTAGCTTGGAGTATGAACAGGAAGTGCAGGTGGTTCTGCTTCAGGGAGTTTCGGCGACCAGGAGGTCTGGTGGACACTTTGAAGGCCCGAGTGGAACTTGGACATACTGTATGCGTTTCCACCAATCCAAGTTTTATAGCTGTTGTTTTTTAGGAGACTACTGCACCTGTTCCGTCATTGATAATGTTGATCATTCCTGACTGGGCCCGGAGAACGTGGTGCCCGGAATTGAAGGACATGTTCATTTGCCCTCCCGACGCCTTACAGAGAGCGGACCTCCTCTTCCAATTGGAAGGACGAATACTCCATGAAAACCACACTAACCTGAACCTTCATGGGATGCCTGAAGTGGGATTTATCAGATAACATCCTGGACCTGCTACTCTCTGCTAGAACTGCCACCAAATCCATTTCTTCCTACATGTTCATCTTGGTGCCGGGAGAAGACCCTTCACCTGTTCCACAGCCTCAGTTCAGGAATTTCTGCTTACTTTGACTGACACAGACCTGCATATTGGCATTGTGAAGGGTTATCTTGCTGCTATGTTGGTTTTCAAGAGCACCCCAGAGCAGTGCTAGTTTTTCACAGTGCGCACCGTGCTGCAATTTTGGTGGGGATTGTGCAATCTGTTTCCCCCATGCCATTTTGTTCCTGCTTAGGACTTGAATTTGGTGTTAACATGGGCATTCCTTTTGAAACCCTCCATTCTTGTTCATGAAGATTACTCGCCCATAAGGATTTCCATGGTCGCCATTACTTCTGCTAGATTGGTGAGTGAGCTCCAGGCTTTGTCCGATAAAGCTCCCTATTTGGTTTCAAATGGAAGACATTTATGAGGAGGGAGGCCCGATTTGTTTTGGATTGGAATCACTACTTTGCAGGGAAAGTGGGGACTTCACTGAGGAATTGTATGGAGAGGAAGGAGACTTGCTCGATCTTGCTCTTGATTTACAAGATACAAGTGGTCTGGACACTTTGCCAGACCTCTACATGCTCCCTGCTCCTCCATCGGGTAAGCTTCAGGCAGCATTTCAGCATCTGATGGCCAAGGTGATTAATACCCTGAGTTTTCTGCCACCTCTCATCCAGAATATCCGTCAGCTCATATTAAACCTTGGGCTGAGGGCGTGAGGAAATTGAATTTACTGCTGTTCAACCACGCGTGAAAGCACCAGTCCTTGAAATAAGATCCAAGCCGGCCTCCGTCCTGACTGTAGATTGGGAACTGGCCAAAAAGTACAAGCCAGCACCTTCAGACCCACTGTTCCAGTCCACTCCCATCCACTGAAAGCCTAGTTGTCCAGGCTGCCATATTGAACCAGAAGTCCACGTCTTATCCCACCTCACCACCGTGTAGGAAGAGCAAGAGACTAGATTCATGGGGAAGAAATGTTTTTGGCTCAGCAAACCTTGACCTGAGATGTCTCAGTGCCTCCTATGCCGTGGGCACATTTTCATTTGGACTTTGGTCCTTTATTTAGGGCGCGGCAGAAACAATCCCTGCAGATGACATGAGGGATGGCTTTAATGCCCTGGTGAAGGTTGGCAGGAAAGCTTCACTCCAGATCCTCCAATCGGGCCTGGACACTGCTGACTGCGCGGCCAGAACTATGGCCACTGGAAAAGTACTGAGGACATGCTCTTGACTGAGTGTCTGTTTTTGCACCGGATGTCCAGGCAAAACTCCTAGACATGACATTTGAAGGCAACAATCTTCTCAGCACGAAGGCTGATCCCTCCACAATGTCCAGGCTTTTAAGGTGACTGCAAAATATATGGTCCTGACTGATGGCGACTGGCATGGGGGATTCACCCCTTTACCACTTAGGACCACAGAAGAAAGAGGTCAATCTCCCGAGTGCAGCACTGCCCCAACAGGGAGGAGAACCCGTAGATGAGGTTTGTCTACATCCGCTGTACCGTCAGCAGTCCCTGTTGCTAAACCCCTATGAATCGGACTTCCACCATCCCTGGGAGGCAGAATCTCCCGGGTTTGGAGTGGATATCTACCATTTCTGGTGTCTGGGTCTTGCAGGCCATTGAATATTGTTTCCCTTTTGCTCATCGCCCTCCAGACCATCTTCCAGATGGTATTCGCCTCCAGAGCCCCTCCTGCTAGCTGAGGTTTGTCAGCTTCTGGTAAAGAGGACCATAGATCCAGTACCCTGCTCTGAACGAGGAAAGGCCCTATATTCCACTTTTTTTTTTTGGGCCCGAAGAAAGACTGAGATCTACAGGATTGGTTAGTGTCCTTGGAACTTCAGGATGACTATTTCCACATAACCGGTTCATTTAATATTTGTGGTGGGCCAGCCTCAATACCAGTTCAAAGTCCTGCCATTCAGTCATTCTTCGGCACCCTGGCTTTCACCAAGCTGCCGTTGTTGCTAGGGACTCACCTCCTGGGGCAGGGCATTCATGTCTTGCCCTACCTGAATGACTGGCTTGTCAGAGCTCGCTCCCCAGACCAAGGGTCTGCACATTTTTTCTTCTGCATGTACAGCCTGTTGCTTAGTTTGGGCTTTTCCCTGAACTTCAAAAAGGCCCTTGTTCCGCCGTCCGAGTCCCTTCATTCATCTGTGCAGTCTTTGACACTCACATGTGCAAAGCCATTCTGCCGAGGGGCAAACATTTCTCTGATGGTACATTTTCTCCAAACCCAGTGACAAGTTCCTGCCTAAGCCTTTCTACGTCTGCTGGGTCTCATGGTCTCTTGCATTCTATTGGTTCCGGAGGCCTGACTATCATGAAATTGCTTCAGTGGCTATTCCATTGCCAATGTCTGCAGATTCAGAGACACATATCGGATCTTCTGCAGGTATTGAGTCGAGTTGCTCGAGAACCTTGCATGTGGTGGTCCTCGAGTGACAACCCACTGAAAGGCGCTTTGACCCGCAAAACCTGGCCTCAGCTGATGGTCATGGATGTGTATGGCAAGTTGGGGCGCTCACCTGTCGTACTTGACTGAGCAGACCGTGGAAGACAACAGAGTCCCAGGGGCATGCCAGTTTAATGGAGTTGAGAGGGGATCAGGGTTGCCCTAGTAGTCTTCCTCCCCTCTGTGAAAGAGATGTCTGCTGATCCTTGCCTACAATACAGTAGCCAAGCACTTCCTCAACAAGCAGGGTGGTCTAGTGTCCTTGCCTCTTTGCAGAGAAACGATTACTGTGGTTCTGGGCTCTGTAGAACAGTCTTTTAACGCCTGCTCATCTTGCCAAGAGAATCTCATGGCTTGCAGATTGGCACTGTGGAGTGATAAATATGCACGGTTTTTAAAAGGTCCCCTTAGCGAGGCTCCTTTAATGGATTACCTTTGTCCCGCAGATTCCACCTCAGATGGATATCCCTTCCAGCGTAAGCTGCTCAGACATTTTTCGACAGGGGTGGGGGCATAGTACACCTCAACTCGGCTGTTGATCCCTCTTGACTCGATGCAGTGGTAGTCTACTTTGCATCAAGTCAAGAGGGATCGACGGCCCAGTCAAGGTGCACCCACTGTCGAAAGTTTTCTGAGCAGCTGACGCTGGAAGGGATATCTATCCAATTAGGAATCTGAGGCAGAAGAATTCATAGAACGTTACCGGTAAGTAATTTCTCCTTCTTCACGATCCTCATAGCTCTGCAGTTTTTACGTGGATTGTGCCATCAGTTTTCCCTGCTCCAATTTGTGGTTCCGGTGTGGGACTTAAATGTAGTGTTACTGTTTCTTATGGGTGCTCAGTTTAGGCACCTACAGTTTTGTTCTTTTAAACTAATCCCCCTTGAGGTGATCTTCCTGTTGACTATCACTTCCGCTAGACGCGCGGGCGATCACGAGGTGTCTTGAGAAAATCAAATGGGGAGATTTAACAAATGGGTGACGTTGAGCGATACCTTCCTTCCTTTTGAAGGTGGTCTGCGTTTCATCTCTCTCAAAAGATCCATCTTCCTGTTTTTTTCCTGTGCACCATATTTCTAAGGCAGATGAATGATTGCATATGCTAGACCCAGTGCAGGCCCTCACATCAGGAAAGATTCCCAGCTTTGTGTGGGTTATGCTGGTGCTTGTGCTGGCAGGGCTGTGACCAAACAGACCCTGTCCAGATGGCTCATTCTCTGCATATGCTATGATCTGGCGGGTAAGGATGTGAGAAGAATTCATAGAACATTCTACCAGAGGACTGGCTGCCACCTCTACACTGCGGGGGAGGGAAGGGGCCTGTTTTGAACATTTTTCCGGGCAGCTACGTGGGCCTTGCTGTAAGCGTTCACCAAACATTCCTGCCTGGACTGGATTCCCAGTCTGGTTAGTAGGCCTGTTTTGGTAGGCCAGTCCTATACAGCTCTCCTCCCTTTCTGGATCATTTTACTGCTTTGGGAGTCTATTAAAGACGAGGAACCAATGTGAGGAAGGAATCCATTAGAAGAATAAATTGCTTGCCTCTCGGTAATGTTCTTTCTGATGGATGTTCCTGCCACAGATTCCTCATTGCCCTCCTTTCCTGCCCCACTTAGCGGTTGACTAGTAATTCTTTGGTTTCACGTCCCTCAGTGTGAAAATGCAAGTGAAAAAGGGTGGAACTGAGGTCACATGGCGCAGCGCCACAGATATAGACTAGCCCCGACATCCTGTCAGGTAGGCAGAGTTGATGCAGAGCCACACTGTGCCCCTGCTGGCTGAAAAGTGCCTGAACAACTGCGCCACAGATGGGATTATCAAAGATGTGGAACCCATGGGCGGAACATCCATTAGAAAGAACATAACCAAGATGGTAAATAATTTGTTCTGTTTCATTGGGTTGGAGGGGGCTTACCAGGCTAGTAATGGCTAGCTCACCTGAGGAGAAAGATCTTACCGGAGCAAAGAGCATCACTGAGAGCTTGGGGCCAATGCTGGCATGTGATTAACACCATTGGCACTCTAAGCAAAAAACAGGCTACTAATGCCATTTAGGTGGGAAAGGGAGTGTTCAACAGCTTTATTTGTCTTGCGTGACAATTTACCATAAATAAAAAGCAAAAACGACAAACCGAAATATCAGCAATTAGAAATGGAAAGGGAGCTCATCTTACCTCCTATTACCATGGCAACCGCATGATGGGACGGTGAAGTCATCAAGGAGGGAGTGAACTATGTGAGGGCAAGGAAGTGATGCTGTGGGGCTGGAATCCGAGCGGATTGTGGATGCCTGTGGGATTAGGTGCCAAAACAGTGATAGTGGACCTGTGGCAAAGGTTGCCAGCACCCAGAATGGAATGTAGGCTTTTGTCTAATTTTGCCTGCGTTCTTGGACACCTGTTGTATGCCGCGCCTCCAAGTGTGTTCTTATTTGATTCCCTGGAACATTATCTACTGTGATCATCCTATTCCCCACAAGGGCTTATACGAATTTACACCTAGAATGTGCCACTGTGGTCATTTGAAAGGTTTTCAAAGTGTTTCAAGCCCTTAATTAGTATGGTCTGTCTAAATGTGAAATATATGTTCAACTGTTTGTTCTGGACAACTGACCCAAGTCTTTTTCCGAAAGAAACCAGTTTCCCCGTCAGCCTACCTGCCTTTCCTCCCTCCTCCTAACCCTCCATTCTGCCTATGTTTCGTGGCCTCTGAGCTTTAAGGTGTTTGCAATCCATGTAGTGTTTTACAAACTCCAATGAAGAAAAATAATGCTTGGGAATACTTGAAAACATAGAAATGTATAGATATTTCTGAGGCTTGTGGAATCTGCTTAGATCACATGCTGTGCATAGGCCGACATCTAGTGGAAGCTGCGGAGTATTACAGTTTGTTTTTCGAAACTCGAAAATGGGCGTCGACACAGGGTGTGCCAGTAATACTATCCCTAGTGTGACGTCCACTGTACCCAAGATCCCTCACACGTCTAGGACCCTCAGATTGTTTTTTTCCGCCATACTGGTCAGAAGCATTTTGCGGAGTCCCCTGGCCTTAGCCATACTTTTGCTAAAATATTGATTTATTGACATCCTTCCCCATCCCAACGTCTAACTTCGACACTCGACGCCGGCTGGAGAAGAAATCGACCGTCGGCTGCTGCACGACGGATTTGGGCCTCAGAAGGCCTCTGGCCTCGGCCCTGCAAGTAGGGAGAGTGGGGGGTTGGACATACTCTACACTCTTGGTATATAGGTACACCTTATACATTTCCTACACTGAACAGCCCGCTGCCTCAAGGTGCGTATGGAGGGTACCCCTTTTCAATTCTGCCCCAAGTGCAATCGCAAATACCCTTGGGTCGACAGGCACGCCACATGCAATCTCTGCTTGCCGAGGGACCACCCCGAAGCGAACTGCAGAGCGTGTAGTAGGTTTAAACCTAAGACACTTAAGGACCGTTCGACGAAGCGTTGGGCCCACCACGCCAGGCAGGCGGCCATGGCAGCGGAGGGTGCCTTCAGCGATGGCAGCGACGCCGTGCTTTCGGACGGCGAGGGCATTACGACGTCGAAAGACAGCCGAGCGCAGGTCCCCGACCTCGGAAGGTCGTCCGACATGGCGGTTATGGGGAAGACCCCCGACGACACAGGCGCTTCACACACCACCCACACTAAACAGACGAAGTCCAACCGAGACTCGACGACGTCGAGTGCTCGGAAAGAGGCACAAATAGAACGGTCCAAATCAGTGTCCTCTGGGCGTTCGAGATACATCGCCGCATGACTCCAGGCAATCATCCACTCTTGCCAAGAGTGCCTCGCTCCCTAGGCTAACGGAAGTTCGATTGTCGGAAGACAAAGACGACTTCCATCCCCAGGCCGCACTCCAGGAGTCGGAGCCCGCAGATGAGATCAGCACGGCCCCACGTTCGAAGGACAGGGACTCGACCCCCGATCCTCGACGCCAGGCGTCGAAAACCTCCGGAGCCACAAAGGGACAGGGAAAACACTTTTCCACTCACGAGGAGGGGGGAAAACAGCAGAAGCAGCCTCTGCACTCTTCCACACCTGTAAAACACTCCACTCCTCCTAAACAGGCAGACAAGACTAGGTCTGCTGATATTTCAAAGAGCAAATCTACTCAAGAGAAATCTCCAAAACTTTCTGAGAGTCATTCCCAGTTCCAAAAAATGGTCCAGTGATGACATAGATAGGGTCATGTCAAGGATGTCTTCCTTGGCAGATTTTTACGATAAAAATCCAGACCATTTCCTTTCATATGATCCACAAGGGGCTACACCCTCAGGCTCTAATGATCCTATCCCCCCCGAGTAAGAAGCCCCTTCGAGGTACATCCATACTCACGACCATACTCACTATATCAAGGAGAGACTTCCTTTGGTGAGGACCAGGATTTGGGCATGGTAGAAGAGCAAACCGGGACGGGCTACTATGGGGACGATGAGGACCAAGAAGAGGAGGAGGAGGAAGACCCTGAAACCTACAGAGTAGATTCCCCGGTAGAAAAGGAAGCCCCGGTTACCGACTCCCCTGTCGATAACCAACCCCTCCTGAATGAGGTTCTCGCACGAGTAGCAGAACATTTCCATATTGACACCCACGGTGTCCAGGAGGAAAGGGACTTTGCCGAGGAGTTAGTAGGAGAAAGGAGGCCTGTTGCTCAGACCATCCCTATCCTCAAGTCTATTCAGCGAAGAATAGACCCGTCCCTGGTGAACCCGAACCTCACCAGAGCAGTCAATCCCAGAGTTGAAAAACTTTTCAGGGCAGCCCAGTCTGACCCTCTATATAAGAGGACATCTGAAGCCAGACTCCCTAGTTGTCACTAATACTCGTAAGAGGGCTGGAACACCCTTGTCATCGTCCGAAGCTCCTCCAGACAAGGAGAGCAAAAAACTATATGGTTTCGGCAGGAAAGTAGCCTCAACGTCCGCCTATCAGGCAGGGATTGCAAACTCCACCACCCTGTTGGCCAGCTACAACTGCCATCAGTGGGAAGAAGTCGCGGCACTCATAGCCTCTGCACCGGAACCCTTAAAGGGCCAGTTAGCTCGGATTTCCGCAGAGGGTAGAGCCGTGTCTGGTTGCATTTTAAAAGCAACCTTTGACGCCGCGGACAACGCAGGCAGATTGATAGCAGAAGGCACTGTTATCAAGAGACATGCGTGGTTACGGCAGTCTGGTTTTAAGGCAGAAACCCAGGCATCATTGTTGGACAAACCGGTGGAAGCCGATCTGTTGTTTGGTAAGGTGGTCGAGGACGCACTGAAGAATGCCAAGGACGAATACGAGACACTCAAGTCCCTTGGCCAGTTAACCAATAAACCCCCTAACCAGAGAGGGAATAGTAATTTTCGTCGCCTACGCGGCCAAAATTGCCAGAGAGGATCTAACTATTCCCAGGGGCAGGGTACACAGTGGAACAGCCAACAGTCTACCCCGGGTTACGGCAGGGGAAATAGGAGAGGACTTCGTAAAGGCAGAGGCAGCCCCAGCAAAGGAGGCGGCACGCCTCCACCAAAGCAGTGACGCTCAGTTCAGGGTCCCTTCTCACGCAACCCCAGTAGGGGGACGCATTTCCAACTTCACCCAGGCTTGGGAAGGGATCACATCAGACAGATGGGTGCTGTCAACAGTATCCACAGGGTATTGTATAGAACTACTGCAGCATCCCCGGAACCATCCTCCACGACAAAGAGTACACTCTTTAGAACATCAGAAGATTCTCCTCGAGAAGATCGCCGTTCTGCTAGCAAAGGACGCGATAGAACTCGTCCCGGGACACCAGGTAAACAAGGCTATTTATTCAACTTACTTCCTTGTGCCAAAAAAAGATTTGACAATGCGCCCAGTATTGGACTTACAGCCTGCCAACAAGTATGTCAAGCCCCAAACGTTTCGTATGACTATGCTACAAGAGGTAATCCCCCTCCTAAAAAAGGGGGATTACATGGCAACTTTGGATATGAAAGATGCCTATTTTCATATTTCCATGTTCCCAGCGCACAGAAGGTACTTGCGCTTCAAGGTGGACAGTCGGCACTACCAATTCAAGGTACTGCCCTTCGGGATAGCTTCAGGACCAAGGGTATTCACCAAGGTACTGGCGGTGGCGGTTGCACACCTACGCAGGGAGGCAATCCCGGTGTACCCTTATCTGGACGACTGGCTCATAACGGGGGAAACCCCAGTAATTTGCAGGACAAACATTCAAAGGACTATCAACCTCCTCCACGAATTAGGCTTCTCAATCAACGAGAAAAAGTCAAGCCTGGTGCCAATCACCTCCAAACTGTTCCTAGGAGCAATCCTAGATACTGAAGAGGGGTTGACCTTTCCTTCAGAGGAAAGAATTTGGAATATACTACTGCAAATTCCGCAATATCAGTCCGGACACCAAATAACGGTATGCAAAGCAATGCGTTTACTGGGCATGATGGCGTCATGTATTTACCTGGTCCCCCACGCGCGCCTGCGCATGCGTCCCATGGAGGAATGGTTGGCGAAACAGTGGTCTCGGGCAAGTGGTCAGTGGGACGATCTAGTGGTCGTTTTCGCCAACACTAGTACAAAGCCTTCACTGGTGGACAAGAGAGAATCTTGCACAGGGAAAACCCTTTTACGATCCCGAAGTACAGGCAGTAGTCACTACCGATGCATGTCTGACTGGGTGGGGAGCTCACCATCTCCACCACACAGCTCAGGGTCTCTGGTCTCCCTCAGTGGCCAAGAACCACATCAACCTGCTAGAGCTTCTGGCAGTATTCAGAGCGCTTCAAGCGTTCGAGCCCCACCTACTAAACCTGTCAGTGCAAAACCGGACGGACAGCACAACAGCCATGTTCTACCTGAACAAGCAAGGAGGGACTCGTTCGCCAAATCTGTCCAAGCTTGGCCAGAAAATCTGGATATGGGCACTCAGACGGAACATCTTCCTGTCATCACAACATGTTCCAGGGGAGCTCAATTCCCTAGCGGATGCTCTGAGCAGAGACTCCCTCCCAGAGGAACACGAATGGGTTCTACACAGAGAGGTCGTAGAAAATATCTTCTCTCAGTGGGGTTTCCCCACTATAGACTTATTCGCCACAAGCGAAAACAGACAATGCCCAGGATTTGCATCCCGGTTCCCCCAACCAGACTCCCAGGGGAACGCCCTGTGGATGAACTGGTCAGGGATGTTTGCGTACGCTTTTCCACCAACTCCTCATCAGGAAGGTGGTGAACAAGATGAACAGAGTCGATGACGCTCGTCCTAGTTGCTCCCATGTGGGCAAGACAACCGTGGTTCCCACACCTACGCAGGATGGCGGTGTGCGAGCCCATCAAACTTCCAGCCTGGTACAACCTGCTGTCCCAGCACCAAGGTCAAACAGTGCATCAGCAACCCAACTCAATGAACCTGGCAGCATGGCTCCTGCGGTCATAGAGTTTGGACATCTCAATTTACCACAGAGTTGTATGGACATCCTAAAGGAATCTAGGAAACCAAACACAAGGCACTGTTACTTTGACAAGTGGAAGAGATTCGTTATCTGGTGCCAGAGTAGACAAATCAACCCAGTTGATTGCACTCCTTCCACTATTGTTACATACATGCTCCACCTGCTAGATGCAGGATTGGTTTTTAACTCACTGAAAGTACACCTGGCAGCCCTGTCGGCATACACCACTTACCATAACAAGGTCTTGTGGTAAGTACCAGTAGTTAAAGCCTTCATGGAAGGAGTAAAGGGACTTCACCCTCCTATTTCAAACCCACCACCAGGGTGGGACCTTAATGTGGTGCTATCTAAGCTCATGGGGCCCTCTTTCGAGCCCATGCATAAAAGCAGTCTCAAACACCTGACTTATAAAACGGCCTTCTTAGTAGCTATTACTTCTATAAGAAGGGTCAGTGAAATTCAGGCTCTGTCAGTGCAGGATCCCTTCTTTACTGTCCATAAAGACAATCTGGTTTTACGCACACACCCTAGGTTCTCACCTAAGTTTATAACTAAATTCCACGTAAACCAGTCCATTGAGCTTCCGGGTTTCTTCCAGGACCCTCAAAGCTCGGCTGAGGTGAAACTACACACCCTAGATGTGCGTAGGGCGGTCCTCTACTATGTAAATAAAACCAGACCGCTAAGAAAAACAGATCAACTGTTTGTCTCCGTAGCTACAGGCAGAGAGGGCGATCGCGTCTCTAAAGGTGCCATCTCGAAGTGGATTATTAACTTTATCCAGCTGTGTTAATCACTCTGAAAGAACTCTGCCTTTCACGCCAAGAGCCCACTCTACTAGAGGCATTGGGGCCACTCTGGCTTTCATTGCAAATGTACCCCTTGGCACCATTTGCAAAGCAGCTACTTGGAGCTCTATTCACACTTTTACTGAGCATTACTGCATTGACACCCATTCCAAGGCAGACACACAAGTGGGACAAGCGGTTCTAAGACACTTATTTGCTCATGACCCTTCTCACATCCCACCTCCTTCTTCAGGTACTGCTCGCTAATCTATGCACAGCATGTGATCTAAGCAGATTCCACAAGCCTCAGAAGGGATACATTACTCACCGTAATCGTATTTCTGATGCTTGTATCTGCTTAGATTCACATGTGACCCACCCTTCCTCCCCTCTGAGAGAAGGTGCATGGTTGCTTGTAGTCTTACCTTTCTATCTGCTTGGATTATCTGTACTCGCGCTACTCCTCATGCTACCTCATGTCAGAAAAAATACAATCTGAGGATCCTAGACGCGTGAGGGATCTTGGGTACAGTGGACGTCACACTAGGGATAGTATTACTGGCACGCCCTGTCGACGCCCTTTTTTCGAGTTTCGAAAAACAAACTGTAATACTCCGCAGCTTCCACTAGATGTCGGTCTATGCACAGCATGTGAATCTAAGCAGATACAAGCATCAGAAATATGGTTACGGTGAGCAATGTATCCCATTGGTTAATGATAAAAAGCCATGAACTCACTAGTCCTTCAGACCCTTCATTCATGCATCCCATCCTCTAATCCGTATACTGCCATGCTGTAATATAGTTCAACTTTAAAGGTAAATGACACACTGGCAACAACACATTTTGAGTGAATGTGCAAACCTAGGTGCATTTAGACTTTTAGCTTATGTCGTAAACCTTAAAGTTCTACGATACTAACTCCACACTCAATCCATTGAAGGGCCATTTCAAATGTATGGCTTAATGTGCCAAAGTACTAAAAATACAGAGGTTCTAGGGCAAGTACTTTCTTCTTTTTTAGTGTTCGTTAATTTGACCAAAACTCCATTGTCCTTAGAGCTACACCCCCCTCCATTAATTCACTGAATGCTTGTTTGTAGAGGGAGTAGTGGGTGTTAATGTATGCTGTTCTCACTTGGCTTGCTTTTCCTTCTTGCACTTTTCACTCTTAATGTGGCACTTCTCTTACCAGAAAGAATAAAGTTTCTCTGGCTGCGAGATGTTGGATTGCTTGCCTTTTTGGAGACCTCAACTAGTGTCAAAATGACTTGCTGCTAGATTCCACTTTTGCATTGTTTTTTGTTCTCTATGGCTGCAGCCATTTAATATTGTCTGTGCTGTAGCTGCTGGGCTATCCTTGTTGGCTTGTTTCTAGGCCAGGCCAGGGGGCGTTCATTTGTTCGGTGCAGCGAGGTGTGGGAGTAGTCACTTAATACAATAGTCATGCTTAATGTTTGTTTTTTCTTTTCAGCACTTTAGTCCCATCAAATCACCCAAGACTTGAGATGCATACTTGCATCACAACTGCGCCTTTGCACAAGAGATCTAATCGCCAATTTGCACAGGAAGGAACGAAGATAAATTAACAACTTTGTGTTGAGCATGGGCAACTGGACATGTCCTGCAGTAGACTAGAGATCCAGTACAAACTGACGAATCCTGACGGACGATGGAAGCTGTAGCACGCAAACTGATGGTGCCGGACAATGCCCAACCCAACACTTTGTTTTCATTTTTTTAAAAACATTTTTGCAAAGCTAATAAAAGATTTATATTTATCTTTGTCTGGGGTTCCATTCTTTAAAGAGAATATGAGCAATCTGAGTTCTAGAGAAACGATGGTGCAAAAACCATAACTCTGGAGACCACACCAACCTCGAGTCTCTGCGCAAACTGTAGGATTTTGATTACTGAGTTCAAAGCTGCTTACTACTCTCCATTGCGGCAGCCTCCAACTGGAGCAAAGCCCTTGTTAGGGCAGTTTTTCTGAAGTCCAGTTAAGGGCCTAGCAAAAGCATTCTACTGAGGCAGTACAAGACTCCACTCTTAATATAAGGCTGTATCACCTGAGTTCGGGGTAGCGTAGACTGAGCAGCCAGGCTTATCTTAGAAGGGAGAGAGGGCAGTAGATGCAGTACAAATGAAATTGTCATACAAATGATCTAAAGAAACACTGAAACACTATGTATTGTAAAAATAAAGGATTTATTTAAATACAGGTAGGCCCAGATATCCGATAAATCTAGGGGTTAAGTAAGTACTAACACATTATATGAAATCACAATATAAAACACAACACTATACTTGAAAGTACACAGACCCAAGTATAAACCTTATTTGGAACACCTAACAGTAGTTCTAGGGAAGTCAAAACCTATTTATACACATTTAGTATAGGTCAAGCCTATTCTTTGGGAGTAAAAGACCAATGGTTACTTTTAGATTACTTTTGGTAATACCGGGACAGTAGGCCCTTCCAGTTGTACAGTGACTCTTGGAACAAATCAGATAAACAGTCAACTGGACAATATACTTTTGGTGACTAGTGAAACACTTATTCTAGGTGCAGTAAAACCTTTGACTACTTTTGTCATAACACACAGTTATACCAGGTGAGTAAAACCTAAGGATGTAATGTACAATTACAGATGCTTTGGAAATCGGGGAACCCTAGATTGAGGGGAGCAATAACTCTGGTAACTTGTTTTGAATGGCACACAGCTAACACAAGGTAAGTAAAACCCACATACTTGAACTTCACAGTGAAGGGGAAAGTAAAACCCAATGTCACACTTTACTGAATAGTTATTCTAGGTAGGCAACAACTTAATGTAGACTTATTAAGGACAGGCTAGCAGCATGTCAGGGGAAGCAAGACCCAGTTGGGGGACACTCGTACAGTTATCCTAACAGGACTAACCTGGTGATACCAACAGTTGTAGGACACTCATACAATTACCCTTCAGGAATAATCTGGTGAAACCAACACATTACTTTTGTAAAGAGGCACAACCTAATCACAGGAGAGTAAACTACCTTGGCATTTACTTTCTTTTAGACTGGTAAAACAGTGGCTAAGGAAGAAAAGATGTTAACCATACTTTTAAGAACAGTGCATCACACATTCAAGATCAGTAAGAACTTTTGTAACTGTACACTCTGAGAATTAGTTACCCACCAACTCTTTACAAGTAAGTAAACACTTCATTTCTTTTCTAGACAGACGTCCCAATCCCTTCAAAGGCTTTCCCTTAGAGCATGAGTGTTCTCAGTGGCAGAAGGGGGGTCACTAGGACTAGTGACCAACAGGCAGAGTTAGAATAAGTTCTTTAGTAGCAAAAGTCAGAGTTCCTTAGGAAAACTGGGCAAACAGGTGAGTACTTTACTTCTAGGGTTAGAAGAGGGTTCAGGGGCTTCACAGAAGACACCCCAGCAGGATTCTAGCAGTGGGACTGGGTGTACTCGACGAGGGACTTCCCAATCACAGAAAACACCCCAGGACTACACAGAAATCCCAACAGGCTTAAGGTACGTATATACCCAAGCCAACACAGTACCTCAGCAATGAAGAAGAGATTGCAGCAGGAGAACTTCAGGGACTGCAGCCAAATACCCGGTCAGTGGATTCCTTGTCCTGGAGACTGAACACAAGACCTCAGAAGGGACTTTGCAGCAGGGATCGATGAAGGCTCTAGGCAAGATTTCTCTCGCCGCTGAATGCGGTTCTGCGGGTTTGGCGCCTTTTCACGGAGCACAGAAGAAGACAGAAAATCGCGGTTGAATTCTCGTTGGTTAAAAGCACTCTTCTGAGGGGACTTTTTGGACTCGATTCGTGTCACTGGAGATACACCAGGATGCCCACGAAGTTTCAGCGAGATTCGGAAGACCGTGCACCGCGTAGTGGCTGGAGGTCCCAGGGTATTGGGGTGTTGCAAGAACGCAAGGTCGCAGCAACCCTATGGGATGGCTCAAAATGCAGGTCGTCTTGAGTCTAGTAGGTCTCAACAGGCTCTGGGTTCGGGTCTTCGTTTTCGGAGACCCCAGGTCGATCGGAAGGAAGGGCTGCAGCAGGCTCCGGTTACACAGCAGGCTCTCCGGCCACTGGAAATCATTCCTGCCGCTTTTCCTTAGTCATCCTCTTCGGTTTTCTGTTCCAGTGGTCGACATGACTTCAGCTTCCAGGTTTCCAGTATTTATCAGGAACTGCAACACAACCTCTGCATTCTCTCCCCGCATTTTACAAGAAAGGGGCGTTTGGCTGTCCAATCAGGACAGCCAATTCCCCCACTGGGATTTGGTCCAGTTGAAGGAAGGCATGAGACAAAGGAGGGTGAAGTTTTGGACTCCTCCCCTACTTAATGTGCTTACAGACTGACTGGAGCCTGGGCGGGGGTCCAGAGGACTCCCGCCAAAGACAAAACTCAAACAAAGGAATTTCCCACCCTGGATGTCAGGGGAAGGAACAAGAAACGACAAACACTAAAATGGCAGAAAAAGAAGACTGGGGCCATTTTGGTAAAATGAGCACCCTTTGGGTGCCTTTACTGCAGCTGTGATTACAGCCTGCGGTAAAGGTGCACCAAATTAGTAAAAGGTATCACTGCCACCAGCCATTAAAGGTAAGCTTGTCACTGTAACAGAATAGTTAGTTTAAATGTGAAAGGGGATACATTGTATCTCCCCAGCGCTCCACATAAGGTGGAGTGTGCTGGTTTCACAGAATCAAATGTAAAAGGGATCCAAAGTTCCTTTCTACCCTTGGGAACTGTAGTTCACTCTCACTCAAGGTTAGCACAAGAAAGTTAAATGGGGAGCCCCTAGGGCAACCCAGCAACAACAGGCACTTATTGCCAATAAGTTGTTAAACATGATAACTTTAAAAAGACACTATGGAGAGTCTTAAAAAAATGACACCCATAAAAAGAGTTAAAGACAGGCGAGTGGAAAAAGGTTCCCACTCACTGAGGTATAAATGAAACGTATCCCACTAGAAAAGCAAAAAGTTCTGGAGTTGAACCAGGAAAGGAACATTTACCAGCTCTGTGGAAATCTTACCCAACAGCCCTCTTTTGTAGTGAAGCATTCTACCAAACCCTCACTCGACCCAGAGGTAACAGCAACTCGGGATAAATGCGATGAAATAAACACATTTTTAATAGAAAAATAGACAAAATCCGAGAGACCATCGAATCAACCTCTCACGCAGACTGCCCCTCTGGACCAAATTCACTCCTCTTTCCCCAGATCTCCTAAAAATGATACTTCCATAATTCCGTCCTCCATCATTAATCAATTTACTGGCCCGGCACTCAATGTGCTCCACCGCCTCATCAATGCCTCATTTGCAGAAGGATCCTTCCCGGACCCCCTAAAAACTGGTCTCATATGACCTCTTTTGAAAAACAACCATAGATCCAGATGACCTAGCCAACTACCAGGCCCATTATGAACCTCCCTTCAATTGGCAAAATATTGGAAGAATTAGTTGCTACACAAATACTCACCGGAATCTAACAACTCCACCTCATAAATGATCAGTCAGGGTTTCACTCAAAGTATAGCATCGAGACAACCACCATCCAGGTGTTGATGCCCTCCAAATCACAGATGAGGGCTTAAATGGATTGCCTTTCTCCCGAAGATTCCTCATCTGAAAGATACCCTTCTCCAGCTGCTTGGAAAAAACGTTGACATGGACGTAGTGGTACTCTGCAGTCGATCTGTCTTGGCTCTGTGCTCGATGGTTGGCTCCTGATGGGACATCAGCGTCGTATATATACTACGTCACTACGCCCCATACCCAATTTCCTTTTTTCCACGCGCTCAGCACGCTGCTCCGAGGAACGCTAATGACTTTCTTTTTGACTCTTCACATTAATTCAACGCTTTTTCATCAGACGTTTGCCTTTCGTGATTTGCGTGTCTGCACCTGCCATTTTGGGGTTCAAGTGCTGCACCGATAGTGACTCCAAGAAGTCGGTGATGAAACCACACACTTGTGTGTGGTGCCTCGGCACAGGTCACGACACTGAGGGGTGCGCATTGTTGCAATATTAACCCAAAGTCTCTTTGGGAGCAAGCAGCCAAGCACGCGTTGGGTTGACCGCCGACAAAGTCACTGGCGCAGTCGACCGTTCGGGCTTCGGCGGCCAAGACACCTGCACCTGAAAGGGAGTAGGCACTGGTGCAAGGCGAAGAAAAGATCCCACTCGCGGAGCCACTCAACTTGGTTGTCCTCCCACAAAAAGAGTCGTCGTCACTGACATGACTCTGTGTCATCTTTGGAACGGGATAAGTCGTCAGCAGGGCCAACGTCTAGGCAGGAGTGGGAGGACTTTAAGTCACAAATGTTGGCTATGTTCGAGAAGGCAGCTGTCTGTGTGGGCGAAACCCTGAAACAGGCCCATAAGCTTCAGCGGAGCCCGGTGCTTTTGGCCCCAAGATGGCACCATTACCGATATCATCAGTGCCGAGGAGGCCGGCCAGGTCCTCGATGCCGGGACCATCCCGCGATCTTCAGGGGCCGATTTATTCTCGCTGCGCCATCGCCGCACAAATTTCCGCTCATGCAGCAGTTATTCCCTCGGTGTCAAAGGACTAGCACTCGATGCCAACCATCAGTGATCAATCCTTTGTTCCACTTTCTCGATCAGATGTTTTTGTCCTCTCCCCAACCCTCATGTCGATGGCGCAGATTTTCGGCACTGATGCCGGGGACGTCAACCCCATGTATTCGGGGACTGGTGGAGTGGACTACTTCGATGATCAGGCAAAAACCTACTGACCTTGGCAGAGAGACTGCATGACGCCAGTGGGCTGGATACATCTCTGGATGTTGAATTGCAGCAATCTCCACCATATGCCCATGCCAAATTCTGATCCCTTGTGGGCCGAGTGGTTGACACCCTGCAGCTGAATACTTCTGCCGTATCTGTCCGGGGCTACAAGCTCAGATATTTTGGACGAGGGTCCCACCACAGAGAAACATGCCACTTACTCTGGCCATAGCCAACCCAGTCGCCTCCTTGTGGCAATACCCCAGCTCTATTCCCCTGGTCATTTCCAACCTCACCAGCAAGTGCAGGCCGGCTAGAGGCGATCCGTCGTTCCTTTCCTCTCAGCCTAATCTGAGGGATTGGTTGTTCAGGCGGCCAGTGTCCACCAGGGAAGCTTCATCCACTTGACAGGGAAGGTAAAAAGGTGGATGCTATTGCGAAAAAGGATCTTCCCCTGCGGTAGCAGGGCTCATGCAGCTTCGCAAAATATTCCTTTGGCCTATGAAAGGCTGTAGAGCATGCAGCCCAATACGTTCCTGCAGGGGCATTACGTGACTGGTTCAGGCAGCTGGTGAATGATAGAAAGCAGGTGACCAGACAGTCCTTGCAGACGGGCCTGGGCATGGCAGACTGCGCCGGTCAACCATGGTTATTAGGAAGGAGGCCTACCTGCACTCCTCACGTTTTACCCCTAATGTCCAGAGTCGATTGCTGGGCATGCCCTTTGATGGAGAATACCTCTTCGGCCCGAAGGCCTAGGACTACTTGAAGTGCAAGGAGTCCAAGCTTTCCGCAAAATTGCTGGACCTAGCTGAGCAACAGCTGGCCAAACCTGCTTTCAACTTAGCTTCTAGGAGCCGAGGTTACAGCCACTATGTCCCCTACGGCAGGAAGGTGCAGCTCCCACAGACCAGGCTGAGGCATTTCTCTCACTCTGGAAGGGGGAGGGGGGCCTCTAGATGCCAGCAGGCACTGGCTGCGGCGACTGTCCTCAAAGCTGCTTTGATTGTTTTTTTTGTTCCCCCCCCCACCCCCCCCCTCCCACAACTCACCGTTGGAGGACGATGTCTGAGCATTGGACCCAGTGGCAGTAGATTACCTCTGATGTCTTGGCCCTGGAGCTCGTGTGGTGGGGTTGTCTGCCCTTGTTAAGACCACCTCTGGGCAGGCCCCCCCCACCACCTCCTTGCCAATTGGAACAGGAGCTCCAGGACGAACTGCGAGCCCTGGTGTTGAAGGGTGCCATGGAAGAGGTACCACCCGAGCAGAGTGGGTCGGTCTGGTATTTCCTGGTAACCAAGAAGGGAGGAGGTTTCCGTCCCATCCTGCACCTCAGAGACTTGATCAAGTTCTTGAGGAATGACAAATTCAGGATGGTGACATTGAGAGAGATTCTCCACGCTATTGAATTGCAGGACTGGCCATAGGCCTTCAAGACGCTTATTTCCATGTACTGATACATCAGAAGCACAGGACGTTCCGGAGGTTCCTCATAGGGGACAGGCACTACCAATTCAAAGTGCTTCCCGTTGGGTTGACCTCCGCTCCAAGGGTCTTCACCAAACTCATGGTGGTAGTTGTGGCTGTAACGCTCACCTGATTCCCACGGAGGCGCTGATCTTGGCAGGAAGGTGTCTGTGACTCGAAAGGTGATGTGCAGAACCCGATGGGCTTCTGGGGTCGAACCTCTTCGCACTGTGTGTCGAACTCGTAGGGTGAGGTTTCTGCAGGTGAAAGAATATGGGGGTTAATGGTCTGGGTTGTTCAATGTCCCTCTTCCTCTCTCTCCCTCTCCGTAGAGCCCCCAGGTCAACGTGATCACCTTAGATAGGTGAATGCTGGGCTCTCCATCCGCGTCTGGTGCAGGGCGCTGTTGCCAGTTCCTTCACTGGTGAAACATAGGCCTCTTGGACTCAGAAGACCGTTACCGACGTTAACTGCACGAGCGGTGAGTTTCCAGACACCTTTTTAGTCTTTATAGTCTTTAGATGCAAGGCACGTTAACATTGAACAGGACTTCATATAATGCTTTTCTCCCTTTTGTCTTGCAGGACTCTTGAGGAAGATGGAGTGAAGTGCCTGGAAATGCGTGAGTAAATGCAAGCGCTCTAACTGTCTTTCCCTTCCAGCGTAGTTCGTGCTGAAGAGCAGGCGTTCTATTGCGAAGAGCGCGTTGGGCGTAAGTAAATACCTGTCTAATGTCTCTTCTTTTGTCTTTCAGAAGTTGGTTTGCAGCGCCGGAGTCCGCGGAATGTCCGTAAGTAGATACAATGCTTTTATCTCCACAGGCGGCGATGCAGTGTGAAGAAATCCTGAATTCACGGAGTGCCGGTAAGTAGTGACAATGCTTTTGTCTTCGCAGGCGGAGGTGCAGCGTGCCGAAAATGACCGCAGCCGATGGATCAGGTGAGTAGCACTGCGAGATAAGGCTGCCTTGCTAACCTGCTGTTTCTTGTCTCTGCAGGTGCTGCTGTCGACTGGATGCAGGAATGGTGAGTATGCTTCTCCAGCATGGGGTCTGGCATGGATTCACATGCTCATGAATATTCCCCGTCGTCAGGCTGGGAATCCTCGGTAAAGAAAAAACCAGTATCAGTTTAGTTTCTGATCTGTCTTTCGTAGTTATAACCAATCACTGGTCTCTGCGTCATACTGACCACAGCCAATGACTGCCCTCTACCTAAGCCCCGCCTCTGGCAGCCATCTTCAGATTTTTACCGCACGTTCATGTGTTGGGATCCTCGTGCTATTGCTCTCGAGCGTTGGTGCTATTTTTTCACGTTTTTCTCAAAAACTTCATTTCTTTCGGTCAAAAGAGCCTCAAGCTCCACCGACTCTCCATCCGATCAGCGGGGACCCGTGTCGGATTCGTCTGCGCCCCTCAAGGGTGAAGATTTCGTCGAGCTACGCTTTTGGAGGACTCCAGAAGTTTTCTCAGGCCCGTCCCGGACATGGCCCAGGAGAAGGGAAGCTCGACGCCCGGAAAGCTGTTCAGGGTCTGCCCTGGATGCCAGCTGCAGAACATCTTTAAGGAGGACGAACACTCCTTTTGTCTCTACTGCTTACATGAGGACAAGACGCACGTGGAGAAGGACTGTGCGTTTTGCGGCAACATGTCGGAGCGGACCATGAAGGACCGCCATCAACGTCTCGCCAACTGGCTGGAAGGGAAGAGCCCGTCCGGCGAGAAGAAGAGGAAGAAATCCGAGCGATCTTCTAAGACCTTTGAGGACGCCCCGGCGACGGGGGTCCAACACAAGGCCAAGCACCGCGAGTCCGCTGGCACCGGGAGCGCCGAACGGTCGGGCTCTACGGGCGCCAGGCAGGGCGCACCCTCCCCGGTACCATCAACCACGAGCCAACGCTCTGGGTCGGGTAAGAGGAAGGCCGAGCACCCGGCGAAGCTCCTGGAGAGGCCCCGGTCGAGCTCGAAGGCCCCATCGGAGGGGGAGCGAGGCAGTGTCCCCCCCCTCAAGGATAAGGCGGTGAGCGCACCTAAGGTGGTGAAGGCCTTAATCCATCCGGCCAAGGCCTGTATCGAGACTGTCGCGGCGGCCCTCGCTCAGACTGTGGAGGCTACGCCAGTGGTGGCGACCTCGGGGCTCAGTCTCCCTGCCACCTCGGAGGGAGTCCTCTTTTATGCCCATCGATAGGACCCCCGTGAAATCTCCGGCGGAGAAGAAAAAGGGGGGGCAGGGTGTCGTCGTAGACTCGGCTTCAACCTCGGAGGAAGAGCTGATCGAGGTCTTAAGCCACGGCCTCGGCGTGGAAGAAGACCGGCCCGTCGGGATGGATCCCGACACGGGTGACGACATCGTCGAGGGCGCCGACGGGGCCCCTGATCACCTGTCGGATTCCCCTCTGCCAGCGCCGCAAGACAACTCAGCGGCCATTTTGTTGGCTATACAGTCCTTATGCTCGGAGATAAGGACGAGACTACCGTTGCCAGCGGAGGAACCACTCCCGTCGGGGGACCCAGAACCGGGACCTTCTGGTGTTCCTCCTCCCAAGAAAAGAAGGATTCACCCTCCACCTCCTTTTCAGCCGTCGCGCCCCGTCCAGCCCTCCTCCCCGTCCACGACTCGAGGGGATGATACGCGGACTGACACGGCCGCGACGGGTACAGACGACGAGGTCTACGACTAGGATCTTCCGTCGTCACCTCCCACCAGGGCTTCTCCGCCCGACGAGATTGGATCGTTCCATTCCATGATCGCCAGGGCATCCGAACTTTTCCAACTCTGCCCTGAGGAGAAGAAAAAGGAAGGATTCCTTTATCAACGGCGCAAGGCCAAGAGGAAGACGGTCCTCGCGGTGCCTCTACTGGACGACATTTGGGATGAGGGCCTCGCCCTCCTCAAGAACCCTTCCACGACGCCAGCTAGAAGAGACCGGTACGAAAAGAAGTACCGGGTCCCGGACGCGGCCCCCCTGTGCCTCCGGGCGCAGCCTACCCGGACTCCGTCGTCTCCGCGGCGGCCAGGAAGAAAGCGGGGGGGGGGTGCGGCCTCCACATCGACTTCCCCGCCGGACGGCGAGGGAAAGAAATTGGACTCTATGGGACGCAGGGTCATCTCGTCTGCAGCGACGACGATTAAGGCGGCCAACGCATTGGCTATCGTGGCCCGCTACGACAGGGAGCTATGGTACAAACTGGCTCCCCTGCTGGACTTCCTACCGGACGACAAGAGGGCGGATGCCCTGGAGATCCTACAGGAAGGTGAGGTGGCGTCGGACCACGCCATCACTATTGCGACGGACATCGCCGATAAGGGATTTCGCCAGTTGGGCAACGGCGTGTGCCTTAGGCGGCGTGGATGGCTCAAGGCTACGGACTTCCGTCAAGACGTACAGACCAGAGTCCTGGACATGCCGTTCGATGGGAACAACCTGTTTGGGAAAACAGTGGACGATTCCCTTCAGGCCATTAAAGCGGAGACGGCCCGGGCCCTTGGGGTTCTGCAATGACGACGGCCGCCCTTTTGGAGCAGCGGAGGCAAGGGCGCCTCCAAAGGCTCCGGCGGCGGTTTCTCCACCTACCGTCAAGCGGCCCGCTCGTCGTCTCAGGAGGCCTATAGGGGTCGAGGCAAGTCGGGCAGACCCCGCCGTCGTCGCCAAGGAGGTCAAGGCGGCAAAGCCTCGTCGAAACAGGATTGAACCGACCGGTGGGAGGCCGGCTGGCGAGCTTCGTCAGCGTGTGGGAGTCCATCTCCACCGACCGTTGGGTGTTGGACGCCTTAGCCCGGGGCCACGCGCTCGAGTTTCAAAGAAGGTGCCCGCGCATTCCCCCCCCCCCCCCCCCCCCCCGTGGCCAGGAAAGAGCTTCACGTCCCGCAGCTTCTCCGGGAGGTAAAGGCGATGCTCAGGAAGGGCGCCATCGAACTCGTTCCAAAGAGGCTTCGGGGCTCCGGAGTTTACTCGAGATACTTCCTCGTGAAGAAGAAGACGGGAGGATGGCGCCCCATCCTAGACCTGTGACGTCTGAACAAGTTCATCAAGGCTCAGAAGTTCCGGATGGTCACCCTCCAGCACGTCCTGGGTCAGCTGGAGGAAGGAGACTTCCTGTCGTCGTTGGATTTGGAGGATGCCTACTTCCATATTCCCATCCTAAGGGGGCACCGAAAATTTCTCAGGTTTGTGGTCCAAGGGCGTCACTACCAGTTCAAAGCCCTCCCCTTCGGACTACGGTCGGCACCCAGGGTTTTCACCAAGTGCCTTGCACCGGTGGCGGCGCAGCTGCGCCGAGGGGGGATCCACGTCTACCCCTACCTGGACGACTGGCTCATCCGAGCCAAGACGAGGGAGCCGCCGTGGACCACACGGCAAGGACCGTCCAGCTTCTCACGGACCTGGGATTCTCCGTGAACTACGCCAAATCCCACCTGGTACCCGCGCAAGACGCACTGTTTCTGGGAGCAAGGCTCGACACAGTGTCCCTTCTGGCCTCCCCGTCGGAGGAGAGGACCAGGGCCATCCTGGGCAAGGTACAACGGATGTTGGTGGCCGACGCGGCCAAGGTGAGGTCCATCAAGTCCCTCCTCGGAATGATGTCTTCCTGCATCTACCTCATTCCCCTGTGCAGGCTCCGGATGCGCCCGTTGCAGGAGTTCCTGGACGCGCGCTGGATCCAAACGACGGGCAGCTTCGAGGAAAGGATCACACTCGACGAGAGTTTCCGACGAGCGATCCGGTGGTGGGGCACCCGCGCGCATCTGACGGCGGGCATGGACTTCCAGACCCCAGCCCACCAGGAGACAGTGACCACGGATGCCTCCCTGGAAGGGTGGGGAGCGCACACCGAAAATCTGCACGCAAGAGGCCTTTGGCTCCCGACGGAGAAATCACTACATATCAACGTCCTAGAGCTCCGTGCAGTGTTTTGGTCCCTCAGGTCCTTCCTTCCGTCCCTCAAGGGCAAGGGGGTGAGGATCTTCACCGACAACACCACCACCATGTTTTACATCAGGAAACAGGGCGGAACCAGGTCCCCAGCACTGTCCAAGGAGGCGCAGGACCTGTGGCATTGGGCCGTCGCCCAAAGGATGTTTCTGGTGCCGTTTCATCTGGCAGGGATAAAAAACACCATCGCCGACTCACTCAGCAGGGAGCTGCGCTCGTGCCACGAGTGGGAGCTACGGCAGGATCTAGTGGATTGCCTCTTCCGACGGTGGGCCACACCCCAGATCGACCTGTTCGCGACGGCGACGAACTCCAAGTGCCGGAGGTTCGCCAGCAGGTTTCCCCAGGCGAGGAGCATGGGCGATGCTTTCTCGTTCCCCTGGGAGGGCCTGTTCCTTTACGCGTTCCCTCCATTGCCACTGCTAATCCGGCTCATCAGCCAGCTCAAGAGGTCACGGTGCAGGATGATCCTCGTCGCACCTGCGTGGCCGAGGCAGATATGGTTCCCGGACCTTCTGGACTTGTCAGCGTCCCCGTCAATCAAACTGCCGGTGAACGCGGATCTACTCTCCAGGGAAGGAGGCGCCATCCTCCACCACGACCCGAAATCGCTGAACTTGCAGGCCTGGCTCCTGCAGCGCTAGAGTTTGGAGGATACGACATACCAGCCGACTGCAGAGAGGTTCTTGCAAAGGCCAGGGCGTCCTCGACTCTTAAATGCTACGCAAATGGAAGAGGTTCTCTGTCTGGTGCCACGCACAGAAGATTAACCCTCTACGGATTGCGGCTCCCCAAGTACTGCCGTACCTGCTGACGCTGGCCAAAGCTGGACTGGCACATGCGTCCATCAAGATTCATCTTGCTGCGATCTCCCGATACACCAAAACCACGGGGCGGACGTCCTTGTGGTCTCATCGTCTGGTGAAAGAGTTCATGAAGGGACTGTTCAGATCGTTCCCGCCGGTGAAGGCTCCGGCCCCCGCGTGGGAGCTCAACGTGGTGCTGACCAAGCTCATGGGACCTCCGTTCGAGCCTCTGCACTCGGCCCCGTTGAAGTTTCTGTCATGGAAAACAGCGTTTCTTGTGGCCATCACCTCCGCACGACGAGTGGGAGAGATCCAGGCCCTTTCCTGCAAGGCCCCGTACTTGACTTTTCACGACACAAGGGTAGTGCTCAGGACGCACCCCTCCTTCATGCCCAAGGTGCCGTCGGACTTCCACCTCAACGAACCCTTGGTGTTGCCTGTGTTCTTCCCGTCGCCTTCGTCGCCAGCTGAGAGGACTTTGCACTCGCTGGATGTGGCTAGAGCGCTGAAGTTCTACGTGGACCGCACGAAGTGTTTTCGGAAGACGTCACAACTCTTTGTGAATTTTGGACCTGTCAATCAGGGGAAGGCACTTTCGAAGGCTTCCATTTCCAGATGGCTCTCCGGCTGTATCATGTACTGTCATCGGTTGGCAAACCGACCGCTGCCTGGCGGTCCGAGAGCCCATTCCACCAGAGCGATCGCAGCTACCACAGCGTTCCTTTCTGGTGTGCCCCTGCTGGACATATGCAGGGCTGCTACGTGGAGGTCGACGCACACCTTCACGAAATTCTACTGCGTCGATCGGGATTCCAGGGAGGAGTCCAGGGTCGGCCAAGCAGTGCTGCGCAACCTGTTCGCCTGAGGTGAGCCTGGTGAGGAGGTAAGATGCTTAATGTTGAGTTTGATGTAATGCTTAATGTTGAGCCTTTGCCACCTCCCGTGGTTGTGCATGTGTGTACTGCTATGTATTCTTTATTCATGAGCATGTGAATCCATGCCAGACCCCATGCTGGAGAAGGAACAAGTTACTTACCTGTAACTGTTGTTCTCCAGCATGGGTCTGGCATGGATTCACATGCGAACCCTCCCGCCTACCCCTCTGCGGCTCTTCACTTGGTCATACTGCCACTTCACGTGCTTCCAAATCTGAAGATGGCTGCCAGAGGCGGGGCTTAGGTAGAGGGCAGTCATTGGCTGTGGTCAGTATGAGGCAGAGACCAGTGATTGGTTAGTACTACGAAAGACAGATCAGAAACGAAACTGATACTGGTTTTTTCTTTACCGAGGATTCCCAGCCTGACGATGGGGAATATTCATGAGCATGTGAATCCATGCCAGACCCATGCTGGAGAACAACAGTTACAGGTAAGTAACTTGTTCCTTCTTGCAGATTCAGGATGCAGGAATGGTGAGTATGACTCTTGCAGATTCGGGATCGTAAGAAGAAAGGCTGGAACAGACTCGGTGAGCGTTCTGATGCAGAATAACGCGAAGCACGTTTCGTCTATCGGGTGTGGTTTAAATAGCCTTGGAGTGATGAGGCATCTTCCTCCACGGCCCGCCTAGGTAAGAAAAGAGTTCCAGAAGCTTTCCAGTGCTGAATCCAGGGAGTGGAGCTTGCCCCACCCAGGTAAGAAAGTAGTCCCTGTTCACAGAGGACTTCTAAGAGGCTGGTAAGTAAGCAGCATGGTCTGCTGCAGGTAAGTCCACCCAAGCATCTGCACACATATTATGAGCCCGGCGCTTCCAATGCCGGGACCGATGAGCCTGGTGCCACCGGCACCAGGACATGGTCCAAAAGGTCCCCGTGGGGACCGGCTGGTGCCTAGGGTTAGGGGCCTGCTTCCAAGGACGTTGGGCTGGTCCTGGCTCCTTGGAAGCAGTGATCATGACAGTACCCCTCCTCAAGGCCCCTCCTAAGCGTGTCTTCTCCGGGGGTTTTGGCTTGTCGGGGTGATTCAGATGGAATCTCTTGACCAGACGAGGTGCGTGGAGGGTTCCCAAGACCTTTCCTGGGGGCCGTATCCTTTCCAATCAACCAGATAATATAACTTAGATTTGGAGATCTTGGAGTCTAGAATGTTCTTTACTTCGAATTAGAGTTCTCCGTCTACCAAAACAGGTTCTGGGACTTCAGCCAATCGGGTTTCTGGTTGTACTGGTTTTAATAAGGAGACATGGAATACTGGATGTATTTTCATATGCGCAGGTAATTCCAATTTGACCGCCACTGGATTAACTATGGTAGAGATGGGGTAAGGTCCAAGATATCTCGGGTTGAAGGTGCAGGGTCCTTTTAGAGGCAGGTGCTTAGTGGATAACCAGACCTGATCTCCTACTGCGTAGTGAGGGTCCTCTTTACGGTGTCGATCTGCTCCCTTTTTGACTTGAGCTTTAGCTCTTTGCAGATGGGCAGTGGCTTCTTTAAAAGCACGGGTAATCTCAGAGTGCAAATGATCCACAGCAGGTGTTTCGAATTCTTGGGGAGGATCCAGATTAGAGGTTCTAGGATGATGTCTGTATAATAGGAAGAAGGGAGTCTTCCCGGTTCCAGAATGAGTCGAATTGTTGTAAGCGTATTCAGCGATCCAAAGAATATCCTTCCAAGGGTTTTCAGTTTGTTGGAGCATGCAACGCAGATATTGCTCTAGAGTCTGATTTGTCCTCTCGGTTTGTCCGTCAGTTTGGGGATGGTGACTGGTTGAAAGTCTTACTTCAATTTGGGCTAGACGACAGCAACTTCGCCAAAAGTGGGAGATGAATTGACTTCCCCTATCGGAGATTAAAACCGTGTAACCGAACGATGTTTTCTAAGAATTCTCGAGCCAATACCGAAGCCGAAGGTAGGCCCTTCAGGGGAATGAAGTGAGCCATCCTGGAGAATAGATCCACGATTACTAAAATGGTATTATACCCTGAGCATGGAGGTAAGTCCGTGATGAAATCCATGGACAGGGTATGCCATGGACAGTGAGGAATATCCAGAGGGTGTAACAGGCCGGCTGGTTTCTCCTTCTGACTTTTATTCTGGGCACACACACCGCAGGAGATTACAAAGTCTCTAATATCCTTCTTCCATGATGGCCACCAGAAATGTCTCTTGATCTTTTCCATGGTTTTGTTAATGCCAGGATAACCCTCCATTAGAGAGTCGTGATAACAGGAAATTACTTGTTTTTGTATTTTCTCACAGGGCAAGTACAATCGCCCTTGGAAATATGGTAGGTCTTGATCCACTAAGAATTCTTTTCCCTTTAATTGCCAGTCCTGCAAATCGGCCGGAGTTAGGAGTGACTTGACTGTAGTCTTGATGTCTTCAAAGGATTGAGCGTTGACCAACCCCAAAAGCCTTTGTTCTGGGATTATGGGGATTGGTTCTGGATTGGTCAAATGCTCATCAACTCCCATCCGAGAGAGGGCATCTGCTTTTCCGTTTTTACTGCCGGGTCGATAAGTAATTATAAAGTCAAACTCAGCCAGAAACAGAGCCCAACGAAGCTGTCTGGAAGACTGAGCTTTGGCCGTCTTCAGATATTGTAGATTGCGGTGATCAGTCATTACGGTGACTGTGTGTCTGGATCCCAAAAGATAATGCCGCCAGGCTTTAAAGGCCGATCTGATAGCTAAAAGTTCCTTGTCTGTAATTGAATAGTTGATCTCGGAAGCCGAAAATTTGCGGGACCAAAAGGCTACTGGATGTAATTGGTGTGTGACCGGATCTCTTTGTGATAACACTGCCCCCATGACAAGACTAGAAGCATCCATTTCCACGATGTAGGGGAGTTCTGGGCGAGGATGTTTTAGAACAGGAGCAGAAATGAATTTAGCTTTTAAGTCCTGAAAAGCTTGTTCTGCTTCTGTAGACCATTCAAAACCTTTGTTCTTCTTTAACAGAGCGGTGATGGGCTGGACTATCCGAGAGAATTCAGGAATGAATCTGCGGTAAAAGTTAGCAAAGCCTAACTTCTCCAGCATGGGGTCTGGCATGGATTCACATGCTCATGAATATTCCCCGTCGTCAGGCTGGGAATCCTCGGTAAAGAAAAAACCAGTATCAGTTTCGTTTCTGATCTGTCTTTCGTAGTAATAACCAATCACTGGTCTCTGCGTCATACTGACCACAGCCAATGACTGCCCTCTACCTAAGCACCGCCTCTGGCAGCCATCTTCAGATTTTTACCGCACAAGTGCCTTGCACCGGTGGCGGCGCAGCTGCGCCGCGAGGGGATCCACTGGATCCAGACGACGGGCAGCTTCGAGGAAAGGATCAAGCTCGACGGGAGTTTCCGACGAGCGAAACGGTGGTGGGGCACCCGCGCGCATCTGACGGCGGGCATGGACTTCCAGACCCCAGCCCACCAGGAGACTGTGACCACGGATGCCTCCCTGGAAGGGTGGGGAGCGCACACCGAAAATCTGCACGCAAGGGGACTCTGGCTCCCGACGGAGAAGTCCCTACATATCAACGTCCTGGAGCTCCGTGCAGTGTTTTGGGCCCTCAGGTCCTTCCTTCCGTCCCTCAAGGGCAAGGTGGTGAGGATCTTCATCCGGCCCCGGCGTGGGAGCTCAACGTGGTGCTGACCAAGCTCATGGGACCTCCGTTCGAGCCTCTGCGCCGGCGAAGCTCCTGGAGAGGCCCCGGTCGAGCTCTAAGGCAGAGGAGGAGCGTGGCAGTGCCCCCTCCCTCAAGGATAAGGCGGTGAGCGTAGTGCTCAGGACGCACCCCTCCTTCATGCCCAAGGTACCGTCGGACTTCCATCTCAACGAACCCTTGGTGTTACCTGTGTTCTTCCCGTCGCCTTCGTCGCCGGCTGAGAGGACTTTGCACTCGCTGGATGTAGCTAGAGCGCTGAAGTTCTACGTGGACCGCACGAAGGGTTTTCGGAAGACGTCACAACTCTTTGTGAACTTTGGACCTGTCAATCAGGGGAAGGCTCTCTCGAAGGCTTCCATCTCCAGATGGCTCTCCGGCTGTATCATGTGCTGTCACCGGTTGGCAAACCGACCGCTGCCTGGCCGTCCGAGAGCCCATTCCACCAGAGCGATCGCAGCTACCACGGCGTTCCTATCTGGTGTGCCCCTGCTGGACATATGCAGGGCTGCTACGTGGAGGTCGACGCACACCTTCACGAAATTCTACTGCGTCGACCGGGATTCCAGGGAGGAGTCCAGGGTCGGCCAAGCAGTGCTGCGCAACCTGTTCGCCTGAGGTGAGCCTGGTGAGGAGGTAAGATGCTTAATGTTGAGTTGATGTGATGCTTAATGTTGAGCCTTTGCCACCTCCCGTGGTTGTGCATGTGTGTACTGCTATGTATTCTTTATTCATGAGCATGTGAATCCATGCCAGACCCCATGCTGGAGAAGGAACAAGTTACTTACCTGTAACTGTTGTTCTCCAGCATGGGTCTGGCATGGATTCACATGCAAACCCTCCCGCCTACCCCTCTGCGGCTCTTCACTTGGTCATACTGCCACTTTACGTGCTACCAAATCTGAAGATGGCTGCCAGAGGCGGTGCTTAGGTAGAGGGCAGTCATTGGCTGTGGTCAGTATGACGCAGAGACCAGTGATTGGTTATTACTACGAAAGACAGATCAGAAACGAAACTGATACTGGTTTTTTCTTTACCGAGGATTCCCAGCCTGACGACGGGGAATATTCATGAGCATGTGAATCCATGCCAGACCCATGCTGGAGAACAACAGTTACAGGTAAGTAACTTGTTCCATGCTTTCAACTCCTTTTACTGAGGTTGGTGATGGCCACTTGTTGATTGCATCGACCTTCTTTGAATCTATATGAACCCCATTAGGTGACAATATGAATCCCAAGAACTCAACTTCAGTTACGTTGAAAACGCATTTTTCAAGCTTGGCAAAAAGATTATGTTGACGCAGTCTCTCGAGAACCTTTTTAACGTGTTTCTGATGTTCCTCTTCAGATGATGAATAGACAAGGATGTCATCAATGTAGACAACAACACACACATCTATGAGTTCTCTAAGGACATCGTTAATAAAATACTGGAAAGCGGCAGGAGTGTTACAAAGTCCAAAGGGCATCACTTGATATTCGAATAGCCCATACTTGGTGCGAAAGGCTGTCTTCCACTCATCGCCTTCTTTTATTCGTACCAAGTGGTAGGCTCCTCTGAGATCTAACTTTGTATATATGCATGCTTCTTTGACTTGGTCCAGGAGTTCAGGGATCAAAGGTAACGGGTATCTGTTTTTAACGGTGATTTGATTCAAGGCGCAGTAATCTATACAAGTTCTAAGGTCTCCTTCCTTTTTCGGAACGAAGAACAAAGCCGAGGAAGCTGGAGATTTAGAAGGACGGATAAACCCGTTAGCTAGGTATTGGTCCAGGTATTGCCTGAGGTGAAGATTCTCTGGCTCGGTGAGGGCATAAATCCTACTGCAAGGAGGAGTTGTTCCGGGTATCAGGTCTATTTGACAGTCGTAAGACCTATGAGGAGGCAGGGTGTTAGCTTTATCCTTCCGAAAGACATCTTGGAATTCTTGGTAGTCGGGAGGCAATGTGGGAACCTCTGAAGAGATCGCCGCCACTGAAACTTCAGGCCGAGGATAACAAGTGGTAAAACATTCTGGAAACTGAACCGTCTTTGCTCGCCAGTTGATCTGAGGATTGTGCTTCTCTAACCAAGGGATTCCCAGAATGATCTGGAACTGAGGGGCCTTGATCACATCGAACACGATTTTTCTCCCGGTGTCCATCTTGGCTCACTAGCGTCACTTCTTGGGTGGCGTGCGTTACTGGTCCGGAGGCTATCTCCGTGCCATCCACTGTAGTAATGACGTCTTTTACTGCCTTAGGGACAAGGGGTAGATTCATCCTTGATGCCATTTCACGGTCCACATAATTGCCGATTGCTCCGCTGTCGATGTAAGCTTCAATTGCATGCAAACGATCCGGACGTGCAGGATTAATGAGGACCATGGGCACCACGAAATGCGAGGTCACGGGACAGATCTTAACGCTCGGCAAGAGGACCTCTACACTTGCCGGGCTAGGTCGTTTCCCTGCTCGGAACTTGAGGTACTGGAATCTGCGGCTCCTACAGCCTTCTTAGCTGGTTTCACTGGACAGTCTCGAAGAAAGTGCCCCGAGTTCCCGCAATAGAGGCATAATTGCAGCTGTCTTCTTTCCCGCTCCTTTTGGGTTAAAGGACCTTTCATCCCCCCTATTTGCATGGGTTCCACAGTGTCAGCTCCCTTAGTAGAAGTCTGTGGTTTAGAAAACACTCGGGTATCAAATTTAGAACGATCAGCCTTCCTGTTCTGTAATCTGTGGTCCAATTGGACGACTAAGTCAATATAGTCCGAACATTCTTGTGGAGGGTTCACAACTTGAGCTAACACATCCTTGAGCTCTCCACGCAGGCCTCTGTAGAAAAGCGTTATTCTCTTATCCTCCGGCCATTGAGTTTCCACTATGAGTCTGTTGAATGAGGCTATATAGGTCAAGAGGTCTTGATTACCCTGTCGTAATGAAAGAAGTTCATTGTCCAAGGCCTGCCCTTGTGCATGTCTTGCAAACAGTTTCTCCATGCTGGACTGGAAGGCCTGGAAATCATGTAAAACCGGATCATCCTGGGTGACTAAAGGGATCGACCAATCTGCGGCGCTGCCACTGAGATAAGAAAGCACGAAAGCCACTTTGGTCTGGTCTGTTGGGAATGCAGCTGGTCGACATAAGAAATGTAAGCGGCACTGGTTGAGGAACACTGCAAATTTCTTTGGGTCACCAGAAAAACGTTCGGGCGGAGCCAAGGGCACATTACCAGGCAGATTGATTTGCACTGGATTTACAGATGATGCAGAAGGATAGCTTCCTCCTGGAGCGGGCAGGGGTGCCTGTCCTGCCTGCGTTTGTAGCAATTGCCTAGCAAGGTCCTCTGTTCGCTCCTTGGAAATTATCAGTTCTCTTCTTAGAGAGCTTGTTTCCTGACGAGCTGCATGTACTTCTGCTCTTAATTCCCCGAGCAACTGGGATAAGTGATCAGTGTCTGAGGTTTCCATTGCGCCTGGGTTTTGCGGTGGGCTTCGCGTTCTGTAACGCTCACCTGATTCCCACGGAGGCGCTGATCTTGGCAGGAAGGTGTCTGTGACTCGAAAGGTGAAGTGCAGAACGCGATGGGCTTCTGGGGTCGAACCTCTTCGCACTGTGTGTCGAACTCGTAGGGTGAGGTTTCTGCAGGTGAAAGAATATGGGGGGTTAATGGTCTGGGTTGTTCAATGTCCCTATTCCTCTCTCTCCCTCTCCGTAGAACCCCCAGGTCAACGTGCTCACCTTAGATAGGTGAATGCTGGGCTCTCCATCTGCGTCTGGTGCAGGGCGCTGTTGCCAGTTCCTTCACTGGTGAAACATAGGCCTCTTGGACTCAGAAGACCGTTACCATCGTTAACTGCACGAGCGGTGAGTTTCCAGACACCTTTTTAGTGTTTATAGTCTTTAGGTGCAAGGCACGTTAACATTGAACAGGACTTCGTATAATGCTTTTCTCCCTTTTGTCTTGCAGGACTCTTGAGGAAGATGGAGTGAAGCGCCTGGAAATGCGTGAGTAAATGCAAGCGCTCTAACTGTCTTTCCCTTCCAGCGTAGTTCGTTCTGAAGAGCAGGCGTTCTATTGCGAAGAGCGCGATGGGCGTAAGTAAATACCTGTCTAATGTCTCTTCTTTTGTCTTTCAGAAGTTGGTTTGCAGCGCCGGAGTCCGCGGAATGTCCGTAAGTAGATACAATGCTTTTATCTCCGCAGGCGGCGATGCAGTGTGAAGAAATCCTGAATTCACGGAGTGCCGGTTAGTAGTGACAATGCTTTTGTCTTCGCAGGCGGAGGTGCAGCGTGCCGAAAATGACCGCAGCCGATGGATCAGGTGAGTAGCACTGCGAGATAAGGCTGCCTTGCTAACCTGCTGTTTCTTGTCTCTGCAGGTGCTGCTGTCCACTGGATGCAGGAATGGTGAGTATGCTTCTTGCAGATTCAGGATGCAGGAATGGTGAGTATGACTCTTGCAGATTCGGGATCGTAAGAAGAAAGGCTGGAACAGACTCGGTGAGCGTTCTGCTGCAGATGCAGAATAACGCGAAGCACGTTTCGTCTATCGGGTGTGGTTTAAATAGCCTTGGAGTGATGAGGCGTCTTCCTCCACGGCCCCGCCTAGGTAAGAACAGAGTTCCAGTTCCAGAAGCTTTCCAGTGCTGAATCCAGGGAGTGGAGCTTGCCCCACCCAAGTAAGAAAGTAGTCCCTGTTCACAGAGGACTTCTAAGAGGCTGGTAAGTAAGCAGCATGGTCTGCTGCAGGTAAGTCCACCCAAGCATCTGCACACATATTATGAGCCCGGCGCTTCCAGTGCCGGGACCGATGATTGTGATGAGCCTGGTGCCACTGGCGCCAGGACATGGTCCAAAAGGTCCCCGTGGGGACCGGCTGGTGCCTAGGATTAGGGGCCTGCTTCCAAGGACGTTGGGCTGGTCCTGGCTCCTTGGAAGCAGTGATCATGACAGTGGCTCACCTCAAGAGATCCGGTGTCTGCATATTTCCATACCTGGACGACTGGGTGATCCAGGGAAGGTTGACAGAGCTGGTCTTGTCCCATCTCGTGGACACATGCTCACTACTCCACATGGAGAGGCGAGCCAGCATTGCATAGATGGTAGATCTATTCCAGATCCTCTTAGGCCTCATGGCCTCCTGTATTTGTCTAGTCCCAGAGTGCGATCATTGCAATGGCTCCTTTGGGGTCAGTGTTCCCAGTACCTCAGAATTCTGAAGGACGTCCTCAGTGTCCAGATCCATGACCATTGACCTTTCTTGGGGGTGGGAGGGCCAGCAGCAACTTGCTAGCGGGGGAACCCTTCTGTCCTCAAGTGGTCACGGATGCTTCCCTTAAGGGTTGGGGTGCTTACTGCGAGGTCTTGCAGGGTAGTGACCTTTGGTCATCAATGTAAGCCTGGTGGCACATCAACAGGCTGGATCTACGAGCCATCCAGTTGGCCCTGAAGGCGTTTGCACCATCTCTGAAGGGATACATGTCCTGATATTGACGCACAATACCGTGGCCATGCATTAGCTGAACAAGCAAAGTTGCGTGTGATCAATCACCCCTCTGCAGAGAGCCGATGCAGCTGTGGTTCTGGTTGCTGGAGAACCAGATCTCGGTCGCAGCAATTCATGTGACGGGGACAGAGAACATGTTGGCGGATGCTCTGGGGAGGCAGAGCACAGTCTCACACGAGTGGGAAGTGTGCCAGGAAGTCCTGGAGGAGGTCTTCTCTCCGTGGTACCTCAGCGGTAGATCTGTTTGCCACAGAGTCCAACCGGACGTGCTGACAGTTTTGCTCGAGGGAATTCCCAGCGAACGGCGCGCTAGGGTATGCGTTTCTAGTTGACTGGACCCTCCCTCTCCACTACACTTTCCCTCCAATTCGCACCATTCTTTGGGTTCTCAGGAGGTTGAAGAGGTTTTGAGCAACCATGATTCTCATCGCCCCGGATTGTGCAAGAACATGGTACTCTGACCTTCTGGACTTGACGTCTGCCCACCTCTCCAGTTGCTTTGCCGCCTGGATCGCCTAACAGTCAGGTCGGGTGCTCCACCTGAACCAAGAGTCCCTCAACCAACATGCGTGGTTCTTGAGGATGGGATATGATGACTGGGACCTCTCAGAGGAGGTATTAGAGGTGCTATTGGCTGCACACAGGCCATCAACAAGATCTCTGTACGCCTACAGGTGGAGAAGATTTCAGGCGTGGTGCAGAGAACATGAGATTGACCCCATCTATTGCCCCACCACTACAGTGATTAGTTCCTTCTGTCGCTGACCTCTTCAGGCCACTACAGTCAAAGGATATGTGGTGGTTTTGTCTGTTCAAAAGGTCTCTGGAACACAGTTCTTTCTTCATGATCCCAGTTATGGCTCAATTCTTAAAGGGCCTTGTGAATACTTTTCCGCCTATCCTTTTCATTGTCCCGGATTGGAATTTAAACTGGGTTCTCACCTTCCTTATGGTGGCTATTTGAGCCCTTGCACTCTTGTTCCTTGCGGCTGCTTACGTTAAAGACAGACTTTTTAGTTACCATCACTTCGTCCAGACAGGTCAGCGAGTTGCAGACCCTCTCTTGCAAACCACCATTTCTGCTTCTTCTGCAAGAAAGTATCGCTTACGATATGGCTAGGATTCTTGCCTAAGGTGGTATCAATTTTCTTCTTTCTCAGGCCATAAATCTGCCAGTGTTCATCCATCCCTCCAAGGACAAGCGTTTTCACCGTTTGGACCCGGAGGGCGTTGCGTTTCTGTGTGGCAAGGACGGTAGAGTATAGGAAAACTGATCCGTTTTTGTAGCCTACCATGTCAAGAAAAGGCCTAGCGATAACCAAACAGACAATTCTGCGGTGGATCATGCTATGTATCGCAGAATGCTTCCACTCTGCAGGCAAAGAATTGCCCTTTGGGGCACCAGGGTCCACTCTTGTCCGAGGGATCTCTGCCTCCACAGCTCTGTAAAAAGGGGGTGTCCTAGTTAGCGACATCTGGCGAGCAGCAACCTGGTCTTTCTCCAGAGTTTTGCAAAGCACTATATATTTTTTTTAAATAATTTATTAATTTCCAAACAAAATAACATACAGACTTTGTAGTATTTCCAATGGTACATCATATCATTCGCCTGTTGAAATAACTCCCCCGCCTCCCCCTTTCCCGCCCTCCTCTCAGCCTATTCCACTCACTCTTTCTACTTATGGTATGTATTATACTACTTCTCTCCGTAACACTATCGCACAGATTGTGATATGTGTTTCTGTGTTTGGGTATCAACACATGTCGGGGGAGTCAGGTCCTGTATTAACTGTTTCCAGGCCATTAAACCTATATTTTGCTCCCCTTGACCAGATGCTTCCTGCCACACAGCAGTTTCTGCTAGTGCCCATTTCTGGAGCTCTCCCAGCCACATGCTTATCACTGGGCCATGACGGTCTTTCCATCCCATTGCTATCCTACCTTTCGGTAGGATGTATGCTAGATCTCCGTTTACTCGCATGTCTGGCCTGTTTTGGTCTCAGAGAAATTCCTAGCAAGCACGCCTTGGTGGGAGACAGAGTCCGAGGACAAGCCAACCTTAGGGCATGGCTACTTCCTCCAAATATTGGTGTATTTCCACGCAGTCCCAGAACCTATGTATCAGGTCTGCATTGATCAAGCCACATTTCGGACAAGCTTGCTCTGTTGCGTTACCAAATTTTGCAATCTTCTTCGGAGTCGGGTATGCCCAATGTGTGACATGTAACTGGATCAGCTGTAGTTTAGCATTTTTTGACTCTTTTCGTATGGTACCCCATAGTCTTACTCCATGCAGCGTCTGACTGCTGCTGTTGCAAATCTATTTCCCAACATTGCTGAGTCTGTGTTAGATTGCTATCCGGACTCGCCGACATTCTCATATAATCTTGATACTGCATGTCCCCTTTCAGAGATGATATAGAGCGTTTCGATACTTTCATCTTCTACCCCTATTCCTTCCATATGTGGCCATTTTAATTTTATACTATGGAGAAGTGAGGCATAGGTTATGTGCTGCCATTCCCGCACTCCTGACTTCGAAACAACCTTGCCAAAGGTTTTCGGTCGTTCCTCTTTCAGTATATCTCCTAGCATCGCTACCACTCTGGTCTCCCAGTATTTTCAGATGTTCAACCTAAGTTGCTTAGCTTCTATTTTTAGTGTCACCAGTGAGATCTGCGGTGAGTAGGGTGTTGCGTTACCTAAAGAATGGCAGGCTCTTTGCCATATCATCATGCCTAGCTTCAGTAACCAGTAACTGGGGGGGGGAGGGAAGGGGAGGCTGGGGTCGCGCGGTACTGTGGTCCACACCATCTCTTTTAAAAAGTATGGGGTACATGCCTGTTGTAGTAACCCCGTGTCTTGGGTCTGTTCATCTGACAGCCAGTACGTGACGAACTGTAGTTGGCACACCATAAAATATCTTTCAAAGTCTGTTACTTTTATCCCTCCCTGTTCGTATGGTCTCTGTAATTTCTCCAACGACATCGTACACTTACAGTTGTGCCACAAGAAGCTCCGGCAGATAGGTTTCAGTGTCTTAAAGAAGGCTTTGGGAATATTAAATGGGACATTCATAAAGTAGTGAAGCAACCTTGAAAGCACTACAATTTTCAACAATGCAGCCCTTCCCATTATTGAAAGCGGCAGCTTGGCCAAGAATTTCATGGAGTTCTCCATTGTATTCACAGCCTTTAACATGTTCTGCACATGTTCTATCTTGGGCTCGTGAAAAATGTCTACTCTGAGGTATCTAAATGTATCAGTTTCCGATTTAATCGGTAACTTCGGCAACTCGCACAGTCTTCCCTCTATACCCTGCGAGAGGGAATAAGCTTGACTTCTGTGCAGTAATTGTAATCCCTGAAAGCTCCGGATAGCGCTCGAACGCGTCTAATATGTATTCCAAATTAGTCTCTGGTTGTTGTAGGTAAAGGGGCATATAGTCTGCATACAGTGGGATCAGGTCAGAGCTGCCCACTATTCTGATGCCAGCCTCCTGGTATTCTTTCCATAGATACACCGCCAACGGCTCAAAGGCCAATATAAATGGCATAGGAGACCAGGGGCAGCCTTGCCTCGTGCCTTTTCTTAACCGCCACTGCTCTGATACAGTGGAGCCAGCCTTAACTCTCGCAATTGGGTCACTGTATAGTAATTGAACCCATTTGATAATGTAGGGCCTATGCCAAAACCTTTCAATACCGCTAGTAGCCAGGGCCATCTGACCAAGTCGAATGCCTTGATGGCATCTAGCGAGGCCACTGCCATAAACTGGGCGCTGTCCTGGGTTTGGTCTGACATGGTGCAGGCGTCTTAAATTACAAGTGATATTCCTATTTGGGACATAACCTAATTGGTCTGGATGTATACCTTTATGAATAACTGATTTCAACCTGTTAGCCATCAGGGCCGTCAGAATCTTGCCATTTTGGTTAAGCAGTGAGAGGGGTCTATATGACCCGAAATTGGTATCTTGTTTGTTGGCTTCAGCAATGGAACTATAATTGATTTTCTCAATGACATCGGCAAAACGCCTTTACCTAGTGCTTCATTCAGCATTGCTAACAGTGAGGGCGTGATCTTTGCCCATGAGTTCCTTGTAGAACTCACTTGACAACCCGTCTGCCCCGGGGGCCTTCCCTGACAGTAACTCTCTTATGGTGTGTTCCTACTCTTCTTTGGTTATGGGGACATCCAGCTGGCCTGCCTCTTCTGCATCCAACTGTGTAAGATCCATCAACGCCAAAGCTTCTTCTATTCCGACTCCTGGGTTTCTGATGTCTCTTCTTATGTTTTATAGAAATCATAGAAACATTTAATAACCTGCTGCGTCTCGCAGATCTCCCCTTTCTTAGCTCCGACAGCTAGAATCACGCTCATCTGTTTCATTTTTGTACAACCAGGCTAACAGGCGGCCTGATTTGTCGTCTCCTGCGTGTTGTCTTTATACATATTTCCTATAACTTAATTTACCTAGTCTGTCCCAGTGTACTAAGCATTCTTGTTGGAGGGCAACCATTTCTAGGGCGCTCCCACTGGGTAAATCTCACTGACCATTCAAGGCTTCTTATTTTTCCTCCGCCTTGCGTAAGTCCTTCTGTATTGCGGCTTGGACCCCGTTCACTTTAGCGATTGCAGTCCCCCTGATCACCACATTGAAGGCCTCCCATAGCGTGCCCGCTGATTCAACACTGCCGGTGTTATGCGTAAAATACTGCTTCCCTTAAATGTTTGTGGAATGCTTTGTCTCTCAGAGCTTCGCTCTTAAATTTTTCTCGGGCGTGCAGAGGGGGGGTAAACCTGCCATGTAATCAACGGGGCGTGATCTGACAGCACTCGTGCTTTATATTCCGCCTCCTTGAATTCACTCCGTGGGATCTCCCGTAAAAATATAATCCAGCCTAGTGTGCAAGTTCTGGGGCGCGGAGTAATGTGAGTAACTCCAGGCTTGCGGGTGGAGAGTCTGCCATACATCAGTGAGTTTAAATGCTTGTAACAGTGTGAACAGGGTTTTGGCAGAGGGGGCGCGGTGCATAAGTTTATCATCTAATCTATCCAGTATAGGGTTGAGGGTACAATTGAAGTCTCCACCCCATATCAATGTACCATCTATGTGTGGACTTATTGTGGAAATAAGCCACCGTATATTGGTTTGGTGCATAGGTATTGATGATGCAAAATTCTCTGTTCAGCCCGACCTCGCAATACAAACACCCTGCCCTCTTTATCTCGGAAGGTCTCAAGCACCCTCAAGGGTACTGACCGTGCCACCCATACAATTAATCCCCTAGCATAAGCAGAGTATGTCGATCCTAGCGTTGTACCTTTCAACTTTTTAGCAAGAGTGCTTTGTTTCTCCTGTGTAAGATGAGTTTCTTGCAGGAACGCAATATAAATTTTCTGGCATCTTAAATAAGTCAATTCTATTACGCTTAATATAACTGAGGCCCCTGACATTACAGGATACTAGTCTAAGTTCCCCCATCGTACTGACAGATTCTACTATGCTTCAACGGTTCAACTTTCAAATACAGCATATACAGTGTGGATTTATAGGTTAACTCCTAACTACCTACCCCAACTCTCCTGCCCCCAACCCCCAACAATTGCCCAGCTCAATTCCTTGTGCTCTGGCATTCCTACTTCTCGCCCTCGCTCCAGTTTTTTGTCCTGGTGCGTGGGCGCAGTAGGAGGATACTAAACTGTCAGTATCCGAACAAACAAATCCACTCTTAGGTTTAGGACGCTCCTGCATGGAGCGATCATAAATGGGCACCATGTTGTTGCCTCCTGCATTCCGCCAGCTCTCGTTTCCTGTGACTTCATCTAATGGGTTGAACTGCCGCTGTATCAATCCGTCTAGACTTTTGCTGCCTTATAGTGGACCTGGTCTCCGGAGTGCATCTACTCGCCTCTACTCAAACCAGCTTCTGTTGCAGTCGGCAAATTCTGCGTGTCCATACATTCACCTGCGTCTTCCGGATTATCAAAGAAAATTGCATGTCCCTTGTGGAGCACTTTCAGTCTAGCTGGATTAAACAACATGCACTTCAGATTGGCCACCCGTAGCCTTCTTTTCACCGATATGTAGTTCTTCCGCTGCTTCTGTGATTGTAGGGTATATTCCTGGTATCCAGATATTATGGCAGATGCACGTTGAATCGTCCCTCCTTTGCGTATTCAAGAATCTTTTCCCTATCTCGCAATTCAATATCCAGGCTATTATCGTCTTGGCGGGGCTCCTGGCGGTGGTTTCCTCATCAGTGACCTGTGCGCCCTTTCGACCATGAAGCCTTGAGTGAGGGTGCCTGGACCGATTTATTGCTGCAACAGGGTCTGTCATTCGTCGGGTCCATAACCTTTTCTTTCCGTAGCCATTCTCTCCGCAATCTTTAAATTAGCACCAGTCTGTGCACTGCGGCTTCATGCCTTCAATGGTATCTCTGCTGGCATCTGCACTCGGTAAAGCCACCATAATCCCCAGGATCAATGTCTGACCTGCAGGAGCAACTCGGATGCAACCTACTGCATGGCTGTCTAGCCGTGCCCCATAACAAAGCACTATAGCCTGGATGTCGCCTGTGGGCTGACTCTCGCTTTGGAAGGACAGTGTTGCAAAATTTCTTTCTGTGAGCTTTCATCCTGCCTGGTTTCCACTGCTTTGGGATTCTATCTGATGAGAAAGGCAATCCATTAAAGGAGAAGTTACTTACAGTAATGTTCTTTCTGTGGATTCTTCTCCTGCAGATTCCTCATCACCCCTCCCATCCGTCCCTGCTCAGAAAGTGTTAGTAGCTGGTGTATGCCTGTTATCAGTAGTCTCAGTGATGGTTCTGGGGCCGGTTGCTTTTCTGGCTGGCAAGCCGTATGCCTCTTTATCCAAAAAAACACATGCACAAAAATATAGGATGAGTTTTTTATTTTTTTTATTTTTATCTATGGGGATCCTTAGTTTTTCTATAACTCTCTCTTGCCTGGTTAGCCTTTCTTTTCTTGCTGGTTTTTCCTCTGCAGCTGCTGAGCTTGGTGGTGGGGGTGCAGGGAAGAAGGCGGGAACTGAGATACGGGGCATAGTGACGTAGTGTGTGTATGTATGTATGTATGTATGTGTGTGTGTATATGTATGTGTGTATGTATATATATATATATATATATATATATATATATATATATATATATATATATATATATATACATTTCATATTCTCCAACATCACATCCAAAGCCAACGATTGAGCACAGAGTCAAGACTTATAGGCCGAGTCGAGGTCCACTATGCCCCCTGTCGAAAATGTTTCTGAGCAGCTGGAGGAGGATAGCTATCTGAGTCGTCGTCTGCGGGAAAATAAACCATAGAAAGAACATTATGGTAAGTAATTTCGGACTAGTGCATCCTTGTCATCCTTGGGAGAAGATATGGCTACGATTGTAAGCAGGGTCCTGACTAGGCGCCGGGATGTTGCCATCCCACTTCCCTACCCCCACTCTTGCTCACTAGTGGGGGGACCCAGATGTGTGACACTAAGAGTGGATGACACGGTTAGCATAGGCTAGTAGGGCTGCAAGCATGCTTTTAAATTCCTGGAGCTCATGTGGGAAGAAAATGCTGAGTTAAAGTGTGATATCCGCAGGCTGACTAAATTTGTGGAAGGTTTGATGCTACAGACTCCTAATTCTCTGGGGGTGCTCGAGGTTAGGGGGGCGGGCGAAGGGGGGGGTGTAGGGCAGAGCAGGAAGGGTGGTGCGGGTCGAGACCTGACTGTTGGGAAAGATTTCCATTTCATGTGTTTTCCGTCCAGTTGTGTACCCCGCAACTTATTGCTTTGTTTAAACACCATAGTCTGACTTTACCAGAGGAGCACAGCCTTCTGCTGTACTCCCCTGGGCTTTTCGCTCACTTCTTATGGGGAAACTGACATGCCCTTAAAGACAGTTAGTACAGGGAGACTTTGTTTCCCTTAGTCCTTGTCAATATTGCAACTTTTATGCAACATGTTGCAAGTGCACACTGTACCTTACAGTACAGTGCACTTGGGTCTTCCTGTCATTTCTAAAGGCCCTAGTTACTCTTGAAGGATTTTTTAGAAGTGCAGATGTGCCTTGAACAGGGCTGGTGGCAGCTTATCTTTTCCAGTATTTTTAACCCTTTCTTGCCAGGTAAACCGCGATTACCGTGTTTGGCACGGTTAGGTAGCCTGGCTCCAAAATGCCACGAGGTTCTTTGTCCTGTCCTTTGGCCATCTTGCCCCTTCACCTTCCCCAGGTCGAGCCGACCCGGGTCAGTCCTTATTTGGGCATGCATTTTCCCACGAAGCGCCAAACTTTCTTGGGCTTCTGCATGCCTTGAGGGTGCGCCCCCAGGATGTGGTCTGGACTGTCTAGTTCCAATACACATCCTGGGTGCCAGAGAGTCTGGTATGCTGTGAATGCCTGGGACCAACGTGGTCCATGATTGGTCCACGTATGGTATGCCTGTATGTGAGCAGATCTCCCATTGGGTCCTCTTTGTTTTGCCGCGAAGGATATTTTGTATAAGAAAAGGCTCCAAACACCCATACCATGTCGATTTCTGGAATTCTCACTGAACAAAGGATAGGATCCAAGAATCCTGAAACTAAGAAGCCGAGTCGAGGAAGCGCTGGTGACCCGCTGGAAGGTTTGGAATCCTGAGCCCGCTGTCGTCCCGTGGGATCCCTCTGTATCTGGTCGTCCTAGAATGTCTGCGAAGGTGATTTGACCCATTGGAATAGTGGGACCAACTATTCTTGGCACCTTCATCATATCCTGCAAGTAAGCCTTTTCGGAAGCGTCCCTGGGCCATCCAGTGGGCTGACCAGCTTGCACAGGAGTTTTGCCCTGATACCACCGCCGTTTCGAGGAGGCCCTTGAAACTTGGTACATCACAAGTTCCGTGTTCACGCACTCACACCGAATTTCGTCCACTTGGTGTTCCCAGGTCTAGAGTAAAGTGATTGTGCCCGAACCGGAGTACATGTGGTTACTGTGTCGCCCAGCCTTGGTGACTAACTTTGCAAGTTTATTGCCGCTGTGGTCCTCGGTGCCCTGAAGCTTGCTACAGCGGAACTGTCCTGATTCATACACCAGGAGCGGAGAAATCGCCACTGTCCCGTAGGGGAATCCACGCTGTATCTTCGTTGCTGAAAGCCTCAGAGCCGCAAGATTGCTGCATTTGAACCTGCAACTGAAGTGTACTTGACTGCTGAAGTTTGGTCCGGAGTGCGCTGGGGGCCGGTGAGTAATTGCAACTCTAACCGGTGGCCCCTAGTGCATCCATCCTTTTTTACGCACGAGTGGCCACCGAGGGCCCCTCTCCTTTCCACTGCTAGTGCAAACTAGCGAACTACTCCCAACTCTTGGAATCGACTCTGCCGTCAAGTGGAGGCCCTCCTGGAATAATGGGAACCTATTCTGCATCAGCTCACCTACCTTCCTGAGCATCTACAGCCCCTACAAAAGACCCTGTTTTGCCCATTTGAACTACCGCGTGCGCCAGCTTCGCAACTACACTTGAGCATTAGGCTCCCCGCATTTTAGGGATTGGACTGCCTTTCATTTAGGACTGTTTGATGCAGAAGGGCCTAAAGACTATTTGCACTGCCTGCTTCTTTCCCTGTTTCGGTTGTGGACCCATTTGGTGCATTCATCCTTTAGACCCCATTGGTCTCCTATATATGCGTATAAATAGGATTGTATTGGTTTAATAGTATTGCTGTGATTTTCTTACTGTGTTGAATTGCAAAGGCCTTGGAATAAATGTATTTGTATTTTTGGTATATATACACACACCTGACTGGGAGTGAAAGTGTCCTTTACTTTGTGTGCTCATTGAGGTCTTTCAGTCACCCTCACCCCTCCTGAGACCTAGTCTTGCCTGCCGCCAGGCTACCTTGATTGGTCTGGCTTGTCCAGAAGGTTACCCTGTTCCAAGAAACTAGGCTGGCCTTCTGAACCTCTGCCGACCAGGTCGGAGTTCAGAAATCCGTTTTAACACTGACCAACCCTTTCTTCAATGAACCGTGTATTGCCAGTAGTTACAGCTGCTATCTTCTACCCCAGTCTGGCCCTAGCCCAGGGTTTGGGTGGCAGGGGGTATAGAGTGGGGGGGGGGGGGGGGATTGGACCTGTTATACGCTGCGCACCTCACGCCAGGATCCTGGTACAGCTAGACTGTTTTTATCTTGTAAATGGCCCAAAGAGCCAGGATCACAGGAGCAAGGCAATAGCTTGATGAATAAAGTTAGCCACTTGCTGAGGCATAGGATGGTGTGCCTGTCAGGGATCCACAGTGACCTGGTCTCATGTGAGAGTCTGTTGGGCCCACAGGGGACGGACAAAATCGAAGTCAGGGTGAAGGATCCTCTTCTCGCCAAGGGCCTCCTCGAAATGGAGCAGCGGGCCCTAACCCCCTTCCCCCGCGACTCACCTAGAGATTTCCATTAAAATGTCTCCACCTGAGAGGCATCAGTCTCCCCCTGTGAGGGGGGTCCTAGGTGTCGTAACCCAGGACTACAGCAACACTGATCCTGTCACCCAGTATCTGGCCCCATACTCGGAGTATTTCTAGAGGCATGGAAAGATGTAGAAGGTGCCCTAGGAGGCCTTGTCCCAATGTCGCCGGGATTCAAGAACGCCTAGTTCAGAAAATCAGGGATTGGGCTACAGTACCTTAAGTACCTGAAGTTCTGGGCACCCTGTGCAGGGTTGGAGTTCTATTCTTTCTGCTCCCACGCGTGAAGATGACAGGGTGTTGCGAGAAAATCCATCCCATTGCGTGCCAGACAGTTTGACATCATTATTGCCCGGGGTGCGGGTCTTGTCATGGAACATAGCCGGGGCCGACAAGTACTTCATTGACGAAGACTGGTGTATATTTATCAGGGAGTCTGAGGTGATTTCGCTCCAGGAAACCTGGGCCCTGGAACCTACACATTTGCAGGGGTATGCAATATTTTCTCTCCCAACATCAAAGGGAGCAAGGGGATGTCCGTGTGTGGGGGCCTGCTGACTTGGGTCAATGCGACCTTATTTAAAACAGTAACGGTGCTAGATATGCATTGGCTTGATTTCTTGGTGCGGGACATAAAATTGCTGGACGGTACATCTGTGCTCCTTGTTAATTTGTATAGCGGGGGTGTCCCTGGCAGGAGGGTGGCACTGGTAGAAAGGATTGCAAACAAAATCATGGCCTGGAGGGTGTCTTACTGGATTCCCAAAATCCTTAGTTTTGACAGAGGAGGATAGCCTCTGGGGTCTGCCCACCCCCGATTACCACTCCCCCCTAGGAGGCAGCACAAATCGGCGGAAGAAATTGCAATTCTGTTAGCCTCGGTCAACCTTAGGGCGTGTAATGGTCGATATCCTGGGAACTGGCCTGCTGCCCCTACCTTTTGATAACGACCGGTCTGCTAGTAAAAATTGATTAACAATCTCGAGGCCTGGGGATTTATCAGGGCATTTGAAGTTGTAGAGAGGGTGGAGAGTGATCACCCCCATGTATGGTAGTGACTAAGGACTTTTGGTGGGTGTTAGTAGGGTGGTAACCAGATGGGTGAACAGCACTCACCCTTGAATCCCACTGCGAGGCCAGAAAGAATTTGAGGTGGGGTGTCTTGGAGCTGGAAGGAGTACTCCCACAGGTGTATGCCGACATCTGTACCCTCCTTGAGGCCTTTGGATCCGAGTGACGCCGCATCCTTGATCAAACTCTGAGGAAATCATAGCGCAGGTGGGAGCTTACTGCTGTAAACCAGCTAAAGCGGCCCATACTTTTACAGAGAAAGCAACCCCCTGGTATGATAGGGAGTGCCGGGAGGCCAAGAGGCAGCTCATAGTGGCCACTAAGATTCAAGGGCCCCAGAGGTGCGCTGTGGTATGACGGGAAAGAGGCTAATATCACAAGTTGTTGAATGACAAGAAAAGGGGGTGGCATGATGACTTATGGAAGGCACCCCTGGAAGCAATTGGTCTTGGACTCGAAGGGCTTCTGGTCAAAGATGGGGGCCGCTTACTGCGGAATCCATAGTCGGCAGCATGGCTCGATCCGTGAAGCAGCAAGGGCAGAATACTATGGTAACCTGTATAGTGAGGATTGTGGGACTCTGATGGGAGTCGTGTACCATCAGGGAGTGTGCTTCCCCAGTCGGGCCCCATTTCACTGATCCTCACTGATGCATCAAAAGTTAGGTCAGGTGCCTGATCTGGACAGAGTACCGATAGACTTTTTCAGAAACCAGTCTAAGGTCTGGGTACCATATTTGACTAAACTATTAAACGTAGTGCTGGCTAGCATGCAGGTCCCAGAGTCTTGGACTTCAACAGAAATTGTCCCAATACTTCAAAAGGGGGCACATGATGATCCTGCTGATTTCAGACCCATTTCCCTGTTAGATGCTGGGGGGGGAGACGTTTGCCTGAGCACTCTTATTCCACCTGGACGACTGGGCCCTGAGTAACGGAGTAATAGACCACTGCCAGGTGGGGTTTTGAGAGGGCTTGGCACCAACGATCAAAGCCTCTGAGTCTGACTGGTTTGTGAGAAATACATTGTACTTAGAAAGACAAATGTTTATGCAGTGTTCGTTGATTTACGAACTGCCTTCGACGCTGTACCCAGAGTATGTCTCTGGAAGATGCTAGAGGAGCTTGGCATTCCTGCCGCTTTGCTCTCCGCGATCCAGAGCCTTAATACAGGCAACTCTGCGGTAGTCCATTGGGGTGCTGATGGAAGTACCTCCCGCAGCATTGACATCCAGAAGAGTCCGTCAGGGATGTGTGTTGGCACCCAAGCTGTTCATTATCTTTATTAATGAAGTCTTTATGAGGCTATTGGCTGCCCAGACTGATGCCCCTTTGCTAGCGGGCGATAAGTTCCCAGCTCTGTTTGTTTGCAGATGATGCAGTACTCCTCTGCCAAACACCTGCTGGTGCCCGCAAACAACTGGAGATCTTTGTGGCTTTTACTTAGAGGAACAGGCTCTCCCAGAAGATTAGTAAAAATCAATGCCATGATTTTGAATGCCAACGCCAGGAAGAAGCAGACGCCTCGAGCTCTCTTTGGAGGATGGTGCGATTGAGCAAGTCCAGTCGTATGATTATCTAGGTCTGAGAGTCTTGGCATTGTGTGGCTGGTAAAATGCAGGTTGAGAAGGCCAAGTTAACGCTGGTTAGGTATAGTGGAGCCCTCGCTATATTCAATAATGAGCATGTGAATGGGGTGGTATGGGTCTCGCTGGAGGCTTATAAAGCACAAGCACGCCAGGCAGCACTGTATGGCTGAACTATGGGTACAAGCAGAGATTCAGCCCCTTGTACTGGCGGAGAGCAAATAAAAAATATTCTTGGCCTGCCCGCCACTGCCCCGAACATTCCAGTGTTATTGGAAACTGGTCTAGAAGGGTTTGAGAAGATCTGCAAATTGCGCCTGGTGCTCGACTGGGCAAGTCTATGGTCAAATAACCATCTGCGTGAATATAAAGAGGCCGTCGTGGATGTTTTGTCAGAGAAAGGGAGCAGCTCTTTGAAGTGGGTGGTCCACGTGAAAAGTTATTTGGGTCAGCTATGCTTGGGAGTATTGGTCTAACTTCTCTGTAATAACATTTCTCCAGCATGGGGTCTGGCATGGATTCACATGCTCATGAATATTCCCCGTCGTCAGGCTGGGAATCCTCGGTAAAGAAAAAACCAGTATCAGTTTCGTTTCTGATCTGTCTTTCGTAGTAATAACCAATCACTGGTCTCTGCGTCATACTGACCACAGCCAATGACTGCCCTCTACCTAAGCACCGCCTCTGGCAGCCATCTTCAGATTTTTACCGCACGTTCATGTGTTGGGATCCTCGTGCTATTGCTCTCGAGCGTTAGTGCTATTTTTCGCGCTTTTTTCACAAAAAACTTCGATTCTTTCGGTCAAAGAGCCTCAAGCTCCACCGATCCTACATCCGATCAACGGGGACCCGTGTCGGATTCATCTGTGCCCCTCAAGGGTGAAGATTTCGTCGAGCTACGCTTCGGAGGAATCCAGAAGCTTCTCAGGCCCGGTCTCGGAGATGGCCCAGGAGAAGGGAAGCTCGACGCCCGGAAAGCTGTTCAGGGTCTGCCCTGGATGCCAGCTGCAGAACGTCTTCAAGGAGGACAACACTCTTTCTGCCTTTACTGCCTTCATGAGGACAAGACGCACGTGGAGAAGGACTGTGCGTTTTGCGGCAACATGTCGGAACGGACCATGAAGGACCGCCATCAACGTCTCGCCAACTGGCTGGAGGGTAAGAGCCCGTCTGACGAGAAGAAGAAGAGATCCGAGCGGTCTTCTAAGACCTTTGAGGGCGCCCCGGCGACGGGGGCCCAACATAAGGCCAAGCACCGCGAGTCCGCTGGCACCGGGAGCGCCGAACGGTCGGGCTCTACGGGCGCCAGGCAGGGCGCACCCTCCCCGGCACCATCAACCACGAGCCAACGCTCTGGGTCGGGTAAGAGGAAGGCCGAGCACCCGGCGAAGCTCCTGGAGAGGCCCCGGTCGAGCTCTAAGGCAGAGGAGGAGCGTGGCAGTGCCCCCTCCCTCAAGGATAAGGCGGTGAGCGCACCTAAGGTGGTGAAGGCCTTGATCCATCCGACCAAGCCCTCTATCGAAACGGTCGCGGCGGCCCTGGCTCAGCCTGTGGTGGCTGCACCAGTGGTGGCGACCTCAGGGCCCAGAATCTCCCTGCCTCCTCGGAGGGAGTCTTCCTTTGTGCCCATCGATAGGACCCCCGTGAAACCCTCCGTGGGGAAGAAGAAGGGGGGGCAGGGCGTCGTCGGAGACTCGGCCTCAATCTCAGAAGAGGAGCTGATCGAGGTCTTAAGCCACGGCCTAGGCGTGGAAGAAGGCCAGCCCGTCGGAATGGACCCCGACGCAGGTGACGACGACGACATCGTCGAGGATACCGACGGGGCCCCTACTCGCCCGTCGGATTCCCCTCTGCCAGCGCCGCAAGACAACTCGGCGGCCATTTTGTTGGCCATACAGTCCTTATGCTCCGAGATAAGGACGAGGCTACCGTTACCGACGGAGGAACCTCTCCCGTCGGGGGATCCAGAACCGGGACCTTCTGGTGTTCCCCCTACCAAGAAAAGAAGGATCCATCCACCACCTCCTTTTCAACCGTCGCGCCCCTTCCAGCCCTCCTCCCCGTCCTCCCGAGGGGATGATACGGGGACTGACACGGCAGCGACGGGTACGGACGACGAGGCATACGACGAGGATTTTCCGTCGTCGCCTCCCACCAGGGCTTCTCCGCCCGACGAGATCGGATCTTTCCACTCCATGATCTCCAGGGCTTCCGAGCTTTTCCAACTCTGCCCGGAGGAGAAGAAAAAGGAAGGCTTCCTTTATCAGCGGCGCGAGGCCAAGAGGAAGACGGTCCTCTCAGTGCCTCTGTTGGACGACATTTGGGATGAGGGCCTTTCCCTCCTCAAGAACCCTTCCACGACGCCAGCTAGAAGAGACCGGTACGAGAAGAAGTACCGGGTCCCGGACACGGCCCCCCTGTGCCTCCGGGCGGGCGCAGCCTACCCCGGACTCTGTCGTCTCCGCGGCAGCCAGGAAGAAAGCGGGGGGGGGTGCGGCCTCCACATCGACTTCCCCGCCGGACGGCGAGGGAAAGAAATTGGATGCTATGGGACGTAGAGTCATCTCGTCGGCAGTGACGACGATTAAAGCGGCCAACGCCTTGGCTATCGTGGCCCGCTATGACAGGGAGCTCTGGTACAAGATAGCTCCCCTGCTGGATTTTCTGCCGGACGACAAGAGGGCGGAGGCCCTTGAGATCCTGCAGGAAGGTGAGGTGGCCTCGGACCACGCCATCACCGTGGCGACGGACATCGCCGACACCGGGTTCCGCCAGCTGGGCAACGGCGTTTGCCTTCGACGTCGTGGATGGCTCAAAGCTACGGATTTCCGGCAGGACGTCCAGACCAGAGTCCTGGACATGCCCTTCGACGGGAACAACCTGTTTGGGAAGACAGTGGACGATTCCCTTCAGGCCATCAAGGCGGATACTGAGACGGCCCGGGCCCTTGGAGTCCTGCAACGACGGACGCCCTTTCGGAGCGGCGGAGGCAAGGGCGCCTCCAAAGGTTCCGGCGGCGGTTTCGCTTCCTACGTCAAGCGGCCCGCTCGTCGTCGCAAGAGGCCTACAGAGGACGAGGCAAGTCTAGCGGACCCCGCCGTCGTCGCCAAGGAGGTCAAGGCGGCAAGGCCGCGTCCAAGCAGGATTGAACCGGCCGTGGGGTCGGGCCCCCACCGAAGCACCCCGGTGGGAGGCCGGCTGGCGGGCTTCGTCAGCGTGTGGGAGTCCATCTCCACCGACCGTTGGGTGCTGGACGCCCTGGCCCGGGGCCACGTGCTCGAGTTTCAAAGAAGGTGCCCGCGCGTCCCCCCCGTGGCCAGGAAAGAACTTCACGTCCCTCAACTTCTCCTGGAGGTAAAGGCGATGCTCAGAAAGGGCGCCATCGAACTCGTCCCAAAGAGGCTTCGGGGCTCCGGAGTCTACTCGAGATACTTCCTCGTGAAGAAGAAGACGGGAGGATGGCGCCCCATCCTAGACCTGCGACGTCTGAACAAGTTCATCAAGGCGCAGAAGTTCCGGATGGTCACCCTCCAGCACGTCCTGGGTCAGCTGGAGGAAGGAGACTTCCTATCGTCGCTGGATTTGGAGGATGCCTACTTCCACATTCCCATCCTAAAGGGGCACCGCAAATTCCTCAGATTCGTGGTCCAAGGGCGTCATTACCAGTTCAAAGCCCTTCCCTTCGGACTACGGTCGGCACCCAGGGTATTCACCAAGTGCCTCGCACCGGTGGCGGCGCAGCTGCGCCGCGAGGGGATTCACGTCTACCCCTACCTGGACGACTGGCTCATCCGCGCCAAGACGAGGGAGCTCGCAGTGGTCCACACGGCAAGGACCGTCCAACTCCTCACAGACCTGGGATTCTCCGTGAACTACGCCAAATCCCACCTGGTGCCCGCGCAAGTCGCACTGTTTCTGGGAGCCAGGCTCGACACAGTGTCCCTTCTGGCCTCCCCGTCGGAGGAGAGGACCAGGACCATCTTGGGCAAGGTGCAACGGATGTTGGTGGCCGACGCGGCCAAAGTGAGGTCCATCAAGTCCCTCCTCGGGATGATGTCTTCCTGCATCTACCTCATTCCCATGTGCAGGCTCCGGATGCGCCCGTTGCAAGAATTCCTGGATGCGCGCTGGATCCAGACGACGGGCAGCTTCGAGGAAAGGATCAAGCTCGACGAGAGTTTCCGACGAGCGATACGGTGGTGGGGCACCCGCGCGCATCTGACGGCGGGCATGGACTTCCAGACCCCAGCCCACCAGGAGACTGTGACCACGGATGCCTCCCTGGAAGGGTGGGGAGCGCACACCGAAAATCTGCACGCAAGGGGACTCTGGCTCCCGACGGAGAAGTCCCTGCATATCAACGTCCTGGAGCTCCGTGCAGTGTTTTGGGCCCTCGGGTCCTTCCTTCCGTCCCTCAAGGGCAAGGTGGTGAGGATCTTCACCGACAACACCACCACCATGTTTTACATCAGGAAACAGGGCGGAACCAGGTCCCCAGCGCTGTCCAAGGAGGCGCAGGACCTGTGGCATTGGGCCGTTGCCCAAGGGATTTTTCTGGTGCCGTTTCATCTGGCAGGGATAAAAAACACCATCGCCGACTCACTCAGCAGGGAGCTGCGCTCGTGCCACGAGTGGGAACTACGGCAGGATCTGGTGGATCGCCTCTTCCGACGGTGGGGCACACCCCAGATCGACATGTTTGCGACGGCGACGAACACCAAGTGCCGGAGGTTCGCCAGCAGGTTTCCCCAGACGAGGAGCATGGGCGATGCTTTCTCGTTCCCCTGGGAGGGCCTGTTCCTCTACGCGTTCCCTCCCTTGCCTCTGCTAATCCGGCTCGTCAACCAGCTCAAGAGGTCACGGTGCAGGATGATCCTCGTCGCACCTGCGTGGCCGAGGCAGATATGGTTCCCGGACCTTCTGGACTTGTCAGCGTCCCCGCCGATCAAGCTGCCGGCGGACGCGGATCTACTCTCCAGGGAAGGAGGCGCCATCCTCCACCACGACCCGAAGTCGCTGAACTTGCAGGCCTGGCTCCTGCAGCGCTAGAGTTTGGAGGATACGACATACCGGCCGATTGCAGAGAGGTTCTTGCAAAGGCCAGGGCGTCCTCGACTCTTAAATGCTACGGACACAAATGGAAGAGGTTCTCTGTCTGGTGCCACGCACAGAAGATTAACCCTCTACGGATTACGGCCCCCCAAGTACTGCCGTACCTGCTGACGCTGGCCAAAGCTGGTCTGGCACACGCGTCCATCAAGATTCATCTTGCTGCGATCTCCCGATACACCAGAACCACGGGGCGGACGTCCTTGTGGTCTCATCGTCTGGTGAAAGAGTTCATGAAGGGACTGTTCAGATCGTTCCCGCCGGTGAAGGCTCCGGCCCCGGCGTGGGAGCTCAACGTGGGCTGACCAAGCTCATGGGACCTCCGTTCGAGCCTCTGCACTCGGCCCCGTTGAAGTTTCTATCGTGGAAAACAGCTTTTCTTGTGGCCATCACCTCCGCACGACGAGTGGGAGAGATCCAGGCCCTTTCCTGCAAGGCCCCGTACTTGACTTTCCACGACACGAGGGTAGTGCTCAGGACGCACCCCTCCTTCATGCCCAAGGTACCGTCGGACTTCCATCTCAACGAACCCTTGGTGTTACCTGTGTTCTTCCCGTCGCCTTCGTCGCCGGCTGAGAGGACTTTGCACTCGCTGGATGTAGCTAGAGCGCTGAAGTTCTACGTGGACCGCACGAAGGGTTTTCGGAAGACGTCACAACTCTTTGTGAACTTTGGACCTGTCAATCAGGGGAAGGCTCTCTCGAAGGCTTCCATTTCCAGATGGCTCTCCGGCTGTATCATGTACTGTCATCGGTTGGCAAACCGACCGCTGCCTGGCCGTCCGAGAGCCCATTCCACCAGAGCGATCGCAGGTACCACAGCGTTCCTTTCTGGTGTGCCCCTGCTGGACATATGCAGGGCTGCTATGTGGAGGTCGACGCACACCTTCACAAAGTTCTACTGCGTCGATCGGGATTCCAGGGAGGAGTCCAGGGTCGGCCAAGCAGTGCTGCGCAACCTGTTCGCCTGAGGTGAGCCTGGTGAGGAGGTAAGATGCTTAATGTTGAGTTTGATGTAATGCTTAATGTTGAGCCTTTGCCACCTCCCGTGGTTGTGCATGTGTGTACTGCTATGTATTCTTTATTCATGAGCATGTGAATCCATGCCAGACCCCATGCTGGAGAAGGAACAAGTTACTTACCTGTAACTGTTGTTCTCCAGCATGGGTCTGGCATGGATTCACATGCGAACCCTCCCGCCTACCCCTCTGCGGCTCTTCACTTGGTCATACTGCCACTTCACGTGCTTCCAAATCTGAAGATGGCTGCCAGAGGCGGTGCTTAGGTAGAGGGCAGTCATTGGCTGTGGTCAGTATGACGCAGAGACCAGTGATTGGTTATTACTACGAAAGACAGATCAGAAACGAAACTGATACTGGTTTTTTCTTTACCGAGGATTCCCAGCCTGACGACGGGGAATATTCATGAGCATGTGAATCCATGCCAGACCCATGCTGGAGAACAACAGTTACAGGTAAGTAACTTGTTCCATGCGTCGAAGGAAGTGATTAAGAGCGCAGCGGGGGCTAAGGCCCAGCGTGATATTCTGGTGAAATCCAGAGTCTCTGAGCAACTGGCCCGATACCTTGCTATTACGAAACGGGTTGGTGGTGAAGCATACATGTATTACGTCACCTCCCTGTGGGAAAGGGCTGTGTATTTAAAGTTCAGCATTGGAGTTCTGCCCAAAGCCGCTGTCTGGCACCGATGGAACAATGCTGTTCCCACAACATGTATTCTCTGCGGTGAGGCGGATGACACTGTGCAACATTACTTATTACTTTGCCTGGTGACTAAGCCATTGAAGCGTTTTTTGAAGCCCTCGTTTTTAAATCGCAGCTGCAGGACACTAAGCGAAGCAATGGCTAAGTGTTTGGATACTGCAGATGTACTGGCTGACTCTGCTGCCAGCAACTATCTGTGCTGGTCTGGAAAAATTCATATGAGAAAGGCCAAGGTATTATCTCTATGTTCTGTTGAAGAGGAACCAACTTGTTTTTAAGCTGCTTTTAATGGGTAAAACAAGGCATTTGTTCTTGATTGTAAGTTACTTATCTGCCAAGTGATTATGATATTGATGTATTTACTTTTTGTGTACTGTTTTTATGACTTTCTTGTCGAAATAAAGCTGTTGATGAGATCTCAAAACCTGGTTCTTTCAACAACACCTGACCAAGGACTAATTCCAATGGACGCACATACCGGCGCACATACCTCCCAGTACTACGCTACTGTTAAACTATAGCAGCCCAAATGCTGGCTACCCGCACTCTGTACAGAGCTCTGCTGCTCTTGAGCTAGTTCTCTATTTAAAAAAACAAGAAAAAAAAGCTGTGTGAGTGCTCAAGAGTCTGGCCTCCAACCTAACAAAATATCAAATTCCTCTGCACCGGAACCTCCAAACAGGAGTACATGGATGTAAACGGATGTGTATAGCTTAAGTTAAATACAATAACGTGGGATTGGCATAACTGATGAGTGCAGTGACTAGGATTCACTGGGATAGCTTCAAAGATGTTGCAGCTGTTGAGTGCCTCCTACATCTTCGGATCTATGCATTCCATTGGAAACATCAGGGATGCCGATCCCATTTGAATGTATTTAACTTAAGCTATGCACAAGTTTACCCCCATGCACTCATTAGGATTATTATCTACCAGGCAGAGTGATTTGTGGATGTCGTTCATACTACATTTCGCAATGGGTTCCATAGAAATTTCCCTGTGAATATTGGAACAGGTAAATTAAATGAATATCTCACTTACTTCATGATTGAATATATATTTGTAAATATGGATGTTAATATCCTCTTCATCTTTGAATACTCTACAGATTAATGAAATGTATGCTCCTGAAGAAGTGGTTTTCCCAAAACGTGTTGAGCTCTACATTGATTGACCTTTGCTGGACTCCATATTAGTTTATGCAATTAAAAAGTCCCCTTTTACTCTCATCCTAGTCCACTTCACTCTTGATGTCTAGAATGGTTTGCTGAAACTGGAATTCCAAATGTTTTTACCTGCTTCTGAGCTAGTTGCCATGCAAATGCATTTCACACAGCTGTGGGTTGCAAACAGGCCCACGACTCCATTCCCTAATCACCAACCCCTTTGACCAACCCATCCAGCCCCAAAATGACCCTTTTTTCCACCCATTACAGTACTACTCCCTCCACGGTTTTTCTTCTTTTTAAGCTTTTAGCTATTGTCTCAGACCCCACCTCTCGTTTCCCCGTGACCCTCTGCTCCCCCTGTGCTTTCTCTTCACTCCCAGCACAGTTGCACTCCTCTACAGCTCTTATAACTAATATATGTATATATATATATATGAGTTGCGTGCCACAGGTGAAATTCAAACCCAGAGCTGCAGTGGTTGCAACCCAAGCACTTAACCACTGCGCCATTGCAGTCCCTGGTGGGAAGTAGACTGACTTCCAGCCAGTTTCCACTCTAGCTTGCCAACGTGGACCAGTTGTATTTGTAGCCTATTCTTGCTATGTTCTGTTTAGATGCTTAACCACGCAAATGAAATGCTATTTTTGAAATGAAATGCACGTGCACATATGGGCAGGCTACACACAGTGATACCCTCATGCACAACAAGCACATTGGCAGGGACAGCGGTGGCACTAGAGTGCAGTGCTGTGCCTTTGGCACAGAGCGATGAAGGTTCTAAACACACCTTCGATGCATTACTGAAATCTTAGGATTTTCGCATTCTGTGTTTTTTCACATTTTAAATTGAAAATGCAATGAAAAATACTGCTCTCCTTTCTCATTAGGCCAGTTTCCCTTTTTTCCAATGTTTTTCTCTGGTTCCTTCGCAAAGGGTGATACCCTGTTGAAATTCTGGCCTTACCCAGAAGCAATCGTAACACAAAGATGAAGTGCTGTGCCTTTGTGGCTGGTGATCTGGGTTCATGTCCCGCCCATCCCACGTGATCAACTAATGCCCGAAATGGTAGACTGCTTTAAAGTGTACCGTCTCCAACCGAACAAAAGGCACACCTCTGGGGTTCTCTAAGTCCACTGTAATGCCTAAAGGGAGATGGATGCCGGCCCGGGGGGGATTGCCACTGATAGAAAGAAGACAGCAGGTGGAGGGAAGGAATCTCAGGGTGCCAGAAGGATCCCCCACTCCTGTACTGAAGATCTGGTGGGCTAGGCCTGCCCTCACTGTGGGAGATGCAGCCACAATAGTGGCAGGGGCACAGGAGGGACTAGCTGGTGGTAGAGACGATCTGCGCTCAAGGAAAGACCGCTCTGGAGCCTCTTGAGGTAATGTTCAGGTAACCCTTCAGAAGTATCTTGTATGGCTGTGCACATTGCATCCGGACACCTGAGGTGTTCCCAGACTCCCGACATTCACCCGTGTCATCTTCCAAGCACACGTGAGAACCGCGCAGCTCATCCACTCGCCTAGGAACAGAGTACCGTGGCGGTCCCTTTCTCACTCTACTTGATGGCTTTTTCCACGTTGTCGTTGGCACCCCTCCTATGATCTACGTTCTCCTTCGTTGCCACTTGTTTGTTATGCACACAGTTCTGTGGTGTGGGATCTCATACCTCCGACCCTTTTCGCGTAGCCATCCCAGGACCTTATAAGCTGGTAGACTTCCATGGAGCAGCTCAAATGGTGTGCACACAGTAACTGCGTGCAGTATAACCAGCTATGACACCAAAACCTCTTGCAACTCTCATGCCCAACTCCATCTACTTGAAAAAGCTACATTGACGTTTTCTTTAACGGGGTGGAAGCCTCCACACAGCCCATGCATTGGGGAATGATACTGTGAAGTGGGTGCATGTTGTGTGCGTCTTTATTCCAGAAACCATACGAGTGCGTCTCACCAGAGGGAGATCCTACAGCATTATCGGTCACACTTGCTATTGGAAGGGCCATCAAGCTCCGATCAAGATTCCACCGTCTGAATCACATTACTTGATATTTATTTCTGACGCTCCAGACACGTATGACCACTGTGAGTGCAAGCATATAGCAAAAGCTGTGTTCCAGGTTCTCAGGCAGACTTGTGATGTCCATGGCAATTTGGGACCACCGGCGCTCGGGGAATTCCACATTGTGTCAAAGGGGGTTCAACTATAAACACAGGCAACTTAATTTCTGACATGCACCTCATGATACTTAATTGGCCACCAAAAGCGTTTGAAAGTTTCTTATCACATCTATGAAATGTGGGACTGTGCAACAATTGCTGTCCTCAAACTATTGGGAAGTATGAATGTTTCTTGTCATAAAACATTCCCATTGCAAGCATAGATCCTTGCTTATTTTCCAAAAGCTTTGCAATTCTGCAGATGGCCACTTCTCTGCTGGCCATCCATTCACACAAAGGTTGCATACTCTTATGACCTTCCTCTTCTCCCTCCTTTACCTACAACTTCTCATTGATTGGACATCCCTTCCACCATACAATGTTATCCACTGCCAGCACCCATTCGCCCATCCAGGCAACTTCGCGTTCTTCGTCTCCAGGTTCATTGTCCTTCTGCGCCAAACAGGCAGCCAGCAGAACACCTAGGCAGAGGAAACCCTGGCCTCCAAACTCTCCAATCTACCAATGTATTGACCCTAAAATGGCACATACTGTCGTGCATGGGGACCAGCCCATCATTTAAGCTCACTGAGGGCTACTTAATATACAGTCACAATTGCACCTGGGAACCAGCCCTCCTCGTTAAGCATTCCTTTCATATTGGCTACTTCTGCTTGCAACTACCTGAATCCCGCTAGGATTTCATCATCTTCACAGCGTTTGTGTTAGTTGCCTTGGAAAAAGCCTGGTCTTTCTTAAAGTAGCTTGTAATTCTAAGCATTTATTTCAGAAGTTGGTGCGTAGATTTCAGGGTGTCACTTACTAACTACTTCACAAATGGATACCATGTTAGAGGACGTTCTCGATTAGTTTATGAATTCGATAAAATAACCAAAACCTTATTCAGTGCAATCACTTTTTGAACTTGGAGAGCCTGTATAGTGGGTGACTTTATTTTTTGCATTTGACCATTAACTATCACCAGGCAGAGCGATTATTGGACGTCATTCATACAACTTTTCGCACTGGGTTCCATAGAAATGTCCTTGTGAATATTGGAACAGGTAAACTAAATTAATATCTCACCTACTTCATGAATGAATATTTACTATTCTGTTTGTAGTATTTTGGTTGTACGTTACTCACCTGGAAACACTAATTGTCATGCACAGGTCCAGCTTATTGGGCCAACAACCACTGTAAGTTCACTTAGGCAATGGGTGGCGTGTCAGGAAAGCCACTCGACCATTGATACTGCACCCCACACTGGTATGATTGCAATTTGGTAGCTAACCTTTTTGACCTGTGGGAACATGATTCCTTACACTGCTTGACCCAAAGACATGTACCAAGGGTGTGTGGTCTGTATACCAAAGGGTTTCCCCCAGATGAGCATATGAAAGTGATTGGCTGCCCAACATCATGCTAATACCTCACTCTCAATGACCGAATAATACATGCGTTCTGTTAAGTGAGCGTGAGGCAAAAGCAACAGCAAACCATTTTGCACCAAAACGAGACCGAGGCTTTACCCACTGGCATCTACGTTAATTTCACATTTCCTTTGCACATCGAAGTGTTTCAGGGAAGGAGCATTTTATCTCCCCCAAAACATTCTTCTGTGTCCCTTTACAAAATATGTTTGGGCCTTTCTTGGCAGTATTTACGTTTGTTCAGTTTTCCCAGCAAAGTTTGAGACACATTTTGGGTAAAACTCAACTAACACGAGAAATTACATCAACTGTTGTTTGTTTTTTAAGTGTGTGGTGCATTCAAAATTGCATCCATCAGATTTCTTTGGTTTCACTCCTTCTCCAGACAATGTATTCAATAGGTTCAATTTCATTATTTGCAAAACTACACTTCTCCTTTTGTAATGTGGGCCAACATGTCTACAACCATGGTTAACTGCTCACAATGCTCTTCCAATGATGGGAATATATCAGTCCACAGTCTTGGAATCCACACCTTTAATCCCCTTGAGTATGTTCTTCACCCATTTTGGAAAAACTGAGGACACACTTGCTAAGCCAAAGGGCAGCAGCTTGAATTGAAATGACCCATTGAGTTAAAAATGCAGTTAAACTGTGCGACTCTGGGTGGAGCGGCACCTGATAATGGGCACTTGTCTAGACTGGAGTAGTATTTAGCATTTCTCAGTGACACTAACTCATGCATATTCGGGAGGGGGAATATCATTCCACTACAATACAATTGTTAAGGCCGTGAAGATCAGCACACAACCTTAAGCGCCTTTTGGCCTTATTGGACAACACTATTGGGGACACCCCCTTTGCACTGCCAATGGTTCAATAAACAATGCCACTGCACAGGTCACCCAAAATTCGACCTAATTACTCTCTGTAGTTTAATGGCACCTTAAGTAGTTTGCGTGCAAAAGGCACAGCATTGTTCTTTAGCACAGTTTTGTGCTGGTAGCCATTTGCATATCCCAAGCAGTCATCGAACACTTTTGAATACAACTTGTTTTAGCTCCATATGCTGCACATTTCCCACCGATAACACTTGCTCCACCTCTCCTGGATGTAGTTTCATATTTAATGCGCCCTGGAGGGGCAGCCTAATAATGGGTACACACCTCTTTCAAAGCAATATACCTTTGTGGTTGCTGTTCTGCCATGGTATGCACATTCAGTTTTCACATATCCTTGTATATTTATTTGTACACGCTCACACCTATTCGGACTGATGTCCGGGTCATGTAAGTGTGCGTGGGGCCATAACCTCTTGAAGAACCTTTCAGGGACAATGGTGTGCTGTGAACCAGAGTCCACCATAACATCAATGGGCTTACTTTCAAACAAAACAATACACCGAGGCTGAGGGTATTGTGCCCTAATTTCCTGTTTAACCACCACTTCATTGTCAGCCCTTTTTCCGTCTGACCTGCCTCCCCAAGTACCACAATTAGCTTGTTCGAGTCCCTACACTTTGCAAGAGGACTCTTGCAAATGGGACACATTTTGTGAGCTGCACAGCCACATGTCACTGTCAATGTGCTCTCCTTGACCACAGCTGAAGCATATACATTTTCATGTACTCATCACTGGCTCATTTCTTGGAGGATTCCGCTGAGCTTATTTTCCCCTGGTGTCTTGACCTTGTCCTTACTTCACACACGCTGCTTCCACGGGTTTTTTGTTCAGTTTAAACTGGATTCCGACATCTCGATGCTGCTTGTAATTTCGATGGTCTAGGCTAGGCCAGGGTTCCATCCTATACAAAGTGGCTCTTTGATTTAATTTTTTTATTTATTATGAGCATACTCTGAGGACTTGTTCAGCAGATATGGTTTCAAATGAACATACAGCAGCCAGGCACCTGAAGTCTGCCAATGATTCTTCAATATCCTCACGAGAGCCTTGCTTTCTAGAATAAAATTTGAACCTCTCAAACTGTATTTGTTTTGAAGCGGTTCCCTAATTGGGACATTTAAATTTCAAACTTATTGATTTCTTGTTCAGACCCTCCAGGGTTTCTTTTCGTCCTCCCTTTTTCCTTTATTATTTCACATTGTAATGTTTGTTAGCAGGTCACCTTGATATATTCCAAATTTTTCCAGTACAGTAAACATGCGTTGGGTGGGCTGTTGGTTCAATAACATCAATGGAACCTAGTAGCTCTAACAGCAATCCTTGCTGTGCACCCCTCCTCACTGAGCTGTTAGGACCCCTTATAACAACTTGTTTCACCATGAGTGCAGGATTGGCATCCCTTTCCTCATCGCCACTTTTTTTGAGATCAGAGAAGGCCACTGCGCAAGGACAAGACTGCTCCGGAGCCTCTTCAGGTTGCACTTTTATAACGCCACAAAAAAGCATCCACCTTTCATCTATCCCTGAACCAGAATGCCTGTTAACCTCCCAACGGTCTCTTGCCCGGACCTTTGAACCTGAATGTTCTATTACACATGCAGGTGCATTGCATTGTAAAACTAGCAGATGCGTGGAAAATTAGTACCTGAGGGTGCCCCACCGCCCCAAACTCAGTGTAGAAACAGCCCAAGCCGTGTAGCTCTCCCCCACCCTGCCCCAGTCCCTCCCCTCTTCCCCCTCTAACAAGAGGCCTTTATCACCTTCAAGGACTCCAAGGTCTTGATGCCATAACAGTGGGGGGACATGGAGGGGTTAGGGGGGTTTGCCCCAGTGTTCTCAAAGATCTGGTGCCAGTATGACAGAACCCTGTATCAACAGGCTGTATCCGATGGAGATACCAGATCAGATCAGCTCAGTACTGATTCCTCCAGGGATCCTCTGTGCCGCTGTACCCAGGGGTCAGGACAAAAGGGGGCCAATGTTACAGGCCTTTCAGGAACTTCTCCAGAAGAAGGCAATCCAATAAGTTCCCCCAAACAGGAGAATGGGACGGGGTTCTGTTCCATTACATTGCTGCTACCACAACACATGGGGAAATTCAGATATATTTTGGATTTGAATAGGCCGAATTAGTTTGTGACAACCAAACATTTCAAGATGGAGTGTTTGCAGAGGGTTATTCTCTCGATCCAGGATGGAAAACCTCTACCGTCCTTAGACCCGCAGGATGCCTATTTTCACATCCCAATTTGAAACTGTCACAAGCAGTTTCTACGTTTTGCCATCGGCAAAAGCCATTTCCTATTCAGGGCCCTTCCGTTTGGACAGCCCTGTGGATCTTCACGAAAGTCATGGGACTGCTGGTAGCTTTTCTTGGTATTAGCATACTTGATAAAAAAAAAACATTTTTTTATTTGTTTTTTGGGGGGAATTTTGGTCAAATTTAATTAAATATATATGAGGTGGGCTAAGGGAATAAGTTAGGGTGGTGGGGTTTGGGGGGTCCCCGGTCTCCCCCTGCATTTTAGAACAAAAAAACGAGCAAAAGAATTCAGGCAAATTTGAAAAGGTCAAACTTTTTCGATCAAGTAGTCCTAAACCGCTTTTCTGAACCGGAAGCGGTTCCAGGTTTTCCGCTTTCTGGACGACTTGCTGTTCAAAGCAACCTCAAAGAAACTGTTAAGTTCAGCATGCAGTACTCTAGAATCTGTGGCATTGCTGATATACTTGGAGAAATCGCACCGACTTCCCTCTTAGGAACGCCAGTTTAAGGGAGCAAATTTCTGTATGGCAGAAGGGTAAGTAATTCTCCCAGAAAGGGCAGTGAACCTGCAAGAAATCCTCCCCATTCTGCTGTCCAAAGCTCAAGGGACAGCCAGAGAATTTCTACAAGCATATGGGCACGTGCGTGTCTTGTTTTGTGGGTACCTCTGCACGCGAGACTGCTCATATCCCACCTGCACAGGAATTGTCATTAAGATTTTGAGACCCTCATTCCAGTCCGCAAAGTTCAGCCTGCAGTAGTGGTTCCAGAAGAACAACTCGTTTAGGGGGTTTTCCCTGAGGCTGCCTTTACTAACTAACCTCACAATGATACCAGCGAGATGAGATGGAAAGCAGTGGTCAAAGGACATTGGAAAAGAGGGTTGGCTCACGAGGCGGCCCCTTGATCCAATTGGAGGAAGTTTGCAGTATCTCTACCTACCCTGAAGTTCTCCTTCCCAGCTGTGTAGGGAATAGTGTTGACTCTTGAAATGTGCAGCACTATGGTCATGATGTATATCAATAGGCAAGGGGCAACGTGTTTGAACGCCCCTGGAAAAGCTGGGAAGTGAACTGGTGGGATTGGCATAGATGAACCTGTTGACTGTCACGTCAATACATATCGGAGGCAAGGGCATTCTGGAGGCTGAAAAATGAGCAGGGTATTCCCATTGACTCAGGGGAGCTGCAGTAGGAGTCAATTCCCAACATATACAGAACATTTGGGACGCCAACGTTCGATCTCTTCACCTCAAATGAGTTTGCAAAAACATCCAGGTCCTGCTCAAGATTCCTGCGCCTTGGGGCGAGAGGAGTGTATGCAATGGCCATTCAGTTGTAGGAGGGTCTGTTGGACGCCTTCCCTCATCTTCCACTGCTCCTGAAAGTAGTAACAAAGATTTAGTATTTTGTGGCAGAGGTCATCCTGTTAGCCCCCTTTTGGCCCCGCAGTTCCTGATTTCCGCTGATCCTGGACCTGGCAGTTCCCCCATGGTATTGAAGAGTTTCTGGGATTCAGAGGTCTAAAAAGGCCAGCCTGGGGTGTGGGGGGATAGTCTGAGGTGGCAGCTATTGGAATGTTCAGAGATTCTTGGTTAGGGTCTGGTAATTTAAAATGTGTGAACTGGCTCCTGAAAACGTTTTCTCTATCCAGGCCGGTTTGTGTCTGGTGTGCAATTTGGGAACTCCCGTTGGTAGTGAGTGTTGCAGAAAACCCGATTTGATCCAATAAGAGCGATCGAATTGAAATTGCGATCCCTTAATTCTCCAGCATGGGGTCTGGCATGGATTAACATGCTCATGAATATTCTCCGTCATTGGGCTGGGTATCCACGGTAAAAGGAAAAACGTTTAACTTAAAAACTATATTTCTCCTCTAAACCAATCACTGCCCCCATTCAATGACAGTCCTTTCCCTAAGTTCCACCCCTGGTGGCCATCTTCAGAATTTTACTGCACACTTCAGTGTTGGGAGTCGCCAAGTTGGTCTCCGAGCTATTTTTGTGCTATTTCGGATATTTTCCCCAAAAGGTTTAAGAATTTTTGATCTTTATTTTTTGCTTGATCAAGTTCGACGAAGGACAGAGACTTGCAGCAGGGATCCGCTACCGGCGAAGATCTTCATCCACCGGCGGATCGTCATCAAAGTTTTGAGAAGGCCCGGCCTTGGGCCTCCTTTGCACCTTTCAGCCATGACTGAGGAGAAGGAAAGTCAAAACCTTTGCGAAGTGTGGATTAAGGAATGTTTTCGTGAAAAATCAGCATCATAAATGCTTATATTGCCTGCATCTGGACCACGATGAGGAGGGATGCGAGGTGTGCCGTGGTTTCTTGAAGAAAACCAAAAAAGACAGCTACAGCAGAATGTCCACGTGGCTCAAGTTGAGCAAGGCCACTGACTCAGCCTTAGGGCAGGGTCAAACCTCATCTAGGACCTGGCGGTCCAAGGAGCGAACTCCCCCCGGGAGCAGGTCGAGATCCTATGAGGATGCCCCGCTCGTGATGGTCCAAGAGAAGGCCAAGCTCTGCGAAGCTGGGTTTGCCGCTGATGTGGGCCCCGAGTCGCGCAAAAGGTGATCACCATCAGCCTCCACTGTGAGCCTACCAACGAAAGGGACCTCTTCAAAGAAAAAGTCCCTAACCCCGTCCAAACTGTGTGTCTGCGGATAAACCAAAGAGGGACAGGTCCAGAGAGGACTCAGCAAAGCTGGCTAAGACCTTGCATCCTGCCAGGTCAACTGAGTCAACGAGGGTGCCGTCAACTAAGGCCTCGACCTTGCATATACTACTGGGCCGCACAAGCGTGTGTGGCAAATGACTGGCTACATCCAACGCTCCCACACATCCGGATCGAAACAATAGACACCGGCCTTCCACCTCCTCTACAAATACTATACGACAACAAAGAAAACCTGAAGGGAGTCCCCAGGAGATCACTGCACACCCGTCGAATCTGGAAAGAGATACACAGACACATTGGCTGGGAGGGCAAACAAACCCTGATCCAGCCCCTATGGCACAATGCACACCTTCCCGAAATCCTGTGAATGGGCCACTTTGACACCTGGGAGAGGAAAGGGATATCTACACTGGCAGACATAATTCACGAGGGCCAACTGAAAGACTTTGACACACTGAATGCAATACATGGACTAAGGCCTATGGACCACTTCAGATATCTCCAACTCACACACGCCATCAACGCCCAATTCCAGGACCTCACCGACATACCCTCATGCTCCCCTCCTAGAGATAAACACCCTTCCACACCGAATCTCCTCCAAGGTCACGCCCAGCCTCTACCAGGTGATCAACTCCTTCGGCTCTGGGGAACTCGCACTCCTCCGATGGAAATGGGAGCAAGACCTGGGGGCATTGGAAACAGAAGAATGGGTGGAGGCACTGATGTCCCCACGCGAGATTGGAATAGACGCAAAAATCAGACTGATACAACTCAGGATCCTGCACAGATCGTACTACGCTAGAACACAAACATCCAGATGGGGGGGAGACGACGATGAAACCTGCCTCTGCTGCAAGAGGGCAGAGGGCACCTTTTACCATATGATCTGGGAATGTGGGGTATTGCAGGAATTTTGGACAGCGTGCCTGTCGCGCCTCTCCAGAGTGCTGGGAGCCCCAATCCCGCACAACCCCAAACTCATCCTATTGGGAATAGGGGTAGAAACGGACCTCGCCAAATACGAAAGGACATTTCTAAGTGTTGCACTAGAGCTTGGGAAGAGACTAATGGCAAGCACCTGGGGCTCTGTGGACAGGATAGGTATTGACCGATGGTCCAATGAAATGGACAGGTGCGCCTCCCTAGAAAGACTCATCTACACGGCAAGGCGGTGCCCCTGGAAGTTCCTCAAGATATGGGGGAAGTGGGAGGAACAGGTATAAAATCAGGAACAGAGGAGAGCCTGGACATGCCCTATACCGCCACACGACACAGCAGGCCTACCCTCCTCCCCCTTCGAAGGACTTACCGTCAACTGTAATGTCAAATGTTATGCTCTCGCTGTTAAGTCACTTTACTGTGATTATAATCTGTATATGTGCTGTTTTCTCTTGTTGAAAATAATAAAAATATTTTTTTTTTAAATTAAGGCCTCGACAGGTCCATCATCGACTAAGTACACTACGTCAGTGCTGAAGGAGAGTAGAACCGCAAAGGAAGTGACGACCACCCCATGGGTGTCCTTACCCCAGAGGCAAGATACGGCTGCGGAGGCAGCGATGAAGGCAGTAGCCATTCCGGGGTCATGGAAAGACCTGGCAACCGCATCCACCCAGCAGCCTCCTGAGAGGGGGCGAGTGAGACAGTCCCCTCAGTGGAACTTCCCCGGTACATGGACCTGCGGGCTGCTCCAGATATGCCGTAGCATATTTACTCAAGTTCCAACGAGGGTGATGATCTGCACAAAGATTACTACACAGATTATGAAGGAGGAGGGTCTGGGGGCGGTGGACCAGAGTCCCCTGCCTGCTAGAGAGACTTTTCAGCCCAGACCCTACACCACTGGCTCCTTTCCTTCTAGACCTAGGGACGTGTCGCTGGATATTCTTACGACTCTGCAGAAATCAAGCAGAGGATGCCACCACCGGAACCTGCGCCTCCACAGGACACGCAAGAGCCTCCGACTTTGAGCTTGCCCCTGCAGAAGAGTCGAAAGGGGGCCCTGGTCCTCGGCATCATCCAACTCTTCCACCACTCCCACCTCATCGTGAGACGACCCCACCCGGAGCCCCGGCTCCACAGATGGGCACAGACACGAATACGGGCACCGATGATGACTTCATTGCGGCTGACGAAGAAACAACACACATGGACGAGCCCATAGGGCCTCCCCACCAGACAAAGTTGGATCCTTTCATTCTATCATGTGAAGGGCCTCTGAACTGTTTCAGTTGGTTCCAGAGGAGACTAAGAAAGAAGGGTCCTGTACCAGGGTCGAGAAGAAAGACCATATCCATTCCCTTCCTGGATAACATCTTGGAGGAAGGCCTAGTGCTAATGGAAAACCAGAGTACGGCCCCAACCAAGCGTGACCAATTGGAGAAAAAGTGCAGGGTTCCAGATTCAGCTCCTAGGTGATTTTGGTCTCAGCCCTCGCCTAATTCAGTGGTCTCGGCCGCAGCCAGGAAGCACTTGGCGAACCCATCGTCGGCAGCTATGTTACCTCTGGACTAGGAGGGGAAGAAGCTGGATGCAATGGGCAAGAGGATAATTTATACAGCAGCCTCTACCATCAAGGCAGCAAACGCCGTAGCCATTTTGTCCCAATATGACTGGGAACTATGGTTCAATCTGGGTCCTATTCTAGACTTCCTGCCCGAAGACAAAGCCGAGGCACTAGAACTTTTTCAAGAAGGGGAAGTGGCCTCGGACCAAACCATCACAGTGGCAGTGGACATCGCGGACACGGGTTTCCGCCAGCTGGAGAACTGGTTATCCTTGCGTCGGCAAGGTTGGTTGAAGGCAAAAAACTTCTGCCAGGATTTTCAGACTTAGCTACTGGATATGCCGTTTCAACGGGGAGAACCTCTTTGGCAAGGCAGTCGACAAGTCTTTGCAGGCAATTAAAACCGACACGGAGACGGCATACTCCCTGAGAACGTTACAGCAGTGACGGCTGTCATCCTTTCGCTCATCCAGAGGAAAACCAGGAAGATCTTCCAAGGGTTATAATACTGTGTACCGGCAGCCTTCATGCTCCTCCAAGCAAGAAGCATACAGGGGTTGCTCTCATGGCAGCGGTGGACCGTGACTGTGTCGCCCGCATGGCAGAACTACAAACCCCAAGCAGGCCTGAACCGGCCATGTCCTCGAGCCCCCACTTATACACCCCAGTGAGAGGCCGGCTGGCGAAGGTCATCAGCATGTGGAAAAAGATCACCACGGACAGATGGTGCTGGATGCTCTCGGACAGGGACACACTTTGGAGTTCCAACGCAGGTGTCCTCATATTCCGCGGATTCAGCGACAAGAACAACACGGACCAGAGCTTCTGCAGGAGGTGTGGGCCAAGTTATAGAAAGGGGCAATAGAACCCGCCCCCAGCATCTCCTGGGCTCTAGAGTATATTCCAGATACTTTCTGGTTTGGAAGAAAACAGGGGGATGTTGGACGCCGATCCTGGATCTACGTCATCTCAACAAGTACTTAAAGTCCCAAACATCCTGGATGGCCACGTTGCAACACGTGCTTGGTCAACTGGAGCAAGAAGATTTTCTGACGTTGTTGGATCTGGCGGACGCCTACTTCCACATCCCCATTCAAAAGAAACACCGCAAGTTCCTACGATTCATAGTTCAAGGTCAGCACTAGCAGTTAAAGGCTGTGCCCTTTGGCCTGAAGTCGGCCCAAGGGTTTTTACGAAGGGCATGGCCCCGTTGGCGGCACATCTTTGTCTACAAGGCATCCAGGTATATGCTGGTGTGTTCTGACACATACTCTCTGGCAAGCAAACACACATCGAGAACCGTATGTCTGCTGACAGAGTTGGAGTTCTCCATCCAAAGTCCTGCTTGACGCCATCTCGGGACGGGCTGTTCTTAGGTGCCCGACTCAACACAGTGATGTGTTTAGCATTTCGATTGGAAGAGAGGGTGAGAGCCATACAAGGCAAAGTACAGTGCTTGTCATCGGCTCAGATGGCGACGGTGTGGTCCATCAAGTCGCTGATGGGCATGATGTCGATGTCCTCCTGCATCAGCCTCGTCCGCCTCTGCAGACTTCACATGAGACCGCTCCAGGAGTTCAATGATGCAAGTATCTGGGAACTTTGCGGACAAGATCTCCCTCAACAAGGAGTTCCGTTGGGCGATACAGTGGTGGGTGTATGGCTGCATCTCGTCCAGTGGACTCAGTTTCAGGGTCCTCCTTTCCAGGAGATGGTCACCACAGACACCTCTGAAGAGGGATGACCATCCCACACTGGACAGTTGCAACTGGAAGAGAAGGACCTCCACATCAGAGTCCTAAAACTTCGGCTGTATTCTGGGCTCTCAAGTCTTTTCTGCCGTTGTTGAAGGGCACGGTGGTGAGGATCTTCAGACAACACCACCACCATGTTCTACATCCGGAAACAAGGGGGGGGGCCCGCTCACTGGCACTTTCCAAGGAGACCTGTGGCCCTGGGCCATTCGTCAAGACCTGTTCCTTGTCCCGTTTCACCTAGCGGGTGTCAAGAACACCATTGTGGACCTGCTCAGCAGGGAACTGCATTCTTGCCATGAGTGGGAACTTCGCCAGGACCAGGTGGATCTTCTATTTGGCAAATGGGGCCAGCTCAAAATCGATCTCTTAGTGACAGGGGCCGAAAGCCAAGTGCCAGAGGTTTGCCAGCAGGTTCCCTCGACCGACGAGCATGGGGGACGAATTCTCGTTACGGCGGGAAGGATGGTTCCTGTACGCTTTTCCTCCTTTTTCAATCCTCTTATGTGTCATCAGCATACTCATTAAGTGCCACTGCAGAATAATACTCGTCTTCCCCAACGTGCCCGAGACAAATATGGTATCCGGTCCTCCTGCTGCGTCAGTCAGTGGCCCCATCCATCAGACTGCCATTGTCTCTGAACCTTCTCACCAGAGAAGGTGGTTTGAGGGGCGCAATCGAGCATCACGACCCAGAGTGTCTGAATCTAAGGGCATGGCTCCTACAGCCCTAGATTTTGGAGGTTATGCTTTACCTGCAGAATGTAAGGATCTCCTAGCCACGGACAGAGCCTCGTCAACGTTGAAGTGCTACGGACATAAATGGAAACGCTTCTCTGTGTGGTGCAGGACTCTACCATACTTGCTTTCCTTGGCCAAAGCAGGACTGTCTCACGCCTCTATTAAGGTGCATCTCGCAGCCATATCCAGGTACACCTTCGCTGTGGTCTCAGACTTGTCATGGAGTTCTTCAATGGGCTCTTCAGGACTTTCCCGCCAGTGAAGGCTCCTGCCCCAGCTTGGCAGCTCAATGTGATGCTAACTAAGCTCATGGGAGCTCCCTTTTAACCTATGCATCAGGTTCCGCTCAGGTTTCTCTCGTGGAAGGTGGCTTTCCTCATGGCTATTACCTTGGACACAGGTGGAGCAACAGAAGACCCTCTACAGCTGACTCCATGGGAGGAGATGGTCAGCACATCGTGTCCGTGGGTTCGGCTGAGGTCGGAGCCAGCACTGAGGGAAAACCTAGTACATGAATGAATGATGGGCCTATTGCAGAAACCCCAAATAGCATATAGTGGCATGGCCACAGGCCCCAGAACACAAAAACCACACCATCTAGTGATGGGGGCAATGGGTCACTTGACTCACTTATGTCCCTTTGGGACCCATAAATACAGGAGCCCTGTCTGCACTCAGTCCTGGTGCCTATGGCGCCATGCTCATATAGAGATGTGAGCAGGAACGCTTTATTTCAGTGCAGGAGTGCTTTTACATCATTTCAGTGCAGGAGTGCTTTTATTTTACAAGAAGAGCTGATACATCCTCATGTGCCGACTCATCGGGAAAGAAAGCAAAAGAGCAAACATCAAAAGTGGAACGGACAGCAATACAAGAAAACAAACTCTACAATACAACAAAAACAGACGAAAAAAGACAAAGGCAAACCGGAACACTTTCCGGAAGTATAGTGGCTTAGTTGCAGCAGGACTGGACTACAACGTGCAAGGAACCAGTGAAGGAACTCGGTCCAGATCATACAAGCGCCCCTGCCAGAAGCAGCAGGACGGAGTGCTCGCCAAAACGAATCAACAGGTGAGCTTTCCAGGGACAGCGCATCCCACGGGTACCGTGGTTTGGGAGAAGGGGTCTGGAAGGGGATCAGGCGCACATGCTGGCATACTCATGCCCCCTATTCTCCACGCAGGAGCAGTCCCGAGCAGCATCACCTATTACCACCAGTCACCACATAAGCGCAGAGGGCGAAGTCGGACCCGGGCGACCTCACCCCCGGGAGGGCTGCAACCGTGCCCCAACGCCTCCGCAGAGACCAGGTGAGCGTAACATATAGACTGTGATGTATCACAGTCATCACCCCTTAGCGTTGGCAAACTAACAGGATGCCAATGTTGGTAAAACACATCCAGAAGATTTTGCCCACTTCACCTTCTCCAAAACCTGATGGAACACATCAATCAATGTATCCCAGTAAAGAAACGCCAGCGCTAGTTATTCCTACTGAGATGAGGAGGCCTTTCACAGAGGCAGGAAAGAAGTACCAGCAACGTTCTGAAAATGTTCCTCCAATAAAAAGGGAAAACGGAGAAGACAAAAACAGTAACAGTGGTAGTTGTAGAAGAGGCAGCAGAAGCAGTAATAGAAACAGGAGATGTGAAAGAAGAAACCGTAGCCGGAGCAGAGGGCGGTGGACATGCAGGCTGACATGAGAAAGACTAAAGAAGCAAGAAACTGGTAAGCAGCAGTCAGAACACTGGTTGAGTGAAGCGTGGTTACAACCTAAGCAGGGAAACCAGAGCGGCATGCCCAACAGGACACCTTGCAGTGTAGTCCAAGTTAAGACACAGAGACTCGGGCAGAGCCGAGAATGAGTCAGGGAGACTCTGGTGAGCCCGGCGTCAGTGTGGGAGGGAGAGCACCAGAGTTTGAATGCAAGTAGCGTTTGCAAGAAGAGCAGACAGCAACTTAGTTGGCAAACGAACGCGGGGGTGGGGGGGCGTGGGCGTTTGGTATCAGATACACTGCTTATAATATCAAGAATATTGCGAGCAGAAAGCGATTAATTGGCAGTGTGAGAGAAGAAGCACCAAGGACTTTGTCAGCTGGTGTTGGCTGCACCCAGAGAATTTCCCGGGTGATGCCCTCAGAGACAAACTGCTGAGAAACGAGTTGCAGAACGAGGCAAGTTAAGCAGGTACCGCTTCGGGCAAAGTGGGTACAGAACATCAGGGTGGGCCAGCACTGATTAGAAAGGGGTGGATCTGAAACCCCAGAGGAACAACTCAAGGGGAAGGAAAAGTAATCTCTAGGAGTTGAGTAGGAAAGTATACCCAATCTACTTGGGAGGCTTACTTATGGATGTACAGACAATTAAAACAAAACCTAGACAACCTCCCTACTATGATTCCTCGTCGCAGTACTTCCAGAAAGCCTGCGAAACATACTACTCTTCCTTGTCCCAGTAGTTCGGAGAAATCATATTGGCAGTACTTTGCAGAAGAAAAAAACCTGATCTGCCAAAGATAAGAGTAATTGTTCTTTATTAGAAAACCTGAGGAAAGACCAGGGGATGTGGATTGTCCCCACCTGCATTATAAGATCCACCACCAGGTGGGTGGCCACATCGATTGACCGGCTGTGCCAGAGTACAGTGCACACACATGCAAGTAACCCCCTCATCAGTCAGAGGGTGAGGGAGCGTGCTGAACAAATCTCAGCCTCACATGAGTGCATGGCCAGAGGAGTCGATGTAACCTTGCAACACCTCTGGGGGCAGTGAGCCAGTCAGGGATGTGTCAGCCACCCCCTACTGAGGGGGTCAGTGGCCAGCACGCCGCCCAGGCGCTCCCAGCTCATGCTCCCATGCCTGCACAAAAAGGGGACAAAAGGAAGGGCTAGTGGTTCGGCACATGGGACAGACACAGGGTGTGGGGTGCGGGTGATGGAGTTGGGTATCAGAGTTTGTTTTATTTGAAAAGAAAATCGCTGTTGAGTCTAGACACTGTGTACATTCAGTGAATCAACAGTGATGTCACAGGTGCATTTTTCATAAGTAAACATGAATTGTCCATGAGGTCCTAGTGGACCGTTTCTCCTTCCCTCACATCATATGTCCTGAGGTGGCCTGTATTCACCTGCAACGTCTTCCTCATCAGAGCCAGGGGGGAGGGGGGGGAATGGTCCTCATCCGGAGACATTTGTATGTGCCTTCGTATTCACATGATGTGCAGCATTGCGCATATGACTACGATTGTGCCCACTTTCTCGGGATTTTACGTGAGCGCCCCACCTGTGTGGTGGAGGCACCGGAATCTAGCCTACAGCAGTCCAGAGGTGCCCTCAATGCATGTCCTGGTCCTCCTCATAGGCAGCCTCCTGTGGTGTACCACGGTTCCTCACGTGTCATCAGCCAGGGTAACTGCAGAAAACCTGAGTCACCTACAATAATGTACAGTGTTAGTTTCTGTCGGGGATTACTGTAACAGCCTCTTTCTAAATCTACCTGCCTCCACTCTCTGCCCTCTATATCTAATCCAGAATAGGACTGCGAGACGTGTCCTTGGCCTCAAGCCCTGGGATCGTATCTCTCCAGCCCTGACATCCCTTCATTGGCTGTCAGTAGATGCAAGGATTAAATTTAAAACCCTCTGCATTGTCCACAAGGCTTGCTTTCTGGGGCCTGGGTCCAAAATACCTTCAACTATCCCTCTGTAAATACCTCCCCTGTTGAGCCATTTGCTCCTCTACATCTAACTCCATCAGGGTTGGTCGTTTTGCAAAGAAACAAGCTGGGGGTAGATCTGTCTTCGGCTGGGGCTCCCTTTGGAACAGCCTCCCGGGTACCTTGAAACTTAAGAAAAACCATCTCCGGTTCCGAAAGCATCTCAAGACCTGCCTCTGCCCCATTCTCCCCTGTTGATCTGTTTCTTCCCTTGGCATTGTGCACCTGGCCACCCTCTGTTCATTCGGGCCCAGGTACCTGCTCACCCTGCTGCACTGCCTCCAGGCCACCATCTACTCTAGGGCTCTGTATCTGTACCCATAAAGTCCCCCTCCCACTTTTCTTCTGCACTTATCAGATTTACCTTTTCCGACTAACTTTCACCTGCCACTTGCTGGCTGCACTACCATGGTTCATTGCCCTTATTTATTTTATTTAATATTTATTTGTTTTTTCTCCTCTGCTCGGCACTTTCCACTCCCCCCCGCATCCCCCATGCACTTCCCCCTTTTCCATGAACTTGTGCTTTCTTAAATGTCAGTGGGCCTAGTAAGATCTCGGTTTTCTTTTTTGTTCTCCCTTGTTCCTCTCCCTTTTTGCCTCGTTGCACTCTGAAACACTTGTGTACGAGCGCGATATAAATAAAATATTTCATTTGAAATGTATGTGGGCCTATTGTGACCGCTGGCCTATGTGTATTCATCTGTGCATGTGGATGACTCACTTTGCATCAATTGTGGTGGAGGGGCCTTGGTCTACAGAGTGCACTTTCACTCATTCACAGTGTATGCAACATCATAATGTTTTTGTCTATGCGCTGATGTCATCCATGCAGTTGACACTATGGAGATGGCGGTAGGCCACGTACAGCCACATGGCAATGCATTGGCAGGGAATGGCTTTGACAGGTGCCTTGCTTGGTGTCACTGATTTTGTTCTGCTACCTTGCATGCCAGAATGTCCTGTGTTACCTGGGGTCAATATGTGTACTGGGGCAAGTCAGTCATGGCTCATTGCGTATTCATTGGTGTTTTGGTGATGCATTATGGAACTTGTAGTTTGCTTACATTACTTCTCATTCCGTTCTCCATGTGTGTCACAGTGCTATGTCTTAGTTAGATTGATTACTAATTCTTACCCACAAGCCAGGTACGCTGTCCTGTGTGTGTGTTGTATGCTGGTAGTAGGGTGCTCGGTATCATGGCATCATGCGTGGCACCAGGGTATTGGGCACAGCAGTGGCTGATTGTGGGGTTGGCATCATATGTCCTTTGGGCATTCATGAAATTGAAATGTTTCCTGTTCCGGTGTGCCTTCTGCATTGCTTGGGTGGTAGGGGGACACTAATGCCACGTGTGTGCAATCCACTGCCGTTATGGTGTTGGGCAACTGGGCAATGGCGTAGAAACGTGCCTTTGCTGCGTCCGCCTGGGTGATGGACATGGAGATGTGCTGATGGGAATGCCTCGTGAGCGCATCCATGACTTGTTCCAGTACCTTTGAGAAAGTTGTCTGGGCCATCCAGCAGTGTGCTGTAATCCGGGCGTGGCACATAAGTGTAGGACGGGCACAAGCTTTATCTGGGCGGGGAGGGTGGCAGTTCTGATTGAGATGGCGCTCTGGAGATCAGCTGCGATGAGGGTGACCAGGTCTGTAATGATGGTATGGCCCACGTGATAGTGTCACTAATTGCTTCTCTGTCGGTGTCCAAGAGGATGGGAGGACGGACACGTGCTATGGGTGCCCTCCACAGCACATGTCTCCTGGGCCTTTCCGGTGCCTTTCTCCTTCCCTGCTGGGGTCTTGCATGCTGCTGTAGCTGGATGAATAGTAGCAGGTTGTGGAAAATCCATCTCTGCTTGTGGCTGCATGTTGCTATGTGTGTTTGGGTAAGGTGTGGCCCTGCTATACTCCTCCTGAGTGAATTGGGGGTCCCCTGTGACTTCATTCCCATCACCTGTGTGCATTTACCTCCACCTTTGCGGTGGAGGTAACTGTACTATGTTTTTGGTGGAATTACTGCTGTTTTCCAATGGCAATTCAGCATTTTTTCAACGGTGGAATTACCATTTGTGGTTCTCACAGTAATTCCACCGCTGGAACTAGCACCAGCGCTAATTCTGCCAGATCTTGGTGGTGATTCCAGCAGTGATAATTCTGTAAGTGGAATTAGCGATGCATCCTTAATTCGGCATTGTGGTAAAAGTGGCGATAATTCCGTTACCGCCACTTACTGACGAACTTGTAATAAGCCCACCCATCCCATGTTTGTGATGAAACGTTGGAATGTGTCTTTAATGGATCTATCCTATTTCAGACCGCGCAAGCGCCTGGGGGCTGTGCTTCCATTGCTTGAGCGCTTGCTCGGGATGGTGTTTTATTCCCTTTTTGATGCTTGCAGTGTTTTTTTTCACGTGCTGGTACGTGGCGATAGCACATATTCAAACTACTGGCGCCTCGCAGTTATTTCTGTTTTTCTTACATTGGTCCACCTGATCATAACTTACAATTACATTTATCTATTGGGGCAGTCCACAAGATCCCATGAAAATATTGGCATCCAAACTTTTTTATGTTGAGCCCCGCTTGAATAAAAATATTGTTACCCTCCAATATGCCCCAATAATATATATATATATATCTGCTGAAGGATCTTGTCGGTAAATGTTTCGATTGTTTATATTTTCTATTCAGAGCCAGTCAGCGCATCCCCACCAGTTGGTGGACGCTCCTTTGGAAAGTTATGCCTTCTAAAGCAACCGGGTCACAAATCCCCCAGAGAGAGTGGCGCATCTCCTCTCCAACCAGAGAAAACGAGCATTGGCAATGCCAACTGTTTGGGCTTTTGTGGAGGCATGGGAAAGGCGCTTGCCAGGCCCACCTGTAGTGGTATTAACTGCCCATAGATTGCAGCAGTTGAAAACCTGTGCTAGTATCTCGACATCTAATAGCAGTGCCTGGCATATGCCTAATACTTACTTATACACAAGCCAAAAACTTTTGCAATTGCTTGTTTTTAACAGGACTTCAGTGATGGACATGCATAGTGCTTACAAATCAAGTGGCCGAAGGCAGACCTGGTTGAGACATTTTTATTACACCAGTAGCAGGTTTACAACTCTCAGAAAACTCCTTTGAGAAAACCCTGGCAGGGACTTCTAGCGCAGAGTTTGATGGCAAGGCTTGAGTAAAGCGAGCTCAAAGATTTCCCATGAGGAGGTGTTTTGTGTGGCAGAGGCAGGAACTGGGTGGGAATGAACATAAAGATTAGCATGGCCATGGGTGGGCAAATAACCAAACATCACCTACAAAGCTGTGTGTCCCTGCTCGTATGACATTTCTCCCTATCTGTACTCTAGTGCAATAGTTTCTGCTTCTGGGTGGTGCAAGTGACACCTAAAAGTCCAAACTAAAAAGGACTGTAGTGAGAGGAGCTGATTGTGTGTGCTGTGCAGAGCCGGGGTCTGTACGTGGCATCAAATTACCAGATTTCTTTTTTTTTTCTTATAAAGTGCTGTACAACGTATGTGTTGTACGCCTTCTCTGGGGCCACCCCTTGTCATGAGATGTTTGATACAAAAAACTGAATGTCATAGTCACTATAGTGCAACAGATAAAACGCCATTTAAAATAAACTTGGCCATTGTATTGGAAGCGTTTCTTTACCAAGTTTGTTAATGCTCACCCAAAAATAGCCCTTTAGTGTAGAGGCTGCTTCTCAGTATGACACACCTGTTTAACTTCATCGGTATAGGACGAAATTACTGAGTTAAAATTACCGACCCCACCAAAAGACCTAAAAAGCACACCACCAAAAGTTCTAACTACTAACAGTTCGAACCTTTGGTTGTATATGTTTTGGTGGGGTCGGTAAAACATTTTTTTTTAAAAAGGCTGCAGGGGTGTAGTGAGTGGGAGTTGCGGGGGACACCCCCGCATCTGACCTGAAGAAAACAACCGTAACTTTTAAATGCGGACATTTCCGTTGCGGGAAATTCTGCCGCGAATAAATCCCACAGATCCACTTCATCTACTGACCTATAGTCTCAATCGCTCAGCAGCCTGCTCAACATGAGGGAGGCTTTCAAGGGCTCCACTGAGCTGGCGTGGTGGGCGAAGATGTGGTAGGCACCCTATTGTGATGAAACACGCCCTGCTCTCCCGCGGGCACTGAGTGCGCCAGTAGGAGAGCGGGGTGCTTTTTATCATAATAGGGAGCCGATGATAAACCAGCATGGGGCAGGCAGCCTTTGAAAGGCAGCCCCATGCTGGTTTAACAGCTGCACTCTATTGAAGTGATTAACTCCCTGCTCCTGGATGGGAGCAGGAAGTGCTGCTGCTGGTTTTGTGGTGGTGCTCTATTTCGCAGAGCAAAAAAAAAATGTGGTGCCTCCTCCAGCGATCCGGGGGTGCTGCCCACATTTTGTTGACTCATCCGGGGTGCTGCGAAAGCTAAGCCCGATCCTGATTTGGGAGGACGGGGGCCGTAATAGAATGGTTCTCATCTTTGTGCCCCATATGCATGAAGTTGCAGTTCCTCCAGACTGGAGGCCCCTCCTCTTGTCTGCTTGGCCTGCACAATATGTTGCTAATTTAGTGGCCTCTGTCAACCACCCTGTCCACCGCCTCTCGGTTATTGCTGCTTTAAGTGCATCAGGCTACATGCGTCGTCATGCTTGGAGAATAAAAGGGGTCTAAGGGCATGCCCCTGGAAGTCCTTTTGACTGCTACGTGCACCCCATCACGGCAAATACCCCGTGAAACCAGCCCTACTGTGACAGGTCCACACAGACCAAGAAGAATCCTAACCCACGACTATACACTCAACCTGACAAGATGGAGTAATGAAGCTCAAGCCTCGAAAAATCACTGCTAATGGATACAATATATCAGCAAGAAGAAGACCGACGGAGCCCCTGATAGTCTGTGTACAGCCCGCTGTACCAAACGTATTGCGGTTCGCCTATTAGCCATAAACCCCCGGCGCATCAGCCGGTGATCCGAGCGCCTCGACCTCGCACTCCCTCCCTGTGAGCCGGAGTGGGGGAGTCACATTTGTTCCCTGAGGAGTGGGGAACCCTCCAACCTGCTTCAGAAGGAGAACAGTGAGCCCTGCTGGCATAGGAGGGTGCTGCTCTGTCATATTTGTTGATTCCGGTGAGTGAAGTGACTCACACAGTTATAATGCATATTGAGGCCCCGGCTCTAGTTTTGAGTGCTTGTCCGCCTTGCTTTCCACAGGCTGCATATCGGCATTCAAAAAGGAATAAGAAGGGGCCTGATACTGGGAAGTGGCTCAGCATACATTGAGCAGACCGGTTTCCCCAGACAATTCAAGCTACTTTGTCCCACTTCGGTAGGACCCAATCAGTGAAAGTCCAGCCTATATGCAGAGTGACACTATGGTGGCTGGTGCAGGGGCCTGCTATGCCACCCAGGCAGCATGGCACCCTAATCCCCTTATCAGAATATGGTGCTCTAGTGGCCCCGCCCAGCCAAGGTCTGAGGGGGGCACTCTGGGTTGAAAGACTGGAGATGTACTTCGATGCCACTAGAGAAGACAGTGCCATTGCTAAGAGATCCACTCTACTTCATATGGCAGGCCCAGAGGTATATTTTATGTTCAAAACTCTGATACCCATAGATGGATCGCATCAGGTTGCCAAAACCTCTCTTGGAAAACTACTTCAGCCCCCATGGTGAATGCTGACTGGGTGATTTTATTATTACACGAGGCCAAGCAAAGGGAAGATGAGACACTGGACATGTTTTCATGCACGTCTGAAACATTTGGCTTTCAATTGTACTCCGATAGATGAAGAGGGTGAAATAAGACCCCAAATTATTCAAGGGGTGTTTTTCAAAAAACAAATACTGAGCGATCCAGGCACCCCGTTAACAAGAAGTCTTGAATTAGGAAGATCCCATGAGCTAGCGGGGAAAAATAGCCATCCAAATGGATTCAGCCCTAAAATCGACCAGAGGCCTGTGCCATCACAAAAACGTGTCCTAAAACAGGCACAGAAGCAAGTGCCACAAACTCTGACTGTTCAAATGCAGGAGATAGAAACTGTACGCACTGTGGAAATGCACTTCCTCATACGGGAGTGTGGCCAGCCAAAGGTCATGGGCGTGCTCTGGCCAAATTAACCATTTCACCAGGGTATGTCGTGACAATATCTGCAGTCGAAGAACAGACCACACCAATCATTTGCCAAGCAATACCCAAAAGTGGCTGAGGGTGCCATATCACAGGATGCCACCGAAGCAAAGGAATCTGAAGATGAGGGTGACCGGTTCTTCCTTTTAAGCCTTCTAGGGTCTGGAAGAAAGCAGAGCAGACAGCCACTGTGCAGTAACGATCCAAGGCACTAATGGACCAGTCCTAATTGACACAAGAACATCTGTGAATGCAGTGGCCCTCTCTCACTGCCCGTTGAACACCAGCGTCAGAATTTACACCTTCATGAGATGGACTCAAATTCCCCTAAAAGGCGCTTTCATTGCAGATGTCCAGTATAGATCATAAAAAAAGAAGACACATTTCTTCCTCACAGCTGTAAGCAAGTTACGCTCTGGTTGTGAGGTAGTGGAAGCCATTCACATTGTCCATTTCGCCTATAGGGTATTTGTGGAGGATGCGAGCAGCTTATTATAAAAGAGTTGGGCGGCTGAAAGGAGATCCGATAAGACTCCACACGGAGACCGTACAACCAGTGGTTTTCAAACACTGAAGGGTATCGTCCCACCTACGAAGTGAGGTGGAGAAAGAATTGGGCAAACTAGATTCGGAAGACATTATTGAGAAGGTAGAGGTCCCCACTTTGTGGGTCTCCCCAATTGTCCTGGCAGTGAAACCCAAACAATGGGGGTCTGTGAGTATGTGTGTTAGCATCAGGCTGTTAATTAAGGTAATCAAGAGAGACGTACATCACGCCTATCATAAATGATGTGATAGCTAATTTCCAAGGTGCAGCATTGTTCTCAAAACTTGACCTGAAAGCAGGCTACCATCAGGTCATGTTGCATCCGTACTTGAGGTACATTACAAACTTTATCACCCATTGACGCTTGTACAGATACAAAAGGCTTAAAGGCTTAGTTTTGGTATCTCCTCAGTGACAGAATTGTTCCAACGCGTCATCTAAGGTGCTTATGCGGGCCTCTTGGCATGCTCAACATTAGTGATAACATACTAAGGCGATATGCCCCGAGGTGGCGGCCCGACCCTGTAGGTAATGGCCTGCCACCCAAGTTAAGGGCCCGAATGCAGCAAGGGTCCCTTAACGAGGGTGGTGGGACACTACCTACAGCATAAGCATAGCACCATAGGCACCCATGTAGATCCCTACACAGGTGCAAATGATTTTTTAAATAGAAAGAAAATGTACCTTTATTCCGCGGCCTGATGCCGCAAAGTTGTCAGCCAGAAAATATGTTTACAATGTTGATGACATTATCAACATTGAAGAGGGACTGCCTGGCTGGCAGCACTGTGTGGCGGGATAAAGATTAATTACATTTTTTTCATTTCCCCAATACAAAGAAAATATCATTAGTACCCATGTAGGGAGCTACACGGGGGCTAAGGTGAAGGGGGAGTGGGGAAGTGCCAGACACCAAAGACACTGCTAGGAACACTGGATTTCCTTAGTGAATGCAGCCCGCATTCTGAGCATTCACATTGGTGGTCGGCTTATGGTGCATGCAGCTTCTGAAGCAAAGCATTTGAAAAGCCTAGAACAATTGCGAGATAAACTGCAGATGCTTGGTATTACCTTCCATCAAGAGAAATGGGAGTTTTTTGATAGAACAAACATGACATTTCTGGCTACATATTTCAAGCCAAAGGTATCTCAGCGGATCCCAAGAAGGTCCAAAAGCCACAAAGACTGCATCAGAGGTGGGGCGCTTCCTCTGTATGGTGTCTTACTGCGGAAGGTTCATCAAGGACTTGCCAAGCTTATCTGAACCTCAGAGACAACTCACAAAGAGGGAGAATCCCTGACATATGTGAGACAACAGACTCAGGGAGATAGAGTAGAGTGATAAATTAGCCAGCGTGAGAAGGCCCAAGAATCCAAGATGTGTGAATATAAGAGCATAACCGAAGAGAGGAACTCGCAAACAGGAGAGATGTGAAAGAGACGATTGAGACAGAGTGTGGGCCTGTGAATCAGAGATGTGAGTGAGACTGCAGAACCAGAGGCAGAGCTTGTGGGCTAGCAAGGGCCAAATGACAGGAATGCAACAATCAAGAGAACAAACCCTGAACCACTGTGCTGTAGTAAAAAAGAGAGTCCACTGTTTGAAGGAAAAGACTGAAGATGCTTTATTCTGAAAAACTGAGGCAAAGGGGTAGCAGCCACTACAGCTGTTTACTAAACTTCTCGGCCTTTGCGCGTATGTCACCTAACCATCTGACATAACGTACTCTGTCTCTGCGCTACCCTAGGCTCTCCCCTCCAGCGGTTAGCTATACATTTGTGTTGTGTGTCCTCAATTTGCGGTTTACTATTGTACTGTGAATGTGTCCCTTCAGGCCCTCTCCCACTCACTAGGTTTCCCCCCACACCTCTCAACTGTGGTTACTGTTGTTCTGTGTCCCACCAGGCTCTCTCTAGGTTCCCATTCATATTGGTTACTGTTGTTCTGTGAACTGTCCCCAGTAGGTTCTCTCCCAATCTCTCGGTCCCCGCCCCACTGGTGGTACCGTTTGTACTGTTGTGTGTACCTGTCTGCTCCTTCTGTGTTGGGCTGTGCATCTCCTCTCTTTCGCTCCCCCCTCCTCTGCACACCCTCTATGGTGCTTTCCGTTTCCCCTTTCTTCTCTAACTGCTACTCTATCTCCTATTCTATCCCTCTCACTAAGACGGGAAGAAAGAAGTTCAAGAGGGACATCCTGGACCCCAACTCAGGCCTACCTATCGATGATGCCTACATCCGTGCTTCCTCCAGACAGACTCATCGACATGCTCTTTGTCATTACCGCTCCAGACCTATGGACCTCTCATATGGTCTCTGTTCTCTCTCCTTTCTTCTGCTCTCCCATTAATGGTGGTGCTCGGTGGCAGATTCTCTTGGCCTCCTTCCACTCCTCCAAGACAATCATTAATGTCTCTTCTGAATGGCACTATCTTGGTCCAGGGCCCTCAGCCCAATCTCCTGCTTTTCGATAGACATCTCATGTATCTTATCAACTTCCTTCCTTCTGCTACTCCTACCAGCACCTCTCTGGCTCCTCCATCACCTGCTTCTTCTGCTGCCTCTCCGGCACTCTCCTCCTCCTCCTCTCTGGTTACTATGCCACCTCCTTCTGCTACTTCTGCCCACTCTAAGGCTCCTCTACCATTTCCGCAGGGTGTGCCTCAAGCCTGCACCCCACCACAGAAGTCTTTCAAATGTGGCATCCTGCTCCACGTTGCTACTCTCAACTCTTGCTCTTCTGTCTGACATCTGCCACCTCCACAAAGAACTGGACCTCGATGTCCTCACTCTCACCGAGCATGGTTAACGGCCAGTTCTGTCACAAGTTTTGACACTCTCATCCCTGATGGATACAAGATCCTCTCCGAAACCCAGAACCAACCGTCCAGGAGGTGCAGTAGCTCTGATCTTTCTGGAGTGGGTCCCTGCTTCGGTCATTCCCATTCAGGCCTTCTCCTCCTTTGAATGCCTGGCCTGCAGGCTCTCTATCTCTCCTGACCACGATCATGAACAAGAAAGTGTCCCTAATTGGTGGACACTCGCGTCCCCTGCACACCCTGTGTACAAACAGTGTAGTCAGTCAAATTTTATTGAAGTTTCAAGAACGGTTGGCCTCTGTAGTAAGTAATCTGGTAGTGTATATTCAGATTCATGAAATCAACATGTATCAATTTCACAATATTTAATCATCACATTTCCATATTGAAGAAATTAAAAGGAGTGTGAATAAACAATGTATCAAATCCGTGTCATTTAAAAAAAAAGAGCTCTACGTGTTTAGTGATAAATTATCCCTTCATCAGGAGCAAATATTTCAAGAGGATTAATGTTTTCAAACTTCAACTCAAATCTACAAAAAAAACAAAGACATTTTAGTGAGTTTGTCAGTTGTGCAATGTGGGATGTCCTAACCCACTAGTCTATGCCCTGCAACATTACTGTGCGCTGCTTGCATCAGAAACATCAGAATGGCCGCCGAAAAGCCTTGTGTGCTAGAAATCTGAGAAGTGCGCAGGGAAACCTGAAAAATAGGCCGCCAATCCATTTTGCCTATGTCAGTGATAACACAGGAGACCACTGCCAAAACCTATCATTGGGCTGCCCACAGAGTAAAATGAAACTACTTGAAAAAGCAGTGCTGCATTGCAATGGAAACCCAGAACTGCTTTAAAAATCAATTTTTCCTTGGCTGTGGAAAGTGCAAAAATCATGGTTCCCAAACATCACAAAAGATCCAACATCCTTGTTGGGTGTTAAACATCACTTTATTTAAAGAATCTACCTAAGCACAATGTCATGAGAAGCACATTTCATCATAAGAAAATCCACATTCAAAGGTGCTTGTTTGGATAAATATCTTAGATATGGGCGCAGTACCGCCGCTCGCCTGTGTCAGAAGCTGGCATTTACTTATACTGTAATTTAAAACTTGTACATTGAAATCAAAGTATGGAAAAGAAGAGACTTCCTATCAAAAGCAATATATGTTGTACAATTCAATCTCTATGTTTTAGAAAGGCTGGAATTAAGAGAGTTGTGGATATATTTGTTAAAAATCTTAATTGTATTTTAGAAAAAGACTATTTTAAACATTGTTTTAAAAGTGAGTTAAAGCCAGCCACACTGAGCTTCAAAGACATTCCATAGCTTCTCCCAAACAAAGGAGTCTTTTCCCCCTGCTCTCTGCTGAGGAACTGGCATGGAGGTGTTAATGGATGTGGGAGGAGGACTTTGGCCTGTTGCTCTGACAAGAGACAAAAGACTCCCTTGACTGAAAGGAAATGCAAATTCGGGCGTCAACAGAAAACAGCTGCTGGTAGGAAGAGGATCAGGTTGCTCTGGCCCAGCCAAAACCTTGGGGGCGGGACTAGACTGAAATGTGTATCTGGATGTCAAATGAGTATAAAGGCAGTGAATATGGCAAGGGAAATGTGCACAAAATCACACAGTGAATAGCCTTGAATCAAACAATGTGCACACAGGAACAAAGACTCATGTATAATAAAACCCAGGAATGCAAATAGAGTGTGACAACAATACAAATATATGAAAAGGGATGTGGGGTAAGCACTTAGAAGCTCCTTATGATTACAAGGAAAGTCGGCAAGCGCCTTACCCCCCAATTGCTGTTACAAGTACTGACAGCGCTAAACCCACGTAGAGGGCAAGCAACAACAGGAATTGTGAACTAACACTCTTGATGGTATTAAATAAGGGAATTTAAAAACAGTACTCACGAGGACAAGAAATACCTCTTGAATATCAGCAAGCCCACGAACCCTGTTGATCAAACAGGGACCCAAAAAAGGCTATAACAGCAATGGGAGGATAACTAAATACATAAGACTCAAGACAAGGGGCAAGTAGGAATAGTGGTTACAGAATAGTGAGGAAAACATAGGCATTCACACAGGTGCTAGCTACACCAGCACACCACACCTAATAATCAATGGGAAATAAATGCAGAAGTGCAATTGAAAACATGGAATGGATTCCAAGAGAAAGTAAGGAACAGGAGCAGGGAAAACGAAATTACCAAGGCAAACTTCCCCCACCCATCCAAGGAAAAAGACAGGAAGCTAATCTAAAGAGGAGGGCTAAGGCACCAAGGTTTACAGCAGCAAAGGACAAAGTCAAAGAAATATAGAACACAGACAAACAGGGCTGCATCAAAAAGGGAAAGCACTGAGAAATGCTGCCTGCAAACAGAGGAAGACAGAAAGGGAATCTAGGAAGCAGAAATCAATTAAGCACAATACATTCGAAATTCAGGGTTAAGGAACAAGAAAATAGAAACTTGGAACTAGGCAAAAAACTGAGCACCAGGAACAAGGGACCAGTCACAAACAGGGGCACTGCATCAATGACCAGCGCTGGACTGAAGCAAACTGAGGCTTTTAAAGCTGCTTAACGAGCACAAGCCTCAGGTGTGCTGATTGCTGCACCTGCAGCCACAGGTGTTGCCTATCCTCCACCCAACCTTGTCCTGCAAGGGTGGAGGTGAAGCAGTGGGCCAGGCATTCTGGGAAGCATGGTCATTTGATTAAAGAAGCATGCTGGCTGCCAAAAACCTGGAATGGATCCGGAAGGGAAGTAGCTTGGAAAATAGGGATTTAGCGTTCCCAATTCATCACAGCACTGTAGCATAAGGTTCGGGGTAAAGATCCAGTAGGGAATAAACCCCAATTCATTCACTCAAGTGGTGGGAACGAGAGCGAAGGGAGTGAGTCGTGACACTGGAGCAGTAGAAAATATGTTTTTGAGAAAAAGACTCATAGAAAATTGTGACAAACTGGTAAAAATATTAAATGTATAGGTTGTTAAAATGAAAATGTTGCTCAAAAGTAGAAACTACTCTGGAATTTGTGCGATGTTCAGAGACTGAACCACAAAAATGTTGATATTGTGGCAATTGTGATAATGCTAGGAATATGAAAATTTACAGGATTGTGCCCATGTGTTATGCGCATGTATGTGGAAAAATGTGTACAGATCTGACACTCAGTAACCAACCAAAAGTGCGAAAAACGGTCATTTGTGAACCAAAACTCTTAAAAAGATGGGACTTTGATGGATACATGCCTTATTTAATTTGGGGTGTAAATATGTATTATTAGCAAGTTGGTGATATTGGAAATATGTTTTATATGAAAAATAGATTTTCTGTGTAGAAACAAAGGGGAGGTTTTTTTCCCTGGACCATAAACACAGCGTCATCGTGACACACTGTTTCCTTCTCAAATCAGGAGAGAGGGAATACCTTGACCAATCAGTTTCCTAGAGGGTGGGCATAGCATAATTAGCCTATCCACCCCCTTGAGAAATACATAAATAGGGACTGTTGAGGACCTAGAGACGCACACATTCACCCATCAACTGATTTACTGGTGAAGCGCTCTGCAGGAAGAACCCAGATCCAGACTCCAGAACTCTGAAAGCAGAAGGCCCAAATCCAAAGCTGAACCCTTCTCAGCTGGCCTTTAAAATCTTGCAACCTGATTTTAACCCCAAACTTCCAAAGGGCACAACCAATTAAACAGCCTGTCTGTGCTGTGTTTCTGCTTCCTGCCAAGAACCTTTGCTAGAACCCAGAGATCCAAACCAGTAGAGCAGAGCTGTAACCCAGAACCAACCCGTCAGATCCAGTCCAGGAGGCTGTGCAGAGTCAGAGTGCCGTGCTGAGAGCAGAACTAGGTGCCCTGAATCCTGTCCGGTGGCAAACAGATTCCAGTCCAAAACCCTTGACCAGATCCTGATGGGCCTATTCCAAAACCATAGTTGAGCATTTAGCATAGAATTGTCCATAGCCAATCTCTTATCCTTAACTAATCATATCCAACCCATTCCAACATATCCAGACTGCATTGTAGAATCTCTTTTGTCTGTCCTGAATCCTTCTCTCCTCCATGTCATCCTGTGATAATTGTAGTGATAAATCATCTTTGCGCTAATATATATTTGCTGAAGAAAGGCAAGTGTCGCAAAGATCAGACAGAGGCGACTGTGGACTGGTGGCTGTACCGTTGGTATCTCGCAGCTTCATAGCCCCTTAGTGTAAAGCCAATCCTTGTTTGTCATCTTCAAAAGCGCATCTTTCATTTGAAATCTTGGCTCTTTTTGAGGAAAAATTGACCTTTACTAAAACCTCTAACTTTTGAACCGTACATGCTAGAAACGACTTTCAAGTGTCAGATTGAAGCTACCAGCCTCAGCTTTCAAACGAATCCAGAACCACATTCCAACTCCTTGCCGCGATTCTGCATTTGGCTCAATTTCACCACATGTAAAATAGCTATTTCTTTGCATTCAACCTCTGAATTCAGTTTCCAACCTGCTAGTTATCCAATCATCAGTGCTAGTGTTTGCCTGAACCTATCCAAAGCTGCTCACACTAGTTTTGAATCAATTTACAAAATTAAATCAATTTTTCTCCAGCATGGGGTCTGGCATGGATTCACATGCTCATGAATATTCCCCGTCGTCAGGCTGGGAATCCTCGGTAAAGAAAAAACCAGTATCAGTTTCGTTTCTGATCTGTCTTTCGTAGTAATAACCAATCACTGGTCTCTGCGTCATACTGACCACAGCCAATGACTGCCCTCTACCTAAGCACCGCCTCTGGCAGCCATCTTCAGATTTTTACCGCACGTTCATGTGTTGGGATCCTCGTGCTATTGCTCTCTAGCGTTAGTGCTATTTTTCGCGCTTTTTCACAAAAAACTTCGATTCTTTCGGTCAAAAGAGCCTCAAGCTCCACCGATCCTACATCCGATCAACGGGGACCCGTGTCGGATTCGTCTGTGCCCCTCAAGGGTGAAGATTTCGTCGCGCTACACTTCGGAGGACTCCAGAAGCTTCTCAGGCCCGGTCTCGGAGATGGCCCAGGAGAAGGGAAGCTCGACGCCCGGAAAGCTGTTCAGGGTCTGCCCTGGATGCCAGCTGCAGAACGTCTTTAAGGAGGACGAACACTCTTTCTGCCTTTACTGCCTTCATGAGGACAAGACGCACGTGGAGAAGGACTGTGCGTTTTGCGGCAACATGTCGGAACGGACCATGAAGGACCGCCATCAACGTCTCGCCAACTGGCTGGAGGGTAAGAGCCCGTCTGGCGAGAAGAAGAAGAAATCCGAACGGTCTTCTAAGACCTTTGAGGGCGCCCCGGCGACGGGGGCCCAACATAAGGCCAAGCACCGCGAGTCCGCTGGCACCGGGAGCGCCGAACGGTCGGGCTCTACGGGCGCCAGGCAGGGCGCACCCTGCCCCGCCACCATCAACCACGAGCCAACGCTCTGGGTCGGGTAAGAGGAAGGCCGAGCACCCGGCGAAGCTCCTGGAGAGGCCCCGGTCGAGCTCTAAGGCAGAGGAGGAGCGTGGCAGTGCCCCCTCCCTCAAGGATAAGGCGGTGAGCGCACCTAAGGTGGTGAAGGCCTTGATCCATCCGACCAAGCCCTCTATCGAAACGTTCGCGGCGGCCCTGTCTCAGCCTGTGGAGGCTGCACCAGTGGTGGCGACCTCAGGGCCCAGAATCTCCCTGCCTCCTCGGAGGGAGTCTTCTTTTGTGCCCATCGATAGGACCCCCGTGAAACCCTCCGTGGGGAAGAAGAAGGGGGGGCAGGGCGTCGTCGTAGATTCGGCCTCAACCTCAGAAGAGGAGCTGATCGAGGTCTTAAGCCACGGCCTAGGCGTGGAAGAAGGCCAGCCCGTCGGAATGGACCCCGACGCAGGTGACGACGACGACATCGTCGAGGATACCGACGGGGCCCCTGCTCGCCCGTCGGATTCCCCTCTGCCAGCGCCGCAAGACAACTCGGCGGCCATTTTGTTGGCCATACAGTCCTTATGCTCCGAGATAAGGACGAGGCTACCGTTACCGACGGAGGAACCTCTCCCGTCGGGGGATCCAGAACCGGGACCTTCTGGTGTTCCCCCTACCAAGAAAAGAAGGATCCATCCACCACCTCCTTTTCAACCGTCGCGCCCCGTCCAGCCCTCCTCCCCGTCCACCCGAGGGGATGATACGGGGACTGACACGGCAGCGACGGGTACGGACGACGAGGCATACGACGAGGATATTCCGTCGTCGCCTCCCACCAGGGCTTCTCCGCCCGACGAGATCGGATCTTTCCACTCCATGATCTCCAGGGCTTCCGAGCTTTTCCAACTCTGCCCTGAGGAGAAGAAAAAGGAAGGCTTCCTTTATCAGCGGCGCGAGGCCAAGAGGAAGACGGTCCTCGCAGTGCCTCTGTTGGACGACATTTGGGATGAGGGCCTTTCCCTCCTCAAGAACCCTTCCATGACGCCAGCTAGAAGAGACCGGTACGAGAAAAAGTACCGGGTCCCGGACACGGCCCCCCTATGCCTCCGGGCGCAGCCTACCCCGGATTCCGTCGTCTCAGCGGCAGCCAGGAAGAAAGCGGGGGGGGGGTGCGGCCTCCACATCGACTTCCCCGCCGGACGGCGAGGGTAAGAAATTGGATGCTATGGGACGTAGAGTCATCTCGTCGGCAGCGACGACGATTAAAGCGGCCAACGCCTTGGCTATCGTGGCTCGCTACGACAGGGAGCTCTGGTACAAGATAGCTCCCCTGCTGGATTTTCTGCCGGACGACAAGAGGGCGGAGGCCCTGGAGATCCTGCAGGAAGGTGAGGTGGCCTCGGACCACGCCATCACCGTGGCGACGGACATCGCCGACACTGGGTTCCGCCAGCTGGGCAACGGCGTTTGCCTTCGACGTCGTGGATGGCTCAAAGCTACGGACTTCCGGCAGGACGTCCAGACCAGAGTCCTAGACATGCCCTTCGACGGGAACAACCTGTTTGGGAAGACAGTGGACGATTCCCTTCAGGCCATCAAGGCGGATACTGAGACGGCCCGGGCCCTTGGAGTTCTGCAGCAACGACGGACGCCCTTTCGGAGCGGCGGAGGCAAGGGCGCCTCCAGAGGTTCCGGCGGCGGTTTCGCTTCCTACCGTCAAGCGGCCCGCTCGTCGTCGCAAGAGGCCTACAGAGGACGAGGCAAGTCTAGCGGACCCCGCCGTCGTCGCCAAGGAGGTCAAGGCGGCAAGGCCGCGTCCAAGCAGGATTGAACCGGCCGTGGGGTCGGGCCCCCACCGAAGCACCCCGGTGGGAGGCCGGCTGGCGGGCTTCGTCAGCGTGTGGGAGTCCATCTCCACCGACCGTTGGGTGCTGGACGCCCTGGCCCGGGGCCACGCGCTCGAGTTTCAAAGAAGGTGCCCGCGCGTCCCCCCCGTGGCCAGGAAAGAACTTCACGTCCCTCAACTTCTCCTGGAGGTAAAGGCGATGCTCAGAAAGGGCGCCATCGAACTCGTCCCAAAGAGGCTTTGGGGCTCCGGAGTCTACTCGAGATACTTCCTCGTGAAGAAGAAGACGGGAGGATGGCGCCCCATCCTAGACCTGCGACGTCTGAACAAGTTCATCAAGGCGCAGAAGTTCCGGATGGTCACCCTCCAGCACGTCCTGGGTCAGCTGGAGGAAGGAGACTTCCTATCATCGTTGGATTTGGAGGATGCCTACTTCCACATTCCCATCCTAAAGGGGCACCGAAAATTCCTCAGGTTCGTGGTCCAGGGGCGTCATTACCAGTTCAAAGCCCTTCCCTTCGGACTACGGTCGGCACCCAGGGTATTCACCAAGTGCCTCGCACCGGTGGCGGCGCAGCTGCGCCGCGAGGGGATTCACGTCTACCCCTACCTGGACGACTGGCTCATCCGCGCCAAGACGAGGGAGCTCGCCGTGGTCCACACGGCAAGGACCGTCCAACTCCTCACGGACCTGGGATTCTCCGTGAACTACGCCAAATCCCACCTGGTGCCCGCGCAAGTCGCACTGTTTCTGGGAGCGAGGCTCGACACAGTGTCCCTTCTGGCCTCCCCGTCGGAGGAGAGGACCAGGACCATCTTGGGCAAGGTGCAACGGATGTTGGTGGCCGACGCGGCCAAAGTGAGGTCCATCAAGTCCCTCCTCGGGATGATGTCTTCCTGCATCTACCTCATTCCCATGTGCAGGCTCCGGATGCGCCCGTTGCAAGAATTCCTGGATGCGCGCTGGATCCAGACGACGGGCAGCTTCGAGGAAAGGATCAAGCTCGACGAGAGTTTCCGACGAGCGATACGGTGGTGGGGCACCCGCGCGCATCTGACGGCGGGCATGGACTTCCAGACCCCAGCCCACCAGGAGACTGTGACCATGGATGCCTCCCTGGAAGGGTGGGGAGCGCACACCGAAAATCTGCACGCAAGGGGACTCTGGCTCCCGACGGAGAAGTCCCTGCATATCAACGTCCTGGAGCTCCGTGCAGTGTTTTGGGCCCTCAGGTCCTTCCTTCCGTCCCTCAAGGGCAAGGTGGTGAGGATCTTCACCGACAACACCACCACCATGTTTTACATCAGGAAACAGGGCGGAACCAGGTCCCCAGCGCTGTCCAAGGAGGCGCAGGACCTGTGGCATTGGGCCGTCGCCCAAGGGATTTTTCTGGTGCCGTTTCATCTGGCAGGGATAAAAAACACCATCGCCGACTCACTCAGCAGGGAGCTGCGCTCGTGCCACGAGTGGGAACTACGGCAGGATCTGGTGGATCGCCTCTTCCGACGGTGGGGCACACCCCAGATCGACCTGTTCGCGACGGCGACGAACACCAAGTGCCAGAGGTTCGCCAGCAGGTTTCCCCAGACGAGGAGCATGGGCGATGCTTTCTCGTTCCCCTGGGAGGGCCTGTTCCTCTACGCGTTCCCTCCCTTGCCTCTGCTAATCCGGCTCGTCAACCAGCTCAAGAGGTCACGGTGCAGGATGATCCTCGTCGCACCTGCGTGGCCGAGGCAGATATGGTTCCCGGACTTGCTGGACTTGTCAGCGTCCCCGCCGATCAAGCTGCCGGCGGACGCGGATCTACTCTCCAGGGAAGGAGGCGCCATCCTTCACCACGACCCGAAGTCGCTGAACTTGCAGGCCTGGCTCCTGCAGCGCTAGAGTTTGGAGGATACGACATACCGGCCGATTGCAGAGAGGTTCTTGCAAAGGCCAGGGCGTCCTCGACTCTTAAATGCTACGGACACAAATGGAAGAGGTTCTCTGTCTGGTGCCACGCACAGAAGATTAACCCTCTACGGATTACGGCTCCCCAAGTACTGCCGTACCTGCTGACGCTGGCCAAAGCTGGTCTGGCACACGCGTCCATCAAGATTCATCTTGCTGCGATCTCCCGATACACCAGAACCACGGGGCGGACGTCCTTGTGGTCTCATCGTCTGGTGAAAGAGTTCATGAAGGGACTGTTCAGATCGTTCCCGCCGGTGAAGGCTCCGGCCCCGGCGTGGGAGCTCAACGTGGTGCTGACCAAGCTCATGGGACCTCCGTTCGAGCCTCTGCACTCGGCCCCGTTGAAGTTTCTATCGTGGAAAACAGCTTTTCTTGTGGCCATCACCTCCGCACGACGAGTGGGAGAGATCCAGGCCCTTTCCTGCAAGGCCCCGTACTTGACTTTCCACGACACGAGGGTAGTGCTCAGGACGCACCCCTCCTTCATGCCCAAGGTACCGTCGGACTTCCATCTCAACGAACCCTTGGTGTTACCTGTGTTCTTCCCATCGCCTTCGTCGCCGGCTGAGAGGACTTTGCACTCACTGGATGTAGCTAGAGCGCTGAAGTTCTACGTGGACCGCACGAAGGGTTTTCGGAAGACGTCACAACTCTTTGTGAACTTTGGACCTGTCAATCAGGGGAAGGCTCTCTCGAAGGCTTCCATCTCCAGATGGCTCTCCGGCTGTATCATGTGCTGTCACCGGTTGGCAAACCGACCGCTGCCTGGCCGTCCGAGAGCCCATTCCACCAGAGCGATCGCAGCTACCACGGCGTTCCTATCTGGTGTGCCCCTGCTGGACATATGTAGGGCTGCTACGTGGAGGTCGACGCACACCTTCACGAAATTCTACTGCGTCGACCGGGATTCCAGGGAGGAGTCCAGGGTCGGCCAAGCAGTGCTGCGCAACCTGTTCGCCTGAGGTGAGCCTGGTGAGGAGGTAAGATGCTTAATGTTGAGTTGATGTGATGCTTAATGTTGAGCCTTTGCCACCTCCCGTGGTTGTGCATGTGTGTACTGCTATGTATTCTTTATTCATGAGCATGTGAATCCATGCCAGACCCCATGCTGGAGAAGGAACAAGTTACTTACCTGTAACTGTTGTTCTCCAGCATGGGTCTGGCATGGATTCACATGCGAACCCTCCCGCCTACCCCTCTGCGGCTCTTCACTTGGTCATACTGCCACTTCACGTGCTTCCAAATCTGAAGATGGCTGCCAGAGGCGGTGCTTAGGTAGAGGGCAGTCATTGGCTGTGGTCAGTATGACGCAGAGACCAGTGATTGGTTATTACTACGAAAGACAGATCAGAAACGAAACTGATACTGGTTTTTTCTTTACCGAGTATTCCCAGCCTGACGACGGGGAATATTCATGAGCATGTGAATCCATGCCAGACCCATGCTGGAGAACAACAGTTACAGGTAAGTAACTTGTTCCTTAGCATTTTTCCCATTCATTCAAAAGCATTTGACCTGTTTAAAATCATACCTGTTTCTCTCTGCTTGCTGGGGGGAACCGGGATTGAAAATGCCTTTGTAGAGTGTTTATTCCTGAAACCTGTTTTCTCTCCTTCCATTTCTATATTGCATATTAGGGGGGATTGAGAAGTATCAGGGGTAAAGAGTGATTACATTGCATTTGATTGAACACCTAAACGTATTATTTCTGTGTTGCATTAATTCCGATCATTGCATTTCATTGAACCAACACAAATTTTTATTCTATGCTACATTATTCTTCTCATCCATACTCCTATTGATTAAAGAGATTGTAGATTGTTGTGATATCACCCAACACTGATCATTGTATAAATATTAATAAGTGTGATATCTAGATATTGTTCATATTAATAAAAGTGTGATACACATATATTGTTCAATCCATCAAATAAATCTTTTAACTTTGTAAAACAACCTACTTCTTGGTTCAGTGAGACCGGGGGGGATTCAAAGAGAGGGGCGTGATATAAGGGTACATCGTTCAGAGATAAAAGAACTTTAGACATAAAAATATATAATTAAGGGTTCCAGCTGGGCATCTCACGCTAGGCATTGACTTGAGATGGAGTGCTGGATTGAAACCACTTGCAGATTGGGGGCTCGTAGGGGGATTTCTAGATTAGATATACCACTTGTGACAGCTTAATACAATGTGCTAACTGACAGGGTACATAAATCCTGTTGGGCTACCACGCTGTGTTACACTGTGAAAAGCAGCCCTCAAAAGGGAACGCTCTAAGGAAACAGTCTGTTTTGCAAAAATAAAATAAAACTTCTGTAAGTCAGGAAGGAAATCAATATTTCCAGAATGGCGACATTGGTAGAGATCAGTATGACTAGAGAACACCTTTTGCATAAGTTATTTGTGAGAGGTGAATGGACAGAGCAGGATCAGAATGTGTGGTTGCAGGCAATCACAGAACAGATCACTGCAACAGGCTTAGATATATGACAAGATCAGGGTCCGTTACACATTGCCCTGAGTGAACTATATATGGCCCCTAAGGCAAAGGAGGAACAAAATAAGATTGTCAAAATAGTAGCATATCTATACTTGTATATGGGAGCCATACAGGGTAAATGTGCTGAAGGCCAAGATCTGGCAAGTAAGCAACTGCAGGCATTAGGAAAGGTCCAAACTGATCTGGACTCTACTGAGCAGAGGCTACAGAGCCAGGAGTCCGAAAATGAAAGTAGGCAGTATAAAATCAAAATGAAAGAGGACATGGGTATCCTGCAGCAGGAAAAGGCAGACCAGGATACCAGAATGCTGGCCCTACAGAAGGAGTACCAAGAAAGTTTGGACTCTCTACTGCAGAGCCGGAAAAAGCTGGAGCAACAAATAAACTTTAACAGGGTATGCACAGAGCAGGTAGCCACCCTGCAAAGCCAACTAGACAGAGAGAAAGAGGAGAGCAATACATTAATCCTGAAAGACCTGGGCACCCAGGCAGAATTTGATGAAGAGCACCAGAAAGCTGGTGCACTTCAAAGACAAAGGGACGACCTGGTGGCACAGAGGCAGGCTCTTACTCAGGAAAGGGACACCTTAGGCCAGGAAGTCTGTCACTTAAAAGAGAAAGTAGAAGAAAATCACCTGGCCCTTCAGGGACTGGGAGACCTCCAAAAAGAGCATGACAGATTGTTAGAGCACACCAGGAGGGTGGAAGAGGCTCTAGCAAGGAAGGACCAGACCAGTATGGACTGGACTCGGGAGGTAACCCTCCTGCAGCAAAGACTGGCCCAGTTCTCAAAAACAACCCAGGATGCACAGAGAGAAAATGAGGCTCTCTGTGAGAACAATGACAGGCTCCACAGACAGGTAGCCATGCAAGGGAGATTGATAGAGACTAGTAAGGCCTTGATTGAGGAACAGACCATTCAGATTCTTGCATGGCAACAGGGAGCAGGGGCTGATAGAGATGAGGTTCGCTGGGAAAGGGAAACACCTGAGCATAACCTCAGGAACCCTAGTACCAGAGGCCTTCATCTCTCCCAATCCCTGGACTCTGCCACCCCCATGTCCACTGGCGCATATGAGCCCAGGGCCACGGGGATGGCAGATTTCAATCCAATCAGAAATATGGGGCTCATAGACCAACACCTCCCAGGAATGGATGGGCGGGCTCTTTGGTATGGGTACCCAAGTACTGTGAAATTTAGTGGGGAACACCATGAGAGTAGGCCCACTAAGGGCATCCTGAAAACCTCTGCCCAGCTAGGACAGTGGGGAGGGGGGTACCCATCAAATCCTGGGAGCAAGGAGGAATCAGAAGACTCCTCTGAGCGGCCCAGGAGACTAGGTCCTCACATTCTGCCAGCCATTCCCAGGCTTGCAGAATCCGCGAGAACCTAGAAGAGCAGACGGGCACCTCTAGGAGCAGTGCCTCTGAGTCAGAGGAGGAGTGGACCAAGGTTACCCGAACTAAGAAGGCCAATAAGGGCCTTGCTTAAGGACCCCTTAAAGCAAATCAAAGCGATAAGGAGCATCATCACGCCTTATCATAAGAATGCGAAGTATTCTGTTTGGGAGCACTTAGAGCTCTTTGAGCAGATGATGTAAACTTTCCATTTGAAGGACAGCAGTAGCTGTATTCAATATGTGAAATGGACCTTCTCACCAGAATACTCCAGCTTCTTTGCGGAGCTGGAGGACCAAAATCATTCTAGATGGTCCACCTATAGGGCGGCCATCTTGAAGCATTTTTCTGTACATAGAAATCCTCAGGAGGCTTGCAAGGCAGCCTACAACTTGCAATGTGGGGAGGATCAGGCCCCACAAGAATTTGTGCAGGAATTAAAGCGTGCCTTTGCGCAGACCACCAGAAGGGTGCGCACGGACAGCAAAGAATTTGTCAATACTTTTTTCCACGCTCTACCAAAGTACATCATGACCGAGCTAGTGAGAGATGTTCATGAGAAAAGATCACTAGACTGGTTCATTGAACAGGCCACCCGAATTTATGAGGTGCAAAAGCCCATAGAAAACAAGAATAATCCAAAAAGCCCCAAACCAACCAACACCCCTGCTGCTGCTAAGGTGGCAGAGGTGTAGGTTGCCCCCATTTTAGATTTGGAGATGGGGGGGCTTAAAAACCTGCCTGCACAAAATCAGAGCAATCCCAAGCCCAGAAGGCCCTCGGGCCAGTCACAGTCAGGGAGCCAAGGAGGTAGTCCCACAAATGGGATCCCTCACCCCCCTGACTACATAAGTCCCCGCTACAAGGGGAACAGACCCATCCTGGGTTATGTGTGGACTCCTCCAGCCCAAGGGGGGGGATCCAACCAAACAGCACCTAACCCAGGGAACTTCCCTCCTCACTTCCCCCAGGAGGGCAAAAATTCCCCAAATCCTGGACAGAATCTTTTCCCCAGGTACCCGCAAAATTTGCAACCCCAAAATCATCCATCCTTCTTTCCACACTTTTCTGAGCCCAGACAACCCAATCCGGGAGAGGGGAGGCAAAGGGTGGAGGGGTACCCACATTTTCCAAATCCTGGGTATTTTCAGAGAAGGGATAGCTACCCTTCCCGGGATCAGCCCAGGGGAGAAATGAGAACCCTGTATCAGCCTGAGCTGGTGTCACAGCTAGAGCGCCAGGTCCATAACATGGCACAGGATCTGGGTCACATGCTGAGGGCTCAACAGAACACTCAGATGAGCATGCCGACACAGAATGCCTCAAACTCTGGACCTTTTGCTCCAGAGCAATGACGGGGGCAGAACCCCGACAACCCACTGGTTTCCAGGGAGGAGGCACAAGGGGAGGGGGGGTGTAAAGCCTTGGAGGAAGCTTCCTTCCCCACTTGTAGACAGCCCCTGGAAACCCAGGAACCGGAACCGAAATCTCCTGCCCCTGAAAGTCTGCCACCCAAGGAGCAGAGGGGGGGCAGGAGAAACAAAGAACCCAAAAAGACCCATTTTGTGGAGGAGGTACAAGTCTTCCAATTTGAAGGAGAGGAATCTTCAGAGGATCCTGGTAAAAGGGTCTTCTCCTTCAGAGATGGGGGAACTTCTCCCAAAAAGAAATGGGTCCCAAAAGATCAGAATCCAGACTGGGGAGATGTGGGGACTGAGCTAGAGCCGCCCATCATCCAACACAACAGCATGAAAATCCCCTGGTTCAAACCCATCCTGGTGACTGCCTCCAAAAAGGTGGGGGTGGCCCAAAATCAGAACCAGGAGAACCCAAAACTTCACCCATATCTAGTTGTCACCTTTTCTTTGCAGATTCCCTAGACTCCAAACAGAATTCTGCCCAAATCACATCCCTCTGTGTCCAAAACTAGCAAACTAACCAACCAGTTGTCCAAAAATGTACATTATTTGTGCCCCCTTGCGGAGAAGAAGGGAAGATTCTATGCCCCAGTCCAAATACAGGGGCAGGGTATGATTTTGGCACTGGTGGACACTGGATCCCAAGCTACCCTTCTGTCCAAAAAGGCCTTCGATAAACTGAATGCAGGAAGGGGGAGAATTGCCAAATTCCTCTCACCCTTCTTCCTGGACAACTTCAGAACTTTGACAGGAAGGAAATTCCCATCGAGGGGACTGCGGATTTGGATATTAAAATTGGGTGACACAAGGTGAAGCACCCGGTCATAGTTGTGACTCCAGAGGGCACCCCTTGTTTACTGGGGAATGACCTCCTGCGAAGGCTGTCACCCCTAATAGACTGTGTAAACAAGGTCCTCTGGACCCAGACTAGCCGACTGAAAAAATTAAAACAGAGTGTCAACCATGTTAGTTTAAACGGTACCTGCCACATGGTTGAACAAAAATCTGACCAAGTAGAATTTCACTTCCAGAACAACCAAATCCCAGACGTGACAGTAACAGCAGTAGGACAACAAACTGGTGATGGGGGGGTCCTCTCTATTTCTGAAAATAAACCTTCCTTCCAGTTTAAGGTGGCATTCCACACTGGAAGGAAACACTCTGAAATTCGTTACCAATCCACAATCGGACAGTTCCACGCCTATAGTCCAGAAAGATGAGAAATCAGCTCAGAGCCTGGCTAATATTCAGCAAATTGGAGAGCAGTTGTTCATCCCAATTCAGTTAAATGAAGGGAAGGACTCAGCGAAGCCATGTTCCGCCAACTCCCAAAAGATCCAGCCATTCCCACATTTAAACTGATAGACAAATGGGAAATGGATCTGGATCTGGAAACACCCAATTCCAAACATCTCCTGCCAAGCAGGTGTATGCTCAAAATATCCATAGGCAACAAGAGCATAGTCCATAATTTTTGGGTCGTGCGAGACGTCACTGCCGCCTTTTACTTAGGCATTGACATTCTTAATCGCTTTGCCATTAGTTTGGACCTAATAAACTTCAAAGCTTGGTCCCGATTAGCGGATAATCCCATGGGCTTTGATGACCCAGAGAAAGCATTTAGGTCAGCTCAACTGCTGCCTTATGCAGTTGAAATTCAGATTGGAGAGGAAGTCACCATCCCACAAAGGACCCGACAATTCTCCCTGGAAGTGAAAGTTAAGAGGACAGAAACTGAAAAACCCTGATGCCTATCTTCATCTAAATGCCTCTCTCCAACAGAAAGGGTTGGGGGTAAACCCAATACCACTAGTTAACATAGAACATGACACCATTCCAATAGAGGTGGATAACAGTGACTTAAAGAGTATCACTCTAGCTGCAGGCACTATTATTGGAATGGCAGTTGATGACCGACATTTTTCCATAGATTTAGGCAATGAACTGTTAGGACCAATCCCCAAGGACTGTTTTGACAGTGATAGTGATGACAACACAACACCAGACAAGATCTTTACCCGGCATGGGGGGAACTTCCTGGTGTACACTTCCTGCCCTTATAGTAAGGAAGATGTGACTTGTGACTTCAGGAGGGATGAGGTGATTTTCCAGGTCTGTGAGGACTGCCTTGCCCACCTGAAGCCACCAGTCCAAATCAGCACTTTGACCAGGGACTTCTCCACCCAGTTGGAGGAGGCCGCTGAGATAGCAAAACCAGAAGTCTTTCCAGGCTTCAGGCAGATGGTTGAAGAGAGAGTCAACCTAGCTGATTCCTGTGAGACTCTGGAGCAAAGGCAAAAATTGAAACAAGTTTTCTTGGATTTTCAAGATCTCTTTGTGGTGGACTCATGACTGTGGTCACACTGACATCCACACAACAACAATTCCCACGGACCCTGGCATGTCTCCAGTGTTTGTGAAGCAATATTGCTTGCCTCTCGCATCAATGGAGTCCCTTACTGAAATAATTAAGAACCTTGAGTCCCGTAGGATAATCCGTCCAGTCCACAGCACCTTCAATAATCCGGTGCTGGGGATATTGAAGCCAAACAGCCAGTGGAGACTCTGCGCCGACCTTAGGGAGCTCAACAAATGGGTCCATACTTCCCGATGGCCTCTTCCCTACATTGACCAAGGGCTGGCCCAGATCCAGGGGTCACAGGTATTCACTGCAATAGACCTGATCAATGGATACTGGATTGTGCCTATCAGTAGGGAGGACCAATACAAGCTGGCCTTCACCTTTGGGGGGCAGCAGTACACATGGACCCGGGTTCCCTTCGGATGCATCAACTCCGGCAATTAGTTCAACATTTTTCTACATAAGGCCATGCCCGACCTGGGTGAGAGGGGCAACCTGGCTTATGTGGATGATGTTCTCATCAAAAGCTCGACTGTGGAGGGACACATCACAGAGATCCATTATGTTCTGACACAGTTGAGGGTAGCCGGAGCAAAACTTTCCTTTCAAAAAGCACAGTGGTGTAGAACTCATGCACATTTCTTGGGGCATGAGATTACTCCTCAGGGTCTCTGTCCCCAGGAAAAGAAAGTGGAAGCACTCCAGAAATTGAAAGACCCCACAACTCTGCGGGAACTAAGGAGCCTCCTTTGACTGACTAATTACAGTAGAAAGTTAATTGAGGACTACGCAGAGATCACAAGTCCCCTGATTCATCTTTTGAAGGGGGGGGTCAAGTGGGAATGGGGTCCAGAACAAGCCGAGGCAGTAAGACAACGCAAAAGAAGCCTCTCACAAGCGCTTTGCCTAGCTTACCCTGTCAAAAACAAGGAGTTCTTCTTGGAGACAGGGTTCTCTATACATGCTTGAATGCAGTATTATATCAAAAGCATGACAAGGTCAATAAAGGAATCTCCTATGCAAGTAAAACTTTATCCTCTGTGGAGGAAAAATTGAATGTGAGAAGGCACTCCTGGCAACGGTGTGGGCATTGAAGAATTACGCCTGTTTATCAAGCGGGGGGGACATCATAGTGGAGACTCCACACCAGCCTCTGCAATATCTCCAAAGTGACAGAATCCGGGCCGAAAATGTGAGTAATTCCCGAATTACTTCCTGGATTCTGTCAATGCAAGGCTTTCCTGTGGAGGTCAGATATGGCCAAAACAAAAGAGTCCCCTCGTGCAAGGTCTGGCTGACTTGCATGATTGTGCCAGAGAAAACTGTCTCGAGGACGAGAGTCTAAAAATCAAGGACAACATGGAGGCATACCTCAATTCCCCACACAAAGTCTTTGAAGAAGACAAGTGTGAGGGAATGCCCGCTGTCTATGTCGATGGATGCTCTTACCATGTTGACGACAACGGGGAAAAAGAACTTGTGGCCGGCGTAGGGAATGCATGGGTGAATGAGACCCCAGGACCCTCCGCTGGGTACAAGATTGGTCCCCAAAGTAGTCAAGTGGCAGAGTTGATGGCTGTGCATCAAGCCATCCTCACTGCTGTCCAACATCAACTCCACAAACGGGTCATAATCACAGATTCGGATTATGTACGAACGGGTTTTTTGGAGCACCTGGTTAACTGGAAAATCAGAGGCATGTTATGTGCTAATAACAAACCATTGAAACATGGGAAATTAATTCAAAATATTGATGATCTGGTCACCTCGAATGGGATGACCATCTACTGGAAAAAGATCAAGGTTCATTCTAAAGTAGAGGGACCAGACAAAACTGGAAATGACTTAGCTCATCAGCTGGCCAAAACGGGAGCCATCCAAGGGGATCTACTTGAGATCGAGTCCCTGTTGGGGAGATCCAGGTCACTGCTATCACTAGGTCCCAGACAAACGTTTCCAATGAACTCTCAACTGCACAATGGAGTAAGGAGACCCCAGATGCTGATTTGATTACGGCTCAAAAAGGGGATCCAATAATTGGTAAGTTTTATCAACACATTGAGGACCCTGAGAACTTTCCCCTGACGGATACCGATTACATTGGGAAAGAGGACCTCAGAATGTTGATGAAATGTCCAAAAATGTTCTGAATCCAAGTCGGTTTGTTGGTAAGGAGATCCCTAGCTGGCCATGATCAGTGGGTGGTCCCTACCTCATTTCTAAGCCTGATGTCACGCCCATGATGCGGCCACAGCCGGTCATAGGGGGTTTCATACAACACTTGAAATCTTAAGAGAGGTTGCATATTGGCCACACATGGGGCAGGACCTCCACCAATATTTGAAGGAGTGTCTTGTGTGTGCACAATTTCAGCCAACATCCCTCACACCGTTCTCCTCTCCAAAAGAGAGGGATGACACTGCCATGGTCAGATTTACAAGTCGACTATATCCGGCCCGTGTTTCGCTCCTCTAGGGGGAACAAGTACATGTTGACCGTGACATGTTTGTTTACCTAATGGGTGGAATGTCTCCCGGCCCCAAACTGCAAGGCAGAAACAGCAGCTGCCCTGATGATCAACCACATCTTTTCGCATTTTGGACTACCCCAAAGGATCGAGTCAGATCGAGGTAGCCATTTCACCAGCAAAGTAATGACAAAGATGTGGGAGATACTTGGGGTCAAAATGAAGCTACACATTGCTTACCGGTCAGCCTCTAGTGGTGCAGTAGAGAGATACAACAAGACAATTGTGAGCATATTAAAAATGTTTGTGGCAGATTCTGGGCCAAGTTGGGATATTCGATTACCTCTTGTCCTAATGGCCATCAGATCTACCCCTTCATCTGCAACTAAAATGTCACTGTTTCAGCTGATGACTGGACGCAAGATGGTGCTTCCCCAGCATCTGCTCTACAGAACCCAAGAGCAGATATTGATCAATGCTTCCACAACTCATGAGTATGTTGAAAATCTAAGAAAACACCTTCAACATGCTTTTGCCTATGCTCAAAAGATTTGCAGACATCATGAAGACCCACTATGACTTAAAGACTACCAGAAAAGAATACAATGTAGGAGACAGGGTCTACTTATACAATTTCCATAGGAATCAGGCCAAACAGCGCAAATGTTTGCCTAGCTGGAGGGGACCTTTTGAATTGTAGACACAATCTCACCAGTTGCCTACAAAATCTGCATCCCCAAAGGCAGTTTGGCAGAGGTAGAAGATAAGTGGGTCCATATTGCCATCCTAGGCACACTCTGCAGCAACTGGAGGAGTCTTCTGGAACCCCAGAGGGGGTCACTCCAGCTCCCTAGAATCCAGCTACAAAATATTCCATATAAAGTCCATAAATTACGATCGAAAAATGTGTCCTGATTAATAGTGGTGGGGAAATGTCTACAAATATGCTTTTGCTTTGTCACCCTAGGATTGGAAACCATGGAGACGAAGACCAAGGAGGACTACCCAGGGACCGGGAGCAAAGATCCAAGGGGCCCGGAGTATCGCTCCATACTCACATCAGGACTGGGCGAGGAGAACTGGTCGATCCACCCGAGATGGAAGAAAAGATGATGAACCATCCCAGTCTTGCGACTTATCATTGATGGACAATCAATGCTAAATCGCAAGAGGGGGGCTTGTGGGATCTCCTAGCCCACTAGTCTATGCCCTACAACATTACTGTGCGCTGCTTGCATCAGAAACATCAGAATGGCCGCCGAAAAGCCTTGTGTGCGCTAGAAATCTGAGAAGTGCGCAGGGAAACCTGAAAAATAGGCCGCCAATTCATTTTGCCTATGTCAGTGATAACACAGGAGACCACTGCCAAAACCTATCATTGGGCTGCCCACAGAGTAAAATGAAACTACTTGAAGAAGCAGCTCTGCATTGCAAGGGAAACCAAGAACTGCTTTAAAAATCCATTTTTTCTTGGCTGTGGAAAGTGCAAAAATCATGGTTCCCAAACATCACAAAAGATCCAACATCCTTGTTGGGTGTTAAACATCATTTTAATTTAAAGAATCTACCTAAGCACAATGTCATGAGAAGCACATTTTATCATAAAAAATACACATTCAAAGGTGCTTGTCAGATGTGTCAGATATGGGCGCAGTACCGCCGCTCGCCTGTGTCAAAAGCTGGCATTTACTTATACTGTCATTTAAAACTTGTACATTAAAATCAAAGTATGGAAAAGAGAGACTTCCTATCAAAAAGCAATATAGGTTGTACAATTCAATCTCTATGTTTTAGAAAGGCTGGAATTAAGAGAGTTGTGAATATATTTGTTAAAAATGTTAATTGTATTTTAGAAAAAGACTATTTGAAACATAAACTTGGTTTTATTGGTAATTTTTCAGAAAAAGAAACAATGACAACACCAGGAGCAGTATCAATATGACATTAACATCATCATCAAACCCCCATGGTCTCCTTCCCCCCTCCCCCTTCACCCCACTCCCCAACTCCACCCCTCCCCCCAGATCAGTGTCCCATCGTAAAACCAATCGTAGGAGTCGTCATCAGTACTCGAAGTTCAGTGCTTTGGAGCCATGCTGTGCGTTCCCTTAAATGCTGGCTTAGACGAATCCGCTGTCTCCCGGGCCGTGGGCTACCCCATTGTGCTTGAGTGGTTCTCTCCGGGCTCCATCGCCCCCCCACCCCATGTTGTCCACATAATGTCAGTGAGCCTCCCACCCCCATGCCTGGTAAACCCCATACCAATTTGCCTGGAAGGTGCTCGATTTGTTGTTTACCATGGCTGTCAGTTTGTCCATGAGGAACATGTTCTTCAGTTTTTTTAGCCAGTCTTCCTTAGAGGGGGTCTCCAGACTTTTCCACCTTTGCGCTAGGGCCACCCTTCCTGCTTGCAACATGGTCTCCCACATTCCTGGGTACCTATGTATTTCCGCCTCCTCTGGTGGGAGGCCCGACAACATCGTCAGTGGATTGAGTGGGAGAAGTTCTTCGGTGACCTGCGCCATCCATCCCCGTACCTTCTCCCAGAACCCCTGTACTTTAGGGCAGGACCACCACATGTGACCCCTTGTCCCCACTTGGCCACATCCTCCTGGGCATCTGGGGGACATCCCCGGGAACATCTTGGATACCTTAGATGGGTCCCTATGCCATCCCTGTAAAATCTTAAAGTTGTGCTCCATGTCCAACGTGAACAGGTTCCCATGGAAAGCTATTTTAAACACCCTGGACCATGCGTCTTCCGAGAGAGGCTCTCCTGCCAGGTCATTCCAGAACCCACGAAACCCTCTCCTCCCTTCCAAGTTACCAGTGTTCAATATTTGGTACATTTTGGATACTACCCCCTTCCTCGTTGTGGCCGTGTCTAATAACTTTTCAAAGGGGGTCAGCTGTCTCTGCAGATTCAGGCCCCATGTCTGGTCACAGAGGATGCCCTTCAGGCGCAGATATTCAAAGACTGAAAGAGACCCCCGCCCAAGCACATCTCGCAGCTCCTCGTATTCGAGGAACTCGCCCTCCTTGAACAGCTGCCACGCCCATTCCAGCCCCCCATCCGACCAGGACTGGGCATTCCTAAATGCCCTGCTACCTAGTTTGAGCGGGTGGCCCCAGAGCGAAGACATCGGGGAGGGCCAGGAAGTGAGGTGTGCAGTTGTGGGTCCCTCGTTCCAAATCGACCAGAGTATTCCCAGGGTTGGGTGGGTCTGCAATTTATTTGGGATGTGTCTACGCGGCAGCCACAAAAGGTCGCGTACTTTCAGAGGGTGGGCATCCATGTCCTCCAGATAAGACCAATAGGTGCCCATCCCCTCCCTCATGTGTTCCAACAGGACCCTTAGCTGGGCAGCCCGGTGGTAGAGAAAGAAGTCCGGCAGCCCAAAACCACCCTCCTGCCAAGGTAACGTTAGAATGGCCTTCCCTATCCTCAGGTTCCTCCCTTGCCAAACAAACTCTCGGACTGCCCTCTGTAGGTCTCGAAACATTTGGTCGGGGACCCCCGTTGGGAGTGCCGTGAAAAGATACAGCAGTCTTGGGAGGATGTTTATTTTCACTGCTGTCATGCACCCGTACCAAGACAGGATCATACCTCCCCACCTCCTCAGGTCTGACTTTATCTCTGCCATAATGGGCCCATAATTCGCCGAAGCCAGTTTAGAGAGATCCCTTGTGAGGAGTACACCCAAGTATCTGATGGATTCCTTCCCCACCACAATCCCCGCACACCCATCCCGGTGGTCCAGCCCCGGGTCCAGCCCCGGGTCCCGAGCCCTCATAGAGAGTAACACTGATTTTGATGCATTTATTTTTAGCCCCGAGAATTGCCCAAAGGTTGTCATCAGGGCCAGGAGGGGGGGGGCGAGGTGCCGGGCTCCACCAGGTATGCAAGAATATCATCAGCAAAAAGGGAGAGCTTGAACTCCACCTCTCCTCTTTTAATCCCTTTAATGTTGGGGTGAGCTCGGACCGCTATGGCCAGGGGCTCCATCATCAGGACATATATTAAAGGGGAGAGTGGGCATCCCTGTCGCGTCCCCCGTGTGAGGGAGAATGAGTCAGAAAGTTATCCGTTCACCTGCACTCTCGCCGTTGGGGCCCCGTATAGGGCGGAAACCCAGTTCCTGATGTGAGCCCCGAAGCCCATTCGACGGGGGAGGAGGTGCATGTACCTCCACTCCGCCCTGTCAAAAGCTTTCTCGGAGTCCAGGGAAAGCAGACTTGCATCTAGATCTGATTCTTGGACATGGTGGATTAGGTCTATCGTCTTCCTGATGTTATCAGAGCCTTGCCTGCCCCCTATGCATCCCACTTGATCCCCGTGAACCGGCTTGGGCATTATCCCCTCCATCCGTTTGCCCATTACCTTGGCCAGGATCTTTACATCTATGTTGAGGAGGGAGATTGGGCGATATGAGGAGCATTCAGTGGGGTCTTTGCCCTCTTTGGGCAGGCCCACAATTATGGCCCTCATCATGGTCTCCGGCAGAGAGCCCCCCTCTAACACCCTGTTAAACACCCTCACCAGGTGAGGGGCTAGGATAGCCCGGAACCTCTTATAGAAGTATACGGAGAAGCCGTCTTCCCCCGGGGACGTTCCCACCTTCATCCCACTGATCGCATGCTCTACCTCCTCTTCCGTCACCCGGCCCTCTAGACCCTCTGCCATTTCACCTTTCAAGGACGGGATCTGGATGGAGTCCAGGAAACCCTCTATCTGAGTATCATCCCCGTCATATTCTGACGAGTATAACTTTTCATAGTAACAGCGAAAGGCTGCTCCAATGTTAGGGGTGTCGTGATCTAATGATCCCCGATCATTCTTCACTGCCTTCACCGTTCTGTTCCTTTGAATCTCTCTGAGTTTCCAGGCCAGGATTTTGTCAGCTCTGTCCCCCTTCTCATAATATTTCTGTTTCACTAGCTGGAGGCTCTGCTCGGTCTTATGTAACAGGAGGTCTTTCAACTGGAGTTTGTAGTTTTCCAGGGTAGCAATCTGCTCTCTTTCCAGGGGAGCCTGCGGGAGGTTACCCGGTTGGAGTTGGGCTATCTTTTCCCTCAGGGATTTTTCCTGGGCCTCCCTCTCCCTCTTTTTCTGGGCTCCCATTCTAATGAGGACGCCGCACAAGGTCGCCTTAAAGGCGTCCCACAGCACGTGTGTGCCCACCTCTCCGTTGTCGTTCAACTCTAAATACTCCGAGATGGCGTCCTGCACCTCCTGTACTAGAACTTCATCCTTCAGCAGGGAGTCATTACACTTCCATCGCCCTCTACTGCCACTCCGCCATCCCCCTACTATAGTGGTCCGGACCAAGTCGTGATCGGACCAACAAACCGGGTCAACCCTGTGGCCAGAGACATGGGGGAGAAGGGGTTCATCTACCAGGATATAATCTATACGGGAGTATGATGTGTGGATTGCTGAGTAGTAGGTGAAGGAGGGGAGGCCTGTCCTGGGAGTTGGGATGGTGTCCACCAGGCCTAGCTCTGCGTTGACCCTCTGGAATGTACGGGCCATGGTTTCATCTGCGGCCCTAGTGAGCTGAGGCCCCAAGCGTTTTCTATCCGCGGTTGGGTCTAGGACCATATTGAAATCCCCCCCACCACCAACATCCCGTGAACAAACAATTTCAATTTGTCCTTCACTCCCTCCCAGAATTGCGCCTGGCCCTCATTAGGGCTGTACACAACTGCCAGAGTCAGAGGGGAACCCCGCAAAGAGCCCTTTGCCAGCAGATATCGGCCCTCTGGGTCCTTCACCGTGGCTTCCACTTCAAAGCCAACGTCCCTTGCTGGTAGTATGGCTACCCCCCTTTTCTTGGTTCTGTGGGATGCATTGAGGACCTCCCCGATCCCGCCCCCTCGCATTTTTGGTTCCTTCCCCGTGGCCCAGTGTGTTTCCTGAAGAAAGAGCAGGTCAAGCTTTGCCCTCCTAAATTCCCTGCAGACCAAGGATCTCTTGGTTGGGGTGTTCAACCCCCGCACATTAAGGGAACCCACGCCCAGGGCGGGCAGATCCTCAGCCATTGTCTATGATCAACATCTTACTGGGTAGCTGGCTCGTGGCACTTTTCCTTTCCTGCTCCTTTTGTGTTACAACCTGATCTCCCTTACCCCCTCCCCCCGGCCCCCAGGTGGGCCTTAAACCTGTCCCCAACTGCTCCCTGGTCCCCCCCCGAACTGAACAACCCCAACTGTTCTTTCACCCCCACCCCGGCGTCCAGCCAAATAGTTCCACCATTGCTGGTAATTGGCCGGACCACCAGCCTACCGCCTCCGGCTGGGCTAATGTCGGAAATTACTCCTCCTTGAGCCCCCTTTGTCCCCCCCACCCCTCCAGCAAGCCCCCTCCCCCAGGTAACCGACATACTTGCTGTTCTGGGAGGCCCCTTACGTCCTTAGGCCCCGTAGTCCTGGAAGTCTACTCGTCCTTGTGCCAGGCCGGACGTTTGTGATCGTGAGTTGAGTTCTTTGCCCGGTTTCCCCGTACCCTTTTGTACTTCCAGGCTACCCCGGGCTCGACCGGCCCGCTCCTCCCTGGCCGGGGTCGGTGTCTTCCCTGTCCTTCGCCGGGGACGGTGGGGTCAGTTTCTTAAATTTCCGTGGACCCGTCTTCTTTCTCCTCTCTCCTTGTAACCTGCGTTCCCTGGCTCCTTCCGCTGCGAATCCTGTGGGTTCTCTCCGAGGGGCCGGGTCCGACACATACCCTTGAATGGCTTCCCTTATGTCCTCCTCTGTAATCAGGGTCGACCGTTGGCCCTCGTACTCGAACGAGAGGGAGAAGGGATACCCCCATCTATAGCGCACCCCCTTCTCTTTTAGCATTTGTGTCAGGGGCAGCACATCCTGCATTTGGCCAGCATGTATGAAGAGAGGTCCTGGCAAATGGACACTAGTGCGTTGTTATAGGTTATTTCCCGTGCCTTTCTGGCCTCCTCCAGAACCTTCGCTTTCTCGGTGTACTAATGAAAGCGGACCAGGATAGACCGGGGCCCCCCCGCTCTGCCCCCCGCTCTGTGGACCCGGTCGAACGTTGGTTCAGTCGTCATCTCGTCCGAGAAAAGGAGGGTGATGATGTCCCTCACCGTCCGGTTCAGTTCCCTTTCCGTTTCTCCCTCCGACTCCGTGACCCCAAAAATTCTGAGGTTGTTCCTCTGTTCCCTATTTTCGAAGTCCATTTGCCTGGCCCTCTCCTCGTCTCTTTTTTCTAGCGCAGCTATTCTCATGGACATGTCCATCTCTTGGGTCGTTGCGGAGGACTGGTTGGTCTCCAGCTGCAACAGTCTGTCCTCGACCTTGTCCACCCTGCGGTCCATGTTCTCCATTTTCTGGGCAATGTCCGCCCGCATTTCTCTGATCTCCTGCAGGACCGAGGCAAAGCCCTTTTCCATTGTAAGGGTGGGTGGGGGCGAGGTCTCGGGCTGGGACATTCTAGTCGTCCGATCCAGGCCGCTAATCTCCCTTCTGGCGTCCTGGTAGCGATACTCCTGGAGGGTTTGGCACCAGCTCATCCGATCTCCCTATCTCTCCCTCCGGTCGGTGGTCTTCGGGGCCCAAGAGTGATGATCCTGCTGGGAGACCGCTCGTGTGGGGCTATCTTTCAGCGGGCACACGCCCCACCAGTCTCCGGCGGGGGCCTCACACTCTTTACACGCTCTTTTTCCCGCTGCTTGTGGTCGTCTGTCCCTGTGACGGTGATGAGTATCAAATTTGTGATCGGATGAGGGTCCAGGCCTGGCCCGCGGGGGCGGAGCGCCCGCAGCATGCTGGTTAGGCCATGTTTTCTTCTGAGTTCGTCTCCAGGCGGGCACTCGCCCTGGGAAAGAGCCCAGGGGCCACCACCTGTATAAGTCTCACACCTTCTTCACCGGCCGTGCCCCGCTGTTGTCCGCAGTACACTGCTCCGATGGCCCTCACCAGGGTCCGTTGGTCGGAGTCCCGGCGCCCCTGTTGTTCGACTCCGTGATCGGGAGCTCGGGTCAAGCGGGCAACCTCACCTCTGGCAGGATTGGTTGGTTACTTCCCCCCGTGCCGCGGGGCCCCGACGGTGGAGTCCCCGCTGAGGCGCCGGCATGCTCTGTGACCGGAGTAGGGTGGAGGGGTCAGGCGCGCTTGCAGGCCTCAATGGCTACTGCGTACCACGACTCCCCGCGCAGCTCTGGAGATGGGCGGGGCCTCCCGTGGATTCTCTCGTTGGGCCGCGGGGCTGCGTTCTTAGGCGTCCAAGGGTCTTTCGGCATCGCTCTTTCGCCCGGGGGGGTCTCCCGGGATTCACTGCCACTGAGAACTGCAGCTGTTTCGTGGGGGGATTGTGGCGGGGGGGCTCAATCCCTCAACACGGCCCAGTTTCGGCGGGAGCGGCTTCTTCAGGCAGCCATCGCCTGTGCACCCCCTGGTGGCCTAAACATTGTTTTTTAAAGTGAGTTAAAGCCAGTCACACTGAGCTTCAAAGACAAACCACAGCTTCTCCTAAACAAAGGAATCTTCCCCCTGCTCTCTGCTGAGGAACTGGCAGGGAGGTGTTAATGGATGTGGGAGAAGGACTTTGGCCTGTTGCTCTGACAAGAGACAAAAGACTCTCTTGACTGAAAGGAAATGCAAATTTGGGCGTCAACAGAGACCAGCTGCTATCAGGAAGAGGCTCAGGTTGCTCTGGCCCAGCCAAAACCTTGGGGGCGGGACTAGACTGAAATGTCTATCTGGAGCAGTAGAAAATATATTTTTGAGAAAAAGACTCATGTGACAAACTGGTAAAAATCTGAAATGTATAGGTTGTTAAAAAGAAAATGTTGCTCGCAAATAGAAACTACTCTGGAATTTGTGCGATGTTCAGAGACTGAACCACGAAAATGTTGATATTGTAGCAATTGTGATAATGCTAGGAATATGAAAATTTACAGGATTGTGCCCAGGTGTTATGCGCATGTATGTGGAAAAATGTGTACAGATCTGACACTGGGTAACCAACCAAAAGAGCGAAAAACTTTCATTTGTGAACCAAAACTCTTAAAAAGATGGGACTTTGATGGATATGTGCCTTATTTAATTTGGGATGTAAATATGTATTATTAGCAAGTTGGTGATATTGGAAATATGTTTTATATAAAAATAGATTTTCTGTGTAGAAACAAAGGGGAGGTTTTTTCCCTGGACCATAAACACAGCGTCACCATGACACATCATGACACACTGTTTCCTTCTCAAATCAGGAGAGAGAGAAAACTTTGACCAATCAGTTTCCTAGAGGGTGGGCATAGTATAATCAGCCTATCTACCCCCTTGAGAAATACATAAATAGGGACTGTTGAGGACCTAGAGGCACACACATTCACCCATCAACTGATTTACTGGTGAAGCGCTCTGCAGGAAGAACCCAGATCCAGACTCCAGAACTCTGAAAGCAGAAGGCCCAAATCCAAAGCTGAACCCTTCTCAGCTGGCCTTTAAAATCTTGCAACCTGATTTTAACCCCAAACTTCCAAGGGGCACAACCAATTAAACAGCCTGGCTGTGCTGTGTTTCTGCTTCTTGCCAAGAACCTTTGCTAGAACCCAGAGATCCAAACCAGTAGAGCAGAGCTGTAACCCAGAACCAACCCATCAGATCCAGTCCAGGAGTCAGAGTGCAGAGACAGAGTGCCGTGCTGAGAGCAGAACTAGGTGCCCTGAATCCTGTCCGGTGGCGAGCAGATTCCAGTCCAAAACCCTTGACCAGATCCTGACGGGCCTATTCCAAACCATAGTTGTGAGTATTTAGCATAGAATTGTCCATAGCCAATCTCTTATCCTTAAGTGATCCTATCCAACCCATTCCAGCATATCCAGACTGCATTGTAGAATCTCTGTTGTCTGTCCTGAATCCTTCTCTCATCCATATCATCCTGTGATAATTGTAGTGATAAATCATCTTTGCGCTAATATATATATTTGCTGAAGAAAGGCAAGTGTTGCAGCGGGCAAAGATCAGACAGAGGCGCCTCTGGACTGGTGGCTGTACCGTTGGTATCTCGCATCTTCATAGCCTCTTAGTGTAAAGCCAATCCTTGTTTGTCATCTTCAAAAGCGCATCTTTCATTTGAAATCTTGGCTCTTTTTGAGAAAAATTGACCTTTACTAAAACCTCTTTAACTTTTGAACCATACATACTAGAAACGGTATTCAGGTGTCAGATTGAAGCTACCATCCTCAGCTGTCAAACGGACCCAGAACCGCAATCCAACTCCTTAGAGTTTTGCCGCAATCGCATTTCCCGCGTGCTGAAAGGTTTGCAGCTATTCTGCATTTGGCTCAATTTCACCACATGTAAGATAGCTATTTATTTGCATTCAACCTCTGAATTCAGTTTCCAACCTGCTAGTTATCCAATCATCAGTGCTAGTGTTTACCTGAACCTATCCAAAGCGGCTCCCACTAGTTTTGAATCAATTTAGAGAATTAAATCCATTTTTAGCATTTTTTCAATTCATTCAAAACCACATTCAAAAGCATTTGACCTGTTTAAAGTCATTCCTGTTTCTCTCTGCTTGCTAGGGGGAACCAGGATTGAAACTGCATTTGTAGAGTGTTTATTCCTGAAACCTGTTTTCTCTCCTTCCATCTCTATATTGCATATTAGGGGGGATTGAGTAGTATCAGGGGGGAAGAGTGATTACATTGCATTTGATTGAACACCTAAAAGTATTATTTCTGTGCTGCATTAATTCCTATCATTGCATTTCATTGAACCCACACAAAGTGTTATTCTATGCTACATTATTCTTCTCATCCATACTCCTATTGATTAACGAGATTGTAGATTGTTGTGATATCACCCAACGCTGATCGTTGTATAAATATTAATAAGTGTGATATCTCGATATTGTTCATATTCATAAAAGTGTGATATATATATTGTTCAATCCATCATATAAATCTTTTAACTTTGTAAAACAACCTACTTCTTGGTTCAGTGAGACCGGGGGGATTCAAAGAGAGGGCGTGATATAAGGGTACATCGTGCAGAAATAAAAGAACTTTAGGCATAAAAATATATAATTAAGGGTTCCAGCTGGGCATCTCATGCTAGACATTAACTTAGGTGGAGTGCTGGATTTAAACCACCTACAGCATAATCATACATAAGTCATTTAAGAGAAATGTCATCCAATTCAATAGGTAAAAAAGAGTCACCTTGTTGAAAAGTCACAAGATGCGTCTCAGGTAGGCAACATGTGGATTTGAACATGTATCACGTCTGGAGGATGGCTTCCCAGTTTTTAATTCTATAGGAGAAACAGTGTATCAGGCTAAATATTGCTAATGAATACGATTTAATGGTGAGTTCACATTGGGAACATACATTTACAGGTGAGCAAAGGTTCAATCCTGCAAGTAAGGGTTACTTCTCATGACGAGGGCCAGCACTCAATGCCTAATGTAAAAATTGTCCAATAGAATTCTAAGGATGGGACAATCGAACCAACGTTACTAATAGTAATCAGTTGCACATCAAAGTCTTACCTCTAAATGGTATATGTTGGTACTCAGTACGGTGAGCGTGTGACTGAAAAGTAAAAAGATGCATCCACTAAGTGACTGTATACTAAGCAATGGCTATGATGGGGTAACAAACTCATGTCATCAAGGAAGAATAATACCAAATTACCGGCGCGCTGAGGCCATAAATGTAGTCCTCTGAATAAGAGTCGCAAGGACTCTGGTCTTTAAAATGGGCGTTTAAGTATTACGTTAGCCGTGCACAGGAACGTGCCAATGTTACATGTAAACAAACATCAAATCTTGTTTGAAAGGCTGGCATTTTATGGAAGGGTGCTGCAGGGGTTCCAATGTGTAAGAAAGTCCATTTGTCTATGACGTTGGGTACGCACAGAGACGTCATATGTAAACAAAGATCGAATCATGTATAGATGTCCATTACGATGCCTGTCAAAAAGGCAGAAAAGCCTGATGCTGTATAATACAATGAGTGCAATGCACTATAAGGAATTAAATTGAAGGACATTTGTCCCAAGTTCAAAAGACTGTTTTTGAATGTATAGGTTGAACATCCTATATGGTAATTCAATGTGCAATATAAATGATTCATATTTGTGTATGTTTCCCATTATTCAAGTATCTTGGATAAATGCATATCGGGTAGGATTATTCAAGTAAGGCTACAATAATAGGATCTATATTTTAGTTAGCCCTTAGTCATCGATACTCTGTCATTACATTGTAGAACATATCCTGTTGTACATACATTATTCATAAGACATAATAGATTCAAAAAGACGTAGTTGTAACCCATATCCACACATATTGACTTATCATCAATGTGTGTCTAGTTAGTTAAAGAAAAGGAGTGAGTGGGTGTTCCTCATTGAGTCCAGTTGGAGTCATTGGGCCTGATTCTCCAAAGCATTTTATAATAGTGCAATCCCATAGGAAAATGCCCTGTGAATCAGGCCCTTGGAATCTAGTCTGTGAATCCAGAACATCTCTCTTTTGGAAAGCAGTGTCTGTATATTTCCACCTCTGGGGGTGGAGGTTTTACCAATTCAAGTACTACAAATTTAAGCTGGGCAATTGACTGTCTTTTCTCACTGAAGTGTTTTGCCGCTGGTGATTTTTAATTGTTCAATCTACTGTTGGATTTATGTTCAGTGATTGTCTCTTTAATTTTTTGGATGGTCTGTCCCACATAGTAAAGTCCGCATGGGCAGATCATACTATATATAAAGAATGTAGAGTTACATGTAGCAAAATTGAGAAATTTTAATTTCTTACCGCTATAAGGATGTCTCACATGGCCACCTCTTTGTATGTTGTTATAGTGTCCACGGGGTAGACATGGGAAGGTGTGTACTTTGGTTTGGATAGTGATGTTTGTTTGGTCTGAATATTTTTTTCCGCTTTAACAAGGTTATCTCTCAAGTTTCTTCCTCTTGTGTATGCTATCATTGGAGGTTTAGGGAATAATCTAGTAAACTGTGAATTCAATCTTGAGATTCTCCAATTTTTCTTAATTAGTCAATTTATTTGTCCACTTCGTCTGGTGAATTTTATCAAGTGAACAAACAGTGGATCCTCTGTTCATGTCTTGGGTGTTAATAGATTGCTCCTGGTTCTTGTATTAGTCTGCCTTACGGCCTCTTGTAAAATTGTTGTTGGATAGCCTCTTTTCTGGAATCTGTTAGTGATCTCTTCTGTAGCCTCTCGGTAATTGGATTCTTCTGAAATTATTCTGCGTATTCTCATGTATTGGCTCAGTGGGAGGATGTTCTTGAGATGGGGTGGGTGGTAGCTTGCAATAGTATAAGGTGTTGGCATCCGTCGGTTTACAGTAGATGGTGATATCTAGTTTATTGCCACTGGGTGTGATCAACACATCTAGGAAATTAACACTTGGGGTACCCATTTCCAGTGTGAATTTGATTCTTGGTTGCAAGTCATTAAAATATGTAAGGAATGTTAATAATTCATCTTTTTTCCTTTCCAAATCCTCAAAATATCATCAATATACCTCTTCCACTCATATAACTTGTATTTCCAAGTGGGATGCTTCAAACTATGTTTAGTCTCAAAAGCATACATGAATAAGTTGGCATACGCCGAGGCCATTGAAGACCCCATTGATGTCCCTGAGACTTGCAAATAATAGTCCTTTTGGAATCGGAAGTAATTGTTCTATAGGATGATTTTTAGCAACTCAATTGTAAAGACTTTATTGGATTGGAAATGATCTTCTTGCAAGATTGCCCATTCCAGGGCGTCAAGTCGTTACCTTTGGGGGATCGATGTATCGAGGCTTTGTACATCCAACGTGAATAAAGTCCAGTTTGGATCAAATTCGTTAAGTTGTTCTAATGTCAGTAGGAAATGTGTGGTATTGGTTAAGTAAGTACTAATTTTTTGTACTATTGGTTGTAGTAGTTTATCCATGTAGCTGGTAAGCAGATCAAAGATACTGTCCGCTGCAGCCACTATTGGTCTTAGTGTTTGTGCCAAAAGACTTTAATGAATTTTAGGTTACCCATACAATATTGCTACGATGGGAAATGTATTTGTTAGATATTCTTTTGTATGTTCAGTTATCCACTCTTCGGCCAGGGCCTTGATTAGAACTTTCTCAATGATGGGTTTAACTGTGGACGTGGGATCATTGTCCAAAAGCAGGTATGTATCTCTGTCGCTAAGTAGTTCATTGCAACTTTGATTGTAGAAGTTGCTATCCACGATTACAGTTGCTCTTCCTTTATCTGCTGGTTTTATGATGGTTTGGTCTTCTGCTAATTGTTTCAGTAATTTGTGCTGATGTTTTCGGACATTATGGTTTCTGATATCAAAGTATTTAATGGATTCAAGATTTCATCGTGGAATTTCCGAATAGATCTATGGCTGAGGACAAAAAGTACTTTTAGATTTGATTTCGAGGTAATCAAAAGTTTTAGATCTTTGTTCCATCTGTGGCAGGGAGTGAAAAAAAATCTTCAACCTCATTTTCCTAGTCAGTTTGGGTATGTAGATGTGGTCATCAAATAACGTGGTATTGTTAGTAGGAACAAATGATAAGCCTAAGTTGAGAAGTTCCAATTCCTGTTTAGATATGGGGCATTTTGAGATGTTAACTACTAGATCACTTATCTTTTCTTTCCCCTTAGTTTTCGTGTGTCCACTCCTTGTTTTTCTGCCCCTAAAAAAGGGTGTGTATTGATATGTTGCTGCCACACCTTGTGTTGGCAAGGTGGGTATAGGGTGAACCTCCAGCGGAATTCTACTAGTTGTTATGGTTGCAGTGATAGTGGTGTGGCATTCCTTCCCACTACCCGAGGTATCACTTGATGGATCTGTTTCCTAGTTGGTGTTTTTTGGTTGTCTGGGTGGGTTGCGATGTTTGTCGGTTGGTTCGGTTGATTCTGCTGGTAATATTCCTGCCACGTAAAAACAATATCACGTGAATAATCAAAAGTATCTCTCCTAAATGTCCTTATCTTTCTTTGTTCAATATCTTGTTTGTATGATTCTAATTGTCTATTAGTATCATCTCGAATTTTTGTCAATTCTTCCTGGGATACTAGAGTTTTCAGTTGTTTTTTGAGTTCTGTAATGTCAGTGTCTATTTTAGAAAGAGATTTGGCCAATTTATCAATAGTCAGAAGGATGAGATCTAGAGAGCATTTATTAAAGGTCTGCTACCATTTTGTCATGAAGTCATAATTTTCCTTACACAAGGTGGGTCGTAAGTATATCCTGAGTCCACGTGATATCTTTTTGGCTTTTAGTATTGAGCTAAGGTGGATGCATGCAGCTTCTTGGAGATTTATCTTCTAATTAGTCTCTCTAAATTGTTCATCAACATTTCTCCTCACATCACATACGTTGCCACAAAGGCCCACTACCAGCTGCGGTATTCTTCCTTTTCTCACTTTCCCTCAGAAGCTCACTGTCTCCAGAGCCCTGGTTCTCTCAAGGCAGGACTACTGCAACAGCCTCTTTCTCAATCTGCCTTCCTCTACTCTCCACACTCTGGAACTAATCCAGAACAGGACTGCGTGACTTGCCTTTGGCCTCAAGCCAAGGAACCGTACCTCGCCAGCCCTGAAATCTCTCCACTGGCTCCCGGTGGCTGCAAGGATCAAGTTCAAGACCCTCTGCATCATCCATAAGGCTTTTTGGGGTCAGGGCCCTCACTACACTTCACAAACATCTTCCTTCTCGAGCCCTTCACTCTGCATCATCCAGAAGGGTTTGAGGGGCTAGGGCCCGCACTACATCCAACTTGCTCCATCCAAACCCCTTTCTTCTTGAGCCCTTCGCTCAGCCACCTCAAACTCTCTGAGGGTCTCCAGGCACAGAGTGGGGGCAGATCTATCTCCTCTGCAGCTGCCTCCCTGCCCCTCTCAAACTTGAGCCAGACCACCTGAAGTTCCGAAAGCAGCTCAAGGCCTTCCGTTTTCACCTCTCTCTCCCCTACTGACCTTCTTGTCTGCTGTGCTGACTGGCTACCCTCAGAGTCTCACTGGGTCCCAGGCTCCTCCATGACCAGTCACACCTGTACTGCCTCCGGGCCTACTGTGCACTTAGAGGCTGAAACTGTAACCCTACAGTCCCCTGCCTCCTTGCACTTAACCAGAGCTGCGCTGCCTGCACGTAATCGGAGAAATGCTGCCCTGATTACACTTCCTTGGCACTGCCCTGTTTCCCCTTCCCATGCACTTTGCGTTGTCGCACTTGCACAATCTGAATGACACAAGGCCTAGTAAGATCGTTTGTTTTGTCCCCCCTTTGTCTTGCCTAGAAACACTTGTGTACAGGTGCTTTATAGAAGACTTGTATCAAAAGGCAGAGGGAGAGCCCAGTACAAGAATGTAAGTAGTTGAGAAACTATATTCGGGGAAATGGTCTAGTCCAAAAGCCTCACTGAAATGACAGAGAGAGCATTGAAACACTGCTCCCTTAGAGTGAGAAGGACATTGGTGGAGACACTGCATTCTAGGAGACCGTTTTAACCCAAAGCATCAGATAAATAAGAGCAAGAACAGTGACAGACTAGACTCTGGGAGAGGGAGAGAATTTCGCACCAGAAAGTAATTATTTTGAAGGGTTGAATTCTGGGAAAGAGAGTTCAGCTTTGGAAATTGAACTGTGTCAAAGACAGAAGAATATAACAAGCCGTGAACCCAGAGAGAGTAAGCAAAGAGATGGAGAACCCAATAGTCCAATCGTATTGTGGTAGGCAAAGTGGAGTCTCTACGCCTGACCACGGCAGAGACTGGGGAAAGTATCAGAGGGTGAGTTGAGAAACGGGGGAGTGTCCCAGAGCTGGATAAAGTCTTTCAGGAACACTGGCCCCATCCTGGCTACTTCATTCGACTTAAAGACATTTTCAACCAATAATAATTGGAGCTTTTATCTATTGCTTGGGACGCTCCATCACAGAGCATTCTAGCAATATGGGGCCTGGCTGAACATCCTTTCCAGACCAGAAAGTCCTTGGCTTTCTTAATACCTTGCCCACTTCCAGATATGTTGAAGGTCTTCTATTCTTGGAACAGATCATTTCTTTGTATTGAAGAAACATTCACCTAATGGAGACACAGAGTACTTCTGAGGTTACTTAAAGCAATCACTAGACACAATGCGCTGGCTAATAAGTATATGTAGTGTACAGATAGTAACAAAGGTTTATAAATTATACTCATTTCAAAACGGAACACATCCTAGGTATTAATAATACACATCTCTCAGAGGGGAACACAGCCCTGAAGAGACGCTTTATTTCAAAACAACCATGCAGGCTGTTTCCTAACATAATTGTTATATGCATTTTGAGTTGCTGCCTTATTTTATTCAGGGCATAGATGTTTGCTGCCTTTGTGCTTTTGGGGAATTGCTTTGCCCAGAAAATGACCCAGTGGGTAGAAACAGGTGCCGTTTGTTCCCTTCTGAGAGATGTGCACCATTTATCCGTTCTACTTATTAGCCAGCGCAGTGTGTCCAGTGATTCTGGTTGGGCCCTGGATTTGCCTTCATCACTGATCACTGCAGGCCCCTGAGCACTGGGCTTATGAGCGCACCTGGTTTATTTTACTTCTATTAGCCATCTTATTATGGAAACAATAGTGATCTCATCACAGAGTCAAATTGGGGTAGAGTTAGGGTTGGCCGATGAGCTAATCTCATTAAACTATGCATGAGCAGGTGGTACATAGCACTTTGGCGGGATTTGAAGCTCGGGGAGACATTTGATGTGCAAAGCGTTTTTGGACTTTATCATCTTACGTTTTCTTAGTTTATGCTTCTGTGTCATTCGGGGTTTTTCCCTGTAACCTCTACACCATTTCAGCCCCGCATTTTTGAGCTGTAGTTTAGCTTCTCGGAGGGTGGTCAATAACCGACCAATAATATTCTTTTCTTCCCGCCACCGCCTCAATGCGAGGCAACTGCACCCTATACAATTATTAGTTGTTGATTGTTGGCAGACCATGCCTCATTGGAGTTGACTAACAAGTGACAGTCCACGTTTCATGCTAGTTTAGCCCAAAGAAAATCATTGAGGCCGGTCTCAACAATACACACCAACATTTCCACTGCAAAACACATTTTCAGACTACATTTGAATCAAGAAAATAATGAGGCCTGTCAAAATGTGTGCCAGCCCTGCCCCCTTTTCATGTTGGTTGCGGCAAAGGCAGATCACAAGGCTTTCTTCAACAATATATCCCAGCATTGCCACTGTAAAACTCGCTTTCATGTGACTTGTGCCCAAAGAAAATCGGAAGGTTGTATTCAACAATATAACCACCCATTGGTACTGTAAAACGTCCATGCTGCTTGTTGCCCCATGTTGTTTTCCCTGCCCTAGTTCTACCCAGTGTGGCTCTCACTGCCATAGTTCTGCCCCAATGTCCCCCTTAGTGACCAGGTTCTCTTACAGTGTGCCTCTCAGTGCTCCAGTTCTGCTCCTGTGACTCTGGATGTCCAGTTCTGCACCCGTTTTGCTGTCTGTACCCATATTTGAACACATTAACATGCTCTCAGTGCTCACATTTTGTCCTGTGTGGTTCTCAGTGTCCAATTCTACCTCACTTTCGCTATGAATGTCCAGTTCTGCCCCAATGTTTATAATTTCCCCTAAAACTGCGCCCTTTTATCACCCTTATTTACACACGTGCATTCATACAAGCGCGCACACACTTGTGGTTCAGGTCCAAGGTCACGCACTCTGTCTTGAGTGTTTGGGGCCCGACCACCGCTGGGATGCATGTTCGGCTTGCAGCGCTCTCGGTCACAGGGCATTGAAGAATCTTTAGTCGCGCTGGAGGGAGATCTTCCTCCCTTCTCCTCGGCCCCACCTTAAGAACTTCGTCTCCAGGACTGCTCGTCGAAGCAAGGTAGGCCCTCTGTTCAGCACAGCTCAACAGCGCAGCAACTACTTTCCCGGGGTTCCTCACATTCAGGTTCTGGGAGGCATGAGCCCTCTAAGGCTACTGGCTACCAAGCCGAGGGCCCCAGGGCCCCTTCAGGGCATTCCGGGGGCAGACCTGAAGCCATCCAGACTAGCGCCTCCCTAGCTGAGGGGCTCAGGGGTGCTACCAAGCTGTCTTCGGAAGGGCGATCAAGTTCATCCTCTTTTTCGACCCCAGGGGGAAGGGATCGTCGAGTGTCACCTCCAAGAGTCTGTCCTCGGCATGATGCAGCACGGCTACTGGCACAGGTGCCGAGGGCGGCCAACCTACCTGAGCTCGCTCCGAGGTTGTGAGTCATGGCATTACAACTATGGGCCGGCTGGCTGAGGGCTCACCGCCTACCAGAGTGATATCTAGGGTCGATGCTACTGCACCGGGTGCAAGACCCAAGCTGTATCTTCCATTTATGAGGACTCTCGTGGCTCGGGGCCTCTGCGCCTTACCTCCCAGGGCGTGGTGCAAGGCTTCAAAATTGCAGAGAAGCATTTGGCAGAGCCTGCCAGGTAGGTGGCCATCTTGGATCCAGCTCAGGGCCCACCCGTGCTTTTGCCCATTCCCTCTGGAAGCGGCAGCGGATTGAACGGTACAAGCATTTTATCTCCTCGGGGGTACATTTACCCAACACAACCGTACGGCTACACGCCCCAGGTGCCTCTGCGCTTTGACCAGGAGCGGTGGCCCAGCGCCTTGGAGAGCCGGGCCACTAGGGGCCCGGCAGCAGGCGAGGACCGCTTCTTCAAGAGCTTCCTCTTCCTCATGCGTTCCCCTCAGGTAAAGGGGCTCCTGAAGGATATAGTGAAGGAAGTCATCCCGCAGGTGGTGCTGCCCAACAGCCATTGGACCTGAAAACAGTGTCTACCATTATCACCCTATGGTTAATGGTAGACACTGTTTTCCTATAGGCGATACCTGGGGATCAGGAAGAGTTTGAGCAGACTGAGAAGTCCAGCGCTCTCGAACATTTGGAATCTAGTTCCGCGTGACCAGTGCTACCATCATCATTTGGCTAGTGGAGGTTAGTACAGATTTTATACAATCAGTAAGGGTTGTTGATGAGCATAATTTAAAGAAATGAGGCTGGATTACGAGCAAATGGTTTATGTATTGTAGGTAGCGAGAAACCATAAGAAGGGCGAATATACCTTCCATTGAAACATGAGACAGGAGTGAAGATACAATCACCCCTGACGTTTGTCCTGAAGAAGGTCGATTGAATATCAGGCCACATTTGATGGCCCATAAGTGACCAAAACACATGTAGACGAGAGGAGTCTATATGAATTATCATTGGACTTATGTATAGATTGAGAAGTCATTTTGAAGTATGACTAATTGTTAAATTGGGTGTATTGAGTGACAGGGAAGACTATATGAGTTATGATCTTCCCCTTCACTAACTAGTGAGAGTATGTAAGTGGACGTTTTCTGGTGTGAATGTGGATGAAAGGTGGAAGAGTTTTTTGCGATAAAAGTTATGATAGCCTGTATGGTATTTTGTATTTTTTATATTGTTTAAATAGCGATTGCACTAAATAAATATTTTTGATAAAAATATGAGTAATGTGGTAATCCAGCCTCACCATCATGGTTCATCTGTTTAAATTTACATATGCTATTGGCCTGGAGAACCGCCCGATGTACAGGCACCCTTGTTAACAATAATATTGAAGGTACCGTCTGCCTTAGACCAGTGAATGAAAGCCAGGATTTACAAGAGGGAAGCAAGATCCGTCCCCTAAACGTCTCCCAGGGAACAGAGGGAGACATGGAATCCAGAGGACCTTCTCGCAGCTCCAGGACCTGTACCCAGCCAGCACACAGCATGCCCTGCGAGCAAGTTTCCTAGGTGGGAAGTGCCAGAGAGTCTCCGAACCACAAGAAAGACAAGGTCGTTGCCTGCAACACTCTACTCAGCTTTGGGTTAACCACCATAAGGGATAACACAAGCCCAGCGAAGACGCTAGGAGGAGTTCACCAACAAGCATCAAACGGCATCGACTTTTATGGACATTTTCGAGACAATCGAGCCCCTCGAGCTGCAACCAGTTGTCACACCACAGTCGCTCATGCCGTTTGAGACGCCTCGACCAGTGCTTCAGACAAGTCAACCAGCACTTAGAACGATTCCTGACCCTGACCCGCCATGTAGGCCAGCCTACAGTTGTCCATCCATCCATCCATCCATCCTTGCTCGCTGAACTGCCTGCCGCCTGATACCAGCAGCTGTCTCCCATCTTGAACTCTGTTGCAGAAGCTGCAAATCACCCTGAAACTAACTCTACGCTGTTGAGCAACAAGAACTTCTACAAGCACAAGGTATATTGTAGTTCTGTCCCCCTGGTCCTTCTATGAATATGAAAACCCCTAGGGACATTTTACGACCCATTGCTCAATTTGTGCTGAGACCAAGTATCCTTGAACATTGTGATTAATTACTTTACCGATTACCCTGCTGTCAGTATCCAGCATGCATCCCCGTTCCTTCTTGAAATTGTCTGTCCTCTATTCCTATACTGGGTGGGTTGTATTTTGTAGTGTGCTAGAACTGTCTGTTATAATATTGAAGTAGATCTTTTTATACAACCTTGACTGGACAGTCCCTTTTATCATTGGGTAATAATATTTTCGCTGGGTTGCAACTAACCAACGATCCACAATCTTGCGGAGATGAGACTGCAGTTCCGTCCACGTTACCAAAATTGGACAAGGAGGTTTATAATTGACTTGTGGTTCCAATCTGTTCGGATCCCTTCTGGTGTACTAGAGGCATGGGGCTGACTGATGGTTTAGAAACTGATATTCATCCCTGGACCACTGGTGCTTCGGAAGTTGATTTGTCACAATCCTTCATCAGCTAGGGTTCTCCCTCAACCAGAGGAAGTCACAGTTGTGCCCATCTCAGGATTTGGTCTTTCTAGGGGTGCATTGGGATACTATGGTTCAGCAGGCGTTCCCTACGCATGAGTGGCTCCTGTCCCTCTGCAAGGTGGTGGGGCACTTTCTGGCAAACTCAACCACCTCATCATGGTGGTTCCAGCATATTCTGGGCCTGATGGCCTTGTGCATGCTCACTGTACAGCACGCTCGCCTCAAGATGAGGCACCTCCAGCTCCTCCTGGCAGCCAATTGGGATCAGGAGACGGGGTCTCAGTTGGACAGGATCCCAATACCACCGCTCCTACTCCCTGATCTTCACTGGTGGCTGATGGATGGCAATGTTTAAGTGGGAGCCCCCTTCACCTGACCGGAGCCTAGCCTGGTCGTGACAACGGACCTCTCTCTTTCGGGCTGAAGGGCTATGTGATTCATGGTGCATGGTCCAGGACGGAAGCCCTCCTGCATATCAATTTGCTCGAGCTACGGGCAGTGGGCCTGGCCTTCAAGGTGTTTTTGCCCCTCATCAGGGAAAGGTCTGTTCTAGTCAGGATGGACAATTCTACAGCAATGTTTTACCTTCCTCCTCTGCATGGAGGTGGTATCGGTCTGGGAATGAGCCCTGACAGAGGGAGTTTGGATTTCAGCAGTCCACCACCTGGGGGACAGCAATGCCGAAGTGGACCAACTGAGCAACTTGGAGGTTCAACACCTACAAGTAGCAGTTGCACACCGGCTCCTTGTTGCCCTGTTCCAACTTTGGGGGTACGCAGACATGGATTTATTTGCATCCCCTCTGAATTCCAAGTGCCCCCAATTTGCTTCATGGGCAGGATGGAGTCAGGGGGGGGGCTCTAGTAGATGCCATCCAGATCCGTTGGCATGGCGGCAGGTGTTATGCGTTCCCGCCCAGCCCTCTGCTCCAACGGACCCTCTGCAGGTTTTGGGCTTTGGTGGGTTGCAGCCTCATGCTGATTGCCCCCCCCCCACTGGCCTTGGAGACCCTTTTTTTTGGATCTGCTGCAGTTGTGCTCCGAGGTCAAGCGGGTGCTGGCAGCCTGGTTCCTGATAAGCTGAGGCTTCAACACGCTCAATTTTTGCATGCTATGCTAAATTTAAAGGGGAAGCTTAATTGTTCACTGCCAAAGGTTCCGGTACTGTCTCCATGTTAGGAGACGCCCGCAAGGATGGAGGGAAAGGGATTATGGACTATGAGTACTCTAGTCACTACGGTGAGTAACTTTAATTACTGGCCTTCTATGGGGTGAACCATATTAGCTCCATCACGTGCTTGCAGTGACTCGGGCCCAACAGGCACTCATGCGGGATGTTGTGTTGCTTGCATAGGGAACAGCAGGTTCCCTGCATGAACAAGGTTGCGGCATCATGCATTCTGCTCCCTATCCACTTTTGTTGTTGGGCACTCTCTGCAAGAGACCTGAAATGGCGTGATCCTCCTTATGGGAGAGCATCACCCGATTCCCCCATTTTTGATGAGCCACCACTGGCGAATAGGATTCAGCTGCCAATACAACTTGGGGCTCACAGTTTAAAATCTCAGCCACACTTTACGTGCACAAGGCAAGAGCTTAATCCGAGATCCCTGCTTGAATGGCCTCCCCGAGAAACAATATGTACAGGTGTTCCCACAGACACTCATCTGTGCCCGTGGGGAAAGAGACATTACATCAAGCATGTGGAAACACAGTGACTTTGATCACACAGACAAACCAAACACACACATACTGTTTTGAGCTTGTGCACTCACAGATCACACCCACAGATACCGCAACACACAGACACACCTCTAGACAAACCCATGCACACACAGTTGCCATCACACATGTACCCTCAGACATTGCCCGTGCTGACACATTACTGGTCCCAGAATGTTTCGGTATGGTCTTTATTTGCTGGTTAAAGCAGACACATGGCACAATAATATTGCAGCAGGTTTTCCAGGGGAAAAGGCTCACTAACCCCTGCAGCTGGGGGCATTTGTAAGCACCATAGTGACTGGCAGAGCACTGAACTCCACATACTCAGCGAGAAGAAAAGGAAGTGCTGGAGGGCGCACAGAGCGATGTGAAGACTTGATTGGCTGAGATTCCAGCATTGACAATAGAAAGTAGGTTACTAGGCTGAATTTACATTGGAATGAGACTTGGTGCTTCCAAGATGAACTTCCATTGGGTGGTGGAGAGGGTGGATTCCCGGGCTGAGCATCTTGTGACGTCCCTTGCCGAGGGTCTGCTGAGTGAATGTGATTAGGGACCCCTAGGCAGAGTTTGCGCAAGTGACAGGAAGCCTTCCCGGCCTGACTTTACATTGGTTGAATGGGAGTAAGGGCTCAAGCCGCAGCACCCATGGGTTGTGTGAGTGGGGTTCCAGCTGAGTAGCTTCCATTTGGTGAAAGGGTAAAGGAGTCCCCACACCTCCTGTGTGAACAAGGAAGGGACAGAGACTCCACTGAGAGAGTGGGAGGAAAGTGCCAAAGAGAGCACCAATTTACTGATTGGGAATAGGTGGTCCCAGGGTGACCTTCCATTGGGGAGTGGTAGTCGGGGGTCCCACCACGGTGAGACACCTTTGGGTTGGGTGAGTATAGAAGGACCAGGGTCTGACTCCTTTTGGATGACGGTAAAGGATCTTCAATCATGCATCCTTTGAGTGAGTGGGCCTAGGGCTCCAAGGCTGGCCTCCCCTTGTCTTAACCCTTTTTCTGCTCTTTGGGTGTATATATATCTTAATTACTGACTGCAAAAGAACTAATGGGTGGTGGGATCCAAAAATGAGCTTCAGTTGCAGGAATGGCAAATTGGGTTCCAGGTGCAAAACCTTATTTGGTGAATGGAATGTGGGCTTCCGGCAGATCTTATAACTTATTTATAATAATAACTTATTTATATAGCGCTTTTATCCAAAGCGCTTTACACAGAACATATTTACATACATTATTAGCCATTCGAAATTGGCACTCCCTTTATCGACCTCGGAAGGATAAATGGCTAAGTCGACCCTTGTCGGGATTTGAACCTGCAGATCAAACACAGATCACAGCAATGAGTGCTTAACTGGTTGAGCTATCTTGCCAGCTCAAGTGCGTGGAAGCAGGGGATTCCAGCAGAATTTCTATTGGGCAAGTTGGAGCAGGGGTGGAAATTGAGCAACCATTTTGATGAGTGGGAGCGGGAAGGGGCAGCCTACATTTTAATCCGGTGATCGGAAGCCCATGTGCCAGACTGGACTTCCATTGAATAAGTAGGAGCATCGGTTTCAGGTGGATATTGCAGAGGCTGAGTAGAAGAAGGTGACCTGATTATGAGTATCCAGCTGGGAGCCCCCAACATTGAAAATAGACAGGAGGAGGAGGACGGGTATCTCCCGAAAGTCCTCAGCGGCTCTTTCCTTGACCTCTCTGAAGAGTGTTATTTAAAGTGCCAGGCAAGGTCCTTAATGAGAGTGGAGGTGAGTGCTCAGTGTTGGTCGGGGGTGGGTTGGGGGGCTCTGCATTGAATATGTCACTTTGCCAATCTTGGCTGTAGGCGGTTGTCGTCTTGCGTATTTCCAATCACCGCGGTTCACTTTCCTGTACTTGGGCCACAGGTCACTTGTCCACCTCTGTGGTCTTCTCCTTCTTGGACTCGGTCACCACCTGTGGATAGACGGAGAAGCAGCGTGAGTGCAGTTCCAGAGATAGCATGCCTTTAACTCTACCCGCGCAGTAATATGTATGTTGTAGATTCACATGCTCTGCATTCGCCTGACATGTAGTTGCTGAATCCAAAACAGGTTGTAAAAGTTTGAAAAACAGCACTATTCCTGTTGGCTTGATAGTTCCTCTTTAACGCGACCCCTTCTGGCATCGGCCAGAACCCCACAATACCCTATAATTCAACAGCATCTTCTTACTCAGGCTGTTCCATGATCATATCACCCCAGCCTTACCTTTTTGTATGCATTTGGGTTGTAGCAGGTACCTGGCTAGGAAGCCCTGAAGAGCTGCACATGCCATTCAGGGTTAACAGAGGTGGGTGGAAGGGCAGATTACATATTGGGTATTCCCATACTAAGGGGCGATCTGCACCTAGGAGTAGCAGGTCCTAAGTGACTCCTAGGTTCTCTCCCAAGAGCAGGGTTTCGAGTTCCTCTTTGAAATGCAGGAGCATTGGATTGGTCCATGTATATCTAACTCCGCAATACACCAGTAAAATGTGTGCTGGCGGAAACTAACTTTTCCTTTGCAGAATGAATCTATTCTACATTCACATTCTTTGTGCAGAGTAGTGAGCAGTACCTGTTTATAAGGGATAGATTTGAAGTGGAAGTCGTTTTAGTAGCATTCCTCGACAGCTCGAGTGTCTTTAATAGGAGTATAAATGTCTTAAAAAGTGCTTCTGCCATACAGCCTTTCTTTGGGTCAATGGGCAGAGCAAACTCTGAGCCCCCTTCGTCCTCCCACAAAGTGCTGGGAACACCCCAGTCTAACTTTCCTTTCAGCTCTGGCACTCTGGGACCCCAGGAGGGCAGACTATTAAAGGGTTACTGTGGTGTTGCTCATCTGAGCATCTTGACTTGCATCTGAGTCAATATGTACTGAACTCCATGTGGCAGACTTACATGTCTCAAGAAATGATTTATTACCTATGAATTCTGCCGTAGCTGCTTTCCCAAAGTTCCACAGGCATACTTGCTAGCTGTTATTCAGCCAACCAATGACAGAAACAAACACATACCACACAACCTATCTTTCGGAGCTTGGAAGTGCCTTTCCTCTAAACACAGTGCTTCTAATGCCTATCGTTCTGGCCTTACAATATCACAATGGCCTTCTCGCTTTCAATGTCATAAACATCTCTCAGAGGATGTGTGTGAACTACGGAAGAACATTGGGGCACATTATGAGTTGGGTGGTATTTTGCCAGTAAATCTGACAGAATACTGCCCAACTGAATTACCGTTACTGCCACTTGGTCTGGCGGAATTAACCCCCATGGTTTGAGTGTCCATTGGACTCTATGGTGCCTTGTTGCCAGAATTACTGCAGGTACAATTACTGCAGTAGTAATCCTGCCTATTTCAGCAGAAAGTGGGAGGATTTACCTCCAGCAGATTGCTGGAGGTAAATCCCCCACTCAAGGACCATACTCTTAACATGGCAGAGTGGGAAAAGTGGCAGTAATTCTGTTGCCGACAATCTTTTACTGCACTGCCATACTCGTAATTAACCCCAATCTGTGTATTCTTTGGGGAATGATGATAATGAGGAGAGCTCATCGGGGGTGTTAGTAGAGGAATTGGATAAAGATGTTAGAGAAAAGACATGAGGGTTTTGAGAATGACTGTGTGCCCTTCTTCCCCAGAGATTGCAGAGAATCCTTCAACAATGATTTTCCCCTGAGTTTAAGAAGCTAGAAGAAAAACGAAAATCGGAGGATGTGAAGTTTTAATCGGAAAGAGGGGAAACCCCAGGCTATCATCACCAATGAGAGACATATGAGTAATAATGGCCTAGGGGGTGGGGAGTAGTGGGGCAGGGGGGTTGCCTGTAGTGATAAATCGGAATTCGAGATATGTCTGTGGTGGGAAAGATTGGGGACAGTGGATGATAGTTTAATATTGAATCAGAGGAATGTGCTAAATGTTTTTCATTTGACACCAAAGCTAAGATCAATAGGGTCTAGGGATTTAAAACTAGTGGAATTTGTAAGTGAAACAAGATTGGATATGGTCCGACTGCACCTGGAATCCCAAATGGTAAAACAAGCACTATTGGAAGCGGCAGAATGCTTATTACCTCTGGGTTTTGATTTGATGGTAATGTTCAGAAGATGTTAATACGCAGGGCTAGCAATGAAATGGACACGAGAAAGGTAATACCTCAAGAGAATGAGAAGTGTGGTAAAGAGATGGAGAATGTAGATATTGATGGTATAGATTAAAGACATTAGGAGCAATGCTTAGGAAATTACCAGAAGGACAGAAATCGCCCGCTTAGATTAACATGCTGGGGACTCAACTATTATGGAAAGAAAGGTAGCTTAAGTCAAACCCTAGAGGTGAAGATTCATGGTCCTAGTTGGCTGATGCTTTAACATCGAAAATGTCAAATTAGCTGGACTCTATTGAGGCCATACAATGCACAGCCTTAGGGTCATGAAACACACACGGCTTTGCCCACCTGTTCAGAGGAGGAAACTTTAGGTTTAAGGAGTTTGACATTCTTTGTCTACAAGAGACGTGGCTCTTCCCCTCCCACTCCCCCCCCCCCCGGGCTTAGATGGTTATAGGATTGTACTGAACTCAGCAAATCGAGGAATAGAAGGGGCGCCCCGTTTCTGGTTTATTGATGGCAATAAAAAATGAAATTGGAATAAAGATAGAGTAGATAAGAAATCCAAATGTTAAGGTTTGGCTGGGATCCGATAAGATATTTAGGCTGTTTTTGCGCTATAGTGTAACATTTATATTGGAACCCAGGGGCAATAGAAGATTGTCTTTGTAGCAGAGGTTACAAAGTTAATTGATGAATATTACACAGAAAATATTCCCCCTGGGGTCCTTATTTGGGGGGGATCTCAACGTCATGTGCATATATAGAAAGAGGGAGGATTGTTTGCTATAATGTTACAAGCAAAGTTTAAAAGGCGCACACCGTTTTTCAAAAAGAAATGGCGTACTTAAATATTTCCCGATTTCCTGCAGAGTAAAATCTTAACACACAAGTTGACAGAGCTCCTGATCAGCACCTGCCTCAACCTAATTATCTCAGTTCGAATCCTGGCTTCGATAGAGCGGCACCTTTAAAAGCGGTTCTAAGTTAAAATGTAGTTTTCAATTGCGCAAAACTAAAAAAGATTGATTTAGAAAGAATGATTAAAATCGATAAATTGGTCTTTCTAAATCGATCCTAAAACCCCATTCACCTCAAATGCCCTCTCCACTCAACCCCCCCCCTACACTTACCTAGTGCCATACGACGCTGTCCTCCTCTCAGTGCGCAGCCATCTTGGGCATGACCGCTTCTCCCTGTGACACACACAAGTGTGCGCAGGGGCTGACAGGCGAGGGACGTCATGGAACTAAGGTAAGAGTTTGATTTGGTGTGTGCACATGTATGTGAGGGAGAGGTGTGTGAATGTTTGTAGTGGGAATGGGAGGGGGCGGCGGTGCTATCTAAAATGTAATGAATGTTGTTATTGTATGATGGGAAAGTGTGGTGTGGGGTGGGAGGGGGGAGGGGCAAGAAAAGGGAGATCAGGGGGGTGGCCCTCCCACCCCGATTAACAAACAAAACGAGGGCAAAGCGAGGGTCAGGCCAAATACGTGATATTTCTGCATTTTGCAGGCACACCAAAATAAATCTATCTTCTCCAGCATGGGGTCTGACATGGATTCACATGCTCATGAATATTCCCCATCGTCAGGCTGGGAATCCTCGGTAAAAGAAAAAAACAGTTTCACTTTCACTTCAAAACTGTATTTCTCCTCTAAACCAATCACTGTCCTCTGGGTCATACTGCCCCCATCCAATGACAGTCCTCTCCCTAAGCCCTGCCTCTGGCAGCCGTCTTAATATTTTTACTGCACGCCTCAGTGTTGGGTGTCCTCGAGTTGCTCTCTGAGCTATTTGTATGTTTTTTCACAGAAAAGTTCGATTTTTTTTCCACCAAAATCTGTGGGCTCTTTCCTCATCGGCCAGCAAAGGGGGCCCGTTGCCAGTGGTGGTTTGAGCACCTGGAAGGCCATCTTGGGCCTGCTTCACGCCCTCTGACCATGACAGAGGAGATAAAGGAGGGAAGGACCCACTTCAGGCCCTGCACCAAATGCAGACTACAGACATCTACAATGTCTTTACTGCCTGCACTCGGACCACATAGAGGCGGAGTGTGAGATATGCCTGGGCTTTACAAAGAAGACAATGAAAGACGGGCATAGCAGGCTGGCACCGGGCTCAATTCGAACAAGGCCTCTGCCTGTGATCTTAGCAGGCTCATGCCTTGCCCAAGACCGGCCGGTCTGAAGAGTGGTCTCCCTCTGGGAAGAGATGAAAGTCCTTTGAGGTCACCCCATGCGTGGGGGTCCAAAATAAGAAAAAGCACTGCAAGTCTGATTCCATCGGGTTCGCTGCTGATGAAAGTCCCAGACTGAATAGGCTGTGATAACTATCGATGTCCGTCCGTAGCCAGCCTGCCATCGAGCTCCTCCTCTGACCCCCCATTACACTGACTAAGGGGGGGCAGGGGACACCTTCACAATCCCTGCTGACCTAAGTCGGTGTAATGGAAGTTGGGATTTTTGTACTGCGCTCAGGGGCAGTATTAGTAATGTTGCCACAATCCCCTTAGACCACAATCATGGAAACATTTTGGTATGATTCCACGGTAGGTGCCGATCCAACGAGGGTGGCTCCTACGGCCCAAAGGTTATCCCTGCCTCCAAGGCGTGACACAGCTGCTGAGGCAGCACCGAAGGCTGTAAGCACCCCAAGGGGGGGAAAAGGCACCCGACCAGATCCCGGTTCAAATCCCTCAGGGAGGAAACGGGGGGGGGGGCGAGGAGGCCCCAAAGCAGCCCTCGGAGGTTGGCATGGAACAGATTGGAATCTCATCCACAGACGACGACCAAGAGTCTGTCCATATGGTCCACGAGGACAATGGACAATGGTGGCAGTGGTGCATAGCCTACCGCTCCATTGGTCCCTTCGCAGCCAAGGGACATATCCATGGACATCTTGTTGACTCCATACCCTGGTGATGGAGATCCAGCAGAGGTTGCCCCCAGCACCACATCTGGTGGTGCTGCAGGCCCCTAACCAGCCTCCACATAAGACAAGAAAGCGTTGCTCAACGCCTCCACATCAGCCTCCTGCACCTCGTCGGACCCCAGCGCACCCAGATATGCACTCAGACACTGCTATGGACATGGCGATGACCAAGGGAACCGACAAAGATGAGGATTTTGTCACAGCAGATGATGTATCGTAGCACCTGGACGCTCCTTATAGTCTCTCCACCTGACGAGGAAGGATCATTTCACTCAATGATCTCCAGGGCCACCAAGCTGTTCCAGCTGGTGCCTTAGGAAACCAGGAAAGAGGGCTTCTTGTATCAGTGATTCGAGTGCAAGAGGAAGACGATCATGGTGGTGCCCTTTGTGGATGACATTTGGGAGGAAGGCCTAGCCCTCATGCAAAACCCGTGCATGGCTCCAACCCAGAGAGACAGGTTGGAGAAGAAATATAGGGTGCCAGACTCTGCGTCCAAGTGCTTGAGGTCACAACCATCATCGGACACTGTAGTGTCGGCTGCTGCAAGAATACGTTTGGCTAACCCGGCTTCAACATCATCAGTTCCCCCGGACAACGAGGGGAAGAAGATGGACGCCGTGGGGTAGAGAGTCATTTACACAGTGGCATCCACTATCACGGCAGCTAATGCCCTGACTATCTTGGCCCGATATGACCGGGAGCTTTGGTACAAGCTAAGCCCAACCCTGGAATTCATCCCTGACAACAAGAAGATGGAAGCTCTTGCCCTCTTTCAGGAAGGCAGGTGGCATCAGACCATGCTATTACAGTGGCAGTGAACAACGCTGACACATGTTTCCGGCAGATGGGGAAACTGGGTCTGCCTTCATCGACAGGGATGGTTGAAGTCCACAAACTTTCTTTGGGACGTTCATGCAAATGTGCTGGACATGCTCTTCGACTGAGAAAATCTGTTCGGCAAGGCGGTCGACAAATTCCTTCAAGCCATAAAGACAGATAAAGAGACGGCACTTTCCCTTGGCATTCTTCAGCAGCATCGTTTGTTTTCTTTGCGCTCCTTCAGGGGTAAATCGAGCAGATCATCCAAGGGATTCTCCACATCATACAAACAACCTCCCTGATCCTCAACGCAGGATCCCTACAGAGGTCGCTCCCTGACCTACGGTAGCTGAGGTCAGCATCACCCGCAGGGCAGGGCACTGGCGCCCTTGCAAGCCTGAACCGGCCAAGACGTCAGGCCCCCAATCGTGCTCTGCAGTGGAAGGCCGGCTGACGAGTTTTGTCGGCAATTCGCCAAAGATCACCACTGACAAATGGGTGCTGGATGCTCTTGCCCAGGAACACCTTAGAGTTGCAACGCAGGTGCCCACGTGTTCCACTGGTTCCCCATCAGGAGCTTCACATCCCTCAGCCCCTGGAAGAAGTGCGAGCCACGTTATGGAAAGGGTCGATAGAGATCTCAGGGCGTCCAGATTCTATTTCAGATACTTTCTGGTAAGAAAGAAGACCAGGGGTTGGAGACCCATCCTGGACCTGCGCTATCTGAATAAGTACCTGAAGTCCCAAAAATTCAGGATGGTTACATTACAGCACGTGCTTGGCTAATGCGAGGAAGGGGATTTCTTGACATTGTTGGGCCTAGAAGACCCGTACTTCCATGTCCCCATCCAAAGAAAACATTGAAAGTCTGTGTGCAAGGCCAGCACTACCATTTCAAGGCCCTACCATTCGGCTTGAAATCGGCGCCAAGAGTGTTTACAAAATGCCTGGCCCCGGTGGCAGACCATCTGCATCTGCAGTGCATACATGTATACCTGTACCTGGATGATTGGCTGATACGTGCCCACTCTTGGGAACTGGCCGGCGAGCACATAAAGAAGACCGTCAGACTACTAACAGAGCTGGGATTCTCCAAAAACAATCCGAAGTCCTGCTTGATGGCATTGCAGAATGCGCTGTTCCTCAGTGCCAGACTCAACGCAGTGGCTTGCCTGGCATCACCCTCAGAGGGGAGACTAGCAGCCATTCAAGGGAAGGTGCAGCGACTGTCATCGGCAGAGACAGCCACGATGCGGGCCATCAAGTAATTCCTGGGCATTATGTCGTCCTGCATCTACTTCATCCACCTCTGTAGGTTGCAGATGCGACCCCTACAGGAACTCTTGGAAGCATGTTGGATACAAGTGTCCGGGAGTTTTGCGGATAAGATCCCTCTCAACGAGGAGTTCTGGCAGGAGCCAGAGTGGTGGGGAGTGTGCTCCCACATCGCCCAGGGGACAGGATTTCAAACCCTGCCATATCAGGAGACTGTCACCACGGACGCCTCTCTGGAAGGTTGGGGGGCTCAGACCAGACAACTACTCGCCAGAGGTCTGTGGCTTCCAGAGGAGAAGGATCTGCACATCAACATCCTGGAGTTAGGGGTAGTGTTCTGGGCCCTCAAGTTTTTCCTACCATCTCTAAAGGGCAAGGTGGTGAGGCTCTTCAAAGACAACACCACCACCACCATGTTCTACATCAGGAAGCAAGGGGGCACTCGATCCCCAGTGCTGTCCAAGGAATCTCAGGACTTGTGGAACTGGGCCATCAGACAGGGGAGGTTCCTCATAAAGCTCCGCCAGGCAGGCGTCAAGAACACATCACAGACTCCCTGAAGCAGGGAGCTGCGATCCTGTCATGAGTGGGAACTTCGTCAGGATCAGGTGGACCACCTGTTCATCAAATGGGGCAGACCTCTGATCAATCTTTTTGCCACGGCAGTGAACTCCAAATGCCAGAGGTTTGCCAGCAGATTCCACCAACCAATGAGCTTTGGCGACGTGTTCTCCTTCCCATGGGAAGGTCTGTTTTTGTACGCTTTCCCTGAGTTTCCTGTTCTGCTAAATGTCATCAACACACTCAGACAGTGTCGATGCAAGATGATACTTGTCGCCCCAGCGTGGCCAAGGCAGATTTGGTATCCGGACCTGTTCAGCCTGTCAACGTCGCCTCCAGTCAAGTTGCTACTATTTCTGGATCGGCTCACCAGAGAGGGAGACAATTCTTCATCATGACCCAGGATCGCTGAGCCTGATGGCATGGCTCCTGCAGTCTTAGAGTTTGGAGGTTATGAGTTGCCAGCTGACTGCAGGGAAGTCCTCGCCAGGGCATTGTTTTACGGCTATAGGTGGAAGTGTTTTGCTACGTAGTGCCGGTCTCAGAAGATTACCCCTCACAAAGTTCTATTGCGTCGACAGGGATTCCAGGGAGGAGTCCAGAGTTGGCATGGCAGTCCTACGCAACCTGTTTGCTTGATATATGTTATTTATAACGCGCTTAATACCCACAGGTTTCTAAGCGCGGAACCGGGGATCGAACCCATGTTGCTCTGTGTCATCTTGCTTACAAGGCGAGTACGTTGCCGCTGATCTATCCTCACAGAACTTGAGGTGAGTCAGTCTGTTCCAGGGGTAAGTGTTAAACGCTTATGTTGAGCCTTGCCACCTCCAGTGGTTGTGTAATGTGATACTGGTGTGTATTTGTTATTTATGAGCATGTGAATCCATGCCAGACCAGGTTTAACTTACTTACCTGTAACTATTGTTCGCCAGCATGGGTCTGGCATGGATTCACATGTAAACACTCCCTCCAGCCCCTCTGCGGCTCTTCTTGGTCATACTACCACTTAGGTGCTTACCAAATCTGAAGATGGCTGCCAAAGGTGGGGCTTTGGGAGAGGGCTGTCATTGAATGGGGGCAGTATTGCCCACAGGACAGTGATTGGTTTAGAGAAGAAATAGGTTTTGAAGTGAAAGTGAAACTGTGTGTTTCTTTTACCGAGAATTCCCAGCCTGATGACGGGGAATATTCATGAGCATGTGAATCCATGCCAGACCCATGCTGCAGAACAATAGTTTCAAGTAAGTAACTTAAACCTTTTTGGTGATCGACCTTCAAAATGTGGAAATATCACATAGAACCATAAAAGCAGTGCGAAGGCACTAAAATAAATACAGTTTGCAAATGGATTTCCTGGAGCCAAGATCCGGAGAGACATTTTTTACTGGATCCTGGAAAATCTGTCCCAATAGCTGGCAATGCTTACAGGTAAATATTCATCCCAATTAGCAATTTTGTCCAAGGTGTGAGAAATCCCATTTTCTGTCAGAGAGCAAAGGAAATTGGTACTAAGAACCATCCGTGAACTCCAGTTTTTCAACTGTGAGCAGAGAAACCAACGAGGAAGTAGATCTTGGGTCTCCAGCCAACTAGCACCTGGCTCAAGAGCGTCCTGCGCTACCCCGGCGACGGCACCAATTGGTATGGCCTCAAAGCGCTGCAGGTGAACGCCCTCGGCAGACCGAAGTCCAAGGTATGGGAAATTAGTCAAAGGAGTTTAGAATGTGTGTGTGTGCATTGTAGCCAACACGAAGGTAGGTAGGGGTGTCCAAGGCCCTGTTAGCTACCCATGTCGAGCTGGCATGTGGATGGGTGCGGAGCGGTAGCCTGGAGAGCGTACGAGTGAAATGATAAACTGCCTTGTATAATGGGAGGACCTTTCCATGGAGCCATCTAGAACCAACTCTCTGAATGGCAGTTAACATGAAAGCATGCAGTGGCAATTAGCCTGCTTCCCTCAAAACACGAGAAAAAAAAAAATCTCGCACAATAACAGCAGCCCGGGGTCCAGGGACATTAATTCACCAAAATGCAAGGGGATGTCAAAGTGGCATTGCACGCCTGATGACATGATAAGGAAAGTATACAGCTGATCTTTGACCCTGATGGCATTACCGAATGTGACGTCACTGGTAGATTAATGTAAGCAAACTCCTTTGCTTGAGTGAGGCGCTTGGTTGTGGGATAAGGGGGGGGTGGCTTGAAAGCGGGTCTGCCACACCCCGCCCTCCTCGAAACCAGGTGCAAAGCTGTGAGTGCAGCAAAAGAGGATTGTCTTCTGCACCCACTAGACGACGTTTAAGATGTCAAAACTGGTTCTAGCGCAGTTTGATCTCTGGTGGACTTGCAGTCTGGTCTCGAAACCACTATCGCCATCTTCGGCATTGTTATAGGGTATGGCCATTTTGGGGAGATGGCTTGGGTACCCACATCGACAGTGTCCCGGTGGCGACCGTCTTTTATGACATGGAGCACTAGTCCGATCTTAAAACTGCGGAAGCAATATGGCTGCTTTGCGCATTGTCTGGAGCTCGGAATGCAACTCTGCGAATACGGGAGTCCAAGCAGAAGACTCTGGGGGGAGGACTGGTGGTCATCTTCCTGCTGCCACACGAGGCCATCTAGGATAACCTCCAGGATTTGGATGGCTGATGGCTGTGGTGGTGCCTGTTCGCCTTCATATTGTCACATCGTTTGACAGCTTCACTGTGTGGTGTGCTCATCCTGCCAATCATGTTCTCTCGTCCAGTCACACCTATTTTCTTGCTCCCCTAGGCGACTGAGGTTCAGGGCAAGAGTGTTCTCTGAAATGCTTTCTGCATGCCTTGTTCTGCGTGACACGCCAATGTTAATCGGTTTGTTGGTCCCCTTCCTAGTAGGAGGGTCCATTCCCAGTTAACCCAACTACTCCTTGTTTTGTTTGCAGGCTGTTCATTTCTTGCTATGCTGCGTTGTATTTTTCTCTTTTTTTTAAAAAATAAAATACGTTTAAAAAATAAAATAACAAATCATTGCTTAAGCAGACAAACATCTAATTTAGGTGCCAACCACATCTTACCTACGGTGCTGCCTAGATATATTATGAGAGGGTTTATGATCTGAGAAGAGGAGTGCACCCGGCTGAACCAACATAGGCCAGGTGCACTGCCTTTCTATCTCAGTAAAGTCCAACATGGCCGGATACGGCCATTTATGCCAGTCATAGCCCTGCACACCTGGAATAAGCACTATATGCTCAACACATCTCACCCTTCCAGCTGCTGCCTTAATGTGCCATGTGTGGTCACCCATGTGCAGAGGCTGCCACCTTATCCTGCTCTAGCCCTGCGTGCCGGATATCATCAAACTATTGAAGGTACAGCCTGGGCCTGGCATATCTGCCATCATATGCCAACTGAAGCATGACAGTGCCAGGCACATGCGCTGGTGGCGTCATATGCTTCAAAAAGTCACAGTATGCAAGCTGTGCCCATCTTTGTCTGTTTGCTGCATTCATGTACTAGGTACGGCTGCAAATGCCAAACAAGTGCCACACAGTGCCAACTAATGCATCCTGTGCCCGTTATTAGCACCATGTGGAAGGTGCAGCCTTACATTTCAAGTATCTCCCATACTAAGGGAAGTGCCCCCTTTCTTTTTTATATCTTCAAGCAGTGCCCTTTCACAAATTACAGGAAAGCACTTTATTTTCTATGGGGCCATCAACCACTTTTATGTGCTCCCAACCCCCAAGGTGAAGGCTTTCCCTTTATGATACTGCTGTATCGCTAAATGCAACATTGCCTTGGTTGCAATAATTAATTGTAAGATGAGAGCCCCCCCCCACTATTCCCACAAATTCGGGGGTATGCAAGTATACTTGGTAATGGAAAAATGAAGCCCTTTTTCTTGGGCGTATACCTATGTCCTAAGGCCAGTTATCAGGTTAAAATGCTTCCCTCGCCTCTAACCTGCCTCTATCACTTCCTCTGCCTCCACCAGCACCTCATCCATCAGGGTCACATCCCTAAAGCAGCCAGCCATACCCCCTAACTGTGCTTAAAAATGTCTAATGTTGGTTGTCCTTAATCTATGTATGTCCACTCATGTATCGTCCCCGATGACTTTACCATTTACTCCCCTCCACAACTTGGTCAGAATGTCACTCCAACTCACCCCATTGGTAGAAGCTCACTGCTTCCCCTCAAATCTGATTTCTCATCTATTGTACGTTCGTTCTCTTGTGATCAAAAAAACGGTGTTCCTACCTGCATATAAATACAATACGGATGCTTTGTTCAGGCCGATGGCGCAGATTTCAGTTCAAGGAAGGTATTTTTTACGTGCCAATGAGATTTATTTCACAACTCCCTCTCAGGTTCTTCCAGTAAAAGACCTTCCCAAAACACAGTACGTACAAAACACGTTCAGGGAGAACTGTTTTCTGAACTTGCACGAGAATAGTCTTGACTGCAAGCATGGTCTTGCTCCATAATGCCCCTGGCCCTGATTTTGAATCACACATTGTGCCTCGCCCGCTGTGGGAGAAGAATCTGACTCCTACTCCACATCCCGATTGTAAAAGTACACATAAGCAGCCCTCCCCGCCTCAGAAATCCTTTTAGTTGAGCACCATTGATCAGAATGAACAATATGGCAACTATGTATGGTCACAGCCTTTGCAGAACTAGTGTGCTGTCAATACTTAAGCCCAGCAGTGCTGGGCTGGCCTAAAGCACCAAGGGCCTCTTTTGAGTGGGATGAAGTCAAGAAGGTGTTACAAAGCTTCCAATATATGTTACTATGGCGCCACTTTGAATATTTTCAGGGCCGCTTTTGGTTCCCTGACCAGCCCTGAAGCCCGGTTACCAACCTCACAAATAAACACAATTCACAAAAGTTGAGAACTACACACCCTGGCCCTCATTACAACACCGGCGCTAAACCATGGCGGTATTAGCACCATGATTGGTGCCGGTATTGTAACGAGTCCGCCATGGTGAAATGGGGAAGTACCACCCCATTCCAAGGTTGGCGGGGCGGTACTTCCCCATTTCACCATGGCCCTTCCCCATTCCCATTTTTGCCCCATAGGGCATAATGGGAATGGGGAAAGGCGATAATTACGGTAACGCAAATTGCGGTACCGTAATTATCGCATGGGTCCCTTTGCGGGTCCCTGCAATAACGGCTGGTTCCAGCCGCCGTTATGGGAATTGGGCACTACGGGATTACCGGTAACCTTACCGGTACCGGTAATCCCTTAGCGCCAGGGTCGTAATGACCCCCCCTGTCTCTGACTTCAAATCAATCCTCAGAGCGACCGCTTTTGCTGACATTACCACCTTGGGCAAGGGATGCAGCCAACTGGGAAGGCAGGCTGTATCCAACACAAGCCAGCATTCTGAGCAGCCTGAGTGCCGTGTCCCTACTCCTCTGAGTCGTTCCGCGTCTTTGCCCGCCACGCCGCCGACCTCATCCTTGCAGTCTGTACTAGCCACAAGAATACCTGCGATCATAACACACTGATGCTTCAGCCCCTCATCCAATTAAAAAAGGACTTGGCCATAACAGAGCAGCCTCCCAGATACCACGGGTACGCTTAATGATGCATTTTAGTTTGAGCTATTGGGTGGCGCTTGCGTTAGTACAGATGTGGAAAAATGGCATATGAAGAGGGACACACAGGGCCCGATTCATGGAATTATCTGCGTGGAAAATAGGGTACTTGTGTGCGCAACTGCATGCAAATCCACCTTTGACAATTTGTGAAATTAAATGTGCAGTACTTTTCCCGAACTTGCGTGGAGTTCACGCTGGCTCGGCACGTCAGTGCAAGCCGTCGAGGGCCTTGCGCGAGACTCCAAGCAGAGCATTGGCGTAGCTTGTGCAGAGGGCTGGGAAGGGGACAGAACACCAAAAATGGGGAAGAACTTGCAAAAAAGTAGACGTCCTTCGCATGCCCACAATTGAGCGGCATGAGACGTATTCATGTATTTGATTGTGCAACGTCTCGGCTGGGTAATGGCCATGCAAGTCCTTCATACAATCCGCCACCCTAAGGCAGACCTAAGTACACTTGCGCGTAGGATTTGCAGCGTGCTGGTGGGGTTGCATGCTGGATTTTGGAGTGTGTGTACTCAATCAGGGTTCTGATGTCACTTAGGGGTGCGCATAAGCAGTGTAGCTGGGTGCAGGAATGCTTCACGGGGGTTCACACGCAGATTTCCTGAGTTTTCTTTTTTATGCGCATGTTGTCTGGGTGCTGGATAGGGTTACGGGGTATCCCGCGCAGGGTCCCAGAGTTGGCGGCATGCTTAGAGGGGACCCCATGCACTGTTTGAAGGGTGCATGTATTTGCGCCCAGGGAGTGCGAAAAGGTAGCTGTTCTGGCTGTTTATGCTTTGCATGTGGGTGTGTCTGAGACTTTCTGGGCGCGACTTGTGAATATGGTTACTTTGCGCTGTAAATTCCATGAGTATGCGGGGCGTGCATTTTTCTTTCCACGCGCAGACCTCCAGTGTCCTTCTCTGCATGCGCCTTTTCAGGATTTCTTCACACATTTCCATGAATCAGGCCCACAGTTTGGAGGTGTTGTTTGGTTATGTGCCCATTGACTGCCCAGGGCCATACTACTCCATATGGCCATTCCTACCCAGTTTGTGCCTCTCCCCGCCCAAAACACCTCCTCGTGGGCACTCTTTGAGATTGCTTTAATGAAGCCTTACCCTCAAACTTTGCACTCAAAGTGCCTGCTGAGAGTGAATGACTTAATTGATGCTCTAAACCCCCCACGAGTGTAATAAAAATGTCTTAACCCGCTCTGCTTTCAGCCACTCTTTATAAGCACTATGTAAGTCCTTCACTGATGTCCTGTTAAAAACAAGCATTGGTACAGCCAACATTTTTGGCTTGTGTATAAGTATTAGGCATTTGCCAGGTGCTGCTACTAGATGCCCAGGTACTCGCACCATTTTGCACCTGCTACCATCAATGGGCATTTAATGCCACTAAAGATGTGCCTGACTTTCCTATGCCTACACAAAAGACCCAAACTTTTGGCATTGCCAATGCTGGTCGAGAGGCTTAAGCACCCACATCTAAGAACTGTGGATGCGAATGGCTACAATACCCACAGAGAGACAGAACATGGCGGAAAATAGTGGCAAACAGGCTCTCGGGTTCAATGAATCTTTAACTCAGCTGGCACCCCGTTACTGCCAGGGGCAATCCTGTCAAGTAATATCCCCCGCCCTCCACCACGCCTCCCTCCCTCTCCCCTCCCCCCTCACTGACTCTAAAAGAAACAATGCCTCGAGGCTGCTGGCGCCATGTGCAATGGCAGACGGATCAATATTGAAACTGTGCTGAATTTCAGGGCATTCTGGGAATTCAGTCGATGTCAAATTGACTTTGGATATAAACAGACCCATGTTACCACCAGCTGCATACAGAAATGTAAAAAAAACTGCTGTATTCTCTGAGGAAAGAGGCCAGGATGCAGAGGCCCGACAGGAAATCGCCAGTCTTCCCTGTAGGCCACGTCACCACTTGTGTGTTTTAAACCGATTGTGGACTCAACCACTAATTTGCAGTAGTGAACATGTACCACGTGTATGCACTAAACACACGATCTTCTGGATCTCCGTGCTGGAGTCACAGACCAAACCTTTCCCTCTAAGTGGAACATCAGGTTTCAGGAAAGACTGAGCCCGTATGCACAGACACGCGGGGCATCTCGCTCCATCTGTGCATCTGCTGGCCCTTGTTTCTGGCCTCCAGTGTAATCCTCATCCATCCATGCACTGAGGTCGAAGTGAGCAGGGACGAATGGGAACTGAGGGCCACTGCCTTTTTTATTGTCACTAGTTTCACTACTTTTTGCAACCATGCTCACAGTTCCACGGCTCTTCATTTTGGCCTTTTTGAAGACTAACTCTTCATTTTACTCTTTTTAAAGCTAATCACTTCCTTTGGGCTCCTGCTAAGCAATGACGTGCTGGAAAAGGGCCAAAGCTCACGGCGAATGAACATGTTTTGACTGAAGAGAACACAAAATCCAAGAAAAACAAACTTTGGCCATTGTTCCAGCAGCTGTCAAATGTAAGCTACACACCGTCAAGACTTAAAGCACTCCCATGACCCCAGCCTCACCTCTCCATCGCGGGTCTCAATGGTTTTAATAAGGACCGTCTTCCGGCTGTGGGTCTCGCTGTGATCGGCGTCTGGAGCTGAGGCACGTGCAAAGAACAAGGGGGCAACGGGGGGGGGGGGTGGGGTGGAGAGGGGCAATGGAGGATGATAATGGAAGGAGCAGTGAAGGGGGCGTAGCAGAGGGAGAGCCAAGAGAGCATTGATGGGGGATGAGGGAGGAGAATGGGGGCAAGGATGGGTGTAGCAGTGTGAGAGCCAAGAGGAAGAAAGCAGAGGGGGAGGGTGGGGGGAGACAGAGGTAATGAGAGATGATACGGGAGGTAGAAGGGAAGGTTGGGGATAGCGGAGGGGGAGTCAGGAGCAGAAGGAGAGGGGAGGTTAGCGGTAATGAGGGATGATGAGAGAGGGAGAGGGGTAAGGGAGCGCAGACGGGGGAGAGGAACAGAACAGAAAACATAGAGAGTGGAGAAGAAAGGAGACAGTTAGTATTATCGTAGCGCCAACCCTCCTTTTTCTTTTCTTTCAATTATCGGAGGCGTGGGCGGACCCACGCAGGCGCTTTCTCGCCACCCCCAGATCACCCCAGCTGTGTTAGGGAGAGAAACACCACCATGGGTAGGCTTACCTATAATACAATCTCATACGCCGACAGAGGAGTGGGAAGGCCTCTGCAGGGGGTGCGGGGGCATGGCAGGGAAATCCACCAGCAGACACCTTTCTGACTGCCCCAGTGCTTTCAGTCTTTCAGTGGCACCGGTATTCTGGGAAATATGCAGATTTTCCTATCGACCAGGCCATCTTTAAAGGCCTCTTATGGATTGGTGCAATGTTCAGGCGGGAACACGAAGTCCTTGCCCACTAGCCGGGACCCTGCATCCCACAGACATTCCTTTGGCGCATGCGCATTGTGCTCTGCAGGGCCATATGCGCTACCAGGACTCCCCAGTGACCCAAAGCTGACTCTTTCCTGGCAGCAGACTGACTCGCCACTCCGTTGTGAGCCGATAGCCACCACTTTTAAAGCAGAGAAATATTTTATGTGGATAAAAACACGTATTTTTTATGAACCCTGCATGCTTACAAGAGCCCGGGTTGGGAATGCTGGGTTAGATCCCGAAACATGTGCGGTTGCAAGGGTCCCACATGCACTCTGATCATTTGCAAGGTCAGTTGCGCAATGCACTCTTGTCAGGTGCAAGCAGTGCTTTAAATGGAAACATAGAAGTGCAGGCACTCACTTTCCGGCGCAGCGCTATTGGCGCTGGCCGTTTTGGCGCGGCACCTTGGGCACAGGAACCTTTTAGGCGCACTCTGTTGTTTTCAAGCAATACCCAGTGAGATTAAATTATGTGCCACGGATCACACACTTTGGGAAAGCAGTGTATCTGGGATCCGTTCACACAAACTTCCAGTTTGTTGTTATGCGCAATGTGTTAAGAGACTAGCCATATTAAATGAGACTTCCTTTTTTGCGTATCAAACTAGCAGATATCACAGCTGTAAACTAAGCTTTAGGAGGCGAGTTATGTTACTGCTGGCTTTCATTGCCTAATAAGAAATTTGGTAGGTAGCTGGAGCTGTGTGTGAGTTTTCAGTCGAAAACTTTCCACCACAACTGCAATTGCTTAAACCTTTAAGTATTAGCATAGGCACTGCTAATAACAAAGAAACATCTTAAAAAAGTAATTTCCCGGGCTTCCCAAAGCAATCCCTGCTCGGCTGCTACATCAAAGGACACCAATGTTAACAGGTAGAAGCCCACTTAGTGAAACAGTGTTTCCGCACCTGGTGTGCTGAGAGCACAGTAGATGCAAGTTTGCAGGTGGGCCCTGGTGGAGACATTATGGGCACTGCGGGTGGTGGAGCGTGGAAGAGGGCGCTGCTTTCTCCAGCGAAGGCTGCAGAAGCCTAGTCCTTTCTGTTGCCATAAAGTGAAATGAAAAGCTTTCGTGTTCACCTCGGCCCAGAGTTGAGTACCGGTACTCACTCTCAGGCTTTGGGACGTGGAGGTACTGGAATGCTCAAAAATAAGAAGTGCAGCTACTGAGGGCCCATTTAAAGCACTGAGTGCAAGATCCCATTGCCCCCCAAATGCACTCTGATCAGAGGCACAGTCCTGTTGGCTTCCACATGCATCCTGACCCATTGCACGGTCCCATTGCCCTTCCCATGCACTCTGATCAGATGCAAAGTCTTATTGGCTCGTGCAAGCACCCTGAGCAGATGCAAGATCCCACTGGTCTCCACACACACACGGTGATCCGATGCGAAGTCTTATTGGCTGCCGCAAGCACCCTGAGCAGATGCACAGTCCCATTGCCCTCTACTTGCATCCTGACTAGTTGCATGGTCCCATTGCCCTCCACACGCACTCTGATCAGATGCAAAGTCTTATTGGCTCGTGCAAGCACCCTGAGCAGATGCAAGATCCCACTGGTCTCCACACACACACGGTGATCCGATGCGAAGTCTTATTGGCTGCCGCAAGCACCCTGAGCAGATGCACAGTCCCATTGCCCTCTACTTGCATCCTGACTAGTTGCATGGTCCCATTGCCCTCCACACGCACTCTGATCAGATGCAAAGTCTTATTGGCTCGTGCAAGCACCCTGAGCAGATGCAAGATCCCACTGGTCTCCACACACACACGGTGATCCGATGCGAAGTCTTATTGGCTGCCGCAAGCACCCTGAGCAGATGCACAGTCCCATTGCCCTCTACGTGCATCCTGACTAGTTGCATGGTCCCATTGCCCTCCACACGCACTCTGATCAGATGCAAAGTCTTATTGGCTCGTGCAAGCACCCTGAGCAGATGCAAGATCCCACTGGTCTCCACACACATACACGGTGATCCGATGCAAAGTCTTATTGGCTGCCGCAAGCACCTGGAGCAGATGCACAGTCCCATTGCCCTCTACGTGCATCCTGACTAGTTGCACGGTCCCATTGCCCTCCACACGCACTCTGATCAGATGCAAAGTCTTCTTGGCTGCTGCAAGCACCCTGGGCAGATGCAAGGTCCCGTTGGCTGACACGTGCACTCTGATCAGGAGCACAGTCCCATTGGTCCTTTTGGGGAGTTTGAAACCACTCACAGCCGAACAATGTATAGTTGTGAAGGGGCTTCCTTGGTGTAGATGAGTCATAAATGTTGGCACTGTACATCATTTGTGGCCCTATGTCACACTCCCTCTTAATCCTTTTCTCTAACAACTATGGGGAAGCCTCAAGGTCAACTTTGCATGACTAAAGTAGGACCTTGCCATATGCAAGGGGATTCTGGGAGCAGGAAAGTAGGACCGTACCATATGCAAGGGGATTCTGGGAGCAGGAAAGTAGGACTGTGCCATATGCAAGGGCATTCTGGGAGCAGGAAAGTAGGACCTTGATATATGCTAGGGGATTATGGGAGCAGGAAAGTAGGACCTTGCCATATGCAAGGGGATTCTGGGAGCAGGAAAGTAGGACCTTGCCATATGCAAGGGGATTCTGGGAGCAGGAAAGTAGGACCGTGCCATATGCAAGGGCATTCTGGGAGCAGGAAAGTAGGACCTTGTCATATGCAAGGGGGTTCTGGAAGCAGGAAAGTAGGACCTTGCCATATGCTAGGGGATTCTGGGAGCAGGAAAGTAGGACCGTGCCATATGCAAGGGCATTCTGGGAGCAGGAAAGTAGGACCTTGTCATATGCAACGGGGTTCTGGAAGCAGGAAAGTATGACCTTGCCATATGCAAGGGGACTCAGGGAGCAGGAAAGTAGGACCTTGCCATATGCTAGGGGATTCTGGGAGCAGGAAAGTAGGACCTTGCCATATGCAAGGGGATTCTGGGAGCAGGAAAGTAGGACCTTGCCATATTCAAGGGGATTCAGGGAGCAGGAAAGTAGGACCTTGCCATATGCTAGGGGATTCTGGGAGCAGGAAAGTAGGACCGTGCCATATGCAAGGGCATTCTGGGAGCAGGAAAGTAGGACCTTGTCATATGCAAGGGGGTTCTGGAAGCAGGAAAGTATGACCTTGCCATATGCAAGGGGATTCAGGGAGCAGGAAAGTAGGACCGTGCCATATGCTAGGGGATTCTGGGAGCAGGAAAGTAGGACCTTGCCATGTGCAAGGGCATTCTGGGAGCAGGAAAGTAGGACCTTGCCATATGCTAGGGGATTCTGGGAGCAGGAAAGTAGGACCTTGCCATATGCTAGAGGATTCTGGGAGCAGAGCAGAATTAGCAAAGATTGAAATGTTGAATGTGGCTGAGTATCAATGCTCTGACATGCCTCATCGCCTGTGTGTAAAACTCTTGCTCACTGCACTTTTTCACTCCTTTCAAATCACTTTTTTTCATTTTAATTCAGCGTCAATAACTTACTAAGACCAGCCTGGAGTTTACCCATTTACATTTGGTGCCAGCAAGCGACAGTCTTTTTGACTCCCACCGCTGGGTCGATGCGCTCTGCTTAGAATTCACGAGCCCATGGTCCTGGCCAACCATCACTTGCATCAGGCCTAGAGTACAGAACTCGCTCCCCCCAGAAATCTGTATCCCACCAAATGCTCCTCAGCGAACACAGTTAACTCAATTCTCTCCTTCCGTCAGTAGGGCTGGAACTAGAGTTACGGGGGTGCTGCATCACCGCCTGTAGTCTTAACATAACCGTATTTGGTAATGTTTTGTATAGTAAATGTGAGGTGTATCTGGCTTCCCATTTTCCAAAGAACTATCGTCCCTTCCTGAACCGGGGGGGGATGTTTTACCACGAGAATAGGTCACTTGACACTGAATATCATGGTCCTTCTGCTGTCTCGGACCCAAGGGATCATTTTTGAAACGCTATAATCCCAAGGACACACATTGATGCGATCCAAAACCATGAACTTTTTTGGGACATGCAGAGTACTAGGAGTGTTCCAGGCCTTGACCATCTACCACGAGGACCCCGCTGGGGTACTGAATCCACACTGTATTGTCTTTTGTAGGATCGGAAGACTCCCGTGGCATTCCCAAGATGTTCCTATAGTGTACGGAATCCTAAAGAAATGGGGGCCGAGTGGCCATGTAAGGGGCGGCAAGGTCTTAGGGATGCTCACAAGACTTGCAACATCATGATGACATGCTCGCCTGTTTGTCCCATTAACCACAAGACCCACAAAGTATGAGACTGTCTCTGGGGTCCCTGAGAGAGCTTGCAGGGGGTGCAGAGCATGCAATTTTGTGGGTCACAGTCTGCATGCCATTCATGGGTGCTGGGGTTCCAAGAGCACGCTTATAGCATCTGGGGCCCAAGTGATGCGCAGGACCCTCCGTAGGTTTGGAGGCCACTTGGGCTGCTTGTGGGGACCGGGGCACAGGCGGCTGGGTTATAGATCATGCAGAGGTTCAAAGAGTAAAAACCTTGTGTATTTACCAAAGTGATGACTCACCAGGACTCTTGATGTTGAGGGAGGCAAAGGAGCGCATGGGCATAACAATCCTATGGGGAAGAAGCAACAGGCATTAGGTGACGGCGCAGGAAGATGCACACTCTTCCTTCACTACAACCCCACTGCATACTCTTTCACTGCCACACGTCCACCACCAGCTTTCCACTGAACCACACCGATAGCCCCACTAACCTTACCCAGTTTCTTGAACATGCCCCGAAACCATGCTTTTCATCAGTGGCGTCATTCCATTGGGCTAGTGCCCGCATTGCAATTCACCAGTGCTCACACACCGCTACCTCAGGGCATGGATTTCACTGTTTGTTCTTCCTCTGCATCAATGCCGGGCTGGCATTTCCCTGCACCATTGCATGTCTTGCACTGCATCCGCATGTGGAGTTCATTGCACCACTGCCAGCACTCCACTGAAATCTTCCATTTGCAGTGATGACCTTCACCCTCACTGACCCTAGTCATCCCACCATGAATTTTGCAGGAAAGCATGAGTGTATGTTCAGAGTGATGACATGCTGTACCCTACTGCTGATATTACTGTCTGCATTCAGGCATTGAAAGACAGCACTAGTAAAAGAGACACACACACACACACACACACACACACACACACACACACACCACACCACACCACACCACACCACACCACACCACACCACACCACACCACACCTCTCTCTCTCTCTCTCTCTCTCTCTCTCTCTCTCTCTCTCTCTCTCTCTCTCACAAAACACTGCTATTGGCATTCAGTAACCCACCACAAATCCTCTTTTGCTGTCTACGCATACAACAAACCTGCTCTCCTCGCCCTCTAGAAGTTTGCGATAGGTCGCAATTTCGATGTCCAGGGCCATCTTGACATTGAGTAGGTCTTGGTACTCCCGGAGGTGCCTGGACATCTCTTCTTTCATGTGTTGGACCTCTTGCTCCTGTCGCCCAATGGTGTCCTGGTAGTTGCTGGCCTCAGCATAAAACTGCTCTTCCATCTGCTTCATCTGTCGCAGGAGCGCTTCATTCTAGAGGAAAGCACCCAGAATAATTTGAGATGAGAGGAGTGTAAGTGGAGGAATGTTTCTGTCGGTCTTGCTGCCTCTTTCCTGAATCTCCAACACGAGTATTGCATATACCGTCCCCTGTCAGAAGTAACTTTTTTCTTTCTATGACTCCAGCAAGGTGCTTCATCTCTGTTTATTACTCCCACAGTAGCTATCTTAGGAGCCATGTCTACCTTCCCTTCCCATGCATTTTATGCAAGTAGCCTGCCATCTTAGGTCTTAGAATGTGGAAGAAGTGCACAAAGCTTCTGGGCGTTGTCGCGCACCTACACCAATTAATTTAACAAGGTTTTTGTCAATTGGTGGTGTACCAGATCTCACCACTTGAGCAATAGAAAGTAAGGTCCCATAATACACATACACCCTTCCCACTTTTTACGTTGTGCCACAGGCTGTAGGGCGTTGATGATTTAAATTGGGGACCTCACATGCCCAATGATTTCACATGAGAACAGGCAACACACATAAGTAGTTCAATGGATACATATAGATTTGGAAATAAATAGACCCATAGGTGAAAGTAAGTCCATGCGTTTCTGGGTGACAAAATGACGGGACGTAAACATGTGAATAAACTTGAGTAAAAGTGGGCAAATACATTAAAACAAGTATTAAACATGTTGAATAGTAAGCACAATAAATAACATTTGCAAGGATGGACTTTAGTCTTTCTTAATTTTAATTATTGATCATGTTTGCACAATAAGGATTACGACAACATATGGGCTTGGTTTTGTTTCTTTTCTTTGTTCTTTTATTTACTAATAAAAGTGTGATAATTGATAGAAGTAGAAGCTGTTAATGCAGACTGGCATATGTTTGGTCTTTCATATCTTTCTATGCATCATTGTTAGGTATGGAGAACCACAGCAAATTGTGTTGACTGCCGGTGTCGTATGTCCTTTATCAACCATTTTGTTTTAGCGGTAAATGTAGTTGGGATTCATATATTCCAACATAATTTGCTCCGACTGAAGAACAGTTGTTAATTGAATGGGGATATCAATACTTAGCAATATTTGTAATTCATGCTCCAAATTGAATCCTTTAGATTTCGTTTTTAGTTTATGTTATGGAGTACTGATTCCTTCTCTTTCACTAGGTACACATACTTCTCAATTTACATACAAAACATGTGCAATACCAAACGTTAAACATTTAAAGAAATAATTATTGCCGCAAAATCCATTTCCAAAGAATTGTTTATTCTACGTGAATTAGAAGGAAAATCGCTTTGCAACCTCAATGTTGAAATGGATTACAAGTGGTGTCAGTCAATATAAGACACATTTGTTAAGAAACCCTGCAGTCATCAGGACACTATCAGACATCACTGCTTGCAATTAGAGAGTTCTCCTGTAGCAATAGCGGTGTCACTGCCAGTCCAAGACATGTCTGACTTGGATCAACCTTTGTTTCCATTGAAACGAATGACAGAGTGAGGTTGCTGATATAATTAAAAATATGAAACGTACTACTGGTCAGGGAGATATTTGCCCTGCTCATCTTGAAAAGTCTGGAGAATCCTTAGTACCCTGGATTACAAAAATGATCAATACCTTTGTGGAGGCTCAAGTACCGGATCTTCTAAAAGAAGCTTGGATTACACCTCTTCTTAAAAAAAGATAATTTGGATCCTGCTATCCCAGCAAACTATAGGTTCATTGCAAATGTGGCTTCCTTTAAAAAAAAAAACTTGGATAGGGTTGCCTACTGCCAATTGTATAAATGTATTGAAGGCCATAATCTGCTAGGAACCAGACAATCTGGGCTCTGCACCAATCACGGCACAGAAACAGCCTTATTGGACTTAAAATCCTATAAGGCCCAATAGGCCTATCCACCGCCTTTGATCTGGTGGACCATGCCCTGCTGGTGGATAGGTTGAGAAAAATAGGTAGGTGTTCTGTTGAAGCTGCTTTCTGGATAGAGTTCTTTTTAGGTCCTCAGTGTTCAAGAGTAGCAAAGGAAAATGGCTATGCTACACCTATTGCTCTTACTTGTGGGGTCCCCCAGGGCTCCTGCATATTTCCCCTGCTATTTAAGATTCATACAAATACTCTATGTGATCTGCTGGATGACTTAGGTGTGTCACACACTAAATACGCAGATGACATGCAGATATTGCTCCAACATCTGTCGATTACGTGCAGGATTAATAGGATTTATGCATTCATCCAGTCTTGGATGGCCTTAAATTCCTACGTGCAAAATGATGGGAAAAATGAGCTGCTTATTGTTGGTTCAGCCCCTAGATTGAAGAAGTTGGACTCTCTTTACAGTTATTTTTCTATTTCTGGCTGTTCAGTTCAAATGGCTCAGCATATTAAGACTCTTTCAAGAAACATGTAGCCAGTCTTCGATCTTCCTGTTCATATATGACTAAACTGCTCTGGCAGATCCGTCCCAATCTATAGGAAAAGAATAGGGCACTTATAGCTTCTGTGACTATAAACGCAAAGTTAGACTACTGTAATAGTCTTTTGATGGGCTCATCCCAAGCAACTGTCAAGAAACTCCAAGTCACTCAGAATAGTGCTGTATGTGCAGTATATGGCTTAATTATAATTATTCTTTTATAAGGCGCTTAATACCAGAGACCAGTCTCTAAGCAAGAGCCGGTATTCAAATCTGTGTTGCAATGCCTTGTCTTGCTTCCAAGACAAACGTGTTGCCCCCTGAGCTATCCTCCCAGCCGTAAGAAAACAATATCATGTTACTGAAGCCTGTCGCAACCTTCATTGGCTCCTGCTTCAACATAGAATACTGCACAAGGCCCTTACACTTGTGTACAAATGCTGAACTGGAGACGCTCCTCATTATGTAGCTGATCGTCTTAAGGATGCCCATCATAGGAGAGTCTTGCATTCTAATAAAAGCCTCCTATTTGTGCAACCACGCTTTGCCTTGAAAAAGTATGGTAGATCTTGCTTTGATGTGTGGGCGCCATCACTGTGGAATTCTCTTCCGACCCATTTGAAGGCCAGACCGTGTTTGCTGCACTTCAAAAAGGGCCTTATGACTCATTTATAGAGGAATTGGCTAATGTTTCTCTTTTTTATCTTCCTTGATTTCATGTTAAATTCCTTTTCTATTGCTGTATATATATTCTGTGCCAACTTCCCTAATTTATACAATTCCCAGGTATTGCATATGCTGAATATTTTCCATTTTGCATTCAATATTCCTTTGAAAAGAAAGTGTGATGCTCCTTGTTTATTGTTCCAGGTGTGTTAGATCCTCCTCAACACAGGGACTCCATTTCAGCACACATTTAAGCACATGGTTTATTTTCCTGCATTTTGCCACCCAGAACTCACTGGCTTAATGATGATGAAAACTCTTCAATATATAGTAAGATGGTGGCTGTTTCAGAAAGAAGCGCTCATCACTAAAAACCGGAAATGCAGCTCAGGAACTGCAAACCTCTTGTTACTATGGAGTTCCATTCCATTAACCTCATAGATGGATACCTTAGCTAATATCTGATGGTTGCTACTCACAGATTCTTCCACCATATTGCATCATTTGGATTTCACCACCAGTAGTATTCTTTAACAGGGAGTAATGCAGGAAAATATCACCACTATTTGTTGGTTTTCTATGACTTGTGCATTTGTTTCTCGAGTCTGGGGTCTGGCAGGGATTCACATGCTCATGAATAGTCCCCGTCGTCAGACCGGCAAACCTCAACAAAAAGAAAGCAGTCATGCTTTAAAGCTTGAACACTTCCTTTCTCCCATTAACCAATCACTGAAGTTTGGGTCATACTGCACCAAACCAATGACGACTGTCTCCCTAAGCTCCACCCCCGGTGGCCATCTTCAGATTTTTACTGCACGCTTCAGTGCTGGGAGTCTTCTCGTGGTGCTCTTTGAGCTATTTATTTCCTATTTGCAAGTTTTTCACAGATAAATTGTTCGATTTTTTTTCCAAACCTCTCTTGTTCATTGATTGTTGGTCAGTGCCAGCAGTGGGGACCCGTTGCCGGTGAAGATCGATCGCTACATCTTCAGATCTTTGTTTTTCCAGTTCGCAAGGCCTAGTTGAGGCCTACTTCGTGCCTCCCCATGTCAGAAGAAGACAAGAGGAGCCTGTTCAAGCTGTGCACCAGATGTGGCTTTAGGAACATCTATGGCAAAGACCGGCACACCGGGTGCCTCTATTGTCTGCATCCTGACCACAACGAGGAAAGATGCGAGATCTGCTGAGGTTTCCCTAGCAAAACGAAGCAGGACTATTATCGCAGTTTGGTGGCATGGCAGAAGGAAGATAGGGCTCCAGGAGTGACCTCTAGGCGGGCACAGGCCCCCTCCAGGTCCAGACGACCTTTGGCGCATTCTCCCTTAGAGAAGAGGTTCAGATCCGCCGAGGATGCTCCTTCACAGGATGGCCACAGGAAGTCTAAGCGCCATGCGGCTGATCTGGCATGGGCCGCTGCTTCTGTGGGTCCCAGTTCAGAGCATGTGCGCTCCCCTTCGCCTTCCTCGTCCACAGTAAGCCTGCTGGTGGGTGGTGACTCATCAGAGAGACCGATCTTCTTGTCCAAACATGGCCCTTTCGTCGAAGGATAGACCAAGGAAAGACACTCACAAAGAGGGCACTCCAAGTTCCTTGTCAAAGCCTACATCCAGCCTACATCCATGGCCTTGCCAGCAGCAATGCCATCAGCATCTCATAAGCAAGACCACCATCTACCACAACCACGTCCAATGCCGGGATCCCATCGACGACTGTTGCTACAGCTCCGTCAACTACCCTGAAATCTACACAGAGGTTTACACTGCCTCCCCGGCCCACGACTACTACCGCTGCAGCCAGGACTGCGACCGCCTCAACCACAATGTCGACCGCCTTGACCACAATGACACAGTCTGTGAAAGCCCCAGTCATTTATTCTTTCTCGAAGGAGACAGGTAGATCAAAGGAACTGTTGCCACTGAGAGATTGTCTTCCCAGACCTATTGTGGGTATAAAGGAGGTAGCAAGGGATCCTGTCATGGTGATCTACACAAGTTTGGACAAAGATTCCTTTCAAGGAAGCTGCTTCTCGGACCAGGGAGGGGACAGCCTAATGGGTGAAGAGACCCCCCTAGTGGAACAGAACCGGCCATCGATGCCAGCAAGGCACAGTAGTCTTCCATCTGTGGCAGCAAGGCATGCTGGCACTCTATCTGTGTCAGCCCCGGTGGTCCTTCAACAAGGCCCTAAAGACCTGTCTCTGGATATTCTAACTACACTGCACACTTTGGTGTCAGAGATACAAGAGTGTCTCCCTCCCCCGTGGCTCCGGTGGGGAGCCCCCCCAGGCACAGTACACCAAGACCACGGCACAGACCCCAGCCCATGGGTCCAAAGCATCCTCCAACATTGAGGCGGCCAACGCTACCCTCTACCCCGGCTGTACCAGTGGTGGATCTACTCCATACAGCCATTGATACAGGCACTATGGCGACAGATGCGTTTTATGCCTTTGTACCACCGGATGGAGAACCACTGGGTGCCGACGATCCCAACAGGACATCGCCTCATGATGAGTTGGGTTCCTTCAACTCCATGCTCTCAAGGGCATCTACTCTCTTCAACCTAGTGCCTGAGGAAAAGACAAAGGAGGGATTTCTTTACCAGAGACGTGCATTATCCAAGAAGACCGTAACGTCCATTCCTTTGCTGGACAATGTTTGGGAAGAAGGCCTAGCTCTCAGGAAGACACCAAGCTCTACACCAGCAAAGAGGGACAGACTTGAGAAAATGGGCAGAGTGCCTGACTCGGCCCCTAAATGCCTCAGATCGGAGCCGTACCCAGACTATGTGGTTTCAGCCACCACGAGTAGGTGGTCAGCAAACCCTTTCCCCAAATCCATGGTTCCCCATGACCAGGAGGGGAAAAAGGTGGACACGATGGGCAAGCACATCATCTATACCGCCTTAATGGTGAAGGCCACCAATGCCCAGGCCATCCAGGCAGGTTTTGACAGGGAGTTGTGATTGAAGCTGGGCCTGATCCTTGATTTCTTGCCTGATGAAAAAAGGATTGAGGCATTAGCCCTATTTCAGGAGGGTGAGGTGGCCTCTGACCACACCATCACAGTGGTGTTGGATGTCGTGGACTTAGGTGTTTGTCAAATGGGAAACAAGGTGGCACTCAGATGCCAAGGCTGGCTGAAGGCCACAAATTTAAGACCGGATGTCCAATCCAAGGTGGTGGGTATGCCTTTCGATGGGGATAACCTCTTTGGCAAGCTGGTGGACATAACGCTGCAAGCTATAAAAACAGACACTGAAACAGCTAGATCGCTGGGGACCTTGCAACAGTGACGGTCTTCGTCCTTTCAATCCTCTAAGAGGGAAGTTTGGCAGATCCTCTAAGGGCTATGCATCCACCTCATACCGTCAACCATCCCGCTCCACCTCCCATGAGACATACAGGGGCTGGTCGCAAGTCTTCGGTGGAGGGGCACAGCGTGGATGTCATCCGCAAGCCAGGACACAAATGCCTAAGTAAGCCTGACTCAGGCCAGGCCCCGGACCCTCACCTTCGTACCCCAGTGAGAGGCCGTCTGACGCACTTCGTCAACGAGTGGAAGAACATCACCATACTTGATCAAGGGCACACCCTGGAATTCGAACACAGGTGCCCTTACATTCCCCCTTACATTCCCCCTAAAACATGAAAGGAGCTGCACATGGCCCAGCTGCTATGAGAGGTGCAGGCCATGTTAAGAAAAGGGGCAATAGAACCCATCCTGCTGTGATTCCGGGGCTCCGGAGTGTACTCCAGATACGTTTGGGTCCGGAACAAGTCAGGGGGGTGGCGTCCGATCCTAGACTTGCGACGCCTCAACAAGTACCAAAAATTCAGGATGGTCACGTTGCAGTAAGTGCTCGGCCAGCTAGAACAAGTGGATTTCCTAGCGACGTTGGACCTAGAGAATGCCTACTTCCACTTCCCCGTGCATTCTAAGCATCATAAGTTCCTACGCTTTGTGATTCAGGGAAGTCACTATCAGTTCAAGGCTCTTCCCTTTGGCCTGAAATCGGCGCCATGGGTATTCACAAAGTGCCTACCTCCGGCGCCAGCTCATCTGTGCCTCAAGGGCATACACATCTATCGGTACCTGGATGACCAGCTCAGCCGGGCCCTGGTAGTGCAACACACCAGGGAGACCCCACGCCTTGTGACGGGGCTCGGATTCTCCATGAACTATCCGAAAACTTGCATGTGTCATCGCAGAACACTCGGTTTCTGGGTTCCCGCCACAACACAGTGGAATCTCTGACATTTCCCTCGGAGGAGAGGGTGGCAGCTATTTTGAGGAAGATACATCGCCTAGCTACAGCTCAATCCACAGCAGTGTGCACCATCAAGGCTAAGTGGTCAGACAGTATTGCCCTCAGCCAAGACTTCAGACAAGCTGTTCAGTGATGGGGAGTACGCAAGCAAGTTACACAAGGAGACCCGTTTCAGGTCCCTCCATTCCAGGCTATGGTCATTATGGATGCCTCTCATCGGACGGATGGGGGCTCACACCAGACAGTCCCACGTCAGAGGCCTCTGGTTTTCAGAGGAGCTGGCTCTGCACATCAATGTTCTGAGGCTGCGGGCCGTCAAGTCTTTCCTACCTCTTCTGCGAGGGCGGGTGGTGAGGATCTTCACAGAAAACACCACCACTATGTTTTACATCCGGAAGCAGGGCGGGGTATGCTCCCCTGCTCTTACCCTGGAGGCGCAGGCCCTGTGGCACTGGGCCATTCTTCAGGACATGTTTCTGATCCCATTTCATCTAACGGGCATCAAGAACACCAATGTGAACTCCCTCAGCAGGCACAGCCATCGTGTCTCTTCAGCATGTGGTGCCAACCCCAGATCGATCTCTTTGCGACGGCAGTGAACTCAAAGTGCCAGGCATTCACCAGCAGGTTTCCCTAGCCGAGGAGCCTGGGAGATGCAATCTCGTTTACATGGGAGGGCCTCTTCCTGTATGCTTTCCCTCCAATCCCGCTGCTGCTACGTGTGATCAACACACTCAAATGCTGTCACAGCAAGATTATACTCATCGCTCCGGCTTGGCCGCGCCAGATCTGATACCAGGAACTGCTCTGCATGGCAGTAGCGCCGCCAATTCGGCTGCCTCCTCTTCACAACCTCCTCTCCATAGGAGACGAACGATAATGCACCACAACCCTGCATCCCTCAACCTCATGGCTTGGCTCCTGCAGCCCTAGAGTTTGGCCATTATGACATTCCTCTAGAATGAGGAAAAGTCCATACTGCTATCGTGTTACTGCCACAAATTGAAACACTTCACTGTGTGGTGCAGGGCTCAGGGCTCAAAGGATTACTCCTCCATGCATCACAGCCCACAGCTCCTGTCATAACTGTTGTCTTTAGCCAAGGCTGGATTGGCCCATGCCTCCATCAAGGAGCATCTGGCGGCCGTTTCGAAGTACACGCGGTCACCGGGCAGGCCCTCGCTCTAGTCGCACAGGCTCGTCAAAGAATTTCTGAAAGGCCTCTTCAGGACTTTGTCTGCCAGTGACAGCCCCTACCCCGGCTTGGGAACTCAATGTTGTTTTTACTAAACTCATGGGGCCTCCATTTGAACCATTGCATCAGGCTCCTCTGAAGTTTCTCTCATGGAAGACGGCTTTCCTAGTGGCCATAACCTCGGCCAGGTGGGACGGGGTAAATTTAGGCTTTTTCCTGCAAGCGCCTATACTTGTCTTTGCATGCTACGAGAGTGGTGCTACGGACCCACCCCACCTTTATGCCGAAGGTTCCTTCTGAATTCCATCTCAACTAACCCTTGGTGCTCCCAGTCTTCTTCACTAATCCTTCTTCGTCTGCTGCATATGCTGGATGTTGCTTGTGCCTTGAAGTTCTATGTGGTATGCACGAAGGATTTTCAGAAGACATCTCAGCTCTTTGTAAATTTTGGACCTGTGAGTCACAGGAAGGCCCTGTAGAAGGCTTCCATATCCAGGTGGCTCTCCGGCTGCATCATGCCCTGTCATCATCTGTCCAACAGACCTCTTCCAGACCGACTGAGAGGCCATTCCACAAGATCCATCGCAGCAACAACGGCGTTTCTCGCTGGTGTTCCGCTGCTGGACATTTGCAGGGCTGCTACGTGGAGGTGTACGCACACCTTCCCGAAATTCTACGGCATCAACAGGGATTCCAGGGAGGAGTCCAGAGTCGGCCAGGCGGTGCTACACAACCTGTTTGTTTGAGGTGAATATGTTCCAGGGGTAAGTGGTTGTACTTTTGTTGAGTCTTGCCACCTCCCGTGGTTGTATTATGTACTGCTGTGTGTTCGTATTCATGAGCATTGGAATCCATGCCAGACCCTATGCTGGAGAACAACAGCTACAGGTAAGTAACTTGTTTCTTCTGCACATATGTGATTATTCTCGCCATTGTTTTCTCTGTTGTCGATTTTCAACAAGAAGTCCTAATCAAGCGGCAGAGGCGCGAGACATCAGTCGACTCAGATTACGTAAATTCCCCTGAGGGGTGCAAATTATGATAAATAGCATTTCTGTGTTATTTTTCTCAAGTGATGCTAAACTCTACTGAGAAAGATCACTGTGGTGAAAAATTACACGGAATGGCATGTTTCTCCTGTCAACTGAGATACTTTTTTTTGTTTTATGTGTTGTAACACACCCCCAATACACAAAAAATATAATAGAAACGCGTAACAATTGGCACATGTCACACAATGCAATTTCCAACCATCTTGTGCAACGTTCCCCGGTGTGCTTTAGCCCTACTTGAGAAAAACATGATGCTATTGTAAATTAACAAAACAATCTTAGTATGCAGACCTTTGTACAGTTCATGTAAAATGGCACCTTTTGTTACTTGCATTCCCTATGAACTGTATCTTTAGGCTATACAGTCAAGGCACTGGAACTCTAGTTCACCAGCATGGATCCATCCACCCTATTGGCCAATTGCCAGACCGTATAAAATCCTTGTCTATTGTGTTTTGTTAAATGATCTAGTCACCCTAGTCTTAGCTACTCACAGTGCCCTTTAGCCCTTCAATCTCGGAGTGCAAGCTCTGGATCTGGCGCCGGGAATCGTTCATCTCCTGCTTGGCCTGCCGGAGAGCTTCTGTGTTCCGGTTAGCAGCATCAGAGAGATCAGCAAACTGAAATTAAAGAAGAAATGAGACTGTAAAAAATACAAGACTGGTGGGGGTACTTATTCTAATGAGCAGCCACACTTTCCAGGTTGAGCTTGTGTGATAACCACCTGTTAGCCCTGGCCTATATAGGCCTGAGCAAAGCAGGGGCCCCGCGAGGGCTTATGGCTGTTACCTCCCAGGAAAGTGGCACTTAACGTTATTAGTTGCTGATTCATTGCACTGGGCGCCAAAAGATTTGTTTCATTTAAAAAAAATAGAGTGTTCCTTTTGATGAATACACCCATTCATCAAAGTGAAAACTAGCCCATTTGAAGATGGCTGCCATGAATAAGAGGGAGGGGCTCAGAAGCAAGTTCCTTCTTGCTTTCCATGGCGGTGGCGTGATGCAAGCTGAGGATGACGCCAAAGATATCAAGGACAGACAGCACATAAGTAGAAAAAGCAGTGGGTGAGAGGTGGGTTGGGCGAAGGGGCGAGTGGGCTTCGCGCCGGGTTCTAATACACGTTGATGCACATAAAGAGATGGGGAAGCAAACAGTGATAGGGTAAAGAGGTCAAGATCAGGGGTAGTATAGCTTTGAACATATCGATGAAGCAAGGTAAATCTGTTTCACACATGTGCACAGAAACACACAAACTCATCACATGGCTGAAGATTAATATGGAGGAAACAGAAAAAAGTATTTATTGATTTACTGGGTATTTATAATGTGTTTATACAGCACATGGTGTTTCGTGGAGCCACAAGATGAAAGAGGGGGGTGGGGACAGGGATGAAGAATAACAAAAAACACTACTACTAGGCTTTGTGTCATTCAGATCATGCAAGTGCAGTAACAAGAAGTGCAGGGGTCTGGGGGAATTGCCGGTTAGAGCAGAATGCGAAGGAAGCTGGGAAGGGAAGAGTGGAGAGCACGCAAGTGCTGGGGGATGGGGGCGGGGGTGGAAGTGGGCCACTGGGCTAGGCGAGTGCTTAGGTGAGGCTAGGTGGACAAAGTGCCAGGGGAAAGCAGGGAGTGCAGGGAATGAGGGTCCACATTCTAAGTGTGAGGATGGGGTTGGATTGGTCTCAGTAGGGATGTAGGCCCCGCCTGGTTAGTACAGGGGGAGGGAGCACGGTGTGGCAAGTGCAGGTTGGAGGTGGGGGTGGGGGAGTCATGGGAAGGCAAAGTGCTGGGGTAGACTGGGAGAGGAGGACCTAGTGCCCTGTATGACTCTGAAGGAGCCAGGCAACCAGTCACTGTGGCAGAGGGGGCTTTAGCAGGGAAGTAGAGGAAAGGAGGGTCTTGAGAAACGTACAGAACTAAAGGAGATCAGGCTCAAGCCTGAAAGGGGCAGGGGGGCCACAGAGGGAGGCTCCTGCAGAAGAGTGAGAGTTACCCCGCACTCTCTGCTTGGAAAAGCATCTGATCTGCCAAGAGTTGTAGCTAGAAGACCGGAGGGCTCTAGCTGGGAGGTATTTAGGGAGAGAAAGATGGAGGTAGCAGGGTCCAAGGCCCAAGAAAGCCTTGTGGATGATGCAGATGGTCTTGAACTTGATCTTCGCAACAACTGGGAGCCAGTGGAGAGATGTTAGGGCTGGAGAGATGTGGTCCCTAGGCTTGGCCAAGGATAAGTCTTGCTGTCCAATTCTGGATAAGGTGAAGGGGGTGAAGGGAATATTTAGGCATATTGAGGAAGAGGCTTTTGTAGTAGTCCAGCCTAGAGAGAACCAGAGCTCTGGAGACCATAGTTTCTAGGGGAAGGTGAGGAAAGGGAGAATGCCTCTGGAGAGGTGCAGCTGAAAGTTGGCCTTCTTGGCAAAGTCCGCGATGTGAGGAGAGAAGAAGAGAGAGAAGTTAAAGATCTGACACCCAGGTTTTTTTCCTCACAAGATGAGGCTAGAGAGCCCATTGAGGGCAGCCAGGAAGTATGAGGGAAGGAGGGAGCAGGGGTCCCAATGGGAATGATCTCAGTCTTACTGGCATTAAGGCAGAGATCGTTAGCAACACATCATACCTGAATAGCAGTCTGAGAGAGAAAGACGTGGAGGAAGTGGAGGGAAGCTAGAAGGAGAGCTGTGTGTTGTCTGCATAACACTGGAAGTGAGGAGAGAAGGTGGAGATCAAATGGGCTAGAGGGGCAAGGTAGATGCTGAGGAGCCACAGCAAGGGGATAGAGCCCTGGGAGATGCCACAGGTGGAGGGTGTGATAGGGGGGGGAGAAAAGGGCCCAGTTGAACCTGGGAAGGTCGTTCAGAAAGGAAGGTCCAGTGCCAGGTCCGTGATGCCAAGGGTATCATGGAGCCGATTAATAAGGGAGGCATGATGAACGTATTAAAAGGCAGAGGAAAGTTCAAGAAGGATGAGAATGGAAGGAGAGTTGGAATCGAGATTTGAGAGCAAGTCTTCACGGGTGTCCAGAAGTGCAGTTTCCGTGCCTCTGCATGAAGCCAGACTGGTGATCGTGGAGACAGCCAACAGATTCAGTGTGGTGGATCAGCTGGGAGATGAACAACTTCTGCAAGAGTTTGTCCACAAAGGAGGTAATGGAGATAGGGGAGTAGTTAGCTAGACAGGAGGGGTCGGCAGAAGGCTTTTTGAGGAGAGGGTGCACAAGGGAGTGCTTGAAGGAGCAGCCAAAGAAAAAGATATAAGGAAACAAGTATAAAGAAAGGAGACAGGAATGAAATAAAGGTGACAGACACTTGAAGGCTGGAGCTGGAAAAGAGAAAAGACACAAAGTTGAAAAAAGGTGAACAGACAAAAAGATAGGGAAGGGAGAGGAACGACTAAAGAAAGCCAGAAGACACAGTCAACTAGAACAGAGATTATGAAAATAAACAGGGAATCAAGATAAAAACAATGAGCACCAGTTAAATATAAACTGCAAAAGACACAATAAAAAAGGAGGCAAACGATTCAGAAAGTGAATGGAACAAAGATAATCAGAGTTAAAAGAGAGACATTAGACTACAGCAAGATCAACACAGAGGAAAGAAATATAAAACAGGAGATAGAAACATAAAAAAGAAAAAGACAGAGAGGCCAATAAAGACAGAGACTTAGCCAGAGAACTTTTGCCAGAAAGGTAACACAAAGTGAAGAAGCTGGAAACAGGGACAAGAACCAGGAAAAGAGAAGCAATGGTAAGATACAGACAAGAAGGAGACAAACATGTAAATAAAGAAGAAGAGCCTGGATGTTAAAGAAAGAGACAAAAGGGCAAAACAAGGAGGAATAAGGAAAGCAGAGAAAGAAAGGTAAAGAAAGATATATATTTTGAGAGTCATGCTAAGCACAGAGGAAAAGATTATTTTAAAACAATACAAATAGACAAATTGCGGAAGAGCTGGAGCTAGAGAGAGGGGCTGGCCTGTAGGCACTTGCTACCCTCCTCCTTGCCCTCCAGGTTTGTCCTAACACCCTTACTGCCATCTAAGATCTTCTCCGTGCAACTCCTTCCTAAGCCCCCAACCCGCCATGCAGGTCTTTCCTACCCCCACACGCCACCCATAGGACCTTCAGTACCCCCTCCCTCAGATGATCCTTGCTCTCGAGCCCATGCGCTGGCCCTCGGGTACCTTGGATTTGTACCACTCCTCAGACTCCTGCTGGTTCTTCACCGCAATGTTCTCGTACTGGCTGCGGATGTCACGGAGGGCGGCGGTCAGATCTGGCTGCTTCGTAGCCTCAATCTCTATCTGTAGGGGCTGGCTGTGCACGGTCACCTGCACATCATTCAACTCCTGGAGACAGAGGGGAACATGTCAGACATCACAAATAAAGACCACTGCAGAGGTGAAGATGGGGCACGTCATCAGTATAGAGGCTTGGAGATAAACACACTCATGCGACCCCTGCGCCACTGGGTAGATAGATGTTCAACCGGTCCACCATCACCGGTGCGTGCGCCCTCAAGTGTGGAGCACAAACAGGTCCCTAGGCAGGACCACCCACGGCTGACAGAAGATATGCAGGAACCCATTTCAAAAAATATGTTAGGGCCATCTGGCCTAGAGTGGGAAAACTGGCCAGCATATCCAACAACGCATTGAAATGGTGGTGTTTAGGTTTCAAATGCAAAGGGGCAGTGGAAATTTGGTAAACAGATTTTTGGGGTACAAGCAGTGTCAGTTTGTGCAGTTTTGTATTCTAGTAGCACTTATCTTAACATACAATCATTATATAAGGTGTGCAATGGGAAGAAGGACTTCAGCGCAACACATGTAAAGGACTATGTTGGTGAATTAGCGGTTTGGTGCATAGATTATATTGGCGAATATGCTTCGTAACAGTGACAGGGTCGGGTATCTGGCTCTGTCAAGAGAGGATGGTGACCCCTCTCCACGTGGGGAAGGAGGCCTACCGGGTACTTGCCAGAGCCAGTACTGCTCCAGAGGCAGGGTGTGGGAGTTGTGAGGTTGCGGCCCCTGTCTGTTGGACGGTATTCAGTGATTCCTTCGAATATAAAAGCATCGAATGAAAAAGCCTCGAAAAAAATACATCGAAAAAAATATTTTTTTTGTAGGTAAAGGTTTTTAAGGGGTAAAAAACATGGGTTGGGGGGACCCCCATTAAAAAAATGGAGAAAAAAAATGCATTTTTTTCAATGCATTTTTTTTCGAGGCTTTTGCATTCAATGCTTTGGATGTCGAGGCTATCACTAGGCACCCTGTTGAACATGTGCCTCAATACATGATCAAAGTACCACATCTGCTTGCCTCATGCTTGTTGTGCACAATGCTGCCAACAGTTCTTTCACTTTCTCCAATGGACCAGACATATAAGGGTTCCTAGCAGTGGAACGCCAAACCGGCAATTCAGGCGCTCCGCTTCAGGTGGAAACGAACGTTGAAAAGCAAGCAAACCTGCATAGGAAAACAGGGCGGGGGCTTAAAGCCCGTTATATGTCTTCCGATATCTGTAACCCCGCCTTTGGGGAAGTGGTTGGCCCGGTGAACCAACTACGGTGGACAACCAATTGAGGTAAAATGGGGAGGATAAAAAGGGGTAGAAGGTTCAAGACAGTGTGGGTTGTTTGGGGGAGGTCAAGGTGGACGAAGAGACCAGGAGGACGGATAGTGAAGAGGAGCATGGAGGAAGATTCCAGAGAGTGTGTGCAAGGTGAGGTATTGGTTGGTGAGAGAATGTGGTGCTTGGGTGTGAGAGTGCGCGCAAGGGGAGTGAGTGCAATTAGGGGAGAGTATAGGGCTGTGAGTGATAGTGAGTGGAAAGGTGACTTGGAGAGTGGAAAGAGGGTTATTGTGAGAGGAAGTACAGTGGAGGGGGGAAGTAGTAGAGGTGGAGGTAGTAGAGCAGAGGGTAGAAATAAGGAGTAGGGAGAGAACATTGCAGGGAGAGAGAGAGATGGTGGGAGGAGGAACAGGCAGGAAAGTAAGAGGAAGGGACCAAGCCAGGGAGAACATCAGGGCAAGGAGTACGAGGGTGTGAGACGAACAAGAGGAGCCTGGGTAATTAGAAGACCCCTACTTCACTTGTGAAGACCATTGTTATACTTGTGGGACCCCTGGATAGGGTCCGCCTAAGAAGGAGAGCGCTAGATAAGGTGTTTACCCATGGGCCCTCACACCCAGGGAGTCTGCTGCTTGATTGTAGGGGGTTCCCGATCTCTAGTGACCATCTTGGGGTTTAGGGACGTCTCGTCTAGGGAGGGGAAAGCTTGCGGGGCACGAGAGAGAGGAGCCTGGCCCTTAGTTAAGCCCTTCGCCAAATGGTCAATAAAAACCCTTGAACTGTCATGGAGAATCGGTGTCTTTTTGAAGCCATCTGTGACACACTGCTGATTCGGTGTTTATCCTGAAAGTTGGATAACGCAGGCCCCACCTTGGACTTCAGTAATCTTGAACCTCTGACCCTAGAGCTGAATGCAGGGTAAAGCAGGTCTGCGATTACTGAGCACCCTTTGTCTTTGGCGAACACACGCGTTCTTATAGTGGCCTGGCCTGTAGTTTGTGAAAGCGGATGCCTCGGTAGGGAATATGGGCATACCACCAGCCCCACCTTGCAGCTTCCCTATGCGGCAACATCCAAGCTAAAGCAATGGAGGCCGACGAGGGGGCGCTGACAGCTGCAGATTATCCCAGACCAGGGTTATTGGCCTCGGAACAGCAGATAAAAGAAAGGCAGGGAGCTGAAACGCTAAAAGGTCACTTAAAAAAATCTATTAAGCTTACTGTTTCTGAGACGCCACAGGGCTTAAAGTGCAGGGCGGGGGGGGGGGGGGGGGCATTTCAATTGCACATGTTGAAAGGCCCTGATGCCATACACGCAGACACAAACACGCACACGTGTGTGAGTACAGCCACCTGTACACATCATAGGCGCGGTTACTAAGGATGATTTTGCATCTGGGAGAAAGGAGATGCATCACAAATGTGTAGGTCTTGTTGTGAAATACCTGTGTGGCCTTTGACTCAAGGGAATTGTGAAATACCTGTGTGGTCTTTGACTCAAGGGAATGAGTGAGTTGTGTGCATAGTGCACACAGAGTGGTTCGTCCCCAAATGAGTGGAGTGCCATTTCCGCTCAGGTGAAATCCAGCTGCTGGAATAACCTGGAGGGGTGGGGCACTGGAGGGCGAGTTCTGAAAGTAAACTTTTAAGCCAACGTGTGTTTATATACCGTGTTGCTGCACATTCGTGGCCATGTATTAACACACACAGCGTCATTTTCAAAAATATGTAAATTGCATGCAGGGGGGCGCAGCATTGCCCTGGGGTCCCCCGAATGCCATCACGAAGCCTAGGGGTGAAGGAAAGAGTGTGACTCGAGCAGAGGGGTGAACTGCCTTCTGCTCTTTCCTTTTCCTTTCTTTCAAGTCAGCACCGCCTGCACATGCTTTCCGGGGAGCATTTACCAATGAGCGCCTTGCAATGTTCCATAATGCTTTCACTGGCAGAATGTTCTGCATGAAACCACTCCCAATGGGGAGCGGGTGCCAAATCCTGGCCTCTCTTTGGCTGCATTACAGACAGTCAAGTACTGCAGGCTTGGCAGCTCCCTAGAGGGGATGAGGGGTACCAAAGGGTGACCCCGTGGTGCTGTGCCCTCATTCCTGCGAGTCAGTGTGTGGTGGGGACGGGGAGTGTGCACAGCTTGCAGTGCCTACTCCACTGTATCCGCATGCAGAATGTGGGGAAGAACCCGACTCAGCTAAGGTGCCCAACATCCAGTTGCATTTCTCTGCACATGCAAACATACACCAGGAACATCTTGTGGGGGGGTATATGATCAGGTTCTGGCCCCATCGGGCATGTATGTCCTGATAGTGGGACCTACATGTGCTGGCTTGTGCACACAGGCACCAGATGTTCCCCCAAAGCGTCTGCACTGGCCAGCGGAGCTAATCGCCTTTTCTGGGAGTTATTCCTACTTTCTCAAAGGTTTGATAGCAAAGTGTAGGATAACACGAAGGAAGCTTCAAGTGCCAAGCAATGTTTCACACCGCCCGTGCCTCCTGAAGGATAAGGTACCCATCGGACATGCCGACACACATCCACATCCATTGCCACAATGCTTCCGAACTGTTTGTATCACTCCCACAAAGATGTCCTTGCTTCCGCCACTGCAATGCTTAATATGTGTAAATCCAGAATCGTGCATCGGGGCTTGTTTTCTCTCTGACCTTACTACGCGGCCTAAGCGCGTTTTATTTTGCTCCCATGCGTCTCGCTACCTTTTTACCGGGATACGATTGGGTTCTTCTAATTTTGCCCAGCTGTGATTTTGCTCACAGCTTCCCCGCTGCCATTCTGCTCCTTGATGTCACTAGAGGGATTTCCACCTTGAGTTACTTCACTCCACTGCTGCGTTGGCACCCACTACCGCCTTCTCCTGTATGTATCTGCATCTTTTTCCAGTATGGTGGAGTGGGCCAAGCCCTGAAAGCTGCACACTGCTTGGAAGACCAGTCCATTCCAGAGTGCCTCAGGACTCCACTTCAGAATTTGTAGGGCATCGCCTCTTGATGAGGTGGGTTCCTTCCAATCCATGCTCTCGAGGGCATCTACCCTCTCCAACTTAATGCGCGAGGAAAAGAAAAAAGACGGATTTCTTAACCAGAGACCTGCGTCATCCAGGAAGACCATAACGTCCATTTCTTTGCTGGCCGATGTTTGGGAAGAAGGCCTAGCTCTCATGTAGACCCCAGGCTCTCCACAAGCAAAGCTGGACAGGCAAGAGAAAAAAATACAGGGTGCCTGACTCGGCCCCTAAATGCCTGATTGCAGTCGTCTCAGGACTCTGTCGTTTCAGCCGCCGCCAGTAAGCAGTCAGCAAAGCCATCCTCCAAATCCATGTTCCCCCCTGACTAGCATGGGGAAAAAGCTGGACGCAATGGGCAAGCGTATCATTTATAACGCTGCCTCAATGGTGAAGGCCAATGCCCTGGCTATCCTGGTCCACCATGACAGGGAGTTATGGTTGAAGTTGGGCCTGATCCTGGATTTCTTCCCTGATGACAAAAAGACCAATGGGCCTCATTACAGGTTCGGCTGTAGCCTTGCGGGTAAAACCGGCTGCCGCCCAACGTGCACATTTTTCCGGCACCCGGCAATGGAGAAATACAGGGCCATTACAGCCCTGGTGGACCCTGTATTTCCCCATTGCCAGGCGCCGGAATGCATTACTCCCCATTCCCATTTGGTGCATCCGACATGGTTTGCTCCGTCGTCCTGCATTCACCTGATTCCGTTTTGCAGACTACAGATGAGACGTCTACAGGAGTTTCTGGGCGCCAGGTGGTTCCAGGTCACAGGCAAGTGGACATACAAGATTGCCCTCAACCAAGACTTCAGACAAGCCATTCAGTGGTGGCGAGTGTGCAAACACCTTACACAGGGAGCCTCGTTTCAGGTTCCCCCGTTCCATGGACGGCCACCAAGGACGCCTTTCTGGATGGATGGGGGTTCACACAGGGCAGTCCCACGTAAAAGGCCTCTGGCTTCCGGAGGAACAGGCTCTGCACATCAATGTTCTGGAGCTGCGGGCCATGTTCTGGGCCCTCAAGTCTTTCCATCCTCTTCTGCGGGGACAGGTGGTGAAAATCTTCACAGGCAACAGCACCACAAGGTTTTAAAACCGGAAGCAAGGCGGGACCCATCCCCCGCTCTTTCCCTAGAGGCGCAGGCCCTGTTGCACTGGGCCATTCTTCAGGATGTTTCTCGTCCCATTTCATCTGGAGGGTATCAAGAACACCATTGCGGACTCCCTCAGCAGGGAGATGCAGTCCTGCAATGAATGGGAGCTCCAGCAGGCACAGACGTCATGTCTCTTTAGCATGTGGGGCCGACCCCAGATCGACTTCTTTGCAATTGCAGCAAACTCAAAGTACCAAGCTTTCACCAGCAGGTTTCCCCAGCCGGGGCGCATGGGGGAATGCATTTGCGTTCGCATGGGAGGGCCTCTTCCTGTATAAGTTCCCTCTAATACCTCTGCTGTTCAGTGTGATCAACACACTCAAACGCTGTCGCAGCAAGATGACACTGATCCCCCTGCCGTGACCCCGCTAGATCTGGTACCCAGAGCTGCTCCAGATGGCGATAGTGCCAGCCATCCGACTGCCTTCTCTTCCCGACCTCCTCTCCAGAGAAGACGGAATGATACTGCACAACGACTCAGCATCACTAAACTTCACGACTTGGCTCCTGCAGCCCTAGAGTTTGGGCATTGTGACATCCCCCTGGAATACAGGAAGGTCCTGGTCAAGGCTAGAGTGTCCTCTACACTATCGTGTTACGGCCATAAATGAAAACTCTTCACTGTGTGATGCAGGGTGCAAACGATTACACCTCTGCCCATTACAGCCCCTCAGCTCCTGCTGTACCTGTTGTCTTTAGCCAAGGCAGGATTGGCTCAAGCCTCCATCAAGGTGCATCTGGCAGCCATTCCTGGTACACGCGGTCACCGGGAAGGCCATCGCTGTAGTCTCACATGCTCATCAAGGAGTTTCTGAAGGACCTCTTCATGACCTTTCTGCCGGTGAAGGCTCATGCCCCGGCATGGGAGCTCAATGTCATGCTTACTAAACTCATGTGGCCTCCAGTCAAACCTTTGCATCAGGCTACTCTGAAGTTTCTCTCTAGGAAGACAGGTTTTCTAGTGGCCATCACCTCGGCCAGGCGGGTCAATGAGATTCAGGCTCTTTCCTGCAAATGCCCATACTTGTCTTTACATGCTACAAGGGTAGTGCTGCGGACCCACCTCACCTTTATGCCGAAGGTTCCTTCTGAATTCCATCTCAACCAACCCTTGGTGCTTCCAGTCTTCTTCTCAAATCCTTCATCAGCCGCTGAAAGGACACTGCATACACTGGACATTGCTCGTGCCTAGATGTTCTAGGTGGCACACACAAAAGATTTTCAGAAGACATCACAACTCTGTGGATTTAGGTCCTGTGAATCGCGAGAAGGCCCTGTCAAAGGCTTCCATATCCAGGTGGCTCTCTAACTGCATCTGCCCAACAGACCTCCTCCAGGCTGGCTGAGAGCCCATTCCACCACAGCCATCGGAGCAACGATGGCATTTCTCACTGGTGTTCCCCTGCTGGACATTTGCAGGGCTGCTATGTGGAGGTCTACGCACACCTTCATGAAATTCTACTGTGTTGACAGAGATTGCAGGGAGGAGTCCAGAGTTGTCCAAGCGGTGCTACGCAACCTGTTTGAGGTGAGTCTGTTCCAAGGGTAAGTGATTATACTTCTATTGAGCCTTGCCACCGATCCGTGGTTGTGTTATGTACTGCTGTATATTTGTATTCATGAGCATGTGAATCCATGCCAGATCCCATGCTGGAGAAGGAATAAGTTACTTACCTATGGTTACATGTCTTTTCACCGAAAAGATGTTTCAACGAAAATGTTTAATTGAAAACGTTTTCACCTAATGTAGATTTATGACATCAAAAACCTGTATGCTGAAATTACCGAAATTTAGTTTTTTAAATTGCCCCGAAACCCCTGTTTTCTGCCCTATAAAAACACCCCAAACATTCCCAAATATTTTTTTTTATTGGGGCCCCCCTCCCCAATCCCCATTTTAAAAATGTAACCCTTTACCCCACCCAAACATATATACATATATTTTCGATAAAAACATTCAGTGAATGATTTTTTCTATGAAAAAATCTTTCAATGAACATTTTTAGGTGAAACATCTTTCGATGAAAAATGTTTCAGTGAAAAGACTGTATACCCTTGCCTGTAACTGTTGTTCTCCAGCATGGTTCTGGTAGGGATTCACATGCTAACCCTCCCTCCTTCCCTGCTGTGGCTCTTCTTGGTTCATACTGTCACTTCACATGCTTTCAAATCTGAAGATGGCCATTGGGGGTGGGGCTTAAGGAGATGGACGTCATTGGATGGGTGCAGTATGACCCAGACTTCAGTGATTGGTTAATAGGAGAAAGGCAGTTTTCAAGCTTTTAAAGCAAGACTGCTTTGTTTTTTGCAGAGGATTCCCGGCCCGACGACGGGGAATATTCATGTGCATATGAATCCATGCCAGACCCATGTTGGAGAACAACAGTTTCAGGCAAGTCACTTGTTCCTTGTTCCACACTTAGATAGAATTGTGAATATTAGCCTGCGCCGCATCTAATTAGGACTTTGAATGTTAGCATGCCCACACTTAGGTGAAACCTGAATGTTAGCATGCCCGCGCTTAGATAAAATTGTGAATATTAGCATGTCCACACTTAGATAGAATTGTGAATATTAGCCTGCGTCGCACCTAGATAGGACTTTGAATGTTAGCATGCCCGCACTTAGGTGAAACCTGAATGTTAGCATGCCCGCGCTTAGATAAAATTGTGAATATTAGCATGTCCACACTTAGATAGAATTCTGAATATTAGCCTGCGTCGCATCTAGATAGGACTTTGAATGTAAGCATGCCCGCACTTAGGTGAAACCTGAATGTTAGCATGCCCACACTTAGATAGAATTGTGAATATTAGCCTGCGCCGCATCTAGATAGGACTTTGAATGTAAGCATGCCCGCACCTAGATGAAACCTGAAGACTAGCATATGCCACACTTAGAATTGTGAACATTAGCCTGCGTCGCATCTATATAGGATTTTGATTGAAGGATAGCATGGCCGCATTTTTATGAAACTTGAATGTTAGCATGTGCCACACTTAGAATTGTGAACCTGCGTCGCATCTAGATAGGATTTTGATTGAAGGATAGCATGGCCGCGTTTTTATGAAACTTGAATGTTAGCATGTGCCACACTTAGAATTGTGAACATTAGCCTGCGTAGCATCTAGATAAGATTGTGAATGTTAGCATTTCCACACCTAGACAGATTTCTAAACACTAGCCTGCACCGCATCTAGATAGGATTGTGAAGGTCAACAAGTGACACACTTAGACAACCGTGAATGTTAGCTTGCTAAAGGTCAGGTAACCCACTAACCAATATAAGCTCAAACTCTGCATACTTATCTCACTAAAAAAACTCACACAACCATTTCCCGCACAACAAGCCGCACGCACTTCACAACACTGCAACACACATAAGCCGGAGCAACAGCACACTCTGACTGACACCGATCCAGTACCCACACCAAAGCTCAGCACCCGGTCTATACGGAGTTGAAGCTGCCAACAGCACACCACTCCTCTCACTATCCTACTCCCTCTTCACCTTACTAACCCATCCCACCTTATCATTTACAGATCCGCCAGAGCGCCTGGGGACTAATTCCGTTGGTGACAGTGCGCGGTACAAATATCTTTAACATTTAACATTTTTATAACATGCTTAATACCGGGGGCTGGTTTCTAAGCACAAGCCCAGGACTCAAACCCGTGTTGCTATGCTTCGTCTTGCGTCCAAGACAAACAGGTTGCCCCTGAGCTGTCCTGTTTACTGGTAGCCGCTTGCTGTCATACCGGCATACCTATGCAGGAGGATGGCATCAAATAAAGAATGATGTATGCAGAAGGAGGATCTGCACAGACTGGCAGGGTATGCGATCTTCGGACTTCTGCTCCAAATGGTGTGTCTAGGTGGCAGATCGCCTAACCACAGTACTGCTGCCCGAGTGCCGTGCCAACCTTAACGCAGACACCACGGCCTGCTTAAATGTGGTGAATGACATCCCTGTAGTTTGTTGATGGGTAGTTTGGGCAAAGCTATCCTTTTGGGCAGTCTTTGAAGGATCTATGTGATCACTGCGAAATTAAAATCACAAAATGTCGAATTTGTTTTTACTAAATGCTTTTCACTGCATATAAATGTGGGGGAGACTCCCTGCAGCCCCGCATTAAACCCCATATTTCGTATTACCCCATCGCGCACACACACACACACACACACACACACACACACACACACACACACACACACACCCCCCTCTGCTGCCTGAGTTGCATTTTTTCTGGCACCCGTGAATGGGCAAGAACCGGGTCATGTGGAGCTCGGCGGACCCGGTAGTTGCCCATTTGCGGGTGCCGGATAGGACGTCGGATGCACCGGCACATTCAGAGTTGTGCCGGTGCATCCGACTTGCTCTGCTCCCGGGTGCCGTTACACCCGCCAGGAAAAACCTGGCGGGTGAGACGGAATCCGCGAGCAGAGCTCGTAGTATGGCGGTCTGGGAACTACGGTGCCTGCATGCTTACCGGTATCATAGATCCCGGACCGCCATGCTCGTAATGAGGCCCAGAGTTTTCGTCCTCGGGATTTTCTGATTTGGTATTTTAGTATGATACCGTCTTCGAATGGACAAAGCCTTTGCCTCTTGGGAGTGTTCCTTTCTGTAATGCCCTCCCTTTGACGTTCACCTCGGTGTTCATGTGGCCCTATTCTCCCTCTGGGGGGGCTACCTTATCGAGAAGGTAAAAACTTGCAGTGCAGCCTGTGTCCAGCCAGAGGTGGCCAAAGGTTCCTAGCACAGTTTAGCATAAAGGCCGTGGGGGGGGGCACTAATTCCATTGGTAATGCCCTGGCCAGTGGGGGATTTGCCTCCCCTATTCCTGAGACTGCTGTGACACAAGTGTGGTTGACCACCCAGGCTGTGACAAAGAATTAAGCCCACACCATCCCCGGGGCGTGGGGAAAGGAGGGCCCCAGGCCGCTGGATCCCTCCGAGAGAACACAAACTGAAGCTGACCAATCAGAGCACTACCTCTTCATGGAGCTTCTTCAGGAACTCGATCTCATCCATCAGAGACTCGATTTTGCGCTCCAGGTCCAGGCGAGACAGCGTGGCGTCGTCCACATCCTGAAAGAGAGACATGAAGGAAGTCAGTGACAAGTGGAAAAACAACCGATTAAGCAGAGCGAGGAGAGAAGGCGCAAGAGTGGGAGAAACCGGAGGAAATGGGGAAAGGAGAGGAGAGGTCAGCCATAACAGTTCTCACGAAACACGGCCAAACACCTTCTCTGGATCAGCCAATAATCCATGACCATAGACGCTGAAAGGTGGATCCATAACCCAATGCCACTAGGACACCCTGAGTGTGGAGAGTTGGCTGTGCTTGGGGGTTGAGGCCTTGCTGATGTTTAGTGAGGACACACTCTATTGTGGGTACCTGAGGACAGAACACTGTAGGCAGGTCCTGCCGCAGCGTCCCTAGGCGCACACATTTTCCAATAGGTGCTGATCCTCTCCCTACTGTTCTTAAATGCGCTCCGCTCCCGACAGCGCAGGACATTTAATTTCATTCAGTAGGGCGCCTGCCATGCCATCTCCCACCATACCAGCTCGGGGGAGAGCTTGAAAGACTCCCCTGAGCTGGCGTGGTGGGGGGCTAATGGCAGGGCGCCCCCTAAGTCCGGCTCCGACTATAGGGGGGCTTGCAGCATAGGCTGGGCTTGGGTGCTGATGGCAAAGCGTAAGAGTGTGGAGACAAACTATGAGAACAGAGCGGGGGGGGGGGGGGGTGGAAGGAGAGAGTGTGAGAGAGCACAAGAAGAGCTGAACCGGAAGCGGAACTGTTAGGATTCAACAGTGAAAGTGGAAGTTTCAGGGCAAAGGTGGGCGTGAGGGCGGCGGGGGGGGGGGGGGGGGGGGGGGTTACAGGCAGCGGAGTGGAGAGCATGCATGAGAACGAGAATAAAAGAGGCAACAAGACAGATTTGTAGAAAGAGGGCGCTAAACACAGAGAGACAGTCTCACCTTGCGGAACATGATTAAATTGTTTTCAGCTTCTTCCCGCTTGTGGGCCTCCTCATCCAGCCTTAGAGGGTGACAAGAAGAGCAAGCACACGTCAGTGGGGGTGTACCAAAGTTAAGGGGTGTTGCTTCGTGAACAATCTACATAAAGCGCTGATGAAGCACATCACATCCCAAGAAAACAAAGTGGACCATGAGGAGCACAAGTGCAGCCATGTTAGCACTGCTGAACTCAGAACAAGGACACCTCTGAGCCTTCAGAGCAAGTCTGTAACCAAACGGGCTTTTTATACTGGAATGGCCCTTCTGTGACTTACTTTTAGAGTGAATAATAAATCACAATGTTTAATAAGCCATCGGGAGCGTGTCATGATTTTCTGCTTTTCCCTGAGGACTTTGCGCTCCTCCCCGTGCGCCGCCACACTTTGCAACAGCTGCGTTACGCCATTAACCGCTCGCTGACGTACCACACCCTCCTTCTGGGTAACGTTTCACTCCGTCCTTTTTCTGCAATGGCACCCCTCTCATCACACTGCCCAGCACTCTCACAGCACCTTCAGCTCGGCCTCAGAGACGTTGCACACTCTGGCCCAAGTGTACAAAGATTTAAACTGAGACCAAAAGGCCTAAGATGCGATAAAGCTCATAGCCCATCCCCCACCCCTATACCCCCCTTTAACCTTGCCCTTTGAACTGCTGAATTCTCCTGATATGCAACTTTGCAACTTTTGAGATCTGACCCCCAGAGCCCAACAGTGAGGCAGTCCATGTAGCGTGCCACCAAGAGGCCTGGGCTTCTGAGGGTTGGGCTTACACCGGGCACCACGTACCCGAGGTGAGCACCTTCACCCGGCTGGCTGCGAGGGGAATATTGACAGGGTCACCACTATTCATGTTATTGGGTAGAGCCATGGCTGTGCATTGGGTATCCACCTGTTGCAGACAGAGGGTCTCCTGGCAGAGGCCTCAGACACTATGAACTGCAGCAGGGGGGGTGATCAGTCTTTCTTGCGTGTGATAATCATGGTACGTAGTATTTTGTGGCACCCGGCACAGCCTTCCTAAGACTAGACCGTGAGCGCCCAAGCACGTCTACCATAGGTGGTTCAAGCAAGATGCTGAGTCCTACTTGGTCAGTTGCAGACAGCGTTTCAACTGCTGGATGGTGATGTGCCCCAGCAGTATTTCCTAAAACTGGCTGTGTTCTCCTGCCTACCTTAGGGCCTGGAGAAACATGTGGGCTTTTACCCTGGTGGGGAGTTGCACCAATGCAAAAAGACTCCCCTGCATGCATGCTGCCTGGATACACACCTTGGTCATTAGCAAGAGGTTGCTGTGGTGCAGAAACCATCCCAACATCAAAGTCCTCAGAGGCAGAAGACCAGTTCCTCCTCTGGCTGCCCCCTCCCCCTTTCCATCATGTTCCCGGAGTCCATTACCCATAATGTAGGGCAGGCTGATGGTGGAGGATAAGAGTACCGCTGAAGAGGCCCGGTATGAAAATAGCATTGCAAGTTTGTCTCGGGAGGATAGCTCGGGGACAAGGCACTCGCCTTGGAAACGAGGCAGAGCAGCACAGGTTCGATCCCCGGGTCTGCGCTTAGAAACCTCTGGGTATTAAGCGCGTTATAAATAACCAATCACAATTACAATAAGCTTGCAAGCACTAACGAGCAGGCCCTATCTAGCAGATGTTATTATTGGTCTGGAGGGCGATTTCCCGCTGTTGGGAAATGGGAGACAGAACCGGGGAAGCTGGGAAGAGAGAGGAAAACACTTTTAGGGCTCAATAGCGTCTCCTTTTCAGTCGCATTTCCACAGTGCGCTCAGCTACTGATATCCAGATTCCTGGAGCACCCCAATTTCAGGAGAAAAGCTGCAGAGTTGCATTTCCTTTGCCACGGCCCTCTGGGCGGTAGGTATTCAAATATATTTCAACACCACTGGACCCTCACAATGCAGCCATCCCCAAGGGGTGACCTCCACTGCCTGACAGGTCCATCTCCAAGAGAAATCCACGATGGTCTAGCGCGCAGATCAGAAGAAGGCCGGGATTGCCCACTAAACCCACTTCAAAGGGATCTGCAGCCTCGTTTGACACACACATCTCTAGAAAACGCTCATGATCGCCTGGCACACACATCGCCGAGAGATGCCCTCGATCGTCCTATACACCCCTCGCTACCAGATGCCCACCATTGCCTAAAATCCTCAAATCCGAAATAGGACGGTGAAACCGAACCTTCCCTAGATTGTGTAACACACTCATGGCCAACCTGTGTCCACCGTCAGCCATCCCTCCGGTGTACAGTGATGTAAACGAATCCAAAATAAGGAATGAATTCATAACGAATACAAAACAACAAACTGAATTATTTGATAAAAATATATATAGGTTGTGGGGATTAAGGGGTTCAAACAGATGGGGAGGGGTTTAGGGCGGGCGTTCAAGCATAGGGAAATGGCAGGGGGTTGCCCCCCAACATTAAAAATAAATAAATACATTTTTAAAAGTCAATATTTTTCGTTCTTATAGGTTTGTTATTAATTCATTCTCTGTTATTTGATTCCTTTAAATCACATGGAACCATTACTCCTATCCCAAGAGGTGCTCTTGCTTATCCGGCCCATCTCAAAGAGAGTCCTTTGATCGTTTAAACATCTACATGCAACAGATGGCCAGGATTGGCAGCACACCCATGCCAACCGATCTCAAGAAACGCTGAGAGTGAAAGGAATAGACCAAACCTCTCCAAGTGGCGACATGATCACAAATCCATCCAAAAGACAAATAATGGCGACCTAACGCACCCATGCCAAGCGATATCCACAAATGCCCACAGCCCGCTCATGCAACATAATCTTAAACCGGCCTAGCGCCTGTATCCTATCTCCAGTAGATATGCGAGGTTTTGTTATTGGGATTTATACCGGGCACTGCTGCCATCCATTATCGTCAGGCCGCCCATCTTCAGGAGGTGCCAGGCATCCTCTTACTCGCCTCACCAAGAGATGTCCATGATCGTCCAGCACCCAGCTCCAAGATACTTCCATGATAGCTTGTCTAGTGCTCCCATCCCGAAGAAATGTGCATGATCACATAACACACCCACCACAAGATGCCATACAACACACACATCACCAGGAGATGCCATATAACACACCCATCAACAGGAGATGCCATATAACACACCCATCACCAGGAGATGCCATATAACACACCCATCAACAGGAGATGCCATATAACACACCCATCACTAGGAGATGCCATATAACACACCCATCACCAGGAGATGTCATATAACACACCCACCACCAGGAGATGCCATATAACACACCCACCACAAGATGCCATACAACACACACATCACCAGGAGATGCTATATAACACACCCATCAACAGGAGATGCCATATAACACACCCATCACCAGGAGATGCCATATAACACACCCATCACCAGGAGATGTCATATAACACACCCATCACCAGGAGATGCCATATAACACACCCACCACAAGATGCCATACAACACACACATCACCAGGAGATGCCATATAACACACCCATCAACAGGAGATGCCATATAGGAGATGCCATATAACACACCCATCACCAGGAGATGTCATATAACACACCCATCACCAGGAGATGCCATATAACACACCCACCACAGGATGCCATACAACACACACATCACCAGGAGATGCCATATAACACACCCGTCAACAGGAGATGCCATATAACACACCCATCACCAGGAGATGCCATATAACACACCCATCACCAGGAGATGTCATATAACACACCCATCACCAGATGCCATATAACACACCCACCACCAGGAGATGCCATATAACACACCCACCACCAGATGCCATATAACACACCCATCACCAGGAGATGCCATATAACACACCCACCACCGAGAGATGCCATATAACACACCCACCACCAGGAGGTGCCATATAACACACCCACCACCAGATGCCATACAACACACACATCACCAGGAGATGCCATATAACACACCCATCACCAGGAGATGCCATATAACACACCCATCACCAGGAGATGCCATATAACACACCCATCACCAGATGCCATATAACACACCCACCACCAGATGCCATATAACACACCCACCACCAGATGCCATACAACACACACATCACCAGGAGATGCCATATAACACACCCATCACCAGGAGATGTCATAACACACCCACCACCAGGAGATGCCATATAACACACCCACCACCAGGAGATGCCATATAACACACCCACCACCAGATGCCATACAACACACCCATCACCAGGAGATGCCATATAACATACCCATCACCAGGAGATGTCATATAACACACCCATCACCAGGAGATGCCATATAACACACCCATCACCAGGAGATGCCATATAACACACCCACCACCAGGAGATGCCATATAACACACCCATCACCAGATGCCATATAACACACCCACCACCAGATGCCATAAAACACACCCATCACCAGGAGATGCCATATAACACACCCATCACCAGGAGATGTCATATAACACACCCACCACCAGGAGATGCCATATAACACACCCACCACCAGATGCCATATAACACACCCATCACCAGGAGATGCCATATAACACACCCACCACCAGGAGATGCCATATAACACACACACCACCAGGAGATCCCATATAACACACCCACCACCAGATGCCATATAACACACCCACCACCAGGAGATGCCATATAACACACCCACCACCAGATGCCATATAACACACCCACCAGAAGATGCCATATAACACCCCCATCACCAGGAGATGCCATATAACACACCCACCACCAGATGCCATATAACACACCCACCACCAGATGCCATATAACACACCCATCACCTGGAGATGCCATATAACACACCCACCACCAGATGCCATATAACACACCCATCACCAGGAGATGCCATGTAACACACTCATCACCAGGAGATGCCATATAACACACCCATCACCAGATGCCATATAAAACACCCATCACCAGGAGATGCCATATAACACGCCCACCACCAGGAGATGCCATATAACACACCCATCACCAGATGCCATATAACACACCCATCACCAGGAGATGTCGTATAACACACCCATCACCAGATGTCATGTAACACACCCATCACCAGGAGATGCCATATAACACACTCATCACCAGGAGATGCCATATAACACACCCATCCCCAAGAGATGCCATATAACACACCCATCACCAGGAGATGCCATATAACACACCCACCACCAGATGTCATATAACACACCCATCACCAGGAGATGCCATATAACACACCCACCACCAGGAGATGCCATATAACACACCCATCACCAGATGCCATATAACACACCCATCACCAGGAGATGTCGTATAACACACCCATCACCAGATGTCATGTAACACACCCATCACCAGGAGATGCCATATAACACACTCATCACCAGGAGATGCCATATAACACACCCATCACCAGATGCCATATAACACACCCATCACCAGATGCCATATAACACACCCATCACCAGATGCCATATAAAACACCCATCACCAGGAGATGCCATATAACACACCCATCCCCAGGAGATGCCATATAACATACCCATCACCAGGAGATGCCATATAACACACCCACCACCAGATGTCATATAACACACGCATCACCAGGAGATGCCATATAACACACCCATCACCAGGAGATGCCATATAACACACCCATCACCAGGAGATGCCATATAACACACCCATCACCAGGAGATGCCATATAACACACCCATCACCAGGAGATGCCATACAACACCAGGAGATGCCATATAACACACCCATCACCAGATGCCATATAACACACCCACCACCAGGAGATGCCATATAACACACCCACCACCAGATGCCATATATCACACCCATCACCAGGAGATGCCATATAACACACCCACCACCGAGAGATGCCATATAACACACCCACCACCAGGAGGTGCCATATAACACACCCACCACCAGATGCCATACAACACACACATCACCAGGAGATGCCATATAACACACCCATCACCAGGAGATGCCATATAACACACCCATCACCAGGAGATGCCATATAACACACCCATCACCAGATGCCATATAACACACCCACCACCAGATGCCATATAACACACCCATCACCAGGAGATGCCATATAACACACCCATCACCAGGAGATGTCATATAACACACCCATCACCAGGAGATGCCATATAACACACCCATCACGAGGAGATGCCATATAACACACCCATCACGAGGAGATGTCATATAACACACCCATCACCAGATGCCATATAACACACCCACCACCAGGAGATGCCATATAACACACCCACCACCAGATGCCATATAACACACCCATCACCAGGAGATGCCATATAACACACCCACCACCGAGAGATGCCATATAACACACCCACCACCAGGAGATGCCATATAACACACCCACCACCAGGAGATGCCATATAACACACCCACCACCAGATGCCATACAACACACACATCACCAGGAGATGCCATATAACACACCCATCACCAGGAGATGCCATATAACACACCCATCACCAGGAGATGCCATATAACACACCCATCACCAGATGCCATATAACACACCCACCACCAGATGCCATATAACACACCCATCACCAGGAGATGCCATATAACACACCCATCACCAGATGCCATATAACACACCCATCACCAGGAGATGTCGTATAACACACCCATCACCAGATGTCATGTAACACACCCATCACCAGGAGATGCCATATAACACACTCATCACCAGGAGATGCCATATAACACACCCATCCCCAAGAGATGCCATATAACACACCCATCACCAGGAGATGCCATATAACACACCCACCACCAGATGTCATATAACACACCCATCACCAGGAGATGCCATATAACACACCCACCACCAGGAGATGCCATATAACACACCCATCACCAGATGCCATATAACACACCCATCACCAGGAGATGTCATATAACACACCCATCACCAGATGTCATGTAACACACCCATCACCAGGAGATGCCATATAACACACTCATCACCAGGAGATGCCATATAACACACCCATCACCAGATGCCATATAACACACCCATCACCAGATGTCATATAAAACACCCATCACCAGGAGATGCCATATAACACACCCATCCCCAGGAGATGCCATATAACATACCCATCACCAGGAGATGCCATATAACACACCCATCACCAGATGTCATATAACACACGCATCACCAGGAGATGCCATATAACACACCCATCACCAGGAGATGCCATATAACACACCCATCACCAGGAGATGCCATACAACACACCCATCACCAGGAGATGCCATACAACACACACATCACCAGGAGATGCCATATAAAACACCCATCACCAGATGCCATATAACACACCCACCACCAGGAGATGCCATATAACACACCCACCACCAGATGCCATATAACACACCCATCACCAGGAGATGCCATATAACACACCCACCACCGAGAGATGCCATATGACACACCCACCACCAGGAGATGCCATATAACACACCCATCACCAGGAGATGTCATATAACACACCCATCACCAGGAGATGCCATATAACACACCCATCACGAGGAGATGTCATATAACACACCCATCACCAGATGCCATATAACACACCCACCACCAGGAGATGCCATATAACACACCCACCACCAGATGCCATATAACACACCCATCACCAGGAGATGCCATATAACACACCCACCACCGAGAGATGCCATATAACACACCCACCACCAGGAGATGCCATATAACACACCCACCACCAGGAGATGCCATATAACACACCCACCACCAGATGCCATACAACACACACATCACCAGGAGATGCCATATAACACACCCATCACCAGGAGATGCCATATAACACACCCATCACCAGATGCCATATAACACACCCACCACCAGATGCCATATAACACACCCATCACCAGGAGATGCCATATAACACACCCATCACCAGGAGATGTCATATAACACACCCATCACCAGGAGATGCCATATAACACACCCATCACCAGGAGATGCCATATAACACACCCACCACCAGGAGATGCCATATAACACACCCATCACCAGATGCCATATAACACACCCACCACCAGATGCCATAAAACACACCCATCACCAGGAGATGCCATATAACACACCCATCACCAGGAGATGTCATATAACACACCCACCACCAGGAGATGCCATATAACACACCCACCACCAGGAGATGCCATATAACACACCCACCACCAGATGCCATATAACACACCCATCACCAGGAGATGCCATATAACACACCCACCACCAGGAGATGCCATATAACACACACACCACCAGGAGATCCCATATAACACACCCACCACCAGATGCCATATAACACACCCACCACCAGGAGATGCCATATAACACACCCACCACCAGATGCCATATAACACACCCACCAGAAGATGCCATATAACACCCCCATCACCAGGAGATGCCATATAACACACCCACCACCAGATGCCATATAACACACCCACCACCAGATGCCATAAAACACACCCATCACCAGGAGATGCCATATAACACACCCATCACCAGGAGATGTCATATAACACACCCACCACCAGGAGATGCCATATAACACACCCACCACCAGGAGATGCCATATAACACACCCACCACCAGATGCCATATAACACACCCATCACCAGGAGATGCCATATAACACACCCACCACCAGGAGATGCCATATAACACACACACCACCAGGAGATCCCATATAACACACCCACCACCAGATGCCATATAACACACCCACCACCAGGAGATGCCATATAACACACCCACCACCAGATGCCATATAACACACCCACCAGAAGATGCCATATAACACCCCCATCACCAGGAGATGCCATATAACACACCCACCACCAGATGCCATATAACACACCCACCACCAGATGCCATATAACACACCCATCACCAGGAGATGCCATATAACACACCCACCACCAGATGCCATATAACACACCCATCACCAGGAGATGCCATGTAACACACTCATCACCAGGAGATGCCATATAACACACCCATCACCAGATGCCATATAAAACACCCATCACCAGGAGATGCCATATAACACGCCCACCACCAGGAGATGCCATATAACACACCCATCACCAGATGCCATATAACACACCCATCACCAGGAGATGTCGTATAACACACACATCACCAGATGTCATGTAACACACCCATCACCAGGAGATGCCATATAACACACTCATCACCAGGAGATGCCATATAACACACCCATCCCCAAGAGATGCCATATAACACACCCATCACCAGGAGATGCCATATAACACACCCACCACCAGATGTCATATAACACACCCATCACCAGGAGATGCCATATAACACACCCACCACCAGGAGATGCCATATAACACACCCATCACCAGATGCCATATAACACACCCATCACCAGGAGATGTCGTATAACACACCCATCACCAGATGTCATGTAACACACCCATCACCAGGAGATGCCATATAACACACTCATCACCAGGAGATGCCATATAACACACCCATCACCAGATGCCATATAACACACCCATCACCAGATGCCATATAACACACCCATCACCAGATGCCATATAAAACACCCATCACCAGGAGATGCCATATAACACACCCATCCCCAGGAGATGCCATATAACATACCCATCACCATGAGATGCCATATAACACACCCACCACCAGATGTCATATAACACACGCATCACCAGGAGATGCCATATAACACACCCATCACCAGATGCCATATAACACACCCATCACCAGATGTCATATAACACAACCACCACCAGGTGATGTCATATAACACACCCTTCACCAGATGTCATATAACACACCCTTCACCAGATGTCATATAACACACCCACCACCAGATGTCATATAACACACCCACCACCAGATGTCATATAACACACCCATCACCAGATGTCATATAACACACCCATCGCCAGATGTCATATAACACACCCATCACCAGATGCCATATAACACACCCACCACCAGATGTCATATAACACACCCATCACCAGATGTCATATAACACACCCATCGCCAGATGTCATATAACACACCCATCACCAGATGCCATATAACACACCCATCACCAGGAGATGTCATATAACACACCCACCACCAGGAGATGCCATATAACACACCCATCACCAGATGCCATATAACACACCCATCACCAGATGCCATATAACACACCCATCACCAGGAGATGCCATATAACACACCCACCACCAGATGTCATATCACATACCCACCACCAGATGTCATATAACACACCCATCACCAGGAGATGCCATATAACACCCATCACCAGGAGATGCCATATAACACACCCATCTCCAGATGCCATATAACACACCCATCACCAGATGCCATATAACACACCCATCACCAGATGCCATATAACACACCCATCACGAGGAGATGCCATATAACACACCCATTACCAGGAGATGCCATATAACACACCCACCACCAGATGCCATATAACACACCCACCACCAGATGTCATATCACACACCCATCACCAGGAGATGCCATATAACACACCCATCACCAGGAGATGCCATATAACACACCCACCACCAGATGCCATATAACACACCCATCACCAGATGCCATATAACACACCCATCACCAGGAGATGCCATATAACACACCCACCACCAGATGCCATATAACACACCCACCACCAGATGCCATATAACACACCCATCACCAGGAGATGCCATATAACACACCCACCACCAGGAGATGCCATATAACACACCCACCACCAGATGCCATATAACACACCCATCACCAGGAGATGCCATATAACACACCCATCACCAGAAGATGCCATATAACACACCCATCACCAGGAGATGTCGTATAACACACCCATCACCAGATGTCATGTAACACACCCATCACCAGGAGATGCCATATAACACACCTATCACCAGATGCCATATAACACACCCATCACCAGATGCCATATAACACACCCATCCCCAGATGCCATATAAAACACCCATCACCAGGAGATGCCATATAACACACCCATCACCAGGAGATGCCATATAACACACCCACCACCAGATGTGATATAACTCACCCATCACCAGGAGATGCCATATAACACACCCACCACCAGATGCCATAAAACGCACCCACCACCAGATGCCATATAACACACCCATAACCAGGAGATGCCATATAACACACCCACCACCAGGAGATGCCATATAACACACCCATCACCACCAGATGCCATATAACACGCCCATCACCACTAGATGCCATATAACACACCCATCACCAGGAGATGCCATATAACACACCCATCACCAGAAGATGCCATATAACACACCCATCACCAGATGCCATATAAAACACCCATCACCAGGAGATGCCATATAACACACCCATCCCCAGGAGACGCCATATAACACACTCATCACCAGGAGATGCCATATAACACACCCATCACCAGGAGATGCCATATAACACACCCATCACCAGATGCTATATAACACACCCATCACCAGGAGATGCCAAAATACACACCCACCACCAGATGCCATATAACGCACCCACCACCAGATGCCATATAACACACCCATAACCAGGAGATGCCATATAACACACCCACCACCAGGAGATCCCATATAACACACCCACCACCAGGAGATGCCATATAACACACCCATCACCAGAAAATGCCATATAACACACCCAACACCAGGAGATGTCGTATAACACACCCATCACCAGATGCCATATAACACACCCATCACCAGGAGATGCCATATAACACACCCATCACCAGGAGATGTCATATAACACACCCATCACCAGGAGATGTCATATAACACACCCATCACCAGATGCCATATAACACACCCATCACCAGATGTCATATAACACACCCACCACCAGATGTCATATAACACACCCATCGCCAGATGTCATAACACACCCATCACCAGATGCCATATAACACACCCATCACCACGAGATGTCATATAACACACCCACCACCAGGAGATGCCATATAACACACCCATCACCACCAGATGCCATATAACACGCCCATCACCACTAGATGCCATATAACACACCCATCACCAGGAGATGCCATATAACACACCCATCACCAGAAGATGCCATATAACACACCCATCACCAGATGCCATATAAAACACCCATCACCAGGAGATGCCATATAACACACCCATCCCCAGGAGACGCCATATAACACACTCATCACCAGGAGATGCCATATAACACACCCATCACCAGGAGATGCCATATAACACACCCATCACCAGATGCCATATAACACACCCATCACCAGGAGATGCCAAAATACACACCCACCACCAGATGCCATATAACGCACCCACCACCAGATGCCATATAACACACCCATCACCAGGAGATGCCATATAACACACCCATCACCAGGAGATGCCATATAACACACCCATCACCAGGAGATGCCATATAACACACCCATCACCAGAAAATGCCATATAACACACCCAACACCAGGAGATGTCGTATAACACACCCATCACCAGATGCCATATAACACACCCATCACCAGGAGATGCCATATAACACACCCATCACCAGGAGATGTCATATAACACACCCATCACCAGGAGATGTCATATAACACACCCATCACCAGATGCCATATAACACACCCATCACCAGATGTCATATAACACACCCACCACCAGATGTCATATAACACACCCATCGCCAGATGTCATAACACACCCATCACCAGATGCCATATAACACACCCATCACCACGAGATGTCATATAACACACCCACCACCAGGAGATGCCATATAACACACCCATCACTAGATGCCATATAACACACCCATTACCAGGTGATGCCATATAACACACCCACCACCAGATGTCATATCACATACCCACCACCAGATGTCATATTACACACCCATCACCAGATGCCATATAACACACCCATCACCAGGAGATGCCATATAACACACCCATCACCAGGAGATGCCATATAACACACCCACCACCAGATGCCATATAACACACCCATCACCAGATGCCATATAACACACCCATCACCAGGAGATGCCATATAACACACCCACCACCAGATGCCATATAACACACCCACCACCAGATGCCATATAACACACCCATCACCAGGAGATGCCATATAACACACCCAACACCAGATGTCATATAACACACCCATCACCAGGAGATGCCATATAACACACCCAACACCAGATGCCATATAACACACCCATCACCAGGAGATGCCATATAACACACCCACCACCGGATGCCATATAACACACCCACCACCAGGAGATGCCATATAACACACCCAACACCAGATGCCATATAACACACCCATCACCAGATGCCATATAACACACCCATCACCAGGAGATGCCATATAACACACCCACCACCAGATGCCATATAACACACCCACCACCAGATGCCATATAACACACCCATCACCAGGAGATGCCATATAACACACCCAACACCAGATGTCATATAACACACCCATCACCAGGAGATGCCATATAACACACCCAACACCAGATGCCATATAACACACCCATCACCAGGAGATGCCATATAACACACCCACCACCGGATGCCATATAACACACCCACCACCAGGAGATGCCATATAACACACCCAACACCAGATGCCATATAACACACCCATCACCAGATGCCATATAACACACCCATCACCAGGAGATGCCATATAACACACCCACCACCAGATGCCATATAACACACCCACCACCAGATGCCATATAACACACCCACCACCAGGAGATGCCATATAACACACCCATCACTAGATGCCATATAACACACCCATTACCAGGTGATGCCATATAACACACCCACCACCAGATGTCATATCACATACCCACCACCAGATGTCATATTACACACCCATCACCAGATGCCATATAACACACCCATCACCAGGAGATGCCATATAACACACCCATCACCAGGAGATGCCATATAACACACCCACCACCAGATGCCATATAACACACCCATCACCAGATGCCATATAACACACCCATCACCAGGAGATGCCATATAACACACCCACCACCAGATGCCATATAACACACCCACCACCAGATGCCATATAACACACCCATCACCAGGAGATGCCATATAACACACCCATCACCAGGAGATGCCATATAACACACCCAACACCAGATGTCATATAACACACCCATCACCAGGAGATGCCATATAACACACCCAACACCAGATGCCATATAACACACCCATCACCAGGAGATGCCATATAACACACCCACCACCGGATGCCATATAACACACCCACCACCAGGAGATGCCATATAACACACCCAACACCAGATGCCATATAACACACCCATCACCAGATGCCATATAACACACCCATCACCAGGAGATGCCATATAACACACCCACCACCAGATGCCATATAACACACCCACCACCAGATGCCATATAACACACCCATCACCAGGAGATGCCATATAACACACCCAACACCAGATGTCATATAACACACCCATCACCAGATGTCATATAACACACCCACCACCAGATGCCATAACACACCCATCACCAGGAGATGCCATATAACACACCCACCACCGAGAGATGCCATATAACACACCCACCACCAGGAGATGCCATATAACACACCCACCACCAGGAGATGCCATATAACACACCCACCACCAGATGCCATATAACACACCCATCACCAGATGCCATATAACACACCCATCACCAGGAGATGCCATATAACACACCCAACACCAGATGTCATATAACACACCCATCACCAGGAGATGCCATATAACACACCCAACACCAGATGCCATATAACACACCCATCACCAGGAGATGCCATATAACACACCCACCACCGGATGCCATATAACACACCCACCACCAGGAGATGCCATATAACACACCCAACACCAGATGCCATATAACACACCCATCACCAGATGCCATATAACACACCCATCACCAGGAGATGCCATATAACACACCCACCACCAGATGCCATATAACACACCCACCACCAGATGCCATATAACACACCCATCACCAGGAGATGCCATATAACACACCCAACACCAGATGTCATATAACACACCCATCACCAGGAGATGCCATATAACACACCCAACACCAGATGCCATATAACACACCCATCACCAGGAGATGCCATATAACACACCCACCACCGGATGCCATATAACACACCCACCACCAGGAGATGCCATATAACACACCCAACACCAGATGCCATATAACACACCCATCACCAGATGCCATATAACACACCCATCACCAGGAGATGCCATATAACACACCCACCACCAGATGCCATATAACACACCCACCACCAGATGCCATATAACACACCCACCACCAGGAGATGCCATATAACACACCCATCACTAGATGCCATATAACACACCCATTACCAGGTGATGCCATATAACACACCCACCACCAGATGTCATATCACATACCCACCACCAGATGTCATATTACACACCCATCACCAGATGCCATATAACACACCCATCACCAGGAGATGCCATATAACACACCCATCACCAGGAGATGCCATATAACACACCCACCACCAGATGCCATATAACACACCCATCACCAGATGCCATATAACACACCCATCACCAGGAGATGCCATATAACACACCCACCACCAGATGCCATATAACACACCCACCACCAGATGCCATATAACACACCCATCACCAGGAGATGCCATATAACACACCCAACACCAGATGTCATATAACACACCCATCACCAGGAGATGCCATATAACACACCCAACACCAGATGCCATATAACACACCCATCACCAGGAGATGCCATATAACACACCCACCACCGGATGCCATATAACACACCCACCACCAGGAGATGCCATATAACACACCCAACACCAGATGCCATATAACACACCCATCACCAGATGCCATATAACACACCCATCACCAGGAGATGCCATATAACACACCCACCACCAGATGCCATATAACACACCCACCACCAGATGCCATATAACACACCCATCACCAGGAGATGCCATATAACACACCCAACACCAGATGTCATATAACACACCCATCACCAGATGTCATATAACACACCCACCACCAGATGCCATAACACACCCATCACCAGGAGATGCCATATAACACACCCACCACCGAGAGATGCCATATAACACACCCACCACCAGGAGATGCCATATAACACACCCACCACCAGGAGATGCCATATAACACACCCACCACCAGATGCCATATAACACACCCATCACCAGATGCCATATAACACACCCATCACCAGGAGATGCCATATAACACACCCAACACCAGATGTCATATAACACACCCATCACCAGATGTCATATAACACACCCACCACCAGATGCCATAACACACCCATCACCAGGAGATGCCATATAACACACCCACCACCGAGAGATGCCATATAACACACCCACCACCAGGAGATGCCATATAACACACCCACCACCAGGAGATGCCATATAACACACCCACCACCAGATGCCATATAACACACCCATCACCAGATGCCATATAACACACCCATCACCAGGAGATGCCATATAACACACCCTCCACCAGATGTCATATCACACACCCATCACCAGGAGATGCCATTTAACACACCCAACACCAGATGTCATATAACACACCCATCACCAGGAGATGCCATTTAACACACCCAACACCAGATGTCATATAACACACCCATCACCAGGAGATGCTGAATGCTATCTAATGCACCCATCTCCAAAAGATGTTCTTGGCCGTGTAATACACAATCATGTGACACACCCATATCCAATGGTTACTCATGATTAGCTATCACACATTTCCATAAGAGATACCAAGCCTCTTCTAAGCCACCCATCTGTGAAACATGTTCTTCCTTCGCTAACACACCTCCTATAGAATGTCACTTGCAGAACAGACTCCTATCCAAGCATGCCACCTATCACACCCAGTTCTAAGTGATGCCACCTGCGTACAAAGGATTCCTTTTCCCACTGCTATTGCTATGTTGCGCCCAATCTTATTTCTTACCAACATCTGATGGGGCCAGTTTCTTTCATTCACTGCTGTTTCTATTAATGACTCTATGCTAGTTTTACTTTAACCAGATATTGTTTCTACTTTTGTATTGTCCTGCTCAGGTGACAGAGAAACTCTCAACCTAATATGATTTTTGCCGCCCCCCGAACCCCTAAATTTATCTGAGGTTTTAAATCCCTGAGAACTGTCAAACTCGAACAGAGCCAATGCATTGGGACAACCTAAAGCTCAGTTGCTTGTTAACACTTTATCAGACTTCAGCTTCAGCCAATGGGTCAAAGGCCAGACACTTTATACTACTAACCACATGTTCGACTCTATCGGAACCCCGCAATTCTATCCGTCGGCTGATCATGCTGGAATCCCCTTTACCAAGTCAATCCTCCTTAAATGAGGCACCTCACCAGCTTTACAATTACAAAATGGACGCCTTGGTACCCGACCGGCGGAGCTAAAAGAAATGCAATGATCTCTCCGTCAGATTGAATGTAGTTGGAGGAGGAACTATGCAGAGACAATGTATGCATTTTTGCCTCTGCCATGAGACAATTCAATGGATGGCTCTGGCCCTCTGTTTCCAAGCTTGCATGATGAGGTTACTGGAAAGCAACTCTGCGAGTTGGTGCTATCCCGGCGCCCCCAGGTTCTACCCACCATGACCCTTCCCTACAGACATCTTAAACGAGGCGCGCTGCTTGGACGCGGCCGCTCTCTGGGCTATGAATTCATCTTTAGCACTGAAGTTGCCCTTCATACGTTCAAGTCAGCTGCAGTCACTTCACTCTTAAAAATACCTCATTAGATGGGAACAATGTGGCCAACTTGCACCCCATTTCCCGGCGTCCACATCCAGCCAAGTTGATGGCGTCTCTTGTTACATCTCAGCTCGAGACTTTTTGGGAGACTTTTCTCCTCCTCAATGATTTCCAGATTGGGCGTGGTGTCTGTAATGGGTGACCTAAGAACAGTGTTCCAAGTGTACGAAACGAAGTAGTGAAACTATATTCCCTGCTGGCCTACCTCCGCTGCCCACCTACCTCATCTAAACCCCCAAACAAACACACCTGCTGTTTAGGGGAACGTTCAGTGCAGCGCACTCAAGTGCCAGTTTCAACTTCTTCCTACACTTATTTTGAAACAAAGCCATTCGGGAATGGTTTCTTTTTAAATTAAAAGAATAGGAACAGTCAAACTTAATTAAAAAAAGTAGAGGGGCACGGCTCCCAACGGTTCCTGCCCACTTCAACCACGGCCTACCTTAGAAGGTTTGTGGGTGCCAGGACAGGATCCTCTTACCCTTGGATTGACCACCCCATACTTTTGGGGAATTATTCAGACTTGGCATCAGGGACACAGCATTGGCATAGCTTCAGTACGCTCTATCTGATCGAGTTCAAAATGCGGCCATTTTGCCTTTGACTGCGTGTCCATAAATTGTGGGGTGCCTCAGGGATCCTATCTCATCCCTTATGGTTTTTAAACCTTATTTGAGATCTTTGCGTGACCGGATTCATTCACATGGCCTCAAATTCTACATGTATGTTGAAGATCGCCAGACTGCACTCTGACTGGATGGCCACGTGGCACCACACTTGGCCGTTATAGGGGCTGCACGAAGAAGGTGGAACACACAATGAAGCAGAATGGCTTGAAGTTCAATGCACTATTCAAGGACTATTGTGTGGTACTTCCAGTTCGACCCTCTTTAGATTAATACTTGTAATGCCGGTATGCTTAACCATGGCCCACCCTCTTTTCGTGTCCTCCCACCTGTGGTTGCACAGGCGTGTAATGTAGGGGTGTTGTTTAACTCTGGATTGACGCTTGAACAACAAATGATCCAGGTCTCTCACTCCTGCTTTTCCATCTAGGAAATATTGATCGTCTTTGCAATCCTGCCGCTATCCTGATGGTAAATCGACCAGGATACTGGCAAATGCTATTACCGTTTCTGGCACTCGGTCTGGCGGCATTACCGCCGAATTATGAGGGCCAGAGTGACAGTGTAAATCCCCATTCATGGACTCCCATAGAACTCTATGGGGGTTGTTGCTGTGATTACTGACACCGGCAATACCGGTGGCAGTAATAACAGCGTTTTTTGCCAGTCAGGCACCTCAGCTGCTCCACCGGCAAACCTATAGTCGGCCGGTCTGGTAAAGTGCGGGTATATGTTAATACAGGCACTTTAATAACAGACCGGCCGACTTATAATGAGGCCCATTGTGCCTATAGCTGGATTTTGTGAATGCTTTTATTTCCAGCTACTTGTATTTTTGCAATTCTGTTTACCTAAGTCTAGCAGCATCTAACATGCATAAAATGCATGCTTTTCAAAATGCAGCCACTGAACTTATGTTAAGGGTGGGAGGCAGAGATAAATTCTTTTCCCGATTTTGCATTCCTTTTGCGGCCTGCCCTGCCTGTAAAGCAAAGAATGACGTTTCAGGGACTTTGGGCCCGATTCAGAGCTCTGGAAATGTGTTGTTCCGAGCAGGAACACCACTTTTCTTAAACACACCATATTCTGACAAAGAAAGACTGTGGTGTAGGGACAGGAAAGCCTCTACTTTTGCATGTGCTTGATTTACGCCAGGCAGCAGCCCCGGTGACTATCAGGAATGCAAGGCAGGGACTGGGGGTATACTCCTAGCAGAGCCCTGCTTTTGCACCTCCACACCAGGATTTCAAATATGGCTCCTGTGTGGCGCAGTTACATCTACTGCACACTTCCCCCTTCATAATTGCAGCATTTCCCAGACTGCAGCATCACTTTTCTAATTTACTCAAAGCTCAAGGAAACTAAAAAAGTGGCCGTCTTTGAAGAAGTGCTTGCACGGGAACTGCTGCACACGCTGGCACCACAAAGACAGATGTGATCAGCTTTTACAGCTGGAAAGCACATCTCCCCGCCAGTATACCCACCCACCTCAGGATGGTGGTGCTGGAAACTGGAGGGCAGAATATCGGCCTTCTACACTGCTCTTATCCCCGAGCTCAGAATCAGGCCCTGTGTCTGGGGAACCAGGCTTTGCACACGCTTGCACCGAATCATCCCCAGAATCAGTTTGCATCCTATGCCCCTAGGAGGCCTTTCAGAACTCTTTCTAGAAGCCAGATTTCAGTGTCTACATTTCGATATGCGTCACGGGGATTCATGTCAGTTTCAGCAACAACCTCCAAAACTCTGGAATTCTTTAGCCATGTGGCTTTCTCTCATCTTTGATCATGTATCTTTTTGGAGGGAACCGAAAACTGTCCAATACCCACCTTAGTACATGCGCCAATCAGCACACTTGTCCACGGGGGCTCGGGTCAATGGCTCACACACATTGGGGGGGCGGGGAGGGGTAGGCTCAACGACTCCAACACCAAGATACCCCACTTGGTGGACGTTGCACTCTTGAAATGTCATTCCATTCCATACCAAACTTGTGACTCCATCCCTGGACAAAGGTCATGATGTGACGTCTGCACCTGAGCCCGCCCTCAGTCTCCAATTGGCACTTCTTACTCGTGGGTTTGGCCCCTTCCAGTCTCATAGCGTCACCTCGCTCCAGAGCCATCGCCAGGCTCATATCATGGCCCCTTCTTCCTGGTCTCCCACCTAGTCTCATACTGGGACCGCTTACTTGTACCACCCTCTAGCCTTACACCTGAGCCCCATTCCAGTCTTATGTTCACACCTGTGATCCCTCCAAACACATGCTGCATCCTCTGCTGTTTTTTAAACATATTTACAGTATCATTCTGATGTCCGCAGAGAAATCACAGGAGAGAGTGTGAGCGATGGTCTGTCCATGCGGCCAGGCCGGTTCCACCGATTCTGATACATCTCCGTACACAACGCGAGATGGAGAGCCTAAGGGCTTCATTGTGAGTATGCTGGTCTGGGAAAAGGTACAGGTAACAATGTGTACCGGCACCTTTTCCGGACTAGCATACTCCGAGTCTGCCAGTAGGGGCAGTGAACTACTGGCAGGACTGACCTGCCGCTAGTTCAGGCCCCTACTGGCAGATAAATCACTGAAGCACCGGCACCGTTAAGAAGGGTGCTGGTGCTTCAGTGGTTCCCATCCCATGGAGTCATCTGGGACGAAGTTACGGTTACTCCGCCGCCCATAATATCCCAGTAATCCCGGGATATCGGACGGTGAAAGCGGTAAGCCAAAGTTGCCGGTGACTTACCAGCAACCTCGTGATTACACCCTTAGTCTCTAAAGGGGACCAGTGTCTGGTGTTAGTACATGCAGCTAATAAGTACAGAAAATAGACAATTTATTGCCCATGCATGCTTGCATTGTGGACTTTCAATCCCCAATTGATTCTGTAAAGCATAATATACTGTGGCATAAGCTGGCACTCCTCATGTCATTGAGGGCCCTTCCTAAGAACATCTTGACCAAAGTACGAAATCCGAAAGAAGGGTGACGTATGCATGGGTCCGCAGCAGATAGAGCAGTAGAACTGCGGGTTCATTTTAGCGCCTCTTTGGTTCAACCTCTTTGTTATCAACTTAACGAAGGTTTATGCTCTGGCAAATCCTTTTCCCTACAATGATTCCACACTTCAGTCCAGGCGTTGATGCTGGACAACCATTTGGCATGGCTTGATTTGATACATAGGTCTGGAAAGGACCCTAAATTAGGTAATGTCCCCACATGGAAACCAAATACTTAGAAATGAATATGAAAAAGACCGCGATTCGGATCTTTGGCACACACGGTAGCAACGTTCCACGGCTGCGGGGTATTATTTCCCCAATATCTAACTGCCAACACAACTCTACAATCCCCCTTCCCTCCTTTCCTCCTCATCCTCTGCTCGAACCCTCAGCGTTCTTTTCAAATCTTCACTTTCCTTCTTCTCCCACAACTCCTACTTGTCACTTTCACCTATATAACATTTGTCGGAATCGTCCTTTTCTATCCTTCCATGCCACAACCATTCTGATCACATGTACTCTTCTTTACCGCCTCGACTACTGTTCTGCACTTCCCATGGGTCATCCTTCGTCGCATCTCACCCCCCTTTGTTCGGTCTATAACGCTGCTATTCATTTTCTATTCTCTCTAATCCGACGTTCTTCTATCACCCCATCCCTCATGAGCATCTCCCGTCTTCCCTTTAATTTTCCGCCTTTGCTTCCATTTTCATTCAATTGTTTTCAAGTGATGGTCTAGCCCCTCTCTATCCTGCTGCTCTTGTTTTGACCTATACTCCCTACCGGTCTCTTTGGTCCCAACATCTCTATCTTCTAAAACCCCCAACCCCCAAAGACTTCTTGTGGCTCTTCTCCTTTCTGTTCATTGCCTCTCCTTACCCCCAAACAGTGGAACTCCCTTCCACCTTACATATGCTCTTCCAATTCTCTACATATCTTTCACTCCCGGCTGAAAGCTCTCATCCTAACCTTTATCCGAGTTCAGTTATTGCTTTTGTAACCCTTACGACTTTGTATGTACCATATTATCTAACCTGATTGTGCAGTGCTTTGGTGAAAGCCCTTTAAAAATCTTAATAAAACAAAAAATGTCAAGTAAGTGAAGTTCAAGCCAAGCTTTGAAAAGATTCATGTTGGGCTGGCTTTGGTAGTTATAGACAGTGGGGTCCAGTGGAGTGGGGCAAGTATGAAGAACGAGCCGGAGGGAGAGCAAGCACAGGGACGGTATTGGACAGTGAAGGCAATGGTGAGTAAACGTAGATGCAATCACACAGCTACTGAGGAGCAGGACCATTCATAGCTTTGTAGACTAGGAGAAGGAACTTGGAAAAGGGAATGGTTGTGCATGTAAAGCCAACCAGCATGTGGTTGGTAGGTAGAAGTGGGGCAGGATCTGGGTAGGTTGTAGAGAGTGCGGGTAGAGAAGTTGAGGACTTTACCTAGAGGGAGGAAGGAGTAGATAGGCCAAGGAGTAGACTTGAATGGTAGTCACGTTTGCTGAGCACGAGAGTGGATATTGGAGTTTTTGAAGAGTGGTTAGTAAGAAAAAAAAAAACACATTTTCTGAATATTGAGGCGGTTAATACCAGCAGCAGAGGCGTGGTAGTGATGAATTGTTGCAGACGTAGGATGCTATCAAAGAGGACCCCAAAATTTCGAGGCTGGGGTGACAGAGCAAGAAGCTAGACTGTAAACAATACTTCTCCTACTGCTATAGGATTGGCATCCCAGGTGGCCATTTCTGAACCAAATTCCTCTACCAATAACTCGCATGTCTTATGGGAAAACTGGGATCGCTGTACTTAGACCACGTTATAGAATCATGGACTTAGCAAACTGATCTCAAGAATGGCTGTCTTTGACTGACATGTATTAAAGAGCCACTGAGCCTTCACACACTTTTCGATTTGAAATACTCATTGCCTCAACATTAAAGATATGAAGTCTTTAGTATTTATCACACCTATATTGACGAAAGTGAAGAAGTGAGTTATATTCAAAACACCCTTTCTTAGCCTGAAATGGAAAAAAAGAGAATATTTCAATGATTAAGTGTTCCTTGGGTGATAAGGTGAGAACACATCAGTGGTGAACTGATATTTCATCATTCAAGCTAAATCTTTTTGCGGAATTGCCCCGGTCCCACCGGCCCCTCACGCGTCGCTGCAGAGAGCGGCTTTCTGCTGCATGTTGCTTAACGGCTTTCTGCATCCCTCCCACAGCCCCCGCTGGCCTCCCTTCCCGCCAGAAGCGGGTTGCTGGCTCCGCCGCTGCTGCCGGCGCAGGAAGACGACGCACTCCTCGTGCAATCCCAAAGAGTGGATGATGCACCAATGAGAAGGAAAGGGTTGGGGGCGATCAAGGTTGCACTGGGATGTAATTCCAGGCCGCGGCACCAATGAAAATGGGTCTCACAAACAGAAACGGCAAGCTGTTACTTTTTGTGACCGTGCTTGCGGACTACCAAGGGGAAGTTATGAGGAACATGTGCTGCAAATAGTGCACTTTAAAGCCTATTTGATTGTTAAACTGGTCAAAACTACCAGTTGCAAAGTGCAGTAACTCGTGATACTGCCCGCTTTAGCCCCCTATAACTCTGCCCATCCTGGCTGTTGGGTTGGCTGTTCGGACATTGTCCTATCAGCCAATCCAAACCCGGTGGGGCTATCAGAATCCCCCCTGTGAGCCCTCCGGGTGGGGGTCCCATGCAGACTTCTGTTGACTGGTCAGTATGTGGGCATGCGGAGGGAAGCCTAGATTGGAAAGGGCGGGAGCAGGGAAAAGGCACGCAAGTAACTAGAGCACCACTCGCACCCATCAGGATGTGGGCACTAGTCCCGGTTCTTCTCCTCGTCCAGCCTCCAGTCTCCAATCGTCCCTGGCTGGCAGTGTCTTTCGATGCCTGGATTCCCCTGCGTTTGTTTCCTTCAAAAACAGATTCCATTGTTTAGCCACTTACATACCGCCACAAAAAAAGTATGCTCCTGAATAGCTGCGAATTTAAAAACACAAACATCTTTCTATCTGCTCTCTTAAATCTGACATGACCCCCATGCACTTTGACCTGCACTGTTCTGTCTTCATAGCAAGACAAACACCGAACACTGCCAGCAGGAGCCGAGGTCTCCACATAGCGCCGAGGCCAGGCCGCGAGGCCATTGGCAGGGTTCTGCCTCACCCCGCCACACAGGCCACAGAGAGGCGAGTCTGGGCAGTGGGCTCCCTCAGGAGTTGGTGGGAGGAGGTTGTGGCAGCAGCACGTGCCCCGGATGTTCTGGACTCTGCCAGAGGATGACTCAGCTCCGTGGCTCCCAAGAGGTGAGGGGCGGGCGCCATCTTTAATTCATAGCCCATCTGAGAGCGAGTCCATTTAAAGAACCCAGGGAGTGAGCGAGAGACAAAGCGGCAATATGCGCGGATTTCCTTTCAGCCACAAAACCCCAGAAAAAACAATGCCGCTCATTACTAGTCTACCAGTATTCCGCTTGGTCGAGCGGTAATACCACCTAATTACGAGTGGCGGTATAATCCCCATTGGGGATTTTTGCCAGAATTGCCTCTGTTGGTATTACCGAATGGTAATATCAGCGATTTTTTTTCTCCTCCACCGTACCTCCAAAGATCGCTGCTATTACCATCCGGTAATACCACCGGCGGAAATACCGGAAAACATGTAGTTTGGCGCTGCTGGAAAAATTGATGTAAACAGTACTGCCTCAACTTTTTTCACTGCACCACCAAACTCGTAATGAGCCCCAATGTCTGTGCAGCACTGGCCAGGGGGAGGGCTGGGGGAGAGTTTAGGCAGAGGCTAGCAATTCTGACAGGTCGCTAAGGTGTTAGCCACAGGCTATACAATCCTGTGAAATGCCGATGGCCTCTGGTCTGTATCCTGGACCCTGGCTCAGCACAGTATGTAGTCATCAGCCCCTCAGCAATTTACGTAGGGTGATCCCCTGTCCTCCCAGTCCCTTAAGCGTGAATCTTGGCCCCGTTGACTGCATTCATAAGCGCCTCTCCCCATCACTTGATATGGGGAGCAGTCCCACACTGAGGTTACGCCAGCCCCTACTTCCCAACACCAAGTGAAGAGGATCCCCTGCCTCCACGCCATAGAAGCCCTACCCTAGACATGCCACCATCCAGCGCTCCCGGCCCCTGGCTTCAGAGCTTCCAAAGGTCTAGGTTGGGCGTGGTCTGCTCCACTGTGAATGCTTTGTTGTAATGCATTGGTGACTAGTCGTATGGTCACAGCAGTACAATGGTCTTTGGAGAAATTTAATGGAATAAAATGAGTGCTAGAGCAGACCCACGAGGGTGTCCTTGACATAATCCCACAACGCCCTTAAATGATGTGTCTGCACTAAAAAGGCATGGATCGTCCACAACGATCTTGGATTACAAAAGGGATCATAGTAGTGAAAAAGATCCTTCTGAGATTTTGGAGGAAAAGGATGCACCCTGAGACAGTTCTACGGTTCGGAGAAAGGTCTGGGCGCGGCACTCGTGGCTACGAGACACAGAACTCCTATTTCAAAGCATCCTGGATTGTTTTCTGAGCTCCTTCAATTAACTCAGAAGCATTATTTTTAGCTGACCTTTGCTATGATGATAGTGATTACTAAAGTTCATTTTATAGGCCTGTGTTGCTGGCTTGTGGAGGGGAGGCTGGCTTTGTGGTCCCTCTCCGACCCTCATCCCTCCGCCGCGGGTTATAGGCTACACTGATTCTTTCCCTTTCTAGTTTATTCACTGCCCGTGGGTTGTTAACGGGTACTCGACTGATCTTGATTTCTCTGTTTGTTACTCAGATTTGATCAGGCCATACGAACATTGAATAAATATGTGGATACATTGCCACACTACTGCACCCATCACCCTCTGTGCCATGCGCCCAGGAATCAGGGTCCTCTCACATTGAAATGCTGGTCCAACTTCAGATCTCCATTGAAATGCATTGGCCTGGATGGTCACTCGTGGGTCGTCACAGGACACCGACCACTATTTTTACTACATTTGAGAGTGAAATATCGGTTTGTACCTAAACATGAAGGCCTCCAGAGACCTAAGCATGTATTAAGACCCACCCTGGGACAGCATGTACCTACCCACGCATCCAAAGAGCCAACGCATGATCTCAGCCCCTGCCGATGGACCACAAATCATATTATTAAAGTGCTCTACAACTGAACCAACCATCTCACATCGAGGTCCCACTCAAAACAGCACCAATTGAGGACACCGCCAACCCTACCAATCAACACAAAGCCACCTTGAGGATCAACCATTTGACAAAAAGGTTTGAAAGCCTGCCCCCCCAGACACACAAGGCAGCCACCAGAGAAGCAGCACGGCCTTAGCACAAGCAAGGCCCTCACACGGGCCTAGCCTTTTGGTCCTCAATCCCTTGGCTGATGCCGAAATGTACATGATATGCCCCTGTGTTGGCTCTGGCACACCTATTACCCAACACAAACATCTTTCCCTCATCCTCCTACCTTGCAGAGGTGCCCCATCTTTAGCACCCACCATCATCCTCGCAATACACTTTCCTTGAAGTTTAGCATGCACCCACTTACACCTAACACCTTCACACTCTCCTTGACCACCGCACCACGCTCTAACCTACACACCGAGCGCCTCGCCGCGATTACTCTCATGCAGGCTGGGATAACGCCTCCATGCGCCTTCTAGCATGGAGCCACTCAACGGCCGTGAGTAGGAGAGTAGAGTTCCTTGGATCTGCCAGGCGCCAATGTGGTAGCAACAGCAACCTTGCTGTCCTTCAGCTACCCCACAAACCTCTCCAACCCTTCTCCTACAATACAACACCCAAGACTGAGTTCTTAAGAAATAATGAGAATTCTATTGGTCCATGGGATACTTTAGGAAGGAAGAAGGGAGTAGAATGAATATATATATAGTAGAATAAGCCATTTGAACCAAGTCACAAAACACAGCGCCACCCAGTAGCCATCACTGGAAGTTCACCTCCAGTGCAGAGCAACATGAGCAGATGGGCATGGCGTGTGCCCAAATGCAACCCACCAGCTGTTGAAATGGTCTACGTCCTACCTGGCAGTGCTATTTTATACATGGCTTCTTCAACCCAAGCTAGGCACATGTCAAGGCAGCAGACAGTTGCATGCCAGTTTCACCCTTATTAGGGATCATCAGCGCAGTATAGTCTGACAGCCTTGTGGTTGGATGGTTGGAGCCAGAGGTCGAAGTGGGCAAGAACTAAAGGTCACAGCGTTCCCTTACTTTTCGAGGCAACCGGTCATTGTTCCCTTACTTTATGCAACCCACAATACCGTTCTAGGGTGGCAACTTTTTTAAATAAGACTTTTTTTATTTCATCCCCATTGGGGAATCAAACCTGTGCCCTGCTGATATTGCAACATTACACTGCGCTGTCTCTCAGGTGCTGGAAGAGGATTATTTATTGGAATGGGCTGCTTGGGGAAAAAAAAACATTCCCAAGCAGCCAAAACGCCCAGGTTGATGGCGATCTGCACACGAATGGCTGTAGGCTTAGACTTGTTTGCAGGCAATGGGAGGGGTGTGTCTGGCCATGTTCGGTAAGAGATGGAAATGGTGGCTGGTGAAGGACAGGCTGCATGAAGGTGCATGCTGAGTGGGACAATGACAGACTAATGGTGGTCATTTAAATCCATTTTCTTTCATTATGTTTGCGTCAGTCTTACTAGAACTGTTGTAAAACACAATGTTGCAGGGTGGGGTGGAGGAAAGGAAGGACCTGGGTATGGGGTTTTACTAGGGGTAGGGGGTGACCGTCAGAATGGGGCAGTGGGAACATAGTTCCCCTGTTTATTTGTTCACACTTGACCACTGGTTGGAGCATAGGAGAGGTGCTCTGCATGACAGCACACTCTGCAGGGGGCCTAGCCCTCGGTCTGCACAGCCAATGCTCCACCATGGACTGCCAGCACCTGCTCCTCCAGAGTCCTTTGCAGGATGCCTCATTCTGGGAGGGCACCTGCTCCTGTGCGGTTCTAGGTCAAATGTTCGAATCAAAATGATCGAATGACAAAAGGGTCGAGTCAAAATGACTGAAAACCAAATGGTCTAATTTGTTTTTATTTTTTTGGGGGGGGTCCCGCCCCCAAACCACCGTTTTTGGTGCAAAAATCACTTTTTTTACTATCCAAAAACCAAAAAAAAATTATTTTTTTTTAAAAAAAATTCGACCATTTGATTTTCGGTCATTTTGACTCGACCCTTTGGTCATTTGACAATTTTGGTGTCGAACCTTTGACCGGACACCCTCCTGTGCCACACTCCTCTTCCCTAGTGCCTGGTCAGTGTAGCCTCCAGCTCCACGTCCAAGCCACCATGAGGCATGCCCCACCCTAGAACTAAGCCTACTCCCCTCAGCACTCAGTGAGGGGTCCACCCACACCCGAACTGGGCTTTTCCCTTTTCGCGCCTTGAAACACTTGTGTATAGGCTTGTTATAAATGCCATATCATATCAATAGCACCCTGAAAAGGGAGCACGGCTCTCGAAGTGCACAGTTTCTCTCTGTACACTACGTAGGGAGCCTTGCCCTAGGGCTGAACACGTGCCGCTCAGTACCCTGCATAGGGGGCCCCGCCCTAGGGCTGAACACGTGCCGCTCAGTACCCTGTGATAGGATCCCCTCAGCACCCTGCATAGGGGGCCCCGCCCTAGGGCTGAAGACGTGCCGCTCAGTACCCTGTGATAGGATACCCTCAGCACCCTGCATAGGGGGCCCCGCCCTAGGGCTGAAGACGTGCCGCTCAGTACCCTGTGATAGGATACCCTCAGCACCCTGCATAGGGAGCCCCGCCCTAGGGCTGAAGACGTGCCGCTCAGTACCCTGTGATAGGATCCCCTCAGCACCCTGCATAGGGGGCCCCGCCCTAGGGCTGAAGACGTGCCGCTCAGTACCCTGTGATAGGATCCCCTCAGCACCCTGCATAGGGGGCCCCGCCCTAGGGCTGAAGACGTGCCGCTCAGTACCCTGTGATAGGATCCCCTCAGCACCCTGCATAGGGGGCCCCGCCCTAGGGCTGAAGACGTGCCGCTCAGTACCCTGTGATAGGATACCCTCAGCACCCTGCATAGGGGGCCCCGCCCTAGGGCTGAAGACGTGCCGCTCAGTACCCTGTGATAGGATACCCTCAGCACCCTGCATAGGGGGCCCCGCCCTAGGGCTGAAGACGTGCCGCTCAGTACCCTGTGATAGGATCCCCTCAGCACCCTGCATAGGGGGCCCCGCCCTAGGGCTGAAGACGTGCCGCTCAGTACCCTGTGATAGGATACCCTCAGCACCCTGCATAGGGGGCCCCGCCCTAGGGCTGAAGACGTGCCGCTCAGTACCCTGTGATAGGATCCCCTCAGCATCCTGCATAGGGGGCCCCATCCTAGGACTCGGGGCAGAGCCAACCCCTGGCCTTGAAGAGCATGCAGACAAAAGGCAGCACTCTGCTGTGATGGCAGAGGGCAGTGCTTAAAGTGGGCCGGGGCCTGCCGGGGCCGGGCCCCGGCAGTCTCCAAAAAGTGGGACTGAGCCGGGGCCCTGCCGGGGCACCCCATCCCACACAACATTGGCGACGGGAGATGCGCCCGCCAGTTTCATTTCAGGCGAGCTGACAGAAGTGCCAGCCAGGCACAGTCACTGAGGCTGGCTGGCACTTCTGTCAGTCACTGTAACTTCCCTGATGACCCCTCATTTGAGGGGTCATCAGGGAAGTTACAGTTCCTTTGTTTGCCCTTGCCAGGTCACTGACCCTGAGGGAACCTGCAGGCTCCATGATCTAATATGCAGATTAGATCACGGAGCCCAGGGGTTCCTAGAGGGTGAAAGGCGCCTCGGGCTCAGTGATCTATCTGCTCTGAGCAGAGATCAAAGAGCCCGAGGCGCCTTTCTCCATCGGCAAAGCTTTGTAAAAGATGCCTTGAATTGTATACGTTTCAAGCCATCTTTTTATAAACGTAGAAATATTTCTATGTTTATAAAAGACCGCTTGAAACATGCACAATTCAAGGCATCTTTTATAAATCTTTGTTGATGGACAAAGCCACCTCGGGTTTTGTCCGTCCTCAACGCTTTATAAAAGATGCCTTGAATTGTTTACGTTTCAAGCCGTCTTTTATAAACATAGAAATATGTTATAAATCTCTATGGTTATAAAAGGTGGCTTGAAAAGTGCACAAACCATAGTAAGGTAAGCACACAAGTGTGCGTAAATTACTATGGTTTGTGCACTTTTCAAGCCACCTTTTTATAAACATAGAAATACGTAACATTGGTATGTTTATAAGGCTTAAAAGGTACACAAACCATAGTAGTACGCATACAAATATATAAATGCTCACATACATTTATATATTTGTTTGCACACCTTACAATGATTTGTGCACGTTTTGGGCCACGCCCACAATGGAAGCCACGCCCCCAAACGAGCCCCCCCCCCTCAATTTCTTACCCCACTTAAAGCACTGGCAGAGGGGCACAACAATGAAAACACAAGCAAACACACAGAGGACACCAGGCTCTGTGCAACTTAAGATCCTCTGAATTGGGCCAAAGGGTGCGATTGTGGGACAAAAGGGGGGCATAACAGATATTCTGACTCCTAGGCTCAGAGGAAGAGGGTGCAGGGCGTCAATGCCCAATGGGTTAATGGCCCCACTCACGACCAACTTTCAAAACTGTCACCCAGCCCCCACAAAATGAGGCTGGCTCCACCCCTGCTATAGCTGCACTTGCTCCCCACAGCACCCAGTGAAAGGAGCTCTGCCCTAGGACTGTGTGCCCCTCTCCACCCCCAGTTGCCTGCAAAGGGAGCCCGACCCTGGGGCCGGACCTGCTGTGCACCACCAGCACCCTAAAATAAAGCAGAGTGCTCAACTGTTCAACCTATGGCAGCTGTGCAAGCAGGGTCCTCTGATATTGAAATACTGGGGCAACCTGTGGCAGCTGTGCAAGCAGGGTCCTCTGATATTGAAATACTGGGGCAACCTGTGGCAGCTGTGCAAGCAGGGTCCTCCGATATTGAAATACTGGGGCAACCTGTGGCAGCTGTGCAAGCAGGGTCCTCCGATATTGAAATACTGGGGCAACCTGTGGCAGCTGTGCAAGCAGGGTCCTCCGATATTGAATTACTGGGTCAACCAGTGGCTGCTGTGCAAGCAGGGTCCTCCGATATTGAATTACTGGGTCAACCAGTGGCTGCTGTGCAAGCAGGGTCCTCCGATATTGAATTACTGGGTCAACCAGTGGCTGCTGTGCAAGCAGGGTCCTCTGATATTTAAATGCTGGGGCATATTCCTCCACTTACGAGCCCGAAATAAGGGGACACTTTTTCAAGAACACTGCAAGAAAGTTCGCGTTTTTGGATTAAATTTGGGATGTAAAAGGTGGGATTCAGGGTCGCTTAACTGTTGTGCTTTGCACCCCAGCACCTAGGGTCCTGATGTGGGTATGCTGCACCCGACTCCCTTCGCTGTGTGTAGGGAGGCACAAGCTGGCACCGCCTGCCGCACCTCTTGGGCGCCCACAGCACGGTTGCCAACGCTGCGACTGCAGACGCCCCTCCCACTCACCAGCATCCGCTCCAATGATATAACACAATCACAGGACTGCGCATGTGCAGAGAGCCACGCCCTGGAAGTATACCTGCGCCAGCTTCAAACCCTGGCCCCGCAACAAGTCTATCTGCAGAAACCCCACCCAGAGTCGGCACTTGCCGCCCCCCCCCCCCCAAGCCTCCCAACCCAGACTGCAGGTGCAGGATGATACATAGCTTGAACGTGAAACTGCAGTCTTTACCGAGCAATCTGTGCACAGAGATCCCAAATGTTCCCCGTTTATATGCACGTGACTTAGCTATTCTTTTGTCTTGTGCATTCTGGGATTTGTAGTCTTGCATTTCTCTTTGAAATAACCCGTGCAGTGAGCTGGGTCGAGAGCACGCACCCCTTCCTCAGCCCAGGCATGGACATGATTGTGAAGTAAGGAGCGCAGTTCCCCTCTCTGCTACCACTATTTCAGTGCCTGGCAATAGTGCCCTTGCCAGGCTCGTGGAGGGAATTATACCACTTGGGCTGGATTGATCACTGCCCCATCCTCTCACCCTTCTGCACCGTTCGCGGAGGCAAGCGCATGGGTCAGACGTGGGAGGCATTCAATCACAGGCATTGCCTCCGTGTAAGTTGAGGCATTGAATAAAAGCGCCCTCAGTCTTCTGAAGCGCAGCGAGCAAGTGCGCAATTCTGGAGTTGCGAATCGAGCGTATCCCACGTCCTCGTAGGATTGAAATACCGACCGGCGCAGCAGCTGCTTGTCTTTGCTAGCACGAGGCGCTAGGATCGCCTCTCGCTTATTTACTTTCTGAAAGAGGTTGCAGGAAGTGGAGGGGCTTGCGAGTGTTCCTTCGTGGCAGGCTCTTCTGCACAAATGCATTCTGAATTCTGAAAGGGAGCGCTTAACATTCCCCTCTTTGGGCTTTGAGTCGGTCGCTATTGCGAGACCTGGAGCCCCTTTCTTTGTCCTTTGTAAACTCCCCAATCCGTCTCCGTGGGACGGGTAACTAAGCCGAATTGGCCCTCTGGCCGAAAATACGCCCGTCGCAACGTTCTAATGGCCCAAGATACACAGAAGGAGTATGTATTCGTCTGATTAGGCAACTATGTTACGGAATACGATTTTCGTTAATCTTTTAATATTGGTTTTGGCCCAATACAGTTTTCTTCTGCTAAATAACCTTTTAGTGTCCATGTAGTTAAAACTTTAGGGAACACAATGCTATGCACGTAGTACTACTTCACGTTAACACACTCTTTCACCCCTCAGGCACAGCTCTCAATATTCCCAGCCCCATATAACAGACATGTAACCCCTTTCTTAGTTTTAAAATAAAGTGTGGGATGGGACCCCCAAACCCTTAATAGCACTAACATCTCTACCCTCCACCGCCCCTTAAACGTCACACCACGTGTACCCCATTCCCAAACCCCACTCCCTACCCACCTGTTGGCAGTACCTCCACCTCACCACCCGGAACCTCTGAGCCCTCCATCATCGAGGTCTCCCCGCCCCCAAACTCTGCCTTGGTTTAGAAGACCCAGACCTCGGACCACCACCTCCGCTTGCAAATGCCCTCAGGCAGGTTGTGCGCCACCTTTCTTTGAGCTCCCTTGTCACAGAGTCTCGCCTCCGCTTGGGATGGTCCTTGCCCTCCAACAGTGTCCCTTCTTGGCCGTTGTAACTCCACCGCCCCTGGTATCTATGCTTAGAAAGGCGTAGGTGGTCACCATGCGGGGTGTCTCTTTTCCTACCCCCCTATGGTCCTCCTCGCCCATTAACTCTTCTCACCTCTCATGACAAGGATAAAGGGCTTTGGAAGGTTCTCCCAAATCTTGTTGGATGTTCCTTGGTCCTAGAGTTTTACGTCTAATTGAGATGGCACAGCTCTATCGGCCGCTTACCCACATAGATTTCCAACCCAGGGCCCTCAACTCTGCTTCAGAAGGTGTGTGTCCTCCATCTTGTTACGCAAGCACCCTCTGCTCTCGAGGAGGGCCCAGAGAACCAGCAGATTCAACCCAATCGGCCTCTTGTACGCCTCACCCTTGGGTTCCCCATGCCCGGAAACACCCTGACTTCTACTTGTGGATGCCAAATCCTCTAGCCAGTGGATCACCAACACCTGGTACTCCATCAACCCCATCCCCCAATTACCTATCACCCCATGCATCAACGATCATCACCTTTGTTTGAGAAGACCTAGATCCTCCAACAGGTTGTCCCTTTCCACCTGCACACGATCGCGGTCCTTGCCCAGCAGGTCCAGTTGGCTGCGCAGTTCCTTGAGCTCCTGCTGGAAGAGGTCAGTGGCCCGCCGGGGCTCCTTGGACTTCACTTGGCCAAGCTCGACCACAAGCTGCGCGTTCTGTTGTTCCAGGTAGCGCACCTTCTCGATGAAGCTGGCGAAGCGGTCATTCAGCTCCTGGAGCTCAGCCTTCTCGTTGGAGCGCGTGGTCAAGAAGTCTTGGTTGACTGCCTCGGCCAGGGCGAAGTCCACTCGGTCGTAGGATGCTCGTACCAGCGGGGCGCTGGACCGGGACCGGTAGGCGGTAGAGCGGGACACATGGCTGGGAGAAGGGGTGGCTTGCAGCCGGCCAGAGGTTGAGTAGCGAGAGGACGAAGAGTAAGAGGCTGGGGAGAGCAGAGGGGCTCCAAAGACACGACGGTAGGAAGTGGGCGCGGTCCTGTGGCCCCCAAAGTGGCTCATGATGTCTCTGGAAGGAAGGGCGGACTGGTGGGGACCGGGGCACTGGGACAGAGTGGTGAGAAGGTAGCAGCCCTTCACTGGCAGCAGGAAGGCAGAAGTAGTTCTTGAGCAGCACTCTGACGGGGATGGAGGGGCTGGGGAGCAGACAGGGACGCAGCAGTGCACCGAGAGGCTGAGATAGGAAGGGTGCACTGGCGAGAGGGCAGGGGTGGGGCTGGCGAGCGATGCAGGGTGAGACCGGAAGGATGCCCCACTCACAGGTTGCCTTTATAAGTCAGTGGAAACCTGGAACCAGTGGGCAGAGCCCGACTCCTCCCAACTGGGGAGACTTTCGCGGCCTGGACCAGACTGGCGAGAGGCGAGAGCCCTGCCCAAGCAGGGGAGGGGCACGCGACGCGGAGGACTCTGTCCAGTGGTGGGGTGGGGCCAGAGCCGAGAGAAACCCAGTCCAAAGGATGGGAAAGAGAATCCCTGCTGGAAACCGCGCCCCTGGGTGGGGGTGGGGGGGGGGGGAAGGGGGCAGAGCCGATAGCGGTGTCCGAGGATGAGAGGAGGGGGCACCGCGGAGATTGGAGGAGCGGGTGAGCTACGAATGAGAGGAAGGCGGCTGCACGGCTCAGAGCAGTAGCCGTCGGTGGCTAGGACAGGGGGTGTCTTCTCAGCAGCGGGGTCCGGGAGGGGATGGCTATGGTCCTAGAAGTGGCGCCCCCGGGTGCATAAGGCACGCGCCGATGTGCTGCCAGTAATAGCCAGGGCGTAGGAACATGCTGAGCTGGGCTGGGGCAGTCGCGGGGTGGCAGAAATGCAAAAGGCGCCATGGTAATGCTTACAGTGGCCCCTTCCTAAGCAGGAACGTTGGTGGATAGCCCAGGAGACGCGGAGGTTAAAGGGTACCGTTATTTATAAATCACAGCACGCGTTTCCTTATGCCACTGTTTCTTAGTCATAAACACGTGCTTCTTTTCTTCACCATAGGTTAAAAGAACGTTTGGTGATGGGGGCCCTAAAAGCGAGAGATTGGGGTTTTATTGACTGGGCCACAGGCCAGCTTTAGAGGGAGAAGCTCGCACTGTGGACTGGAGCGAGGCCGGGCCAGCAGAGAGCGTGGGGGGCATGCATGCACCCAGAAGCACGCCACCATTCCTCGGGTAATACAGACGTGAGCCTCAGACAGCAGAGACATCGGCCACCTCACAGGCTCAAGCCCAAGTCTGCAGAGCTATCGCTCAGGTTACAAAGGTCCTACAGGCTGAGGCCTCGGACCCCTATCCCCTATGTTCAGGCCCCGCATCCATTCCTGTTCGGGGGTCTCTTTACCCGAGCTGGCGTGGTGGGTAAAGGCGCCCTAATGATAGGAAATGCACCCTGCTCTTGCCAGCACAAGAGCGGGGCGCATTTCCTTTTAATAGGGCGCTGATGCTAAACTAGCACCTGCGCCCTATTGAAGTGATTACCACCCCGCTCATGCACGGGAGCGGGACGATGCTAAACAAGCATGGCGCAGACTTTGAAAGACTGCCTCATGCTCCTTTAGCATCGGCGCCCTATTGAAGTGATTAACTGCGCGCTCCAGCACGGAGCAGAGCGCAGGATTATCCATTAGACCAAGGAGGCACCAGCCTATGGGCTCCACTCCTTTATAGGAGCCCGCGTCAAAATAAAGTGGTGCAGAAAATTGAAAACGTATTAGGCGCCTGCGTGGGTCCGTCCACGCCTACTCTAATTTAAAGAAAGAAAGAAAGAAGAAAACGTATTAGGGGATCATTTGCAAGGGGGGGGGGGGGCATTTCGACTGCCTAGGGGCCTCCACAGGCTTCAATGGGGAGCGACAGAGCAGGGAGTTTAGCACTTAAATAGAGCGCCGCTGCTAAATCCATGCAGTGCTATGTTTCGGGTCCTCCTTCTCGCCTGACTCGGTGCGCAGAGGCCAGTCCTGGGTGGTTCGACACCAGCACCACCAGCAGGAAAGTCGCAGTAACAGATTCTTGGCAGGGTGTGTGGGGGGCTTAATTAGGAGGGCTAGAGGGGGAAGTGCAATGGGAAGATGTGAGAGGGGCGAGGCAGTGAGGTGGGCTGGGCAAGCCGAAGAACAGATAGAACATGGATGGCGGGGCGAGATATGGGGACGCTGATGAAAGCGGCCAACGACGCCATCATTAATAGGCGTGGCGGTGTGTGAGGCAGCCGGCTCGGGACAGAGTGCAGGGAGAGCAGCAAGCAGCTGAGGACATTCTCAGAGAACCCATCGCAAAACCCTGGGGAGTGCATTGCGCCCATTAGCTAATGCGGAATGCCTCTTCCCCACCTGTCACCCCTATCCCTCAGGGGGCGGACCCCAACCTCCGCTCCTAGAGGTGTTGCTTGGAAAATTAAGAAAGCATCCGTCTTTGCTCACGTTCACCTGCGCCTTTCCCTGCAGCGCCTGGCATCAGGGTGTGTGTGTGTGTGTGTCTGTGTGCGCGCCTTTCTCGGGACGAGTGCACCTCACTTAGTGCGCGCGTCCGTCTGCTAACACAGCATCTGGTCTTTGGAAATTGAATTCGGTTGTCATTATGTAATAAGGCCTGGCTTCGGGGAACAATTGTCTAGTGCCTTCTCTTCCACTGACGTACATTTGCTGAATGCATTTATTAACAATGATGTTAAAGAAGCGGGGTGCATGGTCCGATCTGCACACGGAGAGCTGCTGGAATCCGACTGCACCCAACTGGCGCCCAGGGCGCTTATCATGGCCGAACAGGGTGGGCGTTTGGGCCCTTAGATAGCTCTGCACCAAGTGCCCACTGCCATGACAATGAAAAGTTATTTAAAAAGCGCTTAATACCCAGAGGTTTCAAAGCGCGGACCAGGGGATCGAACCTGTGTTGCTCCATGTCTTCTTGCTTCCAAGGCGAACACGTTGCCCCTGAGCTATCGTTCCGAGACGAATGCACATTCGCAACCAGGGTCGCACTGGGCTATAGGTCAATTTGGCAATGCCCCAAATAAAAATGCAAAATGCTAGTGTGGGTCAGTTGTTTTGGTCTAAGTGCACCAATTTAAAACGTTTTTTCGCCATGTAGTTGGTAGTTTTGGCCTAAACATTTTATTAAAAACCTCCCCTGGGGTATTACTCAAACCGTCTTCCACAAAAGTAATGAATTGCCATTTGCACCTGTGTGCCACTTTTTCATTGGTGCCCAGACAATTTTATGCCCCAGACCAAATCGCAACTTGCGCTCAGTGGTGAATGAACCATGGACGTGCAGGGCCAGAGAGGAACGTAGACAGCCACACATGCATCACCGCAAGGCACACAGAGGGCACAGAAACCAACATAGCCCACACAGATTGTCTGGTGCTCTGCGCCCAACCCATGAAGCCACAGTGTGATGCCGACAGGCCCCTCGCCACTAATAGCCCATCAACCTTCTACGCCAGTGCTTTAAATGGGAAAAAAGAAGTGCAGGTACTCACCACGATATGATGCCGGACATTCTGGCGCAGTGCTTTCGGCGCCAGTCGTTTCGGCGTGGCACCTTGGGCACAGTTCCCCTTTAGGCACACCCTCCGAGTGAGATTAAATGATGTGCCAAGGAGCACACACTCTGGTAAAGCAGTGTATCTGAGATCCTTTCACACACGCTTGCAGTTCGTTGTTATGCATTGTGTTAAGAAAGTTTATGATATGATATTTTATTTGTATCGCACTCGTACACAAGTGTTTCAGAGCGCGACCAGGCAAAGGAAGGGGAACAAGGGAGAACAAAAAACAACGATCTTACTAGGCCAAGTGACTTTGAGAATGCGCAAGTGCACGGGAGAGGGAAAAAGGGGGAAAGTGCATGGAGGTGGGGAGAGGTGGAAAGTGTGGAACAGAGGAGAGAACAGAATACATAATAATAAGTAAAATAAATAAATAAGGCGATAAACAGTGGTAGTGCAGCCAGCAAGTGGCAAGTGCTAGGTTGAATATCTATATGCGACTTTATTTAGGGGAGTTTTATTGCTCACTTTCATTGCCTGATAAGAAATTTGGCAGGTAACTAGAGCTGTGTGCGAGTTTTCAGTCGACAACGTTGCATCACAACTCCAATTGCTTAAACATTTACATATTAGAATAGGCACTGCTAATAGCAAAGGAACAACTTAAAAAGTAATTTACCAGGCTTTCCAAATCTGCTGTCTCGGGAGGATAGCTCAGGGGCAACGCGCTCGCCTGGGTCCGCACTTAGAAACCTCTGGTGTAATAAGTGCGTTATAAATAACCTACCATATCATATCAATCCCTGCTCAGCTGCTCCCTCAAAGGTCAGCATTAGTAACATGCAGTGCTCCAGATACGATTTTGAAGTGGGAGTATTTTACTCCCTATTTTTTAAAGTTAGGAGTAAACTGATTTTTTAGCGAGTAAAAATATGTTTTTAACTAGGAAAAGGAAATGATTTTGTACTCTTTTTTTGCACCTAGTTATTCATACACATTAAAAGATGCATGTTTACATCTTCCGGTCAGGCAGTAATAATTGCAATTTCTTCCTGTGGTAATACATGTACTACTCGTCCAAACATATCCCTGGAGCACAAGGTCATAGGTGTCTGTTTCCCTTTTTTTGTTGGGAGTATTTTTACTGCCTATTTTTTATTTTTTGGGAGAATTTGCATATTTTTAGGGAGTAAAAGTGGCTGATAAAACCCTTATCGGTAGTAGGTGAAGCCCACTTAGTGAAGCAGTGTTGTGTGCCTGGTGTGCTGAGAGCACAGTTGCGGCATGTTTGTCCCTCCTTTTGTTCTGCAGGGTGGACCCTGAAGGAAACCTTATGGGCACTGCGGGAGGCGGAGAGACGAGGAGGGAGGGGGCGCTGCTTTCCCCAGCAAAGGCTGCAGACGCTTAGTCCTTTTAAATTGCGATAAAGTGAAATGAAAGCATTCATTTTCACTTCTCAACATAGTTAGTTGGGTACCGGTACTCTCTTTCAGGCGTTGAGAAGTGCAGGTACTCAAATGCTCAAAAATAAGAAGTACAGGTGCTGAGGGCCGGGCCATTTAAAGCACTTTTCTACACACAGAATTGTTTGCAGGACGTAGCAAAGGTTGCATAACCCCTTTCTTTAGACAGCACGAAAATAAAGCCTGCGTGGTTGGACTACAAGGACCCCAAATTTAAGGTCATGACTAACTGCAACAGTGAGGCATGTTTAATTGGCCTTTTCTAACCTAATCATGCACCATGTTGTTCATTGTCTCTTTCCCCCAGTGCCTGATGCCAAGCAAGAGTGTCACTCTTTGAACCCCCCCAACGGAAGATTGTGTCAGGATGCTATTGGTCCATGCCAGCGCTGTCTTGCTTGAGGTTTCCATGCTGGGATGTAGATTTGTGTTCGGGGCTGCCAGAACCACCCTCCTGGCTGCCTAGTGGGGCACCCTGAATACCTTTCTTAGGACCAAAGTCTACCTTCTGTTGTGCCCAAGCGCCTGCACATCTCTTGAAGTTAATCTTCCAAATGTTAACAGGAAGATTTAGAGCGTTCAATCACAGAATCTCGAAGGGAGCCCGGCGGGAAAGTTCCCTGCAGCCGACAGTGGTGGAAGGCCTTGTGGCCAGAGTCCCCGTGTTCACCGAGTCAGCAATTCCAACCCAAAGCTTCAGGGCCTCATCAACAGCTTTCACACTTGGGATGGACATTAAGCTGGATGACCCCGGCACAGCCATTGAAGCCTCAATCCATGTCGTCGCGCTACACAAGAATCCCGGACAAAGCAAGCCTCGCCCCACATGAATGGAGATAGCGAACTCGCGACAAGCCCGCAAAAAGGCCTTCAAACACTTGAAATAGCAGCTTGCCACTAGCTGGACCACTGATGACTGCACCAACCTCAAGAACGAGAAGAGAAGGATGGAGGAAATGTAGGAAACAAATAAGATGGACAGAGTTTGCTTAGTGCTGACCACTCTAGATCTTCAGGGCAGAGATGGTAAAGTCAAAAAAGCCTAGAACCCATCAACTTGCAACATCACACTGACCCCATCACAACATTTCTGCAATTTAATCTGCACCCGGCAAAATGACAATCATGCAAATGAAAGGCCATCTGGACGAAATGGACAACGCACCGGCGCCCAATTTCAAACGGGTGCCCCACTTCATAAAGCCCCCTCAAAGACTCTGTGAGCTTTCCACCCGTTCTCCATGCAGACGCTGTGGGAATGCCAAAAACATCACACAACCACCGACGGTGCCAATCTTCCAGCTTGTTTTGAAAAAACCATTGGATATCCCAACAACCCTTATGGTACTTCCGTATCTGAATCGCTCCCTCAACAGCAGAAATCCGACATAAATTACCAGCAACTTTGGAATCACACAGAGATGAATAACACCAGGAACGAGCCACCACATGTTTTCAGACCAATGAGGGGAGCGGATTCTATGCTCTCATCCACGGGGGACACTGTAAAGAACAACACTGATGCTGACGCGCCAAGTGCACACACCCTCCTAGAGATCGCGGGGGCTTCCTTCAACATGAGCCATGAAGTCATTGAAAAATACACGTGAATATCAGACACGAGAAATCTGTGCTATGCTGGATAATGTAGTTCCTGTCAAACAGGATGCAGCCCATCTACATGTTCCCCTTCAAATTACCCTTGCAATATCCCCCATTGGGTACAGCAAGAGTCTGGCCTGTCAATGCTGCTCTTGCACAGTGACATGACCCAACTCTTAGAAATCACCAGCAACACAGGTCTGACCGACTACAACTGTGCAGACGACACCCACATTCTTTAAAAACGTATCCAAAATCAACCAGCTCTTGGCAATTGACTCGCTAGGATAGATCCACTGTTGATGAGAAATCAATTTAAGAAGCCAATTAAATCAAACTCACGACCTACTGCTACAATGCAATCCAGACCTCAAATATTCCTTAACCAGAGAATATGGGAACCTTCGTCAATCGACCTCCACAGTCAAAAATATTTGCTTTCTCATGGACTCCTCTCACCTTTAAGCCCAAAGTGACCTCTCTGTTGAGAGGCGGCTTCTTTTGACTTATGTCCATCTCTTGCATTATGCCTTACCTGCTGTTCATCCACAGGACCATGGCAGTCCTTGTTCTCGTACTCTCAAGACTGGATTTTGCCAAAAGCCTTTAGCTAAGCATTCTGGACTACCAGCTAAACCATCCACACCGAGTGCACAGCTCTGAAGCAAAGCTCCTCCTAGAACTGGAAACATGGAAACACATCGCCATCGCACTCCGGACACTCCACTAGATCCCAGTGAAACGCAGAATCCAATTAAACACTCTATGCATCGCACACTGAGGCTTACACAGCAGGGGACAGATCTACCACAGCAGAGTGAATGTGATACGCAAATGTCAGAATGCTTTGATCCAGCAGCGCCACAGATCGCTGGTAGCAATCCTATGCTTCAAGGGCAGTCTCTAAGGAGGAGCCACCTTCTCATTCTTGGCGACCATTCTAAAACACACGTTCTCCTCACCTTGAAAGGCTACATGACCTTCAAAAAGTCACATGAAATCACAGTATTTGCCAGACCACCATAAACAAATTGGCACAGATAATCATGCTCTCAATGACCGGACCCATCTGATTATTCTAACTCACATTGGCCGCTACGGGCTCGAGATTCCAAGCTCTGCCCCCTGGGCACAACAGTGCAGCCATGAGTGCTCCCGAGGCCGGACTTAATCAGGTCCGCCTCGACCACACTTCCCTGATAATGGACATGAGACATCAACTTTGCGCTCAGGCCCAGTACGTTCCTAAAGTAGCACAGAGACCATCGCAGTCAACTTGGTCTCTTCAATCGCCCTTAATGTAATAGCATCACCGTTTTGCCACAGACATGAGACCTCAAGATTGCTCCACAAGCACTCACCAGTCAGGGAAGGAAGCTGGAACACAACCAAAGTACCTATTCCCTCAACAATCACCATAAGAACAAGACCCTGACAGACGGGAACACTAGTTCTGATAAACACAGTCAGTGCTGGAAACCTTCCCCCCGCTTCTCCTCCTCACCCTTTCTTCTACGCCTCTTCCACTACATACATGGGTCCCCAAAAACACTGTAGCAGCCTAGTGCCTACTAGTACCCTCACCGCCTCACTTAATGCAGAAACGCCTTGGACAGCTGACTCTCTGTGGTTATCCAATACTTCTTTTAACCCCTTCCGCACATGCGCCCTCATCCTCCAGACCTACAGCTCCCCCAGTGAACCTGCGCAGATTGCAAATTGAACTTGGAATCTCATTGCTGGATACATAGATACCCCAGGTGTCACGAATCTATGTGATCACTGCGCCGCTCATAGCTGCGCTGATGAGAATGTCGACTCCAATTACGGTGCATCGATCAGATAGATCACTTTCGCCTGCATGCCCCGGGCCGCACCCACCCAACTTACCTTTACAGCAGCAAACTTCTGTGAGCACCCCCAAGTGCCTTGTACCCATGCAGCGTCAGTTCCTCCCACTTACGTGGGTCGATTCTGATGCCACAGGGTCCTTCTTTTTGTTTTTCAACCACCCCAACAACCCCTGACTCCCTTTACTGCACCCAAGAGGAGCGGGGGACATCCCCACAACCCCTGATCCACTTGGGCCCAGTAATAGGAGTCGGAATTTTGTGCAAACGAATAGACGCAGTAACGTGATGGTCGCAGTAATGGAGGCGAGATTTGGGTATTATTCCTGTGTCACCACCAGAATCCACGTAGAGACATATGGGTGCACACGAATCGGGTACTTCCAGCCTACATCCATCAACAGTTAAGCATTTGCAGAGGTCTCTCCCTCCTTCCTACTAATCCTCCCTTCCCCTTTCTTCTTCCAATCATTTGCCAATGGACCACCATAAAGGTAGGAGTTGCTATAGAAGACCAATTTACATTACATTACGTTGCAGTGCAAAGTGGACATTTTCTCACCAGGTTGGTCACAGGTAGGAGTTGCACCAGAACGTGGTCATTTGGCAGCAGACTGTGCAGCAATTCTAAGTGCCATGTTTTCTTCACTTAGTTACAATAAATATGGGAATCAAACTCTGCACAAGCATGATGCAGAGGTAAGGAGCATCCATTTTCATCATCTTAAAATCTGAAGTGCATTTTGATCTTCATCGCTGAAAGATCTGAAAGAGAGAACACCCTTCCCCAAGAGCTAAGTGTAAAGCCCAACAGACTCAGACATGACAGTTCGCTGCCATTGATACTGAGAGGCGGGAGCTGGCTTCAGGTTGACACAATTGCAAATTAAACAGTGTTGGATTTTCTGCCTCCTTTGTTATCCTCTCCAGCCCGGCCCCCTGTGGGCCTGTTTGAAGTATGCCCTATCAGTATGACAATCGCTGCCACCAGCTACAGGGCCTTACAAAAGAGCAGGGCGGTTCCATGGAGCCTTTGTCACTTAATCAGGCTGACCATGGCAGGGGGAACGTTGGTCTTCCCCCTTTCTGGAGATGACATTGTGAACTCCTAAGCTGTCAAATTCCAACTAAATATGACAAGGGCAGACAGTGCCTTTAGGCATGTTCAGCCTAGAGTCCATTTAATTAAACATTTCAAAAAGTCCAGGCGAGCGCATGCCCACCATACGGATGGCCGAATTCCTCAGATGCCCACAGCCTCAACATGTGAAGCACCACCCTACTGAGGGTTTGCTTAATCATCTAGGCAAAAGTACCAGCTTAGGCCATCTGCATTTCCATGCTGGGAGACTGGATTGTGCTGGATGCCCATATCTAATCTCTGTAGGAATATGTCCCAACACAAAAGCTTAGGGTTATCCCCTTGCATGGTCATTCAGCATCTTAGAGGCCGGTGGTCTATTTGGATGGTGAAGTGCGACCCCAAGAGGTAGTATTTCAACGTATTCACCACCCACACAACCGAGTAAGCCTCTTTTTCAATGATGGCCCAGTTCCTTTCCTGCTAATGTAGGCGATAAGTTACTCTACCCTGTAAGGAACTCATGGAGGCAACAAGGAAGACAGACACAAGTGATCACAGTTCAAGGGGGCTTATTTAACAATGAATTATGTATGCAGGTTGGAAAAACACCTATTCTAAACCTAAAACTAAGATGGTAGCAAGCGTCGACCATCAAATGAAAAATAAGGCAGTCCTAGTGGCATTGTGTCAAATAAAAGGGACTATACTAAGAAACTTATTGACAAACCTTACAATTAAACAAAAAAGAATGTGGGATAATTCTCAAGAAAAGAAAGTAGTGTTCTCAAATAATATGTCAGGATGCGGTAGCCTGGGTCTCCCTTCCCCATGTTTTGAGCACAGGGTAAGGTGGGATCTTAGAGAACAGTATAGTCTTGGGCTTTTCCTGCACGAGACAACAGTTCTAATGGCAGCTTTCAGGACCGTCGATGGCCAAGTCTCTTTTCACTTGAAAGTCTCTTGCCTTCGAGGACCTGATGTCTTCAACTACCAAAAACAAAAGTTCCTTCAACAAATTAAATTTCTTTTCCAATGTTCGCTGGGTGACGAGTTAATCCATGGGCCCCCCTCTTCTGGACACTGACACTTCTCAATTGTTTACCACAGTTTCAAGTAGGGTGATGGCTTCACCCGTGGGTCCCCCTCTTCTGGGCGCAACTCTTCATGTATCCCATTCCTACAAATTATATTTCTATTCTTTTTCTCTTTGAACTTTGGATGATAACTTCACTCCTGGATCTCCCTTGGTCGAGCTAGGACCTGTCTTGACTGCCAGTACTTGGGTGATGACTTCACTCCGGATTTGTGTGATCCGACTGCGGCTTATTTTACTGCGACAGAAAAGTTCACATGGGAAATGCACGAACACAAAATGTTCGTACATTTCCCATGCAAACATATTATTAAAAACGCTACAAAACCCACCTCCCACCCGCACCCACAACACACCCCAGCACACCCCCACCCACGCGCCCAGCACACCCCCACGCACACCCTACTTACCTTCACCAGTTACCTTTCACTTTTGTGAATGGGAACCGGCGCAGCTGGGTCCTTTTCTTTACATTTTTTTTGCGGGCAGCTGCAGGGTTTTCCCCCTGCAACCTCTGCTCACTATACTATATAGTATAGTGAGCAGGGTGTTGCGGGGACATCCCCGCAGCCCCTGTTTCTTTTTTGTTGTTTTTTTTGTTTTTTTTCGGGTGTGTTGCGGGGGTGTCCCGCAACACCCCTCTCACTATACTGTACACCCCTGCAGCATTTCTTTTGTTAAATGCATGGCACCAAAGTTTCGAACTTTTGGTGTTCGAACCTTTGGTGTCATGCAATTACAACCTTTTGTATTGGTCGAACTTTTTTTTCTCTGTAATTTCTACCGATGCTCTTCACCCGTGGATCTTCCTCGTTCAGGCTCAGAACCCTCTTGACTGTCAAAACGTGGGTGACGTCTGATCTCCCTCAGATGGGCTCGGACCCTTCTTGAATCTCAGCCGGATCTCCCTCAGTCAGGCTAGGACCCTTCTCTTCTCTTTAGCAGAATTCACCTCCCTTTGTTTCACACCGTTTATAGATCAAAGTCTTTCGATTGAAAATGGATTTTGCTTGACCCTCAGTATGACCATTTTGACATATTCCGCTGGCCCTCCTATGGCCTGCTGGTATCTGTAGTTTCTCTCAAATGGGGATCGACCAGAGTCTCTTGAGTTAGCACCGACATGGTGCCAGTTTCCCTCTGCCCCTTAACACTGTTGCAGTTCTTTCTCGAACTTGGTTCAAACTTGTCACTTTGCCATTATCAATTAACCCAGCCTGGTTCTTATCAGCTCTCCCCTCGACTCACCGGCTGTGATGAACTGCTTGGCTTTCCTCTTCATTGGAGTCAAGGCCGGTTCCACAGTTGCAGGAGAGCTTCCCTCTTTCCTGCTTATCGGCGTAGGCTTGCCCAGTCTACCATTGACTTCTGCTGCAAGACACTTGTGCTATTGTCCGCGGTCTTAGGCTTTTTTCCTCAAGTGTTTGACAGGTCTGGGATGAAAAGGGAAAGGCCACTTCTCTCCTCGCTACCCTCTCGATTTCTGCCATCTTTCTCCTTCGCTTGAACTGCTGCACCTGATTAGCCATCTCGCTGTGCTGTCTGCATTGCCCACCTTGCTCATACTGTGCTCCCTTACTCCACCTTTTATCCCTGTGGGGAAAAGGAAGGGCCGTGAGGTGTGTAATTTAAATCAAATGCCTGGCTTTGCCTGGCCCTTATGTCAGGATATGTCAGGTAAACAGTTGCATTACAAGTCTGTTGTAAACCAGTATCTATGTCGAAGAGGGGAGGGATTGGAGTGTCGGAATGTCCTAGGTGATAGGATGGAAAAAAGGTATTCTAAGAAAGGGGTTGGTTGGTAGACTGAGAAAGACGAGATGGGTACCTACCCGAGCTCTTCGCTCATCCACCTCCAACTCCCTCAGGGTCAGTCTTTTCTCCAAGCAACGAGTTGGTGGTAGATCGCTTTCTTCGGCTGGTGCCTCCCTCTGGAATAGCCTCCTTGCCACTCTAAAACTTGAGGAGAACCATCTTCAGTTCTGGAAGCACCTCAAGACCATCCTCTTTGCTTCTGCCTTCTCTCTTCCTCTCCCTGCTGATCTGTCTGTCTCAGCAACGGGCAAATGGCTACCCTCTGATTTCGTGCCCAGATCCCTGCCCACCCAGCCGCATACCCCTACTGCATCCTGGCAACCCCTGCACTTGGGTCTGTATCTACAACCCTACAGTCCCTTCCTGCACTTATTGACACCGGTTGTCTATTCCTTATTCTCGCCATTTGCTGGCTGCACTACCTACTGTTGGTGATCACATTTACAGCACTTTTCCACTCCTCCCCTGACCTTTGCAATTTCCCCCCTCCGTCTTCCCTGCACTAGCACGTTCTCAATGTCACTGGGCCTGGGCCTAGTAAGATCGTTGTTTTTTTCCTCCCTTGTGCCCCTCCCTTACGTCGCACCCTGAAACACTTCTGTGTGGGCACAATATAAATAAAATATCATATCATATCATAGTGGATTGGGTGTTCGGAAAATGATAATCAGAGGGATGAGATGTTTAGGGTTTGTGGGGCAACCGGGAATAGCTGGGACCGTGAATTAAACCAGGTGAACGGGATGGAAAATGACTGGGAGTATACGGGTAAGAATGTTCATAGGGACGTGGAGAAGGATGTCCGGGAATGTTCGGGCCAAACGCCAGGAAACCATGGTTTTTGGAAAATATGGTTTCTGAATGTGACAGGGTTATTGGGTTTGGGTAAGAGAGATTCAATGGGAGGAAGGGGGACAGATGTGGCACAGCCTATAAAGGACTCAAGGATCTCACTCTCCTTGTCTTCTTCTCCGGTAGCATACTCTGTCTCCCTTTGGGCATTCTTCTGAGTATAACCCGGACTCCCCTACCCAGGTGATCTTTCTCTCCTCGTCTGCCTTCCGGGTCGGGATAAGAGTGGGTCCGCCCTTTCTTGGTCACCTGAATAAGGGACTCTCAATGTTTGCTGGAGAGAATACCCTCAGGTTTCTCACAACCCCTTGAGAGTTCAACTGCGCTAGCCCTGCTCCAATCCCCAAATCACAGGTGTCTGTCTGGATGATGAACTTCGGACCATAGTCTGTCAATTTCAGAACTGGGGCCCTGCACAATCCATCCTTCAAATCCTGAAAGGAGGGTTGACAGGCGGGGTTCCAAGTTACAAAAAGAGAATTTGATCCAGACGTACTGTGCGCTTTCACATGAAGAAAAAAAGAGAAAACTCAAAAAGGAAATCTAAGCAAATTCAGTTTAATCCAAATTTCACATTTTGAGATCACAAACGGGTTACCTTCATTGAATTAATTTCATTCAATTATTGTTCTTATGTTTGTGCTCTTATTATGGTCAGATGGTATGCAAATTCATTTATGCAGCGACTAGCCTGATCCCATTTATACAGCGACTAGCCTGATCCCCGTGATTGTTTCAAAATAGTCATAGATGTTTGTGGGATAGAAAGATAGGCCTTTGTTTAATGCCTGGATGAGATCTTTAGGTATTTCTTGATGAGTTACATTAATTACTAGGTTGTTCTCTTCCGTTGTTGATTCATTGATCTTGTTTTCACTCCATCGTTTTTGTCTCCTTCTTCTTTGTTGGTGTCCTTTGCCTCGGTTTCCCCTCTTTGTTTTTGTATGAATTGTCTCATAGTATTTTGTCTTGAATTGGATCGGGTTTCTTTGAAGTGTCTGTATTCTTCTAAAAAAGATGAGGACGAGGATGGTGCGAGGTTTACATTTTCCTGACATTCATCTTGGGTTGGTTCTGTTGTTGTCTGTTCTGTTTCACTTTGTGATTCTGATTCGGTGGAAGATAGAGTTGCACTCTGAGGACGATTATATTTGGCCATTGGGGTTCCAAGTTACCTTCATTGGCATGTTCTTCCAAGTTACATAATTTAGGGGTATGGCGATGGTCCCATGCCCCTTGATGAACAACCGGTAATACCCAGTGTGCCCTGGGAAGGCTCTCACCTGTGTCTGTGTGGTGGGGATGTCCCAATCTTTCACAGCCTGCACTTAGCTTCCAGAGGTTGTTTCTTACCTCCCCTGACCAGGTGGCCTAGGTAAGTCACTGTGCCCTACGCTGTCTGATACTTTGTGGCCTTGATAGGCCTGCGCTCTGCAGAGCCCGAGGCACTTGTTTCAGGTGGGATAAGTGATCCTCCCAGGTGTGGCTGAACACAGCAATGTCGTCTAAATAGGTGACACTGATGTTTTCCAGTCCAGACAAAACCTGGTAAACCATCCTCTGAAAAGTGGCAAGGGCATGCTTCAATCTGAAGGGAATCACATTGAAATTATAATGTCTTTCTGGGGTTGAAAATGCTGACACTCTCTTGCTCTTTCTGTCTAGGCGACCTGTCAGTACCCTGCCGTGAGGTCAAAGGTACTCATGTACTTTGCTGCGCCAGATTGTCAATGAGCTTGTCTGCCCGAGGAATGGGGTGAGCGTCTGTCTTCGTGACAGAGTTGAGCCCCCTGTAGTTCACACCAAAGCAGACTTCAGTCTTCCCATCACTGCTCCTTTTAGGGACCAGTACCACTGGGCTAGCCGAGGGGCTGTGGGATGGCTCTATCACTCCCAGTGCCAACATCTTGGAAACTTCCTCCTTGATGGTGTCCCTTACCTTATCGAACATCCAGTGAATTCTGCTCTTCACCGGCATACTGTCTCCAGTGTCCACATCATGGGGGCACCAATCTGCGTGACCTGCAGTCAGCGAAAACAGACTGGCAAACTGTCCCAGTAAACGGTGACAATCTGTCAGTTTCTTTTCTGACAGGTCAATTGCAAGGTTGACACCTTCAACGGACCCATCTGTGGCTTCAGTCGGCAGGAGATATGGGAGGGCATCAGTCTCCTCCTTAGTCTCTCCATCTGTCACTAATGCCATGACCAAATCATCCCAGCTATAATGGGGTTTTAGCCGGATGACATGAAAAACCCTGCACATCTGTTTAGGCCCTTTCACGTCAATGAAATAATTTACCTCAATGACCTTTTCCAGCACACAGTAAAGCCCAGTCCACTTGTCCTGAAGGGCACTGAGTTTGACATGTTTCATAATCCACACCCACTGGCCTGGAGAATAAACTGTCACTGTGGCCTTCTGGTCATGTCAGTGCTTCATCAGCTCTTGACTGGCCTTTAGATTCTTTGTCGACTGTTCCATGTACCTTTTCTTTCTAGACCAAAGGCCAAGTACATAGTCCACCACATCTCATGTGGGGGATGACAGGTTGCCCTCCCATCTCTCTCTCACTAGACTGAGGGTACCTCATACAGGGTGTCCAAACAGAAGCTCAAAGGGTCTAAACCCTACTCCGTTCTGTGGCACCTCCTTGTAGGCGAACAGTAGGCATGGCAGGAGAATATCCAATGTTCTCCTAAGGTGCTCTTCCAAGCCTCCTATCATGCCTTTCAGGGTCTCGTTGAACCAATCAGCATGCCTGCTCGTTTCGAATGGAAGGATGTGGAGAACTTGTCGGTGACTCCACACTCTTCCCACATAGCCATCATATATGCTTATATGAAGTTTGATCCCTGCCAGAAATTACTTCCTTGGGGAAACCAACACAGGAGAATATCCCAATCAGAGCCTTTGCAACCACAGGGGCTTTGATGCTCCTCAGGGACAGCCACAGGGTACCTAGTGGTGTGGTCTTCCACCACCAGAATGTGCTGGTTTGGGGAGCCAAAGGACCCACAGTGTCCATGCCTATTCCCTTGAAAGGCTGCCCAACCATGGATGGGTAGTGGAATTAAGGCAGCCTTCGAGGTACCGCCTGATTTGCCAAAAGCTTCAGAAGTTGGGCATTACTGGACAAATTCCTTCATTTTTACGTGAAACTGGGGGCAGTAAAAGTGTGCAGACAACCAGTCCGATGTCTTGGTCACTCCCAAGTGACCCGCTAAAGGAATCTGGTGAGCCATATCCAAGAGGAACTTTCTGTGGCATTGAGTCTTTTGGCTTTGAGTCCATCCTCTCAGTACAAATTGAACAGTCCAGGGGCCTCACCCTTAGCCTGCACCTCCGTCTGCAGGCCCGCCAGAGTGGGACACTCTTTCTGAGCTTTAAATAAGCCAGTCTGATCTGGACCCCCAGCTGATGTAAACTTGGGCAGGCCGTTCAGGTCTGAACTTACCTGGTCCTCCACCTCAGGATCCTGTGCCAGGCCATGCTGAGTCCCCTGCTACCAAAGTACAGTTCTCAGTGGCTACTTACCCCCACTCCCGCAGAAGTAAATGACTCAGCAGTCCATGGAACTGGACCAGGGGCTAACGGTCACACCGGTGCCTCCAACAAGCCCTCTGGAAGTACTCCTGTCCCCTGGCACTGAGAGCCTTCAGTTTGGCAGCCTCTTTGGCCTTCGATCTGACAGGTGCCATGACTAGCTCAGGGTCAGGAAGATCATTACCTAACAGACATGGGACAGGGATTGAGTCTTTCACCGCTAAATGGTGCTGGGTAGTACCACCTTACCAGCTGAACTCTACTATCACCAAGTGGCACTTACTCTTTCCATCAAACCCACTGACGCTACTATCAGTCCCATCAATATACTGTTCTGGTGGTACCCATTGCCATGTGATAGCAGTGATGTTAGCCGTGGTGTCTCTGACCACAAGAGTTTTGTGTCCATTGATATACACCTGTTCTAAGCACAGTTGAGTATTGTGAGGAACTGGGACCTCTTCTGGAGATCCAGTACTTTTCCCATTCAGTATAACCAGTCCACATTCAGCTACTCCTAGTGGCAAGTCCTCATCTAGGTGGCTGACACTAATTATGGCCTCCTCCATGAGTCCAACATTTACTATGGCTTGTTTGGGTAAGCCCTTGCAAGCAGGATCCCCTTTCCTATGGCCTGGATCCTTACACACGAAACAGTATTTGGGTTCTGAGACCGCAGGTGTCCTAGTGTTAGGGGTGCCTCCGCTCTGCTTTCCTGAGTGCACGGCTGAACTAGAGTTGTGGGATTTCACTTCATGCTTTTGGGGACTTGACTTAAAAGAGGAGTGGGTTGGACCTTTGTCCTTCCCATTCTTGTTACTTTTCTTGTCTGATGATTTCTCGTCTGGTCTGGGTATGCTCGACTGAGCCTTTTTCTGAACTTGAGTACTTACAGACCTGTCGGCAGCCTTTGAAAGCTCCCTAGGGTATGTAATAGTATTGTCCACAAGATGCCGTTTTAGGTTGACCTCACAATTCTTCAAGACATGCTCCCAAGCAATCAAATCCAAGCATCCCTTTAAATGTGTCAGCTTTGTTACCAGACGCCCACCCACTCAGATATTTCAACTGCAAGTGTGTGAGTGCTTCAAATGGCTGCCCATTCTTCTTTCTGAGCTCTCTGAAGCTCTTGAGATACTGTTTTGGGGTCTTACAGAACTTCCTGAAAGGTGCCGCCTTCATGCTCTCATAAATGGGCATTTCCTCAGGAGTTAACTCGTGGATTGCATCAGTCCCCTGGGTTGGTAAGCAACTTATCAGGGCTGCACCACACAGTACTTCCTGCACCTCCTCTTGCTGAAAAGCCAGCTTGATCGCTTCAAACCTATCAAAAATATCCTTCCCACTTCATACGCCAGTACTAAATCTTTGGGAATCTGGTGCCGGGGCTTATCCCGGGCACCATAGTTTGAGCCACTACTGCTGCTTTCATTACAGGCGGATCTGTTGGCCTCCTTCTTCTCTTCATGTGCCAGGTTGCACAGCTCTATGGTGACCCTGTTCCGCTCTTTTTGTTCCTCCAGCGCTAGACTCCTCTCCTCCAACAGGAGCTTTCCAGTCACTTTACCACTGGAACAATTACTGGGCCACTTAGAGGCTGTGCTGGGGCCTGGGACCTGCTGCACTAGCCCCTGACCTCCCTGACACTCTGGAGTGTTAAGAAACCACACCTGCCCCCTGAGGGATGGTTGGCGAGAAACCCTACTCATGCTATCTTTCTCGCCATCTTCCACCACCTTTTTTGGAAGCCATTCTTCATTCGGGTACACATGGCCTAGCCCGTCCACTGGGGTCTCTTTCCCAGCCATCCTCACTTCTACCTAAGCTTGGAGGCTGGTCAGCAACTCGATGTCGAGATCTATGATTATTGACACCTTGCAGTGTTCTAAACATTGCCTGCAACCATATTTTTATTGTTGGGTGACTATGTTGTGCACAAGGCTCCAATTGAATCCGACCTTCTGCCACTAATGAGACAAAGCAAATTCAGTGGTTCAGGAGTGAATATCGGTTTCTAAACCATCAATCAGCCCCACACCTCTAGCACACCAGAAGCGATCCGAACGTTTTGAAATAACAGCACATTATAAACCTCCTCGTTCAATTTTGGTAACAGGGATGGAATGGCAGGTTTATCTCCTAAAGGTTGTGGATCGTTGGTTAGTTGCAACACCGCGAGAATACAATTATAAAAGGAGAGTCCAGTCAATGTTGTATTACAAATCTCTACTTCATTAATCACAACAGACAATCTAACAACCCCACAAAATGCAACCCACCCTGTAAAGAAATACAGAGTACAGACAGTTTCAAAGAAGGAAGGGATGCACTCTGGATACTTACAGGAGGGTAGTTGGTATGATTAATAACCACCACAGTTTGCTAAATTTTCTTGGCTTTGGCGCAAAGGTGGCAAAGCGTCTTAAAATGACTCTAGGGGCCTTCTGGTAAGAACCAGGGGAACAGAACCACAATGTACCTTGTGCTGTAGGTGTTCTTGGTGATCAACAGGGTGGAGTTGGCTTCAGGGCGCATTGGAGGCTTCTGTGACAGAGTTCCAGACGGGAGTCAGCTGCAGGTATCAGGCGGCAAGATGGTTCGGTGAGCAAAGCTGGAGGAACAGCTGCATGCTGGCCTACATGGCGGCTCGGGGTCAGGAATCATTCTCTCAGTGCTGTTCTGAGGCAGTGGTCAAGACGTCTCAGATGTCTTTGACCAACAGCGTCTTGACAATGGTCAGCGTTGCTGTTGGTTGCGGATTGAGGAACTCGACTTGCTTGAATATGTCCTTTAATGTGGATGGTGGTAGATGTTCATCGAGGCACTTCTCCAAGCTTCTTCAATGGGCTTGTTTCGTCCTTTAAGGTGGTCGGCCTTCAGCTGTGGAGTGTGTTGCAGCCAGCTGCCTTATCTTTGGTTGTAGGTTCAGAGACCTTCTGGCAGTCCCTATCCAGGAAGCTTGCTGCAGAGCCTAACAAGGCACTCTGTGTGCTAGCTGGGTAGCAGTTCTGGAGCGGCTGGAGCGTCCTCTAAGTTCTGTTTCTCACTCCGTTCGCTGGGAGAAGTTTAGGGGAGGGATCCTGCTTCCCTCTTTGGATATCCTAGCCTTCCTTCACTGGCAGAAGATGTAAGGCAGACTGTACCTTCAGTCAGGGTCCAAAGTTGAGTTCTTCTTTTTTATCTATTGTGAAGTATTCAGATGATCTGCCAAAAGAGGGGCTGAGCCCTGTTTTAAAGCCAAATGGGCCACTGTGATTGATGTAGGCTAAACCTACCTTATTGAACCAATGCTGGAGTCCCTACCAACAATCTCCAGTATGCGTGAGGTCATAACCAGAGCGCTTTGCACCCGGAAAGGTAAAGGGGTGAAAACAGGAGCAAGGTGTACCCCAGAACTAAAATGGCTGAACCCTTCTCTCAAACGAAAGAGCTATGAGCTTACTCTCTTGTGCAACTAAGTCCCACCCATCTTCCTGTTTGTTGTGTGCAAAGAGTCCCTCTGGTTAATGGTCCTCCCTGTGTGGTTTCCGTTAAAGTGGCAGGTCTCCCTTGAAGCTGCTGAGAGACCAGACTCTCTGGCTTCTGCAAACCACATTCTTATTGTATCTTATGAATGGAATGGGTACCCCTAGCGGGGTGGGCTACTCTAAACAACAGGCTCAGACATGACAGTTCACTGCCATTGATACTGAGTGGCGGGAGCTGGCTTCAGGTTGACACAGTTGCATATGAAAGGCTGTTGGGTTTCTGCTTCCTTTGTTATCCTGTTTGAAGTACACCCTGGTGGCGTGGTAATCGTTGCCATCAGCTGCAGGGCCTAACAAAAGAGCAAGGCGGTTCCATGGTGCCTTTGTCAGTTAATCAAGCTGGCCAAGGCAGGGGAAGGTTGGTCCACCCCCTTCCTAGAGATGACATTTTGCACTCCTCGACTGTCACATTTCAACTAAATATGACAGGGGCGGGCAGTGCCCGTGAGCGTTGTCCAGCCTGGAGTACAAGGCTCTATGCTTTTGTCGTAGTGTGAGCATAGGAAAATGTCTGTGGATTACCTCCACACATTTTCCGCAGGTTGGTCTACCATTATTACACTTAATTAAAAATTTCAAAAAGCACAGGCAAACGCATGCCCACCATGTGGATGGTCGAATTCTTCACAACTGTATTGCATTGTTTTTTCCATGTGTTGCTTCACGTTCCCAGGCTCTCCTGCCTCTTTTCTCTGTGTTCTTCCTCTTGTTCTCACTACGGAACCCCTTCCCCACTCCCGTCCCGTGTGCAGTCGCCCTGTTTTTAGGCCTTCCTTCTTCAAGGTATGGTACTCTCTTTTCAAGCTCCCCTAACCCCTGTGCTCTCCGAGTATGTTTGCTCTTCTTACCTCCATGCATACCCCTCCTCATCCCTCGTGCTTAGAATCATGATCAGCCTGCCAGCATGGAACATCCAAGGTTCTCAATCTGCCACCCCTGACACATCACCTAACCAGCTAAACCAGCTGTGGCTGATCCCTGGCTATCTGCCGCGGCGGCTGTCCATGTCATCTCTGCACCTGTATCCCTTCACTGGTCCACTTTGCGCAAAATGGTGGATCTATCCCAGTATCCTCTGGCCACCCGTGCCTGAAGGACCCTGTGTAAAATCAGTGCTTCCCCCATCCATCACTCTGCTGTGAGAGTGGCCGTCATCTTGAACTGTAGCCACCGATAATTAAATACAGAGAAGCATGCAGAAGACAGTATTGGATTATGTTGCAACCATTTGTGTTCCATTTTGGCATAATGCACTAAAATTCAATTCAGTCATTTCTCTGGTAAAACATATTAAAATTATAGGTTAATTCTATTGTTGGAATATGTACACATTGAGCTGCAAGGAAAGGAAAACCCCAGTGCTTGAAAACAGTGTATTTTATTTTACTCGTGATATAGAACGTGTACTAAATTCAGCAGGGAAAACCCAACACTTAGTAGAGGCCACTTGAATTGTGTGTATTTGTAATCGGGTTAATTGATCATCTGGGTAGTCTGGTCCTTTTATTCTTGTGGAAGACACTTTCACACAGGGACCTGCTGGTGACACACCCAATGCAAATCAATATGCCCGTATTTCTCCCCTTTTTTGCTGAACTATCTCCATCTAAGTGCTGCTATCTGTTCATGCTGCACGGTGGAGTGTGCATTGAATGTGACTCTAAGCTGGTACATGCTCCTGGAAGACTCTTACTAGATAAGTAAGAGGCCAAGAGATGGGATGGCGAACTCAGCCTCATGGGCACTTCAAAGAATCCACTCTCCGCCTTTTATCTTTCCTGCTTCTCAACTCATCAACTCCCCTGTGAAGAGCTGCCAGGAGAAGCGGTCGTCAAGAATTCATTTTTGGCCTGTAGCAGTGTGCATTCTGTGAGGGAGTGGATGGAGGCTCATTGGAAAAGACGTGGGTAGATTTCCCGGATAGACAACCAGGGGTTCTAGAAAAACCACATTGCTGGCAGTTTGCTGTTGACCAGCATTGCCCTGATGGGCAACAGTCCTTGCAGGCCCAATGAGAACAGCACGTCGGCAAGTTAGAGTCAGATTTGAGATGGCTCTCTACTTGACAAGGAAGGTGAAATTAGTGTATGGCGTTTCATAGTTCAGACAGCTCTTTCTCTAAACCAATAGTTCATGCTTGTACTCGCCTTATGGTAATAAGCGGAGTCTGCAGTCTGCCCCTCCCCTCCTCTGCCATTTCACAGAACATTGTTGCATACAGTTATGTTATTGTGCATTTGTATAGTGCCTTACATACCATGGGTATGATCTCAAAGCGCTGTCGGTTGAATGCCCTCAGGGACAGTAGTCCCGGTCAGTGGAGAGAGTAAGGTAGTAAACAGTGCTTGGGTGCACTCAGTATGTGTGCAGCCAGTGTAGTGTGTAGCTGCATTCTAATGCTAGGCATAGTGCAGTGGTTTTGTGAGATCAGTAGAATGTGTGCAGCAAGGTCATTGACCTCGGGTCTGCATTATGGTGGTGGTGGAGCTTATGTATGAGGTTATGTGTGCAACTAGGCTGATTTCTTGTGTGGGGTATAGCTGTGTTCTAAAGACTGCAGCAGAAAAACCTGGGGGTCGTAAGGTAGCAGTGCACTAGTGAATACCACTAATTAATATAAGTGTGTGGATCAGCTGCGATGGAAACCTTTTTCTGGGCCCCCTGGAAGCACCAGGAAACGTAATACAGAAACAATGTGATAAAAGGTATATCCAATGCGCAGTTCCAGAAAATACGCAATCACATCAGAAAATGGAACCAAAGGTCATCTGCCTGTATGCAGGGTTTATTGGTCATAAACAGCCGACACGTGTTTCGACCAATCTGGTCGTTATCAAGGCTGTACTTTTGAAAACAACGAATATCAACATAGCAATACATGCAAAAACAAAGGTTGGCGCCATTGGTTCAAAAAAGATCGTACATTCACAATGTTGCAACAGTGACATCATGTACAAAGAAAAGGAAAAAGAAGAACAGGAACATACCAGAATGCAAGAGTTGTTTGTTGCATGTGGAGGAACCAGTAGTATTCCATAAGCAAGGGAAAATACAGAATTCAAATTAGTAAGAGAACCCAATTGGTTGGCCATAAAGAGGGGTCAGAAAAATCATCAAGTTACATGAATGTGCACGTGGGATGGTTAAACATACCGTGAATCCAGTAGTAAAATGAGCAATTGCTCTAAATGATTAGAAAGTAGTAAAGCAGGATAAATACCTGAAAAGAACAGTAAATACAATTCTAAGTCAAGCTTATACAGTTAGTAATGCTTAGACAAATTGTAAAAAAGAATGCCCCAAGTGAAGGCACTTACCAACAATTGGTAAAATCTTAGAAAAAGTCAAATGGTAAGGAAATCTAGATGAAAAAAGTAAAAATGGAAGGGTAAGACACTGTTCCCTTTCAGGTAGAACATTGCCAAAGCTTATATGTCGACCAAGTGTCTGAGCATGTGCATACCTGAAATAGCATAGATGCTAATAGCAGTCAAAGGGTCCAATCCCCATATTAACATTAATGTTTATACCCGAATAGTGAGGGGAGATTGTTGTGCAAGCCAAGCATTAAATGGGTGCTATCTTCTTCACGGAGCATGTGTGACGTCACACGCATGTTTTGCGTGTGATGTCATGCACATGCATGACGCGAATGACGTCAGTCGCGTCATTACGACCGAAAATGTAAAAAAAAAAAAGTACAAAAAATATATATATTTTTTTCCCCTCTCTTTTTTCCCTTTTCTTTCCCTTTTTTTAATTCATTTATTTTTTTCCTTTTTTTCTCTCCCTTTTTTCTTTTTTTGGAACGTGCACAGTAAGTGTCAGAAACCATCCTGTGTAAGTATACCAGTTAAGCCAAGATAGTAGTAACTGAGAGGAACTTCATACAAATCGGAGCGCCCACAGCACATCATGTAACTTGTGAGAAATATTTTGAATATATTTTTATATACGTTATGATATGACTAAACAGAATAATATATTGTCATACATTGGGGCAGAATGGGAGTCAGACATTATTGAAAGAGCATAGTATAAGGAAGATGGTGGTGTGGTTCTTAGTTCAGTATAAATAAAGCATCATTAGCAGAGTTTGCATAGGGTAAGTTATAGTCAGGTTCTTAGTTCAATATAAATAAAACATCATTAGCAAAGTTTGCATAGAGTAAGTTATAATCAGACATTAGGGTGACATGAGAATTTAAGCATTGTTAAAAGAACATAGTGTAGTTCTTCAGTATATGAGCACTATGTTTATAACATTGAAGAAATATTCATACATCAGTAACAATGTTGGCGTGAAATCAGTATTGCAAAATCAAAATAATGTATATCAAAGGCAAATAACCTGAAAAGCATTCCATAGCATCAGATTTGAAATAAGCAAATATTGGCAAGGTACTTTGAATATCATAGGAATATTCAAATAAATATGATTAAGTTACAGGAAAACATGCATTTCATGATCCGAATTCAAACCAGCAGTAGTGCATCTAAAGTGACAAATGAGCTTGTATTCTAATTGCCTCAGCTTCATACACAAATTACCACCGCGTTTGCTGGCTGTGACTTTAGCCAAGCCTAAGAATCGTATGTCAGATTTATTGGCTAATTGGTGCTGGGTTTGCCAATGTAAAGCCAATGGCAGGTTAACATCGGTTTTATTGAGGCTAGAAAGATGCTCTCGAATGCAAACCCTTAACTGTCTGATTGTGCTTCCTATATAAATTTAGCTGCAAACGCAAATGATTGCATAAACTACAAATTTGGTTTTGCAATTAATAAATTCTTTGATTGCAATCTTAGTCCCTTTTAGGTCTGAAAAATGCTGACAGTTCGGATAAGCATATTGACATTGGTTACAGTTACCACATTTGAAAAAACCCACAGGCTGTTGCAACCAAGTTGTGGGCCTCCCAGTGTTTGAATGGTCAAAAAATGAGGGGCTCAATCTATTGCGAAGTGTGTTCACTTTTGGAAATGTGAATTTAGGCTTAAGAGAAATTAAAGGTGTTAGGTCTGAATCTAAATGTAAGAGATGCCAGTGCTTAGATGCCAATTTGAACAGGGTGGAAAAGTCTCTTATGTATTGTGTGATAATTGAGATAGGCCTGAAATTCGTATCAGTTGGAGCCTTTGAACCCAATAAGTCAGACTGGCTTGTAAGAAGATATTTGCGAGATGCTTTGTGTAGGACAGGGGCGTCATAGCCGCGTTGCTTAAAGCGATTGGTCACTAATTTACATTCAGCTGTAAAGTCCGTATCTTTTGAACAATTTCTCCTTGCTCTATAAAATTCACCATTTGGGATGTTCATTTTTGTGGCTCGTTGATGACAGCTTTTGGCATGTAGTATAGCATTAGCAGCTGTCGGCTTATGGAAAGTTCTGGTTTGTAATCCATTGCCTTCAACAAAAATTTCAAGATCTAAGGCTTTGAACCCAGTAAGTCAGACTGGCTTGTAAGAAGATATTTGCGAGATGCTTTGTGTAGGACAGGGGCGTCATAGCCCCGTTGCTTAAAGCGATTGGTCACTAATTTACATTCAGCTGTAAAGTCTGTATCTTTTGAACAATTTCTCCTTGCTCTATAAAATTCACCTTTTGGGATGTTCATTTTTGTGGCTCGTTGATGACAGCTTTTGGCATGTAGTATAGCATAAGCAGCTGTCGGCTTATGGAAAGTTCTGGTTTGTAATCCATTGCCTTCAACAAAAATGTCAAGATCTAAAAAGGTGGCTTGGGTGGAGCTGGACTGTCCTGATAAAGTAATTCCAAAATGATTATGATTAGCATGGGTGACAAAATCATCAAAGGAGATACTAGTGCCTTGCCAAATGATAAAAATATCATCTATGTATCTTTTCCAACACACCAGTTTGTCATGAAATTGGGGTTTGTCTAATATATGAGTTTCCTCAAAATGAGACATAAAAAGATTTGCCAAGGATGGTGCAAATTTAGCGCCCATGGCAACGCCTTTGGACTCTAGATAATATACATTGTTGAAAAGACAAACATAATTAGTGAGAGCAAACTTAAGAAATGATTTAATCATTTGAATATGACAATGGTATGAGACAGATGAATTCCAAAATATATAGGGGTCGATTCATGGAATTAATGTGCGCCGAAAATTCCCGCGCAGAGGTGCCAAAACGTGCGAATCGCAGGAAAAGTGCGAAAATCGCAGTGCAAGTGCGAAAATCGCAGGAAAACCAGCGCACAGCGATTCATGGAAGTCCGTGCACGAGAAAAACATTGGATGTGCGCTAAAAATGTGCGCCACGCACGCTGGCGCACAGGTCATCCAACAGCGTGCGCCACGGCCACTGCGAAATCGCACATAGCGCGGCGCACATCACAAAAGTAGGCGGAACACGGGGCGTAACACTCGGAATGGGGAACAACGCGTGAAAATATGGGCGTCACGGGGGAAGTACAGGAGGCAAGTGCGCGGAACGCCCACACGCTCGCCTACAACCCGTATTCATGGAATCGAATAGAGCAAACCAGCGCACGGTCAAAGACGCGCACAGGGCCAAACAAGTACGCCACAAGAAAGCAGGCGGTAGCGCCCCTGCGACTGAAAAAAATGTGCGCCAAAATGTGCGCTAACAAAAAGCACCCATATACAGCCATGATGAATGGCCCATACAGTGGCCCTCTAGGACAAATGAGGTGCAAAGGGGCACCGACAAACACGGACACCCGCTGTGTGAAAAATAGCATGTGCGCGTGTTCCTGGGTGCGCGGGAAGTTCCACATGCGATTAGCCTGGGTACGTGTACTACGGGGTGCGCGGGAAGTTCCACACGCGATTGGCCTGGGTAGGTGGGGGTGCGTGGGAAGTTCCACATGCGATTGGCCTGGGTACGTGTACTACGGGGTGCGCGGGAAGTTCCACACGCGATTGGCCTGGGTACGTGTATTCCGAGGTGCGCGGAAGATTCACATGCGATTTCTGCAAGGTACGTGTATTTCGGTGGTGCCGGGGAATGCTACACGTGATTTGGCCATGTGGGTCCCCCCAGGTGTTCCCTGATGAGCAGGCAGCCCACACCACAGGGTACTACCCTGCACCCCTGCTCATGTCCCACAGGCAACCCATCGACCATGGCCATGCCCACCAGCCAACCCACATGTCACCTTGCACTACTGATCACCAACACATGTCTCCCACCACCCCCACCCCCCAGCCACCAGGGGCAGCCTCCACTAGGCCCCCACTCATGTCTCCCACCACCCCCACCCCCCAGCAGTGCAGGGGCAGCCTCCACCAGGCCCCCACCCATGTCTACCACCACCCCCACCCCCCAGCAGTGCAGGGGCAGCCTCCACCAGGCCCACACTCATGTCTCCCATCACCCCCACCCGCCAGCCACCAGGGGCGGCCCCCACCCATGTCTACCACCACCCCCACCCCCCAGCCACCAGGGGCAGCCTCCACCAGGCCCCCACTCATGTCCCCATGCACCCCCACCCCCCAGCAGCGCAGGGGCAGCCTCCACCAGGCCCCCACTCATGTCTCCCACCACCCCCACCACCCAGCCACCAGGGCCAGCCTCCACCAGGCCCCCACTCATGTCTCCCACCACCCCCACCCCCCAGCAGTGCAGGGGCAGCCTCCACCAGGCCCCCACTCATGTCCAACTCATGTCTCCCACCACCCCCAGCCACCAGGGGCAGCCTCCACTAGGCCCCCACTCATGTCTCCCACCACCCCCACCCCCCAGCAGTGCAGGGGCAGCCTCCACCAGGCCCCCACCCATGTCTACCACCACCCCCACCCCCCAGCAGTGCAGGGGCAGCCTCCACCAGGCCCACACTCATGTCTCCCATCACCCCCACCCGCCAGCCACCAGGGGCAGCCTCCACCAGGCCCCCACCCATGTCTACCACCACCCCCACCCCCAGCCACCAGGGGCAGCCTCCACCAGGCCCCCACTCATGTCCCCATGCACCCCCACCCCCCAGCAGTGCAGAGGCAGCCTCCACCACCCCACCCCCCAGCAGTGCAGGGGCAGCCTCCACCAGGCCCCCACTCATGTCCCCCTGCACCCCCACCCCCAGCCGTGTCGATTTGCCTGAGTATGTGTACTTCGGGGTGCGCAGGAAGTTCCACACGCGATTGGCCTGGGTATGTGTACCTCGGGGTGCGCGGGAAGTTCCACACGCGATTAGCCTGGGTACGTGTACTTTGGGGTGCGTGGGAAGTCCCACACGCGATTGGCCTGGGTACGTGTACTTCAGGGTGCGCGTGAACTTCCACACGCGATTAGCCTGGGTACGTGTACATCGGGGTGCGCGGGAAGTCCCACACGCGATTGGCCTGGGTACGTGTACTTCGGGGTGCGCGTGAACTTCCACACGCGATTGGGCCTGTGAGATTGGGGTACATGTATTCCAGGGGTGGGAGGGAATATTCACACGTTCGCCTACGACGTGCCGAAAAATAAATGGTCCAATCCTGAGACACGTACGCCAGCATGAAGCAGGCGTACGTCGACCCGCGCAGCATAAAAGTGCGCGCAAACAACAAACAAGCTCATACGCCAGGATGAATATACCGTTCCTAGCAGCAGTGGCCGTGGGTTACCAAAGGAGGAGGATAGTGAGGGCCTGAATTTTCACTCCCAGAACCAGCCTTTTTGGGATGCCTGATGACCAGGTGTATGGGAGGTACAGGTTTCCCCCACACATAATACTGGACCTGGTCAGTGAGTGGGAGGATGACCTCACATCACCCACCCTGTGCTCCCAAGCACTCAGCCCCCTGGAGAAGGTCCTCAATGTACTGCACTTCTTGGCCACAGGATCATTTCAGCGGACACGTGCCATAGTGGGTGGGGTGTCACAGGCCACGCAGTCACGCTGCCTACACCAGGTCTTGAACATCATCACTGCACGCCCATCAGTCCGTAGGCACATATACCTGCCCAGGACACCTGCAGAAAGGCAGGCTGCCACCCTCGATTTCTACGGTGTGGCACAATTCCCAAAAGTGCTAGGTGCCATTGACTGCACCCATGTGGCACTACGTCCCCCCAGGGCATCTGAGCACATCTATAGGAACCGCAAGCACTGGCATTCCATCAACGTGCAGGTAGTATGTAATGCTAAGGGAATCATCACCTCAGTATATGCCAACTATCCAGGGTCCACCCACGACAGCTTCATTTACCGAATGTCTACCCTAAGTCGGGACCTAGAAGCTGAATACAGAATGGCGATACATGGCTGCTTGGTGAGTATGAATGCCACTACACATGCATGCACGTCAGATACAGAGTTATGTCACTACCCCATTAATGATACCCATCACCTCCTCACCAGGGGACAGTGCCTACCCTCTGAGCACCCACATGATGACGCCAATTCGGAACCCCATCACGCCTCCAGAGGTAAAATACAACACAGCCCATATTGCAACCCGGGGCATAGTGGAGCGCACCTTCGGAGTGCTCAAGTCACGCTTTCGCTCCCTTGACCGTTCTGGCGGGCAGCTGTTATATGCGCCCCCAGTAGTGTGCAGGATCATAGTGGCAGCATGTGTCTTGCACAATGTTGCAACACGCTGGGGCCTGGCTGGGGACATGGTGGTGCCCCCACATCCCCAACCACATGCACGGCCGCTGCGCATGGGAGGGGAGAGGGCACGGGGTGAGGCAGCCCGTACGTAGCTGGTGGCTAATTACTTCAAATAGAAATCACACCCCAGTGGAGTGCACACAGGCCTGGCACATACCATCTGATAAGCAATGATGACTCGACCTGACAATTAAGACGAACAAAGGGACTGTCAACTGTCAGAACCATAGCAGCCTGAGATTGTTCATGTGGAAGTGTCACAATGTGTGCATCCCTACCTACACAAACACCACCAATGCAGTGTCATGAAAATACACTTCCATGCTGCAGAAATGAATACCCACTTGCAAAATACTACATGAAAACAGTGCCATGTCACCCACCCCCTACCCGGCATGGCCACACAACACACCATGGCATGTCATGCAATGTGAGAGGAAAGAAATTAATCCCCACAACATGCCCCAAGTGTCAGCAGCTACAGTGTCCCTAATGGAAACATGTCCACACATGAAATGCTCACAGTAATGCAGGACCTACAACCCACATTACCAAATACTTACCAAGAATACCAATCACCTGCACAACCTCCAACCTACCTTAAACATGACATTACAGACTTAAAAATTAGATAGCCTCACCACCTGATGATGACAGCCCTCCGAACTCCGAAGTATACAGTGTTAGCGCCACGCACGAGTGTAGGTGCACTGCTTACAACATGGACTCCAGTTCCAAGGTGGACCGCATTGTGAAGACATGAGGAATGGACCTGCAAATATGGAGGATGAGATGGATGCAGAGGCACATATCAATACACCACGCAGTGTACAATACAACAACAATATGCACTATGAATGTATACACAGTATTGACTACAGACTGCCCACACAGCTCATGGGAGTCCAATGTCACCATGTACGTCAATGTCACTTGGGCACACCCTTTGCAAGCCCAATGGAAACGGGAAGCAGGAGGGGTGTGTGTGACAAAAACCCAAGCATCTGAACCAAATCCATGACAAGCCTGCATGTGCCCAGCCACAATGCAGCGTATGCCCATGGGAGCCACACAAGGCAACACACTGTCCAAAAGAAAAATAAAAAATAAAAAAATGGCCATTAATGGGCCCGGGGGGAGGGGTTGGGGGAGGCCACCCAGGAGGTCCGAGGACAGGGTGCACACCAAAACCCACCTGTGTGGATCTCCATGGGCTCATGGCCTACACGGCTACCCTATTGTGGGAGTATCACTGCTGTCCCTATCCTCACCCTCTGCAGCTGCATCAGGAGGTGGTGGCACTATGGGAGGCAGCCCACGCAAAGCCCTAGTCTGTTCCTCCATGGCTGCAAGCATGCGGGTGTGGTAGGTCTCGTTCTGGAGGATAAGTGTGAGGAGGTCCCCATGCAACAACTCACGGGATGCCCGGAACTCCGCCCTAGTTGCCTGCATCTCAGCTGAGAGCGTACGGGTGAGACGCTCCAGCTGCTGTTCTGTCCTTCGGTTTGTTGAAGCCTCAAGCTCAACAAGAGTCGTCCTGAGGTGAAGGAGTTCCAGCCTCAGGGCTTCCCTATGGCCCTGGGACTCTATGGAGATGGCTTCCTGCAGAGTCGCCAGTGCCGCCCGCCTGTCTCTGTCGGACGCCAACATGTCCTCCCTGTGTGACTGGCAGATGGAGTCGGTTGCCTGCTGTAGTCGCTCCATCAGCCTTTCGGGTGGGACAATGGAAGTGGCCACCCTATCCATGGCCTGAGCCATCATCTCTGATGATGATGCCTGTTGGGTTGCCATACCGTAAATGGATTGCTCCCATGCGGTATTGCCAGGTGGCGTACGGCCACCATGTCGGCGGGCACCACACCTGTCTGGGGCAAGGCGAATTGCGCCTTCCTGTGCCGGCACTGCCTGAGGCTGCAGGACTGCATTCCCCCTCTGATCTACTGGCCCAGGAACAGGATCAGATGTCGCGGAGTGTGACCCTGCATCCGTAACCACCAAAGGCGTACCTGCCAACACTGACATACCCATTGAGGGTTCTAGCCCTGGTGCAGGTGGGTCGGACAGAACAGAATCCCTCCCAGGAACACTCACCTGCGATGGCACGTAGGTCTCATCATCCGAATCGACACCTGAGTACAGCTCGGGCGAGGTGCAGCTAGAGACACCCCTTGAGAGCACAACCTGCAGCAGTAGTGGGTTCTCACCCACCACCACACCACGTCCCTCACTGGTGGTCGGTCAGCCCTCAGACCCCTCCTCGGTCTGCACCATCTCCACAACCACAGCAATATCAAGTGCGTCTTCCCCTGCAAAGACATAAAAGAAAACAAATGGAAACAGGCATTAGCACTATGGCACACAATAAGGGCTGAGAGGCTACAGAAACAGTACTTGATTGACACATGTCCCACATGACTAAAACACTCCCATGCATGCACCGTCACTGCGTGTGATGCGGTGGCAGATGGCACACATTGATGACACCAAGATGGAAGATGAACACATTTGCTGCATGCTGCCTAGCAGTGGCATCACACATTGGCCAGTGATTGGCAGGTCAAATACACATGCCATCACACAGATGGCATGTACCCTAGCCATGAAGTGAAGAGGGAGAGGAGGTCACCAATTGTTCATTCAGTCCAGTTTGTTCATATAATTGATTATTTTCATTGTAATGGTTCAAATGTTTAACCTGCAGCTGCCAGTCAAAAATGGTCCTATAGCACAGGGACATGTCCAAACTAATCATGTCCACGAAACTGAGCCAGTCCACTGTACCATAGCCATGTCAGACATGTGACAATAGGACTGAGAAATCCCGAGTAAAAGTGGTGGTATGCAAACAATCTGCCTGAATAAACAGAGGTAAATAAACAACAGTGTTGTGGCAAGATGACACTCCAAGGGCAACTGGCGTGGTGTTGGGCTGGATGTCTAATGTTGGCCGAAGGGATGCTGCTATACCCAAATGCTGTTGCCAAGAATGTATAGGAAGAGGCACATGGGTGAGCTGAACCACTCAGGCACACACACTCTCCCCTGGCACCCAAACAGAAGCCCTCCCACACACACCATGCACATGGATGACACACACATGCATTTGCACTCACCGGACAATGCCTCGTAATCTGCCAGTTCTCCCACGCCTTGGATCTGTTCCTCCGTGACGTAGGTCCCAGCAACCTGCTCATGTGGAGTGAGTTCTATGTCGTCTGCTGGAGACCCACCTCCAGTCACTAGAGTTGCGGCAAGACTTGAGGCCAGCTTATTCTTTGCCCTGCGCTTCAGGTAATTCCAGCGCTTGTAGCATTCATTAGCTGTGCGCCTCACGATTCCAAGGGCACTTATGATGTCCGCAATGGTCTGCCAGTGTGCCTGACGTTGTGCAGGTGTGGTCTTGGATCCTGCAACAATCACCATTTCGCGGTCATGTGCGGACACATACTCTACAAGTGCATTCAGTTCGGCCTCATTGAAGCTGGGCTTCCTTGACGGGCCAGACTGTGTAGCTGTGTCTGGGGCATCAGCCTCTACTGGACAAGCACTCTTCCTCTTCCGCTTGGAAGGTGGTGGGGATCCTGAGTGTCCTACGCCGCTCTGGACACTAGGGGCAGGAGCGTGGGATTGCACACTCAGCATGGGAGTTGGTGCAGGCATTATCTCAAGTGTGATGGTGTCAGGGGGAATGTCAGCATGATGGACTTGGACCGACACTGTCCTGGATGGGTGTGTGAGAGGTGGGGTGGATGGAGCCGCAGCTGCCCCTGCAGCCTCCCCAGCCTGCCTACGTGGGGCAGCAGATGACCTAGCTGCCCCTGATCCACGTGGCCTGATGACACCAACGTTCACCGGTGCACGTGGCCTAGACCTGCTGACCTGGAAGTCAGCCATGGAGTCACCCTGTGCCAGGTCTGTTTCCACAGTGGGCTGGTCCAACAAGGGCTGAGCATGGATGGTGTCAGCCACGGTAACCTCAACCAGGGGGGGGGGCATGGGTGTCCCTGACTGCTCCTCCACACATGGAGGGCTAGGGACACCCTGCAAGTCACAGCCACGTTCCCTACTGGATCCACCACAGCCACCACTTGGGGCTCGGCCACCTTTGCCACCCTTACGGCTTGGTCGCCTCCCAGCCATGGCACTGATGTTATTGTGCATATGGGAGTCGATGTGAACTATTGTCCTGGGCAGTTGGGGGTCAAAGGGGTTGGGTACCAGATGGTAATCGTACCCTAGTGCTCTAGCAAGGCTGTATGTCACCCCTGGGGAAAGATGACGGGTCACGCAACGCACAGGCTCCCCAAAAAAGCGAAGTAAGGTGCACACAACCCCTCCTAGACCACGTGCGTGGAAAAATAAACCTGCACTACGCTGTGGCACCCAGGAACACAAGAATGAACGTATGCGTGTCACACGCAGCCTAGAATGACCTCTGAAGGGGTACGCGACACACGAGGCAAGCACAGATGTTAAATACGTGCGCGACTCACCGTCTGCCAGGAACAAAAGCGTGAAAAATATGCGCGTGTGCGCGTTGGCAACACCCACGCCAAAAGAAGAATTGTACGCTGTCTGAGGAGACAGGACAACAGTAGTAGGCAACGCTGTTTGAGGAAACAGGCCCAGGAAAAAGAGGAAAAGAGAAAAAGCTGTCAGAGGTAACAGTGAGTACGAACTGGAAATGCTGTGAAGTAAATCGCGTGTGAACCGACAAGAAGTACAGATTTCACCCACTCGCTCTCCACGAAAAGCATGTACAAGGAAATGGCGTTCTACACGTACCTTTTATACACACGTCACAGACGCACATACGCGATGAGGCCATTTCCACCAATTACGCGCTTTGACACTCGGACGTGTATCTCTTCATTTTTACACGCGCCATTCCCTACGGCCATGCGCGTGACGTCACAGCTGCGCATGGTGGCCTTTGGGCCAATGAAATCGCATATGCAAGCACACGTGGTAAAACTGCACGTCCGAGTGTCATCGCGTGTAATCGGAGGGAAGTGAGCGTACACGCGATTGGCCTGTGTACGTGTATTTCTGGGGTGCGCAGGAAGTTCCACACGCGATTGGAGGAAATCCACGTGTGCTCTGTCATCACGTGTAATGAGGGAAACACCCACGCGCCTCACGTCACAGACGCGCTCACGCGCTAAGGGCCTTTGGTCCAATGAAATCGCATATGCGTGCTGACGTGCATACGTGCTAAGGGCCTTTCCTCGATTTTACACGCAGACGTGCAGGATTTTCACGTGCCAAATCACTCCGTATCAAGCTGGCCACGCGTAAGCACACGGAAGACCACGCTCCTGCCCAAAAGGCTGAATTACTGCCCCCCAAAACCCCGAGCAGCCTCCCACGAGCCATCTGCTGCTGCCTGCCTGCCTGCCTGCCTGCTGCCACCGTGCCCTGCCATTTGGTGCCTGCACATCAGCCATCTGCAGGGGTCCATTTGCTGTGTCCACCCCTGCTGGAAAAGAAGACTCCCGACTGGGATACCATCGCTCCACAGCCCAGCCCCAGGACCCAGTTGCCCACCCACTCCTGCCTCTGGGGTTGCCATGTCGGGCACTGCAACATCTGGCACCACTGGCAACCCCCAGCCAGAGAGGCAGAGGGGCACCAGCTTCACTGCCACCGAAGTTGGTGTCCTGGTGGAGCAAGTCCTGGGGCAGTATGATGCCCTCTTCGGAAGTAAGCGCGCCAACAAGGAAGGACGGACTCGGATCTGGACGGACATCGTGACTGCCATCAACGCGGAGGGGGTGGCAGTCTGCGACTACCAACATGACAAGAAGCGCTGGGATGACTGCAGGTCCAGGACCCTCTTGAAGGCCCGGCGCCTCGTGGAGGGGGCCCGGGGCCGCATGAGTACCATCCATATGAGGGTCCTGGAACGCATAGGCCCAGCGCTCCACGCCCAGATCCTTGAGAGGCAGACCCGTCTGGAGTTGAGCGGTAAGTGGCCAAGCATTGCTGTGTGAGACAGGGCATGTCGCAGTGTGCTGGTTGTCTGATACTTGCCTGTATGTGTGACATAGGCCATGTATGCATGTGTGTGTGCAGGGACGTCATGCATGTGAGACCAGTAATGTGTGAACCACACGGTTGGTGCATGTGTTCAAATGCAACATGGGTTGCTCTATGCGGAATGGCCACATGAAAGCATGCCAGTCTCTGTTCCTGGACATGGGTGAGGGATGGGTGCTGATGCCATGTACATGTATGCTGTCCATGTCTGTGTGTCTGACCTGCGTGTCTGTGACTTGTGAATGCCAGGGATGCATGACACATGTCTGTCGCAATGTTCAGGTTCACTGATGCAGCCTAGTCATCCTTATATCCACTGTGTCTGTGGTGTACGAGGCCAGATGGATGAAACTAGGGTGAAGTGTATGCATGTGATAGGCATGGCCCATGATGCATGTGAGTTCCAAAGCAACAGTGTATGTTTCAAGAATCACTTGGACATGTACGCTAATGTCCATAGCATGCGCCATGCCTGTTACCGCATGTGTTTTACCTGCACTGAGCCATGTGTTGTGGAGGGACATGATGGAAGTGATCTTTGACAGTGCCACTCATCTGCTATTGCTTCCTGTCTAGGGGACCATTGTACAGTACCCTGATGCTTGTGTTCTATGTCTCCCTCTACACAGCGCCACGTGAAGAAGAGGGTGGAGACGGCTCTGTGGAGCAAAGCGGCGGGGATGCCCCCACGGCTGCAGCGGAAGGGGTGGGTGAGCCGCCACAGGGGCTTGCAATGGCGGAAGACGGGGTGGAGCCATCCAGGTTGGTGGTTTCCACAGAGGAGGAGGAGGCCGCTACTGAGGCTCACATGGGGCCTGTTGGGGGCATCCCTGCTGGTGCAAGTGTTGCAGTCCAGGGGCAGGGGCAGGAGGCAGCACAGGTCGCCGTGGAGGGGCCTGTGCATGTCACTGTCCCTGACACTGTGACTGCACCACCATGCACCAGCAGGGATGCCCCATCCCAGGCCCGTCCGCAGGTAGAGGGGATGTCCATGTCATCTGACTCCCCTCCACCTGCGGACGAGGGGACCCCTGGCCATATGGAGAAGGTCCTGATTGGTGTCGCGTTGCGCACAGGTGCAATTCGTGATGAGGTGCGTGCTTCCCGCGAGGAGCATGCACGTCATCACGGAGAGCACCGTGCCGACGTGGCCCAGTTGGGATCGGCCATGGTCGGGGGTTTCCTACATGTGTCGGCCAATCTGGCGACCCTCTCCTTCTCTGTGGAGACTATGCACCAGTCGTTCTCCATGCCGTCTTCCGGCCCAGATGCCACCAGGGCCCCCTGTGGACCTGCCCTGACCAATGCAGCCGGCTCGGTGGGGATCCCATCCCTGCCACAGTCGGGAGTCGGAGGTCCAGCAGGGGTGGACACACCAGCAACTGGACCCCAGCAGATGGAGGATGTGACGGCATCATCGGGCAGGGCACATGCATGACGGCGTCGGTGGATTCCATCAGCCTGGATGCCATCGTGCTGGCACAGGCAGTTGCGTCGGAGGCAGCGGCAGGCTCGACGTGGGAGGCATCATAGCTCGGGGCCATCAACATCAGGGCTGAAGGCATCGGGCGGAGGGCAGGAGAACCCTGGAATGGGAGTGGCTTCCGTGTGGGAGCGGTTGGGCCAGCAGATAGGTGCGGAGCGGCAGCGGGCCGAGGAGGAACGGCTCACAATGGTCAGGGCGGAGAACTCCATGCGGAGGGCGCTGAGGCAGGCTGAGTGCCTCGAGGGTCTTCGCAGGGAGTTGGAGCTGGACATTGCTTTATCCCTGCGAGACCTCGGGGCCAGGGAACATGCCCGCCTCCAAGCCATTGAACAGGAGTTCTATGATGCCCTGGCCCATGACAACATCCAGTGAGCCGTTGGACTAGCCCGCTGCCCAGGTAAATAGTTATGTATTTAGTGTTAGGTTTCCTTTGTTTTTGCATTTCCTTTGGACCTTTTGGACAATGGGCCACATTTTTGTATATAGTTATTTTTTATTAGGTAGTGTTGTTAGATAGGTTTCATTTCTTTTGTTGGGATCATGGACCCTGGCTTGTTCACCTGTACATAGTTCACTGTTGGATTTTCTTTTATTTTTACAATTTACCCATGGAGCAATGGCTTTCAATTATGATTTCCCATTGGATTTTCTTTTGTGGACTGTGACTTTGGACATCATTCCTTTGGATTCTGATTTTTGGTTTTGCATTTTTTCACGGACATGCTTCTTTTAATTTTTGTACATTCCCATTTCAGTTTATTTATTTTTTAATCTATTTATGTTTCCTTTAATATATATTTTTTTATCGAACTTCAATGTGTAGTATCATCTCATTGGTTTCATGCATATCATGATATGGGTTTTGAGATTCACTGACACCCATTGGGTGTATGTGAGGGACATGTGTTTGTTTCGAAACTTGCAATTGGTGTTCTGTCATGTAATTGCCATTTCTGAGTGGGTGGATGAAATACTCGGGTGGGTGTTTTGCATTTGGAGGCTGACCATAGGGACCAGGGATCTAGATTGTGATGACATGTTGGCTGGGGAACATGAGTTGGACATGGGTGGGGGCCTGCTGGCAGGTGCCCCATAGTGCTGGGGGGTGGGGGTGGTGGGGACATGAGTGGGACATGAGTGGGGGCCTGCTGGCAGGTGCCCCACAGTGCTGGGGGGTGGGGGTGGTGGGGACATGAGTGGGACATGAGTGGGGGCCTGCTGGCAGGTGCCCCACAGTGCTGGGGGGTGGGGGTGGTGGGGACATGAGTGGGACATGAGTGGGGGCCTGCTGGCAGGTGCCCCACGGTGCTGGGTTGTGGAGGTGGTGGGGACATGAGTGGGACATGAGTGGGGGCCTGCTGGCAGGTGCCCCGCAATTCTGGGGGTGGGGGTGCAAGGGGACATGAGTGGGACATGAGTGGGGGCCTGCTGGCAGGTGCCCCGCAATGCTGGGGGTGGGGGTGCAAGGGGATATGAGTGGGACATGAGTGGGGGCCTGCTGGCAGGTGCCCCGCAATGCTGGGGGTGGGGGTGCAAGGGGACATGAGTGGGACATGAGTGGGGGCCTGCTGGCAGGTGCCCCACAGTGCTGGGGGGTGGGGGTGCAGGGGAACATGAGTTGGACATGAGTGGGGGCCTGCTGGCAGGTGCCCCACAGTGCTGGGGGGTGGGGGTGCAGGGGAACATGAGTTGGACATGAGTGGGGGCCTGCTGGCAGGTGCCCCACAGTGCTGGGGGGTGGGGGTGCAGGGGAACATGAGTTGGACATGAGTGGGGGCCTGCTGGCAGGTGCCCCACAGTGCTGGGGGGTGGGGGCGCATGGGGACATGGGTGGGGGCCTGGTGGAGGCTGCCCCTGCACTGCTGGGGGGTGGGGGTGGTGGGAGACATGGGTGGGGGCCTGGTGGAGGCTGCCCCTGCACTGCTGGGGGGTGGGGGTGCAGGGAGACAGGAGTGGGGGCCTGGTGGAGGGTGCCCCTGCACTGCTGGGGGGTGGGGGTGCATGGGGACATGAGTGGGGGCCTGGTGGAGGCTGCCCCTGCACTGCTGGGGGGTGGGGGTAATAGGGGACATGAGTGGGGGCCTGGTGGAGGCTGTCCCTGCACTGCTGGGGGGTGGGGGTAGTGGGTGGGAGACATGAGTGGGGGCCTGGTGGAGGCTGCCCCTGGTGGCTGGGGGGTGGGGGTGGTGGGAGACATGAGTTGGACATGAGTGGGGGCCTGGTGGAGGCTGCCCCTGCACTGCTGGGGGGTGGGGGTGCATGGGGACATGAGTGGGGGCCTGGTGGAGGCTGCCCCTGCACTGCTGGGCGGTGGGGTGGTGGGAGACATGAGTGGGGCCTGGTGGAGGCTGCCCCTGCACTGCTGGGGGGTGGGGTGGTGGGAGACATGAGTGGGGGCCTGGTGGAGGCTGCCCCTGGTGGCTGGGGGTGGGGGTGCTGGGAGACAGGAGTGGGAGCCTGGTGGAGGGTGCCCCTGACTGCTGGGGGGTGGGGGTAATAGGGGACATGAGGGAGGCCTGGTGGAGGCTGCCCCTGGTGGCTGGGGGGGTGGGGGTGCTGGTAGACATGAGTGGGGGCCTGGTGGAGGCTGCCCCTGGTGGCTGGGGGGTGGGGGTGCTGGTAGACAGGAGTGGGAGCCTGGTGGAGGGTGCCCCTGACTGCTGGGGGGTAGGGAGTGCAGGGAGACAGGAGTGGGGGCCTGGTGGAGGCTGCCCCTGGTGGCTGGGGGTGGGGGTGGTAGTAGACATGAGTGGGGGCCTGGTGGGGGCTGCCCCTGGTGGCTGGGGGGTGGGTGCGCTGGGAGACAGGATTGGGAGCCTGGTGGAGGGTGCCCCTGACTGCTGGGGGCTAGGGGGTGTAGGGAGACAGGAGTGGGGGCCTGGTGGAGGCTGCCCCTGGTGGCTGGGGGGTGGGGGTGGTGGGAGACATGGATGGGGGCCTGGTGGAGGGTGCCCCTGCACTGTTGGGGGGTGGGGGTGCAGGGAGACAGGAGTGGGGGCCTGGTGGAGGCTGCCCCTGCACTGCTGGGGGGTGGGGTGGTGGTAGACAGGAGTGGGGGCCTGGTGGAGGCTGCCCCTGGTGGCTGGGGGGTGGGGGTGGTGGTAGACATGAGTGGGGGCCTGGTGGAGGCTGCCCCTGGTGGCTGGGGGCTGGGGGTGCTAGGAGACAGGAGTGGGAGCCTGGTGGAGGGTGCCCCTGACTGCTGGGGGGTAGGGGGTGCAGGGAGACAGGAGTGGGGGCCTGGTGGAGGCTGCCCCTGGTGGCTGGGGGGTGGGGGTGGTGGGAGACATGGGTGGGGGCCTGGTGGAGGGTGCCCCTGCACTGCTGGGGGGTGGGGGTGCAGGGAGACAGGAGTGGGGGCCTGGTGGAGGCTGCCCCTGGTGGCTGGGGGGTGGGGGTGGTGGGAGACATGGGTGGGGGCCTGGTGGAGGGTGCCCCTGCACTGCTCGGGGTGGGGGTGCAGGGAGACAGGAGTGGGGGCCTGGTGGAGGCTGCCCCTGGTGGCTGGGGGGTGGGGGTGGTGGGAGACATGGGTGGGGGCCTGGTGGAGGGTGCCCCTGCACTGCTCGGGGGTGGGGGTGCAGGGAGACAGGAGTGGGAGCCTGGTGGAGGCTGCCCCTGACTGCTGGGGTGTAGGGGGTGCAGGGAGACAGGAGTGGGGGCCTGGTGGAGGCTGCCCCTGACGGCTGGGGGGTGGGGGTGCTGGGAGACATGCATTGTTGATCAGTAGTGCAAGGTGACATGTGGGTTGGCTGGGGGGCATGCCCATGGTGGATGGGCTGCCTGCGGGACATGAGCAGGGGTGCAGGGTAGTCCCCCGTGGTGTGGGCTGCCTGCAGGGGCCGTGGAGTTTGTAGAGCGAACACCTGGGAGGATCCACACGGCCAATTCACGTGTAGTACTCCCCAGAACCCCTGAAATACACGTACCCTGCTGAAATCGCGTGTGGAACTTCCCGCGCACCCCTGAAATACACGTACCCTGCTGAAATCGCGTGTGGAACTTCCCGCGCACCCCTGGAATACACGTACCCTGCTCGCACGGGGCCAATCGCGTGTGGAACTTCCCGCGCACCCCTGAAATACACGTACCCTGCTCGCAGGGGGCCAATCGCGTGTGGACCTTCCCGCGCACCTCTGAAATACACGTACCCTGCTGAAATCGCGTGTGGAACTTCCCGCGCACCCCTGAAATACACGTACCCTGCTGAAATCGCGTGTGGAACTTCCCACGCACCCCTGGAATACACGTACCTTGCTCGCACGGGGCCAATCGCGTGTGGAACTTCCTGCGCACTCCTGAAATACACGTACCCTGATGGAATCGCGTGTGGAACTTCCCGCGCACCCCTGAAATACACGTACCCTGCTGAAATCGCGTTTGGAACTTCCTGCGCACCCCTGAAATACACATACCCTGCTCGCACGGGGCCAATCGCGTGTGGAACTTCCCGCGCACCCCTGAAATACACGTACCCTGCTCGCACGGGGCCAATCGCGTGTGGAACTTCCTGCGCACCCCTGAAATACACGTACCCTGCTGAAATCGCGTGTGGAACTTCACGCGCACCCCTGAAATACACGTACCCTGCTGAAATCGCGTGTGGAACTTCCCGCGCACCCCTGAAATACACATACCCTGCTCGCATGGGGCCAATCGCGTGTGGAACTTCCCGCGCACCCCTGAAATACACGTACCCTGCTCGCACGGGGCCAATCGCGTGTGGAACTTCCCGCGCACCCCTGAAATACACGTACCCTGCTGAAATCGCGTGTGGAACTTCACGCGCACCCCTGTAATACACGTACCCTGCTGGAATCGCGTGTGATACTTCCCGCGCACCCCTGAAATACATGCACCCTGCTGATTTTGCGTGTGATACTTCCCGCGCACCCCTAATGCACACGTACACAGGACAATCGCGTGTGGAACTTCCCGCGAACCACTGAAATACACGTTCCCCGCTTGGCGTTTGCTGTTTGCCAGCCCTGTGAACTGGTCCAGGGTTAGAGCAGCCCTTCGCGATTATTTGGGGATTTTGAAGGCTTTTCCTTGCACAAGGGCTTTCTTGGGGGCGTAACTGGCGCTGCTGCAGGGTCGCTGTGCCACGCTGCGCCACGGCTGGTTTTGGATGCGAAAATCCATGAATACGCTGTGCGCGGAAATCGATTTTAGCGCACGCGGCTGGCGCAGACATTCGCACGGGCACGCTGTGCGCCAGTCGCGTGCGCCACTTTTGTGCGAATTTCTATGAATTACCCTGAAAGTCTATTGCCTGCATGGCTAAATCATGCTTAATATTGGAATAGAGTGCTGTGACATCTAAAGTAGCCAAACGAAAGGTGGGTTGCCATACTATAGTTTGTAAAAATTGTAAAACTTGAGTGCTATCCCTAATGTAAGTACTCATTTTCATAACAAATGGTTGAAACACTTGGTCAAGATATTGCGATATGACTTCTGTAACCCATCCGATGCCACTCATTATGGGCCTGACTTCCGGAAGATCAGTAAAATGTTTATGGATTTTTGGCAAAAAATAAAGAGTGGGCATCGATGGTTCAGTGATGGACAGGAATTCTTTTTCATTGTAAGATAGATATCCAGAGGCATGCCATTTGTCCAAAAGGGATTGAAGTTCCAATACAATTTGTTTAGTTGGATTGCAACTGAGTTTGATGTAACAGTCTGGAGTTTCTAAGTGTCTCATTGCCATTGTAATGTAATCATCTGTATTGAGTATGACAATATTGCCACCTTTGTCAGCCTCTTTGATTGTAATAGTTGGATCTTGCTCTAGTTGTTTCAAAGCTAGTAATTCTTGTTGATCCAAATTGGGGCGATATGATGTTCTGTGTGGTCTGTCCAACAATTTGTGTATGTCTTTAGTCATAGCCATATGAAAAGTATCAATGATATTATCAGTACCAAAAACCGGTGTGAATTTGGATTTTGGTTTGAGTTCAGTAATGTCCAAGTGTCTGGTTTGTACATCTAATTCTGACATAACTTGCTCCCTGTCAGGTAGTGAGTCTGTTGTAAGAGATAACAATGTCTCAATGTGGTCAAAATATTGCATGGTGTGTTCACTTAGGGGAGGAACTGGTGCTTTGGAAACATGAGTTTTAACTTGGGTAGCAAAAAACTTCTTAAGTTTCAGCTTCCTAGTAAATTTAAAAAGATCTATTTGAAATTGCACATAGTCAGTACGACTAGAGGGAGCATAAGAAAGTCCTTTATTAAGCACCCTGATCTGATCTTTGGTCAAAATATGATGTGATAAATTGACAACTAGATTCAGAACATTCATTTGGTCAGTTGTTTCCTGGCGTTGGCCCTTGTCAAAACTCCTGTCTGGCAGGATTCTAGGTTTGGGTTTCCCTCCCCTGCTGCCCCTGGTGTGGAAATGGGTGTTTGCATATTTGTTTGTAGAGGGTCTCGCAATCTGACTTGCTTGATATTGCCAGTTGGTTGGCTGCCCTTTTTGTAACGTCTGATTTGCTCTAAAAAACCCTTTCCACTAACAGTAGTTGTATCAGATTTAGAAGGCTCAACATTAGATTTGGAGATTTCAGTAATGGGAGATTGTGTGTCACCATCTGAATCAGGATCTGAACTAGTCGGACTAGTGTTAGCTGTGCTACCTCGTGATCTAGATGGGGCAGAGTCATATTTGGTTTGAAATGTGTAAACTCTATCTTGCCTGTAATCCTGGACATCTCAGAAATATTTGCGGAATTTTCTGAGCTTGATCTCATCCTGATATTCTTGAAGTATTTTGTTCATTATTTCAAAGTTCTTAGTTTTTTGTAGTTTCAGGATTCGGCATAGCCTTAATCTCTTCTTTAAGGGAATCAATTTGTGAAAGCACTCTGGTATGTTCCCTTTCAGCATGCATGATTAATAATTCCAACATAGTTTGCGAACTTTGGGTAAGATTGGTGTTATGTCTTACCTTTCCTGGTTCATTAGCTGTTTCCTAAGTATATGTGAGCCTGTACCTGGAATGTTTGTATTATAGTGTTCCATCTAGAATGTTTTGGTGTGAGTGCCAAGGTTCTCCCTGTGCAGTTGGAAAATGAGCTGAACAGAGGGGGGACCGGTGGATGCTTCCCTCTCTTATGTACTTATTCTGCCTGTAACGTATTACCTGTGACTTATGTACCACAAACCCACTAAAGTCTCTTAACCCAACCTGGTCTCCTGGCTCATCATTTCAATCCCTCAACTTGCGTTGTAACACTGGCGACGAGGATTTTGGTGATTGAGGTGTACCTGGGGCTGAAAAGCAGCAAGAAAGGACAGAAAAGAAGCAAACTTGTGCCAGAAGGAATATGGTGCACAGGAAGTTGCCCACCAAAAAGGAGTGAGGAACCAGAAGCATCCACCGCCCCCCCCCACACTCCCCGGACCCAAGGTGAGCGCACCCCATGTCCTGCATGACTGATTAGTGAGGGACATTTATAGTGATTTTGGGGGGCAGCGCTGCTCACTTTCATTTGTTCTGCAACTGCCACAGCAATGGCTTCTTAATATATGAAGGCATAGGTGCATTTTTAGTTTGGCGCTTCACAAGAAGTCAATGGCGTGTTATTGGCAGAGCAAGGGGTCGGGGGAGCAAAAGAGAGACTCTGCTTATCAGCAGTGCAAATGGCTCCAGCGAGAGAGCGCATAGAAGTAGCCGGGCATTTGACAGCACGCCCACGTTCATAAGACTTTTACAAGCTGCGCTTGAACATGCTGTAAAAAGGAGCGGCTGCAAGTCATATTAACACTGAGTAGGAGTTAAAGGCGCAGGCTGCACAGCTGGATTTGACTGTTCATTACCTTCGGCATTACTGGAACGTTACATGTACTGCAATGACTGGAGGATGCATTTCAAGGCTATCAAAATGAAAGCGGCAGGCATTTATTTTCTATTAGCATTTCCATTTTGTCTGATCGGATCTTCAGGAAAGTGTTTCTGCCTTTCGATTTTCTTGAAAGTGTAATGTGCGAACTCAAAATGTTTTGCCTTATGTACATTGCAATTTTTTTTTTGTTTTTGTTACATTGCCATTTTATTGAGCTGATATTTAAGAGTTAAAAAGCAACATGCAATGTACCCATGCAACGTTTCTTTATATTGTAAATGCAAAGGCCATCACATGCTAAAATGTTGTTTGGAAAATGAAAATGAAGGCAACGCATCACTTTGGGAATGTGATATATGAAAACATGGGTCACATTTTGCAGGCATTGTGGTGTAGTTTTTATGGTTTGTTATATGGCATTCTATAACATGTTTCTGGGAAAGGAGTTTCCTGTTTTTTGTGCCAATAGTGTTGGCAGGAGTGTTGATTTACAGTGGCCATGTGCTGCGGGTCTCTTTATTGGTGTGAATATAGTTATTGGTGTGTGCCAAACTGTAAGCATGAGTGTTACCCAAGGGTGGGCAATTGAATTATTTTTTGGAGCCACATGGTGGCTATGTGCCAATAAGCAGTGTTTTATTATGGTGCCAATGTGTTTTGTTTGGCAAGTGTTTTAGTAATTGCATTGGACCTGAAGTTATGGTGCCAATGTTGGTTATTGGCAAGTTTTAATTTGAAATGGCTATGGCACCAATGTTTTTAGCAGGTTTTAAGTGGTAATGGAATGGAATTAATGCAACCAAAAGAAATGGCAGGTAATAAAATGTATAGTGTAGTTTGCAGTAACTAACCCACAGCTACATATCAACAAAGACTCAGCAGGCATAACATTTTGAATTTTTATTGCGGCGCACCTAATTTTCGGATTATCAAAATTTGTTATGCTGAATTCGTCTTGTTGTTTTTGTGTGGATATTGTGAGTGCCCTAGAACTACTGCATTTCTCTGATATGTTCACCTTGACAATGTTTTTATTAACCTAACAATTTTTCCACAGGTATGTGTCAAAACTGAACTTTGCAAGCATGATTTTTGGGACTCGCTATGGTGGTGTAACTTAAAACGTTTTATATTCCCAAATTTATCAAGCTGAATTCGTTCATTAGTTTATTTAACAAACTGTGTAGGTTATTAACAAGTCAGCTGTGTGATTGTGGTTGTGTGAACGTCTGTTTGCCAGTATGAGAGCATGGTTTGCTCATTGTCTAGTAATAGGTTAGTTCCTTGACCTTTAAGCATGCCTATGTTTAATATGCTTAGTTGTGGCGAGTATTCTCTTGTTCAGGTAGTGAACTTACATAGGTTCAAATGTTAATGTGCTCAGTGGTGAGCATTGGTGTTTCAAGGTTAGTAGCTAGGTTACAGACCTGGTTTTATGTTGGCACATTTTTGTGTCAATGTGTTAGTTAGTTAATGATTGATCATTTGGTTGGGTATCAACATTGGTGCTATTTGTCACCGTTAATGTGGTTGGTGCTCAGCAGGATGTTATGTGGAGGCAATTTGTGTCTCTAAATGATATGCATTAGGCAGATAGAGGGTATTAACCCTGTAGTTTCTTTCAAGAAGCTTTTGATGTTGGAGAATGTTGTAACAGGGTTAATGATATGATGTAGGTGGTCAGGTTTGTTTATTAGATTGTGGGCTGGTTCCCTGTAGCTGAGTTCCATAAATGGCCATTATGGCTCTGGCGAGTGTCTTGTAGTGGATTAGCTATTTTTAGCTATATCATGGAATTGGAAGGGAATAGCATATGACTATTAGTGGTTTGCTGGATGGGATATGGAAGGATAGTTTTTTTTAGATATATTGTCCATTTATGACTTTTCCTTCTGTTTCCTTCCTTCATTGTATTGTCATGTAAGGGGGGAGATGTGTTATGTCTTACCTATCCTGGTTCATTAGCTGTTTCCTAAGTATATGTGAGCCTGTGCCTGGAATGTTTGTATTATAGTGTTCCATCTAGAATGTTTTGGTGTGAGTGCCAAGGTTCTCCCTGTGCAGTTGGAAAATGAGCTGAACAGACGGGGGACCGGTGGATGCTTCCCTCCCTTAGGTACTTATCCTGCCTGTAACTTATTACCTGTGACTTATGTACCACGAACCCACTAAAGTCTCTTAACCCAACCTGGTCTCCTGGCTCATCATTGCAACCCCTCAACTTGCATTGCAACAATTGGCTTCCCATTTATCAGCTAGATCAGCATCCTCATCATTACTAAAGTTAGGAAAAATAAGTATACGTAAACCTCTAGGTATTTTATCATTTTCTAAATAGTTAGGGATGCTTGTTCCCAGTACTTATTAATTTCTTTTTTGGAAAGACGCTCCAGTTTAACACATTTTTGTCTGAGCGTTTCTATAGAGCTGAGATTGCTTCTAAAGGCATTGGCTGTACTGCCTCGTGGCGCAAAGAGTGCAGCGCGGTCGTGTTCCCTATTAAGTAAGTAGTCTGCCATTTTCGAGATAAAATTAAAGTGGTTGTCAGCAGCACTATCAAAAACGAATGGTAAAGCAGCAGAAAAACCTGGGGGTCGTAAGGTAGCAGTGCGCTAGTGAATACCACTAATTAATATAAGTGTGTGGATCAGCTGCGATGGAAACCTTTTTCTGGCGCCCCCTAGGAAGCACCAGGAAACGTAATACAGAAACAATGAGATAAAAGGTATATCCAATGCGCAGTTCCAGAAAATACACAATCACATCAGAATATGGAACCAAAGGTCATCTGCCTGTATGCAGGGTTTATTGGTCATAAACAGCCGACACGTGTTTCGACCAATCTGGTCGTTATCAAGGCTGTACTTTTGAAAACAACAAATATCAACATAGCAATACATGCAAAAACAAAGGTTGGCGCCATTGGTTCAAAAAAGATCGTACATTCACAAGTGTCACTATTCGGGTATACACATTAATGTTACTATGGGGATTGGACCCTTTGACTGCTATTAGCATCTATGCTATTTCAGGTATGCACATGCTTAGACACTTGGTCGACATATAAGCTTTGGCAATGTTCTATCTGAAAGGGAACAGTGTCTTACCCTTCCATTTTTACTTTTTTCATCTAGATTTCCTTACCATTTGACTTTTTCTAAGATTTAACCAATTGTTGGTAAGTGCCTTCACTTGGGCCGTTCTTTTTTACAATTTGTCTAAGCATTACTAACTGTATAAGCTTGACTTAGAATTGTATTTACTGTTCTTTTCAGGTATTTATCCTGCTTTACTACTTTCTAATCATTTAGAGCAATTGCTCATTTTACTACTGGATCCACGGTATGTTTAACCATCCCACGTGCACATTCATGTAACTTGATGATTTTTCTGACCCCTCTTTATGGCCAACCAATTGGGTTCTCTTACTAATTTGAATTCTGTATTTTCCCTTGCTTATGGAATACTACTGGTTCCCCCACATGCAACAAACAACTCTTGCATTCTGGTATGTTCCTGTTCTTCTTTTTCCTTTTCTTTGTACATGATGTCACTGTTGCAACACTGTGAATGTACGATCTTTTTTGAACCAATGGCGCCAACCTTTGTTTTTGCATGTATTGCTATGTTGATATTCGTTGTTTTCAAAAGTACAGCCTTGATAACGACCAGATTGGTCGAAACACGTGTCGGCTGTTTATGACCAATAAACCCTGCATACAGGCAGATGACCTTTGGTTCCATATTCTGATTTGATTGCGTATTTTCTGGAACTGCGCATTGGATATACCCTTTATCTCATTGTTCTGTGTTCTAAAGACTGTTGAGGTTTTCATGGTGGTGTGTAGGTATGTGTGCAGCTAGGCCTGAAATTGATTGTGGGGCATAGCTGCATTTGTTTGTTTGTTGTTGTAGAGGAGGGAGTGAGCATATTGGTATGTATGAGTGTCTGTGCAAATTGGTGGGGGACCCCTATTCCTGATTACTTTCCAGTGCCTGCAGAGCTGACTGTATCTATTTTGGGGCTTCGGAGAATTGGTTATCTGCAAGAAATTCTCTGTCTAGTGTGGATTTTGTTCTAATAAACAGGCTTGAGGATGTGTTTCCCTGCTTGGCAGTCTCATTGGGGTTGAGTTGCCAGTACAACGTCCTTTCATCGCGGGATGTTTTTTTTTTTTTTTACCATGAATTTTTTTATGGAAACACCCATCAAATTTTTTAGGGGGTTAGAAAATTATATATATGTGGTGTGGGTGTTTAGGAATACATAAAACATTAAAGGGAATAGGGGTTTTTGGGGGGAACCAACCCCAAAAATAATTAAAAAAAATTCTATGGGTTTTTGCGTTAAAAACATTGCGGTAAAACACCCCGCGAAAAAACATCCTGCGATGAAATGACATGGAACCGAGTTGCCCTATTTTTTATATTTATTGGGTTAAGCGAATTGCAGGTCTATGGTCAACCCTGTGTCTTGTTGATTCTGCCATTGTTTATTAGATGATACCTTCTCTTTGTTTAGTTACATCTAGTTCTGTTCTATCGGACTCATAAGGTCCAGCATTGGCGGCAATGGTCATCCCTGTGTCTCATTGACACTGCAGTTGCTTACAGGATGACACCTTCTCAGTGTGCATTTACTTCAGTTCTGTTCTATCAGAGATAGTGAGTACATCCTAGGTATGAAGATTGGTATTCAGTGAACCCGAGGTCCAGACACAGATCAGGCCATTATGTAAGTGATGTGTCTGACTGGCATTGTTACATGCATCATGGTTGGAGTGTTCCTGATCTGGTGTGCGGTGGAGTATTGATGACAGACGGCAGCACCTCGATGTCGCTTGCAGGAACTTGCTTTTCCAGATTCCTCGACTGATTCAGAGCGTATTCCCTTGAGATGGAAAAGGGTCAATCTGTTTGTGAGGGCAGGTTATAAGTGCTTGTGGGCCCATTTTGCAGGTCCTGGATAATTGTTTATAGCGTAGGGTATTCTATTGTAGTTTATGGTTTGAATGGTGGTAATTATACTGTTTCCTTGTCCCTTGCAAGAGCGAGGAGTGCTAGAGAGCTCATCTGATTGGACAGTATAGTGTATATCCGCAATAGGCAAAGACCAAGTCCAAACGAAGCATAGTTGATACTGCGCCCCCGGTGAAGAAGTTCATGGATTGATCAGAGCCCACTGTGTATACCCGTGTATACTGTGCACAACGTATCTACGAGAGACAGAAAGTGGAAAAATTAGAAAGTAAATGCAGAGCCGTTAATGTAGGCCAACAGTAGAGTTGCAGGGAGAAGACTGGGTTGTTTGCCCTTTTAGGCCTTTTCAATGCTTTAGTATGAATTCCAATTCTTTGTTATGTCTTTCATGCCTTGTCATGACTTTTTCACGCACTATCATGCTCCAATTGTACATTCTAACCCACATTGCACATGCCGACTAGGCCATCAGCACATGGTAATTAAAGACCCCTCCCATTGCACATCAAACAACATGACACTGCATCTCTACAAACAACTTGCATCCAACAGCCTGGGGCCATTTCATCCTGGTATGACAGGCACACAAGGCTCCCCTCCTAACACAAATGCCTCTATGCTCTGAACACAGGCCACCTAGAAACAGACCTGCATGCAGAGCTCAGGTTACTTCTAGACTGCACACATAAACACAACAGCAAAGCTATTTTGAATTTTCCCTCTCTCCCCACTAACTGAATGCACCAGCTTGTGTTTCAGATTTGCCAGAGCGCCTGGAGACCATGTAAATGGCAGCAGAACACAACATCAATCCCAGTGATGTAACTTAACTGACCCTTTTACTGCAGCTTGATCTGTGATCCTGTTGGAGTAAGCACCTGGCAATGGCAACGTTTTCATTAAAGACCTATGCATAGTTTATTGTAAACTGGATTTTCAGCTGCATTTCAAAGTTTAATTGCCAAAAATCGATTTTCGGTGTTGGCGCCTTGCAGAGGCCCTCCTACTGTGTGAGCCTCCTCTCTGCCCACACCCTATGCATAACCCCCCATGCTCTCTATCGTATTGCCCTTCGTGCCGGCCCAGGGCCAGGGCCTGTAGCCGTGCCTGTAATACAGGTATGGCGGCCGCCGGTATTCATTTTTTTTTCGGCGCCCAGAAATGGGCAATTACCGGGTCATTACGGCCTTGCCGGACCCGGTATTTGCCCATTCCTGGGCGCTGGAAAAATTCTTCCCCATTCCCATTGAGCCCCATAGGGCTCTATGGGAATGGGGGGGTCGGATGCACCGGCACCGTTTATAACGGCATGCTGTGCTCGTGGGTGCCTTTCATTCCGCCAGATCAAACAACTCAGAGTTTGCCAGTCCAGATACAACAGTACCGGCATGCTTACCGGTACCGTTGTATAGGGACCGGCAAGCTCCTAATGAGGCCCATTGAGAACAGACATTTAGTTCAGATTATGACTCTAGTGGTAGGGACAAGGACAGCACCAAAGAGATCTCCAGAGATAAAGGATGAAGTAATATGATCATTTTTTAGAACAGACCAAGAGATACAAAAAAGGGAAAACACATAAGTAAATATTGTGGAAATAAAGAAATGTGTAGTGACATCATTACAAGAGCAATGAACAGAAACAGATGGAACAAGGAGAGGAAAACAATCAAATAGTGATTAATCACAGGGACCAAAAATTCAGTAACAGTGAAATGCAATTACTAGAGAAAGGTTTGAGTTTTGTTCCATTACAAGAACGCAAGACATCAGAGGTTTTTGCATATCTATTCAAATTCACACATACGTGCAATATTAATATGGCTTTCCTTAAATCTATTGTTAGAAGATACTGTAAGGACTGCTAGGACACTTTTTGAGTAATATGGATCCAGATTACTTTAAGGTAACTGATAGTGGTTTAAAAAAGAAATCTAAGTTCACATCACAACTATCGAATGGTAATTCAGCAATTAACTAGCCAGCCATTGTCTGAGAAACGGGGACGATTTAAAACAGGTGAAAAAGGTTTCTAGAACAAAACCTTTCAAGGAAAGAATTACTTGCTTTGAAAGCAATCCAAGACAATACAAATATAATTCTTAAAAAGACTGATAAAGGTGGCAACATAGTTGTTATGCATAAAGAGGATTATATCAGAGCAGCAAGAACCCACTTATCTGATACGGTTCCATGTGTTAATATCCCTGCAAAAATATTGCCATACAAAAATATTGCCATATTTGTTCGGCGATATTAAGGCATGGAACCGGTGGGGGACACCCCTGCAACCCCCATATTACTTTTAAATGAGCGGGGGACACACCTGCTCCCAAAAATTATTCCCCCAAAAAATATTGCCTATGGCATTCCAGACGACCATATATACGGCGATATTTTTAGTGGGGATAATATTACCTGATATCTCTGATAATAGTTACAATAAATTATCTAAATAATTCGGATCATATTTTGAAT